>NC_136922.1:87688289-88296689 GCF_949752795.1 Hyperoodon ampullatus
ATGGCATATTCATTGGTGAAATCCTTCCAGACTTCCATGATGTTCTATCAGAGTTTTCTTCCATAGCGTTGGCAGTCTTTCCCATGGAGTACCGTGTGTAATGAACCTTAAAGGTCCTTATGACTCCCTAATCTAGAGGTTGAGTTAGAGACATTGTGTTTGGGGGCAAGTAGACCACTTTGATGCCTTTGACACTGCACTCACGGGGTTTTGAGTAGCCAGAGGTATTGTCCAATATCAAAAGAACTTTAAAAGGCAGTCCCTTACTGGCAAAGCACTTCCTGTCTTCAAGGACAAAGCATCAATGGAACCAATCCAGAAAAAGGGTTTTCGCCCAGGCCTTCTTGTTTTACAACCTTATAGATAAGGGCAGTCCTGATCATAAACCCGACTGCATTTACACAAAATAGTAGAGTCAGCCTATCCCTTCCTGCCTTAAATCCTGGTGCTCACTTCCTTCCTTAAATATCCTTTGTGGCATTTTTTCCCCAGGATATGGCACATTAAAAACTTGTTCAGGGGCTTCCCTGGTGGCGCAGTGGTTGAGCGTCCACCTGCCGATGCAGGGGACACGGGTTCGTGCCCCGGTCCGGGAAGATCCCACATGCTGCAGAGCGGCTAGGCCCGTGAGCCATGGCCTCTGAGCCTGCACATCCGGAGCCTGTGCTCCGCAATGGGAGAGGCCACAACAGTGAGAGGCCCACGTACGGGGGGAAAAACAAAACTTGTTTAGGCAGCTATTCTTTCTCCTCAGTGATTTTGTTAATGGCATTTGGAAACTCATATGCTGCCTCTAGGTTGGCTGGTGCACTGATTCCCCTGATACCTTGACATTTTAAAAAATTTATTTATTTATTTTTGGCTGTGTTGGGTCTTCATTGCTGTGCGCGGGCTTTTTCTAGTTGTGGCGAGCTGGGGCTACTCTTCGTTGTGGTGCACGGGCTTCTCATTGTCGTGGTTTCTCGTTGCGGAGCACGGGCTCTAGGCGCGCAGGCTTCAGTAGTTGTGGCACGTGGGCTCAGTAGTTGTGGCTTGCGGGCTAGAGCTCAGGCTCAGTAGTTGTGGCTCATGGGCTTAGTTGCTCCGCAGCATGTGGGATCTTCCTGGACCAGGGCTCGAACCCTTGTCCCTTGCATTGGCAGGCAGATTCTTAACCACTGTGCCACCAGGGAGGCCCTGCCTTGACGTTTTTTAAGCCAAACCTTTTTCTATTGTAAAATTATCAAACCATCCTTTGCTAGCATTAAATTCTCCAGCTTTAGATCTTTCACCTTCCTTTTGCTTTAAGTTGTCATGTAATGACTTTGCTTTTTCTCGAATCATTAGAGTCTGTAGGTAATGCCTTTCTTATAGCAATCCTGCACCCACATAAAAGCTACATTTTCAAAATAAGATTAAAAGGTATTTCACGAAAACTGCAAAGTTTTTGTGCCTTCTGGCATAGCTGTAGCAATGGCTTCATGCATTTCTTTTTCTTTTATTACAATGGTCCTTACTTGAGATTCAATTATCTTGAAATGGTGGGCATCTGCAGCTGCAGACACCAATCTGTGGTAGATATTAAGTAATTCAACTTTTTCTTGTAATGTCATGACTTTGCTTCTTGGGAGCACTTCCAGCATTACGAGTGGCGCTTTGTATGGGTCTCATGGTTTTATTCGTGGTTCACAGTATTGCACTAAACAGTGAAAAATACGTGAGAACTGCGAGAGATCACTTCTTACTGTGATATGCAATTTACTGGAGAGACAGCTGCTCACATGGAGATGATAAGCATCACATGGCATTTTAGGCAGATGCTCTCAACACTTGAGCTCACCACAATAGCAACAGGAGGTGGCTATGAAATTATTACAGTAGTATAGTATATATTGCAGTTAATTTTATGCAGTTATGATTTAATATTGCAACTTTGTTTACATTTCCCTTCACTGCAAATGGCACCATATACAGTTTGTAAGGGTTTGTGTGTGTAAGTTTCAATAAATTTTAACTTTTTATAATAGATTTGTATATATTTTATGGTAGTAAATGATAAAATAGACTAGTATCTACATATATTTTATGCATTCATTGTGTAGCTTTTTCTTAATTTTTTTGATATTTCTAGGCTTTTTCCAAATTGTCTGTTTTTCAGTTTTTTTCAAATTTCTAGGTCTTTTCAGATTGTTGCAAATCTCCAAAAAATTTTCTAAGGTATTTACTGCAAAAATGTTGCATGTAAGTGGACCTGTACAGTTCAAACCCATGTTGTTCAGGGTCAGCTGTACATTACTTTGTATGAAATTATCAGACTGCTAGTTGCTTCATAGCCTCACCAACATTTGGCATTGACACACATTTTAATTTTAGTGTTTATTGGTGGTATAAAATGGTTTTAATTTATAATTCCCTGATGACTCTTTATATTAAGCACTTCTTTCCATTTGCTTACTGGCTGTTCATTTATATTTCTTGTGAATTCTTTCACTCCTTTAAAAAAGTGAGGTTGTTTTATTTTTTTATTACTGAGTTGTAGAAGTTGTTTATATATATTCTGGGTATAAGTTCCTTGTAAGTTATGTATTGTGAATATTTTCTCCCAGTCTGTGACTTGCTTATTCATTTCTTTAACACTAACTTTTATTATTTTTAAACAGCTATTAAAGTATAATGGACATACAATAAACTTTATATTTTTAGTGTACAGTGTGATACGTTTGAACATAGGTGTACACTCTTGAAAATACCACCACTCCTGAAATACTAAACATGTCTATTACCACCAGAGTTTTCCATGTCTTCTTTTAATCCCTTCCACTCACCTCCATCCCCCATCTCTAGGTACCACACTTCTTTCACTGTAGATTCATTTGCATTTTCTAGGGTTTTATATAAGTGGAGAAATATGGTATGCATTTTTTGTCTGACTTATTTCACTCAAAGTGATTATTTTGAGATTCATCCATGTTGTAGTTTACATCAATAATTCATTCATTTTTGTTGCCCAACTGAATTCTTTCATATGGACATATCACAGTTTGTTTATGTACTTATCTGTTGATGGACACTGGATTGTTTTCCAGCTTTTGGCAATTACAAATAAAGATACATTGAAAATTAATGAACAATCTTTGTGGTTTTAATTTGCATTTTAAAAATGATTATTGATGTTGACCATCTTTTCATATGCTTGTTTGCCTCTCTAAATGTTCTTTGGTGACACGTCTATTCAAAAGGTTTGTCCATTTTAGCATTTGTTTGTTTACTTTCTTATTATTGAATTTTGAGAGCCTTTGTATGTTTTGTGTATAAGTCCTTTATCAGATACATGGTTTGCAAATATTTCCTCCCCTTCTGTGACTCCCCAGCCTCAACTTTTCTTATGTCCCAATACTAGGGGGAATTTTCATTAAGTATGATGCTGGCTATGGACATTTTATAGATGTCCTATGTCAGTTTGAGAAAATTTTCTTCTATTTGTAGTTTTCTGAGAATTTCTAATCCTGAATGGGTATTGAATTTTATTGTTTCCCATATCTTAAAACACTTTTATGTTTCTCTACTTCTCCTAGAATAGAGTCCAGATTTCTTAATATGGTCACATATTACAGCTCCTTCCAGTAAGAGGTGCAGTCTGTTCCCCCACCTTATAAATCTTGGCTGGCCTTGTCACTTGCTTTAACCAACAGAAAATTCTATGGAATTGTTATTGCAACTTCTAAGCAAGGCCTCAAGAGGCCTTGTAGCTTCTGTTCTCTCCATCTTGAACTCTTGAGACCACTTGCTCTGAAGAAAGCCCATCTAGCCTTCTTGAGGATAAAAGCCTATATGGAGGGACCCAGTCATCCCAGCTAGGTCCAGCTCCCCCACTTTCTACCCCAACTAAGTCCAGTCCCACCAGCTGATACAGCTACATGAATAAGTCCAGGAGATATCGTGGAAGAACTATCCATTGAACCCACAGAATCATGAGAAATCATAAATCACTATTGTTTTAAGACACTGGGTGATTTATTACACAGTCTGAGATTTACATAGATATACAGTCTGGACTTTTCTGGTGTCATTTCCTGTTCTAATGCTGCCTGTTTCGTTGTCAGTCCTTCACATCAGAGTAAATGATATTTCAACTACCCTGTTATTCAAGTCAGAAACTAAATCATCATCTTGATACCTCCTTCTCCCCTGCCTATATCCAGCTATCACTTAACCCCATTCATTCTATCTCCAAAATATATGTCAAAACTGTCTAATCCTCTTTATCTCTGCACCACCTTAGTTCAAGTCTCCTTCATGTCATCTCTTGTCAGAATTATTGTAACTATCCTAACTCATCTGCCAGTCCCTCCAATCCATTCTCTACAAGGCAGACTCTGTGTGTGCGTGTGTGTGTGTGTGTGTGTGTGTGTGTGTGTGTGTGTGTGTGTGATGTTAATCAGATCTTGGCTTTCCATTGTGCTTAATGGATTCCATTGCATTTATAATTTATAATGCATGATGTGGTAACTGCTTACCTCTTCAATCTCAACATTACCATTCTCCACCTTGCTTACTAGGCTCCAACCATGCTGGCCTTTTAACAGCTTCTATAACTCATTTTTCATAAGCCTTTTTGCCTGGCTAGCTCTGTGTAGTAGGTTATTAGTGCCCCTCCCTCCCCAAAAAGATGTGCAACCTCAGAATGTAACCTTATTTGAAATAAAGGTTTTAGCAGATGTGATTAAGATAAAGATCTTAGAGTGAGATCATCCTGGATTAGGGTGAACCCTAAATCCAATGACAAGTGTTTTTATTAGACACAGAAAAGGAGAAAATACAGAGGGACACAAGGAAGAAGGTCATGTGAAGATGGAGGCAGAGATTGGAGTTATGCTGCCACAAGCAAGGAACACCAGGAGCCACTGGATACGGGTAGTGACAAAGAAGGATCCTCTCTTAGAGCCTTCGGAGGGAACATGGTCCTGCTAACATCTTGATTTCAGACTTCTGGGCTCCAGAACTGAGAGAGAATAAATTTCCGTTGTTCTAAACCACCAAGTTTGTGGTAATATGTTATGGCAGCCTGAGGAAACTAATGCACTCTGTCTCATCCTTTAACACTCACCTCCTGGGATATACTTTTGCTGATAGATCCATCTAATCTAATGGATGCTGATAGATCATCCATTTCTCCTTTATATCATCTTTATTTCTTATAAATTGTTAACATCCATATGGTTAAAAATGATTTTTAAATTGTTTTTCATGCTGAAAAAAATCTCTTTGGGCTGAAATTGTGAACAGTTTTTTGGGTTTTTGTTTTTTTTTTTTTGCGGTACGCGGGCCTCTCACTGTTGTGACCTCTCCCATTGTGGAGCACAGGCTCCAGACGCGCAGGCTCAGTGGTCATGGCTCACGGGCCTAGCTGCTCTGCGGCATGTGGGATCTTCCCAGACCGGGGCACGAACCCGTATCCTCTGCATTGGCAGGCAGACTCTCAACCACTGCGCCACCAGCGAAGCCCTGTGAACAGTTTTGAACATTAAATTTTTTCATTGTTTTCTTAACTCTGTGGCTAAATTAAGAACCATGTGATAGATAGTTCTTTGATCCTCTATGAGCCTACCCTCTGATAAAGAGATTGTGAGTCATTATGTTTTATTTTAAAATTAATTTATTAATATTCACATATACAGAATTTAAAGGTTGATAATAAAGGATCTAAAATAGTTTTTCTAAAATGTTCATTCTTAATGACTTTTTTTTTTTTACAGTTTCTATTACTAAATCTACAGCAGTTATTTCTCCAAATTAAAAGTAATGGAAACCTCTTTAACTATGGGATAACACTGTTTAATAGTAACAGTACTCAGCATCGATGCCCAAGAGTTTTAAAAATGAAGTTATAAAATTTATCAATAATGTGATTAAACATTAAAAATTTTACCTAGAATGTATTTGTCAGATCATTGTGCTTTACTTCAGTTAGAGAATTTACATTTTACTTATGTAATTTTTAATAACAAAATCCTATTTGGTTATAAATAAAATTTTATATAGACAAATGCTTTCTGTTGTATTCAGAGGTGTTGTATGTGGGATGATGGACGGTATATAACAGATTGTATAAAGATCCATTTTTACTAGTTACAACATTGTATCTAACTAACCAGTTATCAGAGAAAACTGACTTGTAAACTGAGACTTTAAAGAATGACCAAAGAGAGAAAGAAGGAGGAAGGGATGGGAGGAAGTGGGAGTTCATGAGAAAGACAAAGAGATGTAAATAGTCCCTTGCCTAGCTGTGTAGTCTGTTCTCTAACATACAGCTGTATTCTTAAGAAACTCAGTTACCAGAAATCATATTACCACACCTATTAATTTGATATGGATAAAAAGGATTAATAACTTAAGAATAGCAATCTCAATTTTCCTATGACAATTTCTATAATAAAGAAATCTTAATAGCTGCTTAGAATGTAAACCTCATATAAACCTAAACAGTTGTTATTGTGTAGTCATTAAATAAAGTTTTGACTGTGGGGTTAGTTAATCAGTAGGAATGCTTTTAGCACCAAATAATAGGAGGTCCTATAACAGTGGGTTAAACAAATAGAGTTTCTTTCCCGCCATCACCCCATCTCTGTCCCTGCCACAAACAAGGAAACTAGAGTTAGGCAGTTACTGGTGAAAGTTGAGTGGCTCAGAGATGGCTATCTGTGAGATTCTCTTAATCTTTTTCTTCATTGTTGCACAGTGGATGTTACAGATGTAACTGTTCAGATAGTAAAGAGGTAGCATTTGTTTCAAAAAGCAAAACTTATCCCACAACAAACTTCTGCTTATATCTCATTGACCAGAATTTTACCGTGTGTCTATTTTTGGCTGGAAGGTGGCTAGGAAAAACTGGATTGAGAATGGAGGTTGGGTCAGCCAACCAACAGTATCAGACAAAATCAGATTAAAAAAAATTTTTATTAATTGAACTATAGTTGATTTACAGTGTTGTGTTAGTTTCAGATGTAGAGCACAGTGATTCAGTTATATATATATATATATTCTTTTTCAGATTCTTTTCCCTTAACAGATTATTACAAAATATTGAGTGTAGTTCTCTGTGCTATACAGTAGGTCCTTGTTGTTTATATATTTTATATATGGTAGTGTGTATATGTTAATCCCAAACTCCTAATTTATCCCTCCCCGTCCTTTCCCCTTTGGTAACCATAAGTTTGTTTTCTATGTCTGTGGGTCTATTTCTGTTTTGTAAATAAGTTCATTTGTATCATTTTTTTTTAAGATTCCACATATAAGGGATAACATGTTGTCTTTGTCTGGCTTACTTCGCTTTATGATAATCTCTAGGTCTGTCCATGTTGCTGCAAATGGCATTATCTCATTCTTTATTATGGATGTGTAATATTTCATTACATACACACACACACACACACACACACACACACCACATTCTTTATCCATTCATCTATCGATGGACGTTTAGGTTGCTTCCATGTCTTGTCTATTGTAAATAGTGCTGCTGTGAACACTGAGGTGCATGTATCTTTTCAAATTATAGCTTTCTCCGGATGTATGCCCAGGAGTGGGATTTCTAGATCATATGGTAACTCTATTTTTGTTTTTTGTAATGAAATGCCATACTGTTCTCCGTAGTGGCTGTACCAATTTACATTTCCACCAACATTCCTTTTTCTCCATACCCTCTCTAGCATTTATTATTTGTAGACTTTTTGATGTTGGCCATTCTGACTAGTGTGAGGTGATACCTCATTGCAGTTTTGATTTGCATTTCTCTAGTAATTAGCAATGTTGAGCATTTTTTCATGTACCTGTTGGCCATCTGTATGTCTTCTTTGGAGAAATGTCTATTTAGGTCTTCTGCCCAGTTTTTGATTGGGTTGTTTGGTTTTTTAATGTTGAGCTGTATGAGCTGTTTGTATATTTTGGAAATTAACCCCTTGTTGGTCTCATTGTTTGTAAATATTTTTTCCCTTTCTGTAGATTGTCTTTTTGTTTTGTTTATGGTTTCCTTTGCTGTGCAAAGCTTTTAAGGTTCATTAGGTCCCATTTGCTTATTTTTGTTTTTATTTCCATTACTGTAGGAGATTGATCCAAAAAAGATACTGCTGTGATTTATGTCAAAGAGTGTGCTGCATATGTTTTCTTTCAGAAGTTTTACAGTATCCGGTCTTAAATTTAGGTCTTTAATCCATTTTGAGTTTATTTTTGTATATGGTGTTAGAGAATGTTCTAATTTTGTTCTTTTACATATAGCTGTCCAGTTTTCCCAGCACCACTTATTGAAGAGACTGTCTTTTTTCTCCATTATATATTCTTGCCTCCTTTGCAGATTGACTGATTTTTAATCTAAGCTCTGCCGTTTTTTAGCTGTGTAACTGTAGTAAGTTATTTAGCCTTTCTAAGCCAGAATTTTTAAAATGAGGATGAAGAGGATGATTATTGTTATTAAAATACTACTCTTGTTCCTCCTACTCCTATTAAAATGAGATAATACACATAAAAATCTGAGTAATTTGTCAGACAAGGGAGTTAGTACTCACTATATATTAATTATATCATCATCTTTTATGTTACCACCAGCTTCATTCTTTTATTTTATTGAGGTAAAATTCACATAGCATAAAATTAACCATTTTAAAGTGTACAATTAAGTGTCATTTAGTACATTCACAATGTTGTACAGCCATCAGTTCTATCTAGTTATTTCACTACCGCATAAGAAAACCTGGTACCAATTAAGCAGTTTCTCCTTTCACCCTTAACCCAGCTCCTGGCAACCAGTAATCTGCTTTCTGCCTCTATGAATTTACCTGCTTTCTGCGTCTATGAATTTACCTAAATATTTTATGTGAATAGAGTCATAACAATATATGGACTTTTGCATTTGACCTCTTTCACTTAACATGTTTTTGAGGTTTATCTATGTTGTAGCATGTATCAGTACTACATTCCTTTTCATGGCTAAATAATATTTCATTGTGCAGACATACTCTCTTTTTGTTTGTCCATCCATCAGTTGATGGACATTTGGGTTGTATATATCTTTTGGCCATTGTGAATAGTTCTGCTGGAAACATTCATGTACAAGTGTTTGTTTGAATACCTTTTTCATTTATTTTTATTATATAACTAACGAGGAGTAGAACTTTTGGGTCATGTAGTAATTCTATGTTTAACTTTTTGAGGAACCACCAAACTGTGTTCCACATTGTCTGCACCATGTATAAGAGTTCTGGTTTCCTCACATTCTTGCCAACACTTGTTATTTTGGTTTTTTTGGTTATAGCCATCCTAGTGTGTGTGAAGTTATATTTCATTGTGGTTTTGATTTGCATTTTCCTGATGACTAATGATGTTGAACATCTTTTCATGTGCCTGATGGCCATTTGTTTATCTTCTTTAGAGAAAGGGCTATTGAGGTCCTTTACCCATTTTTAAATTAGGTTGTCTTTTTCTTGTTGTACAAATTCCTTGTATATTCTAGGTACTAAACCCTTATCAGATACGTTTCTGCAAGTATTTTCTCCCACTCTGTAGGTTGCCTTTTCACTTTCTTGATAGTGTCCTTTGATGCACAAAACTTTAATTTTGATGAAGTCCAGTTTATTTTATATTTTGTTGCTTGTACTTTGGAGTCATATCTAAGAATCCATTGCCAAATCCAGAGTCATGAAGATATACCCCTATTTTCATCTTAAGAGTTTTATAGTTTTACCTCTTACTTTTATGTCTTATGTTTGATTGTATTGGTTCGATTTTGGATCACTTTTGATACATTTTGAGTTAATTTTTGTGTATGGTACAAAGTGGGACCACCAACTTCATTCTATTCTCCTTTATCATGAGTATTACCCATTATTATGAAGCATGAAGCCACTCCAACATAACATGAGTTGTTTTCTAAATAGCTTTTTCCCCATTTTTGACAAGTAGTAGTTTCCTTCTTAATTTTTATAATTGAAGACAGCCTGCATAATGTAAAATGTGTTCCCTAATGAACTGACGCCATTTTATCCTGTGTATAATAGCAAAACTTGAGCTATATTAGATATATCTATGGTAGGTCTGAGTTTTTTAATTTATAAAATTGGCAGGGGTGAATAGTAAATCTGTTTTTTTCTAGATTTAAAATTTTACCACTCATTTTGAACATTGAATTTGTTATTGAAGTGTAGTCAGTGAGAATATGTAATTGTTACTTTTGCATTCTGATTTTGTTTTATTTCATTATTCATAGTCTGTTATATCTTACTGAATGTCATTCCTTGATTAGAAGTTATCTCACCAGTCCTTTTTTCCCTCCTTCATCTACATTGTTGAGAATGATGTAGTTTCCTGGGAGATAGTGGTGATGTTATGGTAGCTTGACTGTTGCATACTATCCTTTAGCATAAAAAATAAAAATAAAAAATCTGCCAGTGTAGGATGGACAGGATGAACATTATACGTTCTTGAGTTAACTGGCCAAAATTTTAACTATTCATGTTGTCTAGCGATTTGTTTTAAATGGAGGAGGATATAATTTGGTTGTTCCTTTTTGTAGTACTTGATTCTGAAGCTTGAAAGGCCTGCTATAGTCCAGAATATCACATTTGGAAAATATGAGAAAACTCATGTCTGCAATTTGAAGAAATTTAAAGTCTTTGGTGGAATGAATGAAGAAAACATGACAGAGCTATTGTCCAGGTGGGTTATGATTATGGGGAGGAAAGAGTTTCTAAACAATCTGCAGTCTTAGTTTAGTCTCTTTGTAGCTAAATCTGCATGGTTTGTTTTTTCTTGCAAAGGAGAGAAGAGTATTTCTACTATTTTATTTCTAGTGCCTTATTTTAATATTGTGCTTTAGTTAACTTTTCCCCACCAGATACTAATTAATATTGTTACCAAAGCAGAAAGAATAAAATTTGGGGGTATTTTTCTACTTCTTATTTTTCAATCTTATTTTTGAATTGTTAATGACTTCACATATACCTCTCAGCTATAATAAAAATCTTTGCTGTAATCCTTGATGTAAAAATATAGAATCTGTCCAGAACATTAAGATTGAGTGCCCTAATCTGGAAGTAATATTCTGGGAGTTTAGTATAAATTGGAAACTAAACAGAGTAAAAGTATGGGGCTGCACCTACTGCAGTGCCTACCTCTTGGAAGGAGCTCAGTAAATTTGAGTTTTGACAACATAGATCACCAGGAATGAATGTTAATTTGCCCTCTAGGTGATGAAAAATGGGATAGAAGATGGAGTGGACAAATAAAGCCATGCAGTTTTAGAATATAATTGTGACATGGTGTGTCCCTTTAGCACGATATTTTATATAAGTATGTATTACGTCTAGACTACATTTAAGTCATGAAAGTATATCAGAATATAAGGCAACCTGACGGTAAGTGACTTTCCCATAAATACTTGAGTCAGCCGAAGTTGTTTAAGTAGAGAAGTGATATGGGTTTATTTTTATGTAGGAAAAGCAGATGCTATTAAACCAACAGAGTAAGGTTGTCTTTGAAAATTTATTCAGCTATAAAAGGAACATTGGCATCTTAGTCAGAATTTAATAACTTAATTCTTTGACAGATTCTAATATTTGGCTCTGTTTAAGTTGTAAGATATGAGTATGAATTGTTTAAATTTTCTTCTTACTGCTTGAATATTTTATATTGTATTCATTTATACGTTAGGGACACTAGGTCTTGTCACACATCTTCATGTATTGTAGTCACATTCTTTAACACAACATTTTTTCATTAGCCCTCATTTAATTAAGAGAATACAGTATAGTGCAGTTGATGTGAATGTACAAGTTTTGTCCTGTATTCTCATGTTCAACTACTTCGTTACATCGTCCCTGTCATATATTCTGAGCATTCGTTGACCTTAAAATCGGAGTATGATATTAATCTGTGTTTTAGTGCATTTACTAAATTATGAAATCAGATTTGATAACCTTATTTTTTTTCACAGTGGCTTAAAGAATGATTATAACAAAGAAACATTTACCTTGAAGCATAAAATTGATGAACAGATGTTTCCTTGTCGATTCATTAAAATAGGTAAGGTTTCCAGCATTCTGGAGTAGAAATAAATTCTTTATACCATCAGTCATCAAACTACAGCCTGTGGGCCAAATCCTGCAGGTTCCCTGTTTTTTTTTTTAAATAAAATTTTATGGCAACAGTGCCATGCCACTTGTTCACATAGTGTCTTTGTCTGCTTTTGCACTACATGGCAAAGTTGAGTAGTTGCAAGAGACCACCTAGCCCACAAAGCCCAAAATGTTTACTGTTTGGCTGACCCCCTACTTTATAAATCTGTAACTAAGTGACAGTTATTTCAAATGGAACCTTTTCTACTTTCTCATTTGAAAGTTTCTTAGAACCTTTTCTAAATACTTTCTCATTTTATGAGATATATGGATTTGATTGCCTTGATTGTTTTATGGAAGGTTTATCAGTTCTGAAGTTATATCATTCTAAAACCAAATATTGACGTATTCCTTAAGGCCATATATTATGGTTATTTTCTATTCTTTTCTTTCATATTTCATTTTTTGTGTGTGTGATAATGTTGGTCAAACTCATAAAACTAATTTCATAACCCATTAATAAGTTTCAAAGTAATGTTTGAAAAATGGTACCTAAGCATTTATTGTGTTTATTTATTAGCAAGTGTTTTAGGTTAAGAAAGTATGTGTAATGCCTCCTCAAAACTAGTGTTTTTAGGATTATTTTGTTTATCTATAAGATGGATTAGTTAGAAGGTAGGAAGGTTGAGGACTTGACTCTTTTAGTTTCCATCTATATTTCATACCTTTGAAAATATTATGTTAAAATTGAGATTAAGGTGAGTCATATCCCTTTAAGAATGATAATAAAAAGCCAGAATCCCATGTTTTGATTTGGGAGAAAATTCCTCTTTTGGAAGGACCAGCTCCATAGTCATTGTTTCCCAGTCTATCAAGAGTTGGCCTGTTCATTTCATTGAGTCAAAAAGATCCATTAGACGAAAAGAATATCTGAGATCTTAATAAAGACTATTTATAGAGGGGAAACTATTTCTAGAATCATTGGGCTGTTTGGTGTGTTACTTTCTTTTATAAATATAGTTTTTGTTATAATTAATTGTAAATAAAAAACCTGTATCCTGTTTACCTATGAGAATTTAGGAACAAGCAGATTTTTTTTTTTTTTTTTTTTTCTGCGGTACGCAGGCCTCTCACTGTTGTGGCCTCTCCCGTTGCGGAGCACAGGCTCCGGACGGGCAGACTCAGCGGCCATGGCTCATGGGCCCAGCCGCTCCGTGGCATGTGGGATCTTCCCGGACCAGGGCACGAACCCGTGTCCCCTGCATCAGCAGGCGGACTCTCAACCACTAAGCCACCAGGGAAGCCCTGGAACAAGCAGATTTTTAAAATAAATTCTTGATTGTTTCTTCTTTCATGCTAATGAGTAATTTTTTCCTCAGTATGCAGACCACCCATTTCTTATAGATTCTTGCATAGCTTGAATAATTCTATGATTTTACATTCCAAATGTAGAATCAGTGAAAATATCTTATATTTTCATGTAGTAAATTTAGATTTCATAATTTTAAAGTACTTATTCAACCTCTAATTGCTTAGTCATGCAAAATGAAATGTTCTTTTTTTTTTTTAAGTTCTTTTATTTGAACTTTTGGGGTACATTTCCTATAGTCATTAGTTTTCTTTGAAGGAAAATATCTACTACTACTGCTTCTGAAGTTCTTAATCCTCTAATATTATTCATTAGAACTATGAATAAAAGTCTGTTTAAGGATTTTGAATAGTTTCTTCCCTTAAAAAATTTATAAGAGAACAGAGGTCTCTTATGGATCAGTTAGACATTCAGATGCCTGAAAACAAGAAGTTGGACCTCTTTCCGGCCCTTTCTATCAGCCTTCTAGTTGTAGGGCATGATGATGTTTTTTACTTGACCCTGGTGGGTTAGTTTTATGGTATTCAGGCAAAATATTAACTAGAGCTTTCCAAATAATTGAAGACACTTATTAACTCATTTGATATTTAGGGTATTAATATTTAGATAACTTCATATTTCTCACTTTTCTGTTAAAAAATGTTAATAGTGGTCTGCAGTGTTTTTGCTTTTCAACCTTCTCCCCACATTCTCTTGATAAGTTTTGTTTTTTTTAAATAATATAAGGAAAATGTGAAACTTAAAGCCTGTGTTAGGCTTTTTTTAGTTTGATGTTTTTAAACTAGTTTTTTTAGTTTGATATTTTCTTTAAAAATAATTTCGATAAAACACTAAAGTGATGTGTAGCTTTCTTTTGGTGGTGATTCACACAGATACTTGTTTACCTGGCTGGGATAAATTGTTGGAATTTTTCTTAAAAGAAAAAATGTGTTTGAATACTTCACATTTATGTTCTATAATGATATGTTTGAAAGATCTTGCTTTATTTAAAAAAAAAAGTTTATTCTTGGGCTTCCCTGGTGGCGCAGTGATTGAGAGTCCACCTGCCGATGCAGGGGACATGGGTTCGTGTCCCGGTCCGGGAAGATCCCACATGCCGCGGAGCAGCTGGGCCCGTGAGCCATGGCCACTGAGCCTGCTCGTCCAGAGCCTGTGCTCCGCAACGGGAGAGGCCACAACAGTGAGAGGCCCGTGTACCGCAAAAAAAAAAAAAAAGAAAAAAGTTTATTCTCAAACAACACAATTTCTAAATATAGTCAGCCTTCAGTTACTCATAGTAATGGAGGGGAACAGAAGCAAGGCTTAACTCAATAGCGGATAATCTGCAAATCATGCACTGACATCTAAATATGATACTTTGCATTTATAAAGAGTATAGCTTATTCATTAAATTTGGCTTAGACCCAATTTAATTAAGTTTGTTTACAAATTAACAAGGAAAGTGAGCCTTCATTTTTACTGCATGGCAGGGGTTAGGTTTTTAAGATCTGTTGTGGATAATCCACAGTGCCAGCATAGCTGAACTGACCTTTAAGTAAATTTTACTTTCCTTTCTTAAGTTACCTTTTGTATAAAATGAGTATGATAATACTTTCTCTGTCTAATGATAGGATAGGTAGCTATATTGGACATTTTCTTGAGTTCTTTTGTAGTTTGTGGATGAGTGGTAGTCTTATGAATTTTAATTTAAGATCATATTTATGAAGGAAATATTTTCATTTTGAATGTCTCTTTTTTATATATTTATATGCATAGAGCTCTTGATTACATGCCTTCTTACATGTAGTATTTTAAGTACTATAGAAAAAGTACATGCACAAATATAATTTGAACCATCATGTCATTTCAGCAGTCATTATTTAGAACTTCTTATATGTTTTTATTGTTTTTGCGTTTGTAAGTGCTTTCACATGTGGTATCTCATTTGAGCACTATACTGGAAGATAAAAATCTTTCCTTTTTTGGTTAAGGAAAATGAGAGTGGAAGTCAAATGATGTGTCCCAGGGTACATAGCTAGTAAGTGATGGATCAAAGACATAGTATTTGGTATATGCTTTTGGATATGTGCTTGTATTGCTTTAAAATAGTATAATAGATATTGTTTATGAAGCATCTGCCTAACACTCTGTGAAATAGGTATTATTACACTCACTTTACAGATGAGGAAACTGAAGTTTAGAGGTAAATTAAATGATTAGGCCAAGACCTTACAGGTAGTAGAATGTAGAGATGGTATACAAACTTAAGTCTGTCTTTTTACGAATGTTGAGTTCTTTTACTGTGTGATATATGTAAGTTTTATTTCCTCAGGTAGATTGTAAAATCCTAGGGGATAGCAACTGTCTTCAGACTCCTCAGATTTCAGAAGCAACAAGCAAACTGCTTGCCTCATTAGAGACATCGTATATATACTTTTTGAGTTTATTGTACAGCAGTTTATAGGGATTAATCAATGGCTGTGTGAACTTAATGGAGGAAAAGTTACATCTTAGTGGTGTCTAACCTCTAACAAATGTACTTAGCATTTCCTTCAATTATGAATATAGGCAGTAACTCATAGTATTAGCAATACCTGTGACTTGTCACAGATAGAAGTTATAAATATTTCCCATCACATTACACTGTGGCAAATATCATAACTCTGAAATTATGATAATTATTAGACCTGCCACTAGATCATCTTATCTAATTTGTTAATAAAAAAGCATATATATTTCTATATCATAATTTTGTATCTTCATTATTTTTATAACTATATTTCAATACAGTTTGCCTACTCTGTAATCTTATGTATTTTTCATTTTACATTTAAATCTGAGAGGGATTGGGTCACAGGGTTCACTGAATAGCCAAAGGGGGTTCACCACACAAAAAAGCCAAAGAGCTCATGCTGGAGTGAAATCTTTGATAGGGCTTAGTGTGGAAGTTGAGAGTTGGCCTTAGGAAGAAGCTTGGTTTTGGCTAAGGTTTGTAAGTAAAAAGAAAATTTAGTAAAGAAGGAGAGTTGTTGATTGGGAGGCCAGATTCAAGAGAGCAAGTTAAAGGTTTGGAAGGGAAAACCTCAGTTGGAGATTAGATCAGATGACTGAAAACATAAAGTTGAATGGGATGAGAGTATTGGTTATAGATGACTAGAAAGGTTTATATCTTGATTCTTAGCCAAGATAACAGTTATATCAGGAAATAAAGTGATTTGAAGGCAGAAGGAGGTACTGATTCTTGGAAGGATTCTGGAGGAGTCCTGGTTTTTGGTAGAGGGATGACTGGATTTCTATGAATTTTTTGGATTTTTGCAGCCTGGATGGGTGTGGGAGCTTCAGAGAAGCTTTAGCTTTGGCTGGATGAGTACCGTGTCTTCTGGGGGCGGGGGTAGGGGTGAGGCGGTGGGAAGGTGCCCTGATGGTGGCCTTCATGAGAGCATGTGGAAAGGTAACATTTAAAAAGTATAGCTAGTGGGAACATGCTATAAATATAAAGCACAGGAAGCTCATCTCAGTGCTCTGTGATGACCTAGATGGGTGGGATGGGGGGCAGGGAGGGAGGTCCAAGAGGGAGGGGATATAGGTATACATACAGTGTATTCATTGTACAGCAGAAACTAACACAACATTGTAAAGCAGTTATACTCCAATAAAAAATTTTAAAAGGAAGAAAATTAATATAGTAATAAGAGCTAACAATAATAGCTAACATTTATTGAGCACTTACCATGTGCCAGTTACTGTGCTAAGTGCTTTGTGTACTTATTAATCTGTAAGTAGAATAGATGCACTCTTTCAGAGTGGTTAATCTTAAATTTTTAAGATCTTCCAGAAGCCGATCTTAAAAGTACTAGCATCTTCTAAGCTGTTCAGCTGTCTAGACAGTAGCTTCCCAAGTGATAATACCAAAGCATATTGAATGTACCACATATATGTTTAATTGTGTTGAGATGTTGACCCCCGCCAATCGTACAGTCGTCAAATCCTGCAGCCTAGTATGCTTGTGTACTAAATATCATTTTCTATGCATGCCATTTTATGGAAAATGTGCGAGAGGCACTGATCCTGATCATGTCCTTGTCTGAGTATCCCATTGGAAAAACTGATGGTTGAATTCTTAGGATACAGACTCTTAGCCTTGGGATGTGTATTAGGAGTTTCTAATCTTTTTTTTTTGAGGTGAGAGCAAAGGCATCTTTCATTAGGGAGTGAAGAAGGTGTGCTTGGAGCTCCATTTCACATTTAGGTTCCTGATATATAATATGGAGTATGTCTAATATGCAGTATTAGCGTTGTTAATGCCATCAAAAATCATTGGTAAAATTTGAAATGGGTGTATATCATTCTGCTCATTCTGTATATATGCCTTCAGTCTGTTAAAAATTAACTATACTCTTCATTCATCTAATATATGATCTTGTGAGATGAGTGCCTACTTAACCTCCCTCCCACAATTGCTTCAAAGGATTTAATAAACGAACGTTTTACTGATATAGTAGGAAGATTTTTTTTCCTCCTAATTTTATTGAACTTGGACCTGGAACTTGAGAATGGATTTCAGCTCACTAACTAATGTTATATGTCTCTGGTCACAGTTAATAGACTGTGTTCTTGGGGCCTTGGGTTTCAAATCCTGTTTTATTCTGACTTTTATATTACTTAATGGTTATTGCAGTGATATAGTAGTACACTTTTTAAATGGTACTGCTACATGAAGAAATGAACACCAAAACAGTGATGATAATTCAGTATTCGTTGGTATAAACTTTTTTGAAATTTGTGTTGTTTGCACATATAAACTGAAGGCCATATTAAACATCCCAGGAGTCCTGCATATATCCTAATGACTGGTTCCTGTTGCTTCTGTCTTGACTCACACTGTTTTCTTTAGAGGACAGAATAGAAAAGCATATGACTTAGTACATCTTATCTCTTCACTGAGTCTGATATGCTAGAAAAGAGCGGTGGACTTGGAAATAAGTAGACCTGATATCAGATATTGTGGATATTCTGTTTTGATACTTAATCAAAAATTGGCAAGTGTTAGTTTCTTAAAGGTAGTTGCATTACTCAGCCTGAACCATGTCAATGTTATATTAAAATCCATTGGCCTGTCTTGTAATTTGAATCAGTCTTTCATCCATGCATGGTTTTGTAAAATCATTCATTGGTCATTTAGAAAATATGATTCCCTAAGTTATGCACATCTTTCAAATGTTGGAACATTTCATTATATAATATATTTTTAAAAGTCACAACGTTATTATCACCACCAGTCTCATCAGAAAAGTACTGGGTAGTAGCTAAGTTCACAATGGTGAATACTAATTTTCCAAAATTCTCATTTTTCCTAAAAAGTTTGAATTTTATCCTTGGCAACAAAACTGTCATTTGTTATCCTTGAAATGACAGGTAAACATCTGTCAAATACCCAAATCTAAATAATCATAGATTGTCAGTTTTTCTTTTAAGGGCTATTTCAGTGGCTATTTCAGCTCACAACTCAGCTTACACAGGTTCTTTTTCTTGAGACAGCCTTCGTGCTTTGGTATGCAGCAAAAGTCCTTTATGTGTACTTTCCATTGTATCACACAGAATATTAAAGTGATATGTACTTAATGATAGGAATTTATTAAAATTTATTCTCACACATCATCAGAGACATTCTTAAATGAATTGTCTTTTTGTTTTTTAACTGCATGTGTGTGATGATAAGGAATACAGTTCAATTCATACTGTATTAAGAAATACTGGGACACATTCATGCTACTTTTTGTGGCACTACCAAGATGCCAGCAGTTTTATTCAGCATTGCCTTTGCACCATGAGTGCAAATGTCAGTACAGTTTAAAAAAAAAAAAAAGGCTATAAAGCCCTAGTCTTATTATGAAAAATAGTTTTGACCACATGGGACCTCCTAAAAGGGTTGTGGGGATCCCCAGGAGCCCATGGATCACAGGTTAAAAACCTCTACTCTGTCCTGTCATTACTGATATGAAATGTTATCTTCATCCTATGTTAAATTCCTCTGGATCCTTGAGAGATTTTTGGATACACTCTTCTGCTCCAGTGATTTTACTTCGTTTTCCTTTGCTAATATCAAACTTATAATTACTGTATCTTTTAGTATGTTTATTTTCTTATTATTTGTATTATTTTAGGTATTTTGTCTTACTGATTTTTTTCAGATCAGCTTGTCTGGTTACATGTCAAGAAAAAAGTTGGATATATACCATTAGGATTATGAGACTACATTAAATTTATAATTAATTTGAGGGGAATTAATATGTTTACAACTGAGTTTTCCCATCTAGAAACATATTAAGTAAAATTTTTATGTTTTAAAATTTTATTTTCTTGCATATTTTAAACTTTATTCTAAGATATTTTAAGCTTTTTTTGCTATTACAAAGGAGACTTTTTTCATTACATTTTCTAGTTGGGTTTTCTAGATACAGGGAAAGTTGATTTTCATGTTTACCTTGCATACAAACTTTAAAAGTTTTTCAGTTAAATCTCTTGAATCTTTTAGGTAGATAAGCTGTACCATCTTCAAGTGATAATATTTTTTCTTAATTTGCAAATTTTTTTCCTGATTGCATTAGCTAGGATCTCCCACATAGCGTTGAGTAGTACAGATATTGGGCCTCTTTGTCTTGTTCCTGACTTGAGTGCGAATACTTAATGTTTCTCCATTAGTTTTGTTTTTGGTTTTTTGGGGTTTTTTGAGGTTTTTGATACTTAAAAAAAAATCTAGGTAACAAAGTTTTCTTTTGCCTTCTATTCCTTATATATTGAGGGTTTTTTTAAGTAAATTTTATTAGTTTGCTTTTAGCATCTGTTGAAGTAATCAAATGTGTTTCTCTTTTACTTTGTTAACAAAGTGAATTACATTAATGTTGCTCCTGTTGAACCACCTTCCATTCCTGTAATGAACTCTATTTAGTCACAGTGAAAATCTGGTAGAATTTTTTTGCAGCCTTTTAAAAAATTTATTATTATTTAAAATTTTGAATATATACTCATAGCTGAGATTGTCCTTAAATCCTTTCTCTTCTGGTTTTGTTTTCCAGGTTATGCCACTTTGATAAGTAATTGAACTTTCAGTCTCTTTCTGTGCTGTGATACAGTTTAAATTATATAGTAATTATTTGTTTCCTGTGGGTTTGTTAAAATTTACCTGCTAAATCATCTAACCCTGGTCCTGTTTTTTGGGACAGATAAATGACCGCTTTGAATTTATCTTCAGTGTTTTTATCATTAAAGCAACCTCATGATGGCATGGATCATATGTTTCTTTTTGCTACTGTGGCCCCAGCGCCTAATAGTCCAGTGCTGGGGATATAGAAAGTATTCAGTAAATTTGTTGAATGAATCCTAATAAGTTTGAATAGTGATTTTACTTTGCTAAAGTTTTATTTGAACTATGTTAATTTTTTTTCTTTTTCTTTCTTATTTTTCTCCTCAAAGTTCCACTCTTATCGTGGGGACCCAGCTTTAACTTTAGCATCTGGTATGTTGAACTTAGTGGCATTGATGATCCCGATGTAGTACAACCCTGTCTCAACTGGTATAGTAAGGTAGGACTGTATTTTAAAATCCTGATTTCATGCTTCAAGTGCCTATAATAAAGAGAGAATTGTGTCACTCTCTTGTCTTAATTGAGAATAATTTAAAATATTGAGAATAGTAATAATAGTTATAAAGATTAATCAACATTTATTAAGCATTTACGTTTTGCCAGGTTCTAAGCTTCTTTATCACTTATTTACTCATTGCCACTCTATGAGATAGGTACAGTTATTATCCATATTTTACAGGTGATGAAGTGGAACACAGGTTAAGTATTTTGCCTAAGGCCACACAGTTGTAAAGTGCTCAGGGCAGTATATCAACTCAGTCAGTCTGGAACCAAGAGTCTGCTATTACATTATTATACCCATCTGTCTCTGAATTTTGTTTTTAACCTATATTGATAGAAACATTTAAACATAGTTTTTAGTGGGGTAGTTTTGGTTCCAGATTGCTTTTATTGTATATTCCTCCATTGTGTTTGTGTTGAGTAAAATAGGAATATTTACTTTTCCTTTTAACTAAAATTTGAGATAGTTTCTATAAATATTATGATCTTACAGGGAGTATAAAGGTGATACTTAATAATTTTATTCATAGGTCATTTTATACAATAAATGCAGCCTGAAAATGTGAATTTAAATTATTAAGAAATAGGTCTTTGATTTTTTTGAACACCTTTAATGCTTCACCTGTGTTTCTGATGTATATCTATTTGACTCTTTTGGCTATGTTTTTGTTGGGGGAGGACTATTTCTTGTTAGGAGAATGATAAAGCTTTAGTCTAGTCACTATTTCCTGATATCTTTATTTGCACATAGGGCTCAATTGTCAACTCATAGGCGATTGGGAAACAATATACGTTCTTCCTAAGATTTTTTTTGTATAGAATTTCAGCCCTTTTCTGGTCAGCTTAATTGAGGAACTTTCTGTTTTGATTTATTTTTGGCATTCGGTTATATTCAATTTAAAATAGATGCTGGCTTTTTAAATTTTCTATATGTTTTTTTATATATTCTTGGATTACCTGTAATATTGTAAATTCTTTCAAGGTAGAGATGATATTTTTAAACATTAAAAATCACCTTTACAGTGTTATAATAGTGCTTAGTATATACTTATAATCTTCTAAATTCTATTGGTTCTTCTTAAAAAAATAATGAGTAAGCTTTTCTGATACTTAAAATTTTTTTTCTCTTTAGTCTATGATGTGTACATGTGTTTTCTTTAATATACTCACAAATCTCTTGATATTGTAGGAAGCTGCAAATTTCACCTTTTTTCCCCAACACTGTGGACAGATTATATTTGGGAAACTTAAAATTGTTCAGTCATTCATTTGTCAAGTTCTATTTATTGTGAACCTCTAGAAATTAAAGTCTTCACCCTCTTTGAATTTCAATCCTTTTTCAAAGCATTATAATTTCGTTTCATAAATCCTCTCCTACTATGTATCTGTATGCAGCCTGATAGAAAATTTAAAATGTGGATGTGATTCATACTCCTAAAGTCAACATGATAAAAAGGTATTATTGTTTAATATGGTTCCAGATAGTTAGGATAAATCTTTATTTAGAGGCTAAGCATAAGAAACTATTAATGTGAAGTTAGTTTGGATATAGAATCATTCTTTTGTTATTTGATGAGGGAAAATATTAGTTAACTAGAGTGTTTAAGGAAAAATGTTTTGATTGCCTTTTATTAATAAAAAAATCAGAGACTATAAAGTGATTAGTGTTTCAAGTCTTGTAAATTTTCCTGCCTATTAAAGAGTAAGGCTTACAAGTAAATTGTATTTTGCTTGGTTATTATGCACTGCTTCTGTGTCATCAGTTTATTTGATTAATTCTTATTTAAGAAATTGTAGAAATCTCATAACATATCCTTGAATTAAATTTTCTTTTAAATTCTTTATATGAGGTTGTTTTTTGGCATTCATCCTTTTAGGGGGGAGATTTAGTAAATTGAATATTTCTTTTGGGATTGTAATTAATTGAGATTTTTACTTTATAGCTGTTTAATCGATGAGGTAGCCCAGGTTTAGAAAAAAAATTATAAAACTTTAAATAGTCTCTTTCTGATGATTTTGAATCATAAAACCTGTTTGTGAATTTGAAATACATGAACATTTGATAATATTTGTCATTCAAGTAATAACTTATTACTAAGAACAAAGAGCATGAACATTTATGTATATTATTTAATGGTTTCTGTGCATTCAGTACCAACATTGTTATCTGATTAGTAAAAGCCTTGGAAGTTATCATTTTTACCATCTTAAGTAAGCTTTGATAAATAGTTTTTCTGGTTCTTTTCTTGAAAGTTCAGGCTCTAGAACTAGGCCTGGTTTCATCTTTTAATATCTTTTATCTTCGTGAAATATATGCCTGATATTTCTGTATACGTTCATCTCCTTAATATCTTTCTGCTATATACTTTGTGACCTTTGGTGAGTTATTACAATTGACTAAGCTTCAGTTTTGCCATTTAATAGTGGATATAATAATGATACTAATGAATAGGGTTAGTACAGTGCTTAGTTATGCTTAGTATACTTAGTTAATGCTTAGTAAATGCTCACTTTACGTTAGTAATTATCACTTATTGTTTCCTACAGTAATAACTAACCAAATCTCTTCTTTTCATACCTTCTCTTGTGTTCCAGTAGTACCGTGAACAGGAAGCTATTCGCCTTTGCCTAAAACACTTCAGACAACATAACTATACAGAGGCTTTTGAATCACTGCAAAAGAAAACCAAGATTGCCCTGGAACATCCCATGTTAACAGATCTGCACGATAAATTGGTACTGAAGGGTGATTTTGATGCTTGTGAAGAATTGATTGAAAAAGCTGTAAATGGTATGTCATAAACATGTAAACTTAGATTGGTTATTAGGGTGATTTTAAGTATATACAAGAAACAGGTGTTTTAAAAGAATATAGGTTTATGCCAGTTCTTAGTTTCTTTCTTTCTCCCCCCCCCACCTCTTTACTCTGTAAAGATGTTAGCTCCTTGAATTAAGGACTTATTTTATGTAAGACAGGTCCATAATGTAATAATGAGACTTGAAAAATAAGAACGTAACATACTTGAATTCACATATCTAAATTTAAGTTGTCATCTTGGAAAACCATGCACTTACAAGTGCTAACATTGATTAGTACTGAACCACTTAGAAAAAGTCTTTTAATGTTGCCTTCAGTATCAGTGACCTATTCCTTTACATATTTTTGTTGATAGCAAATTGTCATTTTTTTAGTAGTGTAATTTGGGGGTGAGGAGTGCTTGGATAAGTCAAAAAATTTTATTAGTATACAGTTAATAATGAATGAGGAGATTTGTATTGGAAACATCGTCTGTGTGATGTGGATGCTACATAATTGCTGATTTTCTTGGGTAGCCTGTATTCTGGCTCTGAAAGAAATGTGAATATTGGAACATAATATAATCTCCCAAAGTAATTGTTTTGGAGGATGACACCAATTGAATATTTAAGGTCTGGTATGTTTTGTTATTTATAAAATAAGGAACTCTGTTGTTGCTGTATAGAGTGGCATCCTTTTTAAAAAATCTACACTTTCATAGTAACAAAGAACAGAGTAGGTGCTGTGGTATAATAAAAAGTAGATATTTGGTCTTTTCTCTTTCCTGGCACACAGCTCCTAAAACCCTTGGGATCTGCAGGGTGATGAGTGTCTTTTGTATGCTGAGAACCTCTAAAAAAGCCCTAAACAGTGGGGTTCAGAGAGCTTGCCCCAAGAGGTCATGGAAGCTATACACACATGCGTGCACGTGCACACATGCGCATGCACACACACACACACACACACCTGTACCTTGCCCTACATCTTTCTTCCATTTGGCTGTTTCAGGCTTGTATCCTTTATAATAAACCAGTGATAGTAAGTAAAGTGCTTTCCTGAAATCTGTGGTTACTCTAGCATTATCGAACCTGAGTGGGGGTTGTGGGAACCCCCAATTTATAGCTGGTAGGTCAGAAGTACCAGTGGCTTGGGATTTGCGATTGGCATCTGAAGTGAGAATAGTCTTGTGGAACTGAGCCCTTTAACTTGT
The DNA here is from genome assembly GCF_949752795.1 of Hyperoodon ampullatus. Classification (NCBI taxonomy): domain Eukaryota; kingdom Metazoa; phylum Chordata; class Mammalia; order Artiodactyla; family Ziphiidae; genus Hyperoodon; species Hyperoodon ampullatus. Next base: position 87,713,373 of record NC_136922.1, read on the forward strand.
GAGATCTGACACTGACTCCAGGTAGATAGTGTCAGAATTGAATTGATTCTCGGTTGGATACCAAGTTGGAGTCAGAGAATTGGAGAAATGGTTGGTGTAAGGAGAAGACCCACACATTTGGAGTCAGAAGCATTGTGAGTGAAAACAGCTTAATGCTGAATTATGAAACTTGTGGAATGATACAAAGTTGTATAGAAATTCTATTCTTTTTATAGAAAGAAATAAAGAATAATAGACTTTCTCAGTGCTCTGTTTTCATATATTTTAGTCTTATCACTATCATTTATTATTAGTAGTTACTCATTTATCAGATATTGGTTGAATATTTTACAGCTAAACAGAACCAGTACTGCCTTCTTTGAGTTTATAAATTTAAAGTTAACTCAAAATGAATTGCTTGCAGCTCCATTGTGTTATAATAACAAACCTGCCTCTCAGCCTTGTATATTGTTACTGTTTATTTAATTGATGATGATACTTGCAAATAAATGATTACTATGTTTGAAATAGAATATACTTTGGAGTATACCAAAATGGAACATATATAATAATCTCTTACCAAACCATCAAAATGCCACTAATGAAAGTATATATGTGTGTGTGGGGGTGTGTGGGTGTGTATGCCATTTCTGAGAATGAATTCTGTATTTTTTAACTATAGGATGAAGAAGGCACAAGTAATTTTATGGTTTTTTTGTTTTGTTTTAAATCTTTAAGGCATTTAATATTTTGTTAAGGTAAAGTAAAGAACAGAACCACCAGCAACTTTGTGTAATTAGTTAGGTAAAAACAGGTTTTAAAACTGTCTCTTTAGCAATATACTCATTTACGAGAAGCTGTTAACATCATGTACAACTCTGCTACTGCAGAGACTTAACTTATCCTTCTGACTCTAGGAAGAAACCAAGTTTAGGAAAATTGGTAGTAACTCTTCTTGAGACTTAACAGCCAAGTCATACTTTTTATACTCCTCACTGGCTTGGAACAGTGTTTAGTTAATAAACATTCCTTCCAGGGTTGTTCAATTTGCTGCTGACTGCACTGGTGATGATTTGTTGGACAAATAAGGAAGTAAACACTGCAAAGTTTTTTGGCTTTTGCTCTGTTAAAAACATAAAAGAGAAGGGTAAGAAGTTCCTGCCTGGTAAATAAGAAAGTCTAGGGGATCAGAAGCATCTTTCAAATTTCTTACAGTGGACGAAACAAAAACTACTTTTAGTGTATTTGGTATATTAGTATGCTCTTCTTCAAGTATGGTCTATATTTTAAGAAAGTGTTGGGCTGTATTTATTTCTCTAATAGGCTTCCTATTTGCCTAGAAACATCCCTACATTTACGTTTAATTTCATTAGAGGTGATGCGTGAACCAATCATTGCTACTTCCTCTTTGACAATGCCAGGGAAAAAAGGTAGAATCCAGTGATGATAGCCAAAAGTAATCACCCAGGAACAGAAAATACTTAAAGAAAACCTCCCTTTGTAGTGTTTATCTTATTTGTTAATGAAATAAAAGTTTGCTTTTGTGAGACAAGGGGGAGATAAAGTTTAAAGTAGTCCTAAAGTTTAAACTTGAGGTCTTTATCTCTCTCCCTCCCTCCCTTCTTCCCTCTTCCCCTCCTCCTTTCTTTTTTCTCTACTCCACCCCACACTCCTGCCCACCCCCACCCCACCCTGTATCTCTTCCTTCCCATGCCTTGGTTTATGCCATAGTTGTTAATTATATGGTAGGCCTATTTCCCTCTCCTTAGAATTTTTTTGAGATCTCAAATCTTGTTGGAGTTACCTTTGTGGCAAGGTTTTTAACTACAAATTTAGTATTGTTAGTAGATAGCAGGCTATTTATATTCTGTTTGTTATTGAGGGAATATTGGTAGTTTGTGTCTTTTGAGGAATATGCCCATTTCATCTAAATTGATGAATTTACTGGCATAAAGTTGTTTATATTCCATTATTGACCTTTATGTCATTTCATGTTCTTGATATTGGTAATTTTTGTCTTTCATTTCTTGGTAGTCTGGCTAGAGATCTATCAGTTTTATTTTAAGAGAACAGCTCTTGGTTTCTTTGTTTTATCTTTTCTCTCTATTTCATTGATTTCTGTATCTTTATTATTTCCTTTTTTCCACATACTTTGGTTTTAATTTGCTCTTCTTTTCCTAGTTTCTTAATACGAAAGCTGAAGCCATTAGAGATTCTTCTTTTCTAATGTAAGCATATGGTGTTAAGAATTTCCCTTAAGCACTGCTTTAGTTGTATCTCACAAATTTTGCTATGTTGTTTTCATTTTCATTCAGTTTAAAATACTTGACCCTTAAACAGTGTGGGGGTTAGGGGCGCCAGCTCTCCCTCCCCCGTCCTACCGCTTGCACAGTTGAAAATCCACATGTAACTGATTCCCCCAGAACTTAACTACAGTAGCCTACTGTTGACTGGAAGCCTTACCGATAACATGAACAGTCAATTAACACATATTTTATATGTTACATATATATACTGTATTCTGACAATAAAATAAGCTAAAGAAAATGTTATTAAGAAAATCATATGGAAGAGAAAACATTTACAGTGTGTACTATGTTTATTAATATCGTAAGTTTATATTATCTGTTTACAAGATAAATTGTCAGTACCTGCGTCAATATTGTCTTAATGATACAAAACACTGTAAGTATTATATGTATTACTAACACTAGACATCAAAGATGAAAGTTAATGTGGAAAAAGAAATTCATATTTGTTTACAGGTCTAACAATTCATGCATTGGTAATGAAGCAGCAGCAATATGATTGCTTCACGGTAGTCTAGTGTAATTGATACAATTGCTTCACAATAGCTTAGTCCTTATGCTAATGAATGAATTGTAAAATTTTTATGGCATACAGTATTAGTCGTATTTATAATACAGTATTGGAAACATTGTTATATTTTCTAAAAACTATTTACCTCTGATGATAGGCTGATAGTTTCTCCAGTTGAGAGAGGGTGGGAGGGGGGCATACTGTACAGTAATGTAATTCTTTGAAAACAAAGTTATAAAACAGTAGGAAAACCAACACATTATTAATTTTATATTAAATAGCACCCACCTTATGCCTGTATAAATATAGATAGAGTAGTACCTACATATTTTATGCATTCATGACTTACCTCACCTTTTCTTAATTTTCTTGACATTTCTAGGCTGTGTGGTTCATCTGCGAGTTCTTTCAAACTGTTGCACATCTCCAAAAATTTTTCTAATATATTTATTGGAAAAAATATCCATATATAGGTGGACATGTGCGGTTCAAACCTGTCTTGTTCAAGGGTCAGCTGTACTTAGGCATAATGACACATTTTTCTTTCCAACCCTGATAACTTTTTCCCCCTTGTGTTTAATCTCTGCCAGGATCTTTAGAAAAAGATTGCCATGGCATAATTATAGTGGATAACCCTGTGTAGTTCATGATCCCAGAAGAAATGCTTTTTGCATTTCATTGTTAAATATATTTTTGATCTGGGATTTTTGGAGATTCTATATCAGATTCCAAGATTCCTAAGAGTTTGTGTCATAAATGGGTATTGGATTTTGCCACTTTTTCTCTACTTTTGTGATATGATTTTCCTACCCTATTAATATATGAAATCATAGTAATTGATTTTCTAATGTTAAACCTCATATATACTTAACTTTGTTATGTATTTTTGAAATTTATATTGGGTTTAGATTGACTAATGTTTTGTTAGAATTCTTCCAACTATTTTTGTTAGTAAGGTTGACCTTGTAGCTTTTCTTTCTCATATCTTCCTGTTCAGGTTTAGTATCATTATTAGGCTAATTTCACATAATGTGTTGAGGAGTTAACCTTTTCTTCCTATTTTCTGAATAAATGTAAGATGTGAATTATTTCTTTCTTAAATGCTTGGTTGAATTTACCATTGAGCTGTCTGTGCTTGAGATTTGCTTGCAGGAATATTTTTAGCTTGCCAATTCAGTTTCTTTAAACTTCGTAGGACTATTCAGAGTTGTTTGGTTGGTTGATTGAGCTTTAATAAATTACACTTTTCTAGTAGTTTGTTTCAGTTTCATCTAAAATTTCAAGCTTATGGATGTGAAACTGTACCTAATATCCCCTTATTATCTGTTTAATGTTTGTAGAATTTCTTGAGATGTGTCTTTTTTTCATTCCTTATATTGGTTATTTATGAATTCTTTCTCCCTCCCCAATCCATTACTTTCTTACTTATTTATTTATTCTCGGCTGTGTTGGGTATTCATTGCGGTGAGCGGGGCTACTCTTTGTTGCGGTGCGCGGACTTCTCATTGTGGTGGCTTCTCTTGTTGCGGAGCACGGGCTCTAGGCACGCGGGCTTCAGTAGTTGTGGCTTGTGGGCTCTAGAGCACAGGCTCAGTAGTTGTGGCACATGGGCTTAGTTGCTCCATGGCATGTGGGATCTTCCAGGACCAGGGATCAAACCCGTGTCCCCTGCATTGACAGGTGGATTCTTAACCACTGCTCCACCAGGGAAGTCCCCCCAATCTATTGCTTTCACCATAAGCTTAGCAAGTTTAGTGATCTTTTGAGGGAACCAACTTCTGGTTTGTTGATTCTTTATGTTAACTTTTATGTCCTTGGCTTATGCTCTGTATTTAATGTTGTCTTCTTTCGCTCTTTGAGATTAATATGCATTTTATAATTTATTGAGATTGATGCTTAGCCTGTTAATTTTCAGACTTTGTTATTTCCCCATATATGCATTTAAGGATATAAATTTCCTCCTCCTTTTTTTTCAGTTGTGCTATGAAGTGTTTTCATTTTTGTCCAGTTCAGCAATTTCATTAGGAAATGATATTGCTCTTTTGTGAGTCATAGTTATATAGAAATATAGTTTTTAATTTCCAAGTAAATAAAGATTTTCTGGCTCTTTTCCTCGTTACTGATTTCTGGCATAAATGCTTAGTGGTCAGAGTACATATTTTGTACTATTCCAGTTCTTTGAAATTTGATAAGACTTACCATATGGCCCACTTTGTTCAATTTTTATAAACATATTAGGTTCACTTGGACAGAAATCCAGTTCTTTAGTTGTTACTGCAATGTTCTATATATGTCCAGTTGGTCCAGTTTGCTAATCATGTTGCATAAATCTGCTTTACCAATAATGTTTTCTGTCTGATTCTCTCAATTACTAAGAAAAATGTGTTAACCTACAGTTAATCCTACTGTGATTATGGAATTGTCTCTTCTTATAATTCTGTCAGTTTTTGCTTCGTATATTTTGAAGCTATGTTTCTAGATGCATACAAATTTTAAATTCTTTTATTTTGAATGAAATCTTTTATCGTTAAGTGTGTTTTTTTTATCTCTACTAATGTTGTTGCCTTAAGTTATAAATTGTCTTACTTTAATATATCTGCTTTCATTTGGTAAGTATTTACATATCTTTTTCCATCTTTTAATTTCAAGCTTTCTGTATCCTTTTTTCAAAGAAGTATCTCTTGTAAATTTAGTTGTTTTTTAAAAACTCTGCCTTCTTTTGATTTAAACATTTATTTCATTTACATGATTGAATTACTGGTAGATATATGGGTTCAAACCTACCATTTTACTTAATATATTTTGTCATGTCCTTTATTTCTTGTTTTTGGCTGTTGTCTCTTACCTTTTTAAACTTTTTAATCTTTTCATTTTTTTCTTTATTTATTTGGAAGTAACACTCTGTACTTTATTTATGGTGAGTCTATAAATAACCACAAATATACATACTTAACAAAATTTATCAGTACAAGGACTTAGTGGACTTTGAACTCCCATCTACTTACCTTCCAACTCATATGCTATTGTTGTTCTTTATTTTGATACCATATTCAAAGACCCTAGAAGATATTACTATTCTTGTTTTATACAGTGTCCATTCATTTTACCCAAATATTTACTAATTTTTTTGCTTTACTATTTGAATCTTTGATTTTATACCTAAGATCATATTCCTTCTGCCTTAAGCACATCCCTTAGAATTTCTTCTAATGCAGATTAATTCTCTCAGTTTTTGTTTGCTTGAAAATTTGTCTCTTTTCTTGAAGGATATTTTCACTGGGTATAGAATTCTAGATTGACAATTGTCTTCTCCAAATACATTTTGGATGTCATTTCACTGTTAACCAGTTTCCATTGTTGCCAGTTTCAACTATTGCTCTTTTGAATGCAATCTCTCTTTTTGCCTATGGCTGTTTAAATATTTAAATATATTAAACATATCTTTGTTTTAGATTATTTTATAGTTCTATAAACAGGGCAACTCCAGTGTGGTGATACTGTTAACTATTATGTATTTTTGTTTTCTTTTAGTTAGATGTATATCTTTTATTTTCTCATTTTAATTGCACATTTATGTTTAATTTTTCAACCTTCTCTAAATTCTTTCTCTCTTTTCCATTACTATATTGTTAATAGTGTTTTCTTTCCTTCTTATTTTGGTCTTCATTTCTGTTATGTATTCATTTTGTTTTTCTTCCTCTTTTCCTTCAACTCTGACATTCATGTTTTATTTATCTTTGTTGTCATACCATATCTCTTCCAACTATTTATATCTCTGTTTTCTGTTTATATCTCTAATTTGTGCTCATGTTTTATAAAGAGAGTTTCTTACTTAACTTTTATATTCATGGAAAAGTATTTGACCATTTTCATCAGTTACATGACTACATTTTTCTGTTGAATCAGATTCTTTTGCCACTTAAAAATTTTTTTCTTTTCCTTTTTATATCTTTATATAAATTCTGAGTTGGTTGTTTTTGAGTTTTATTAATCTTTGAATGAAATGAGTTTTTCCTGTTTAAATAGGTTCTTAAGACTGTGTTCTAGAACAGCAAGATTTTTCCTTATGGTATTGCTTTTCTCTTGGGACACTGTTTCTCCTCAGCAGTACTCCTAATGCAAAATCTCTCTCTCTCTCTTTTTTTTTCACCAGACTGCTTCCTGAAAGATGGCTTCTTTCCCTAATTCCTGTTCATTCATGCCTTTGTGCTTTTTTTTTTTTAATTGGAGTGTAGTTGCTTTACAATGTTGTTTTAGTTTCTGCTGTACGGCAAAGTGCATCAGCTATACATATACATATATCCCCTCTTTTTTGGATTTCCTTCCCATTTAGGTCATGCCTTTGTGCTTTTGTTTATGTTGTATTCCCTTCCCTGATTACTTTTCCTTTTTATCACCATTCACTTACAACTCATTCTTCAAGGCTAGCTCTTTCAAGCTAGTTTTTAAAAATTATTCCTGCACCTCAGTTGCTCCTTTTTCTCTTAATTCCTATTTACCTTTGTACCATATTTCTCATTTTGTGCATAAAAAATTATTAGTTTTTTGCCAAGTATAGTTCCAAATATTACTTCATTATTATAACTGTTCATGTATTCAAAGGCCAATATGCCATCTACTCTAGTAAACACTATATATGAATTAATTTAATTCTTGTACCTACTTTCTAGGTAAGTATTATTGTTATTTCAATTTAATAAATGTCAGTGATTAAGTAGTTTGCCTAAGACAGCATAGCTGGTAAGTGGCACAGCTAAAATTTGAATCTATTCATCTTACCACCATGCTTTACCATCCAAGTAAATATTTACTGGTTCAGTTTCCCCAGTATTTATTGTTGTAATGTAAATTGTTATAATTCATGTATTTCTCTTTTCAGAATTTAATCAAACTGCTGAAATGCATAATTTTAAAAAAAATCTCTTTTACCCAGCCAATATTATTCTTGAACTATAAAAACTTTTTTATGCTGTACCTGTAAGTGAATTTTTAGTTTTTTCTTTAAAGAAAAATCTCTGTGTTGGTGAAAAATCAGTTTGATAAAAGTTTCGATGTAGGCAGCAGTACTGTATTCTGTGCTGTTTTTTTTTTTAATCTTGGATGAGGCTTGAATTTTTTTTTTTTCTTTAAAAAAATCATGTACTTTCATCATTAGAGACAAGAACAGCTTGTGCCTAATTAGGACTGTATGAAACGTGTTTAGTTATTATAGTCATAATCATAGGGGGAAAATGAGATGGTATTGGACCGGGAGCCTTTCAGTAGTTTGAAAATTCTTAGCAACTAGGTCTTAGTGTGATTTCTCCTAAGTCATATTTTCAGTTCTTTTGGATAGTTTTACTTTTGGCAGACCCTTCTGATTTTCTGCTTTAGATTTTTGTCAAAAGTAGACATACAGAAATATTAGCAACTGCCTGAGTTCTTAAAATACAGAAGTAATTTTTAAAAATAGTTCATAAACATTTAAATGCCTTACTTTTTTGCTTTTGAGACTTTTAAAACAGTGTAAGAGGTGTTTTCATATTTTTGTAGATGCGAATGTCATTGTTTCAATAGAAAGCTCAGATTTTTTGCTGAATCATATAGAATATATGCAAGTAAGCATACCAAACAAAAGGCGACCTTTCAAGAATTAGAAATATAAGGAACATGGGGAGATTATTTTGGCTGCAGAGGTGTCAGCTTTTCATTTGTTTTTAGGTCTTGAAAGGGAGTTCTTTAACATTAAAACAAGGAACTGAAAGCAATGTATTTTTTTTTTTTTTTTTTTTTCGGTATGCGGGCCTCTCACTGCTGTGGCCTCTCCCGTTGCGGAGCGTAGGCTCCGGATGTGCAGGCTCAGCGGCCATGGCTCACGGGCCCAGCTGCTCCGCGGCATGTGGGATCTTCCCGGACCGGGGCATGAACCCGTGTCCCCTGCATCGGCAGGCGGACTCTCAACCACTGCGCCACCAGGGAAGCCCGAAAGCAATGTATTTTGAAAAAATCTTTACCCTGCTTTAATGTTTGTAGCACTTTTATTGATCACCTCAAGGATTTCAAGCTTATGACTGTTTGTTTTTGAAAAATTTAATTTGTTCTATTAAAAAATAAAGTTTCTTTAGCACTTGAAATGACTGTTCACCAAGAAAACATTATATTAATAAACATTATATTACTACTTTTCTGTTTTAGAGCATGAAAGAAGATGTTTAAGCATGTTATTTCATTGAAAATAGCTACTAAATATAACTTGCTCCAGATCTGATCTGGACTATTTATTGACAACCCAGTTTCCCTGGCAAGAGGCAATAATATGTATTGTAATAGATTAAATGAGGGTAATCTTTAATTTATCATGTTTCCCTGCAAAGTACAACATAGTTTTTTGTTTTGTTTGTTTTTTTGCGGTACGCGGGCCTCTCACTGTTGTGGCCTCTCCCGTTGCGGAGCACAGGCTCCAGACGCGCAGGCTCAGTGGCCATGGCTCACGGGCCCAGCCACTCTGCGGCATGTGGGATCCTCCCGGACCAGGGCACGAACCCGTGTCCCCTGCATCGGCAGGCGGACTCTCAATCACTGCGCAACCAGGGAAGCCCACAACATAGTTTTTTAAGTCATTTTTTATTTTGAGTGATTAGATGGTTTAATATTATAAAATGGAAGTATCAAGAAGTTAATTAAATAGAGTTGAATAGTAGTGTAGAGAGGTGTGAGAGGGCTGGAATTTATGTTTCTAGCTTTTGTGTCTTATGGTAAGCCAGGATTTCTCCAAAAGAGGTGTTTTGGGGTTTTTTTTGTTGTTTTTATTTTGGTTTTTGGTAGAACAGCTAGCTTCTCAAACTAGCCATTTGTTGTCTGGAACAACTTCCAGATGAATGAATACTTAAGGTAAGAAAGTGATCTAGAGTAGTGACAAACCAGTGTTCCAGAGAAGAAACAAAACATAAAAAGTAAACTTTAGCCACAGTTACCAGTAGGTCTTTATTTAAGAGGGAGATTACATTTTTTCCTTTAAATTATAATTAACTATAATATATTTCAACTGTTTTAGTTTTAGCCCTCTTTTATTATAATCAGTTTAATATTGCAGTAGAATGATCTGGTATGGTGAGTTATGTTTCCCAGTCTTCCTTTTTAATAGGTAAATTTTGCTGTCTATTGAAGTGCTATTGAATAGGTAAATTTTGCTGTCTGTTATTATAGTGTGTGATCTTAGATTATAATTTTAAAACTATTATTTGTGTGTTAGTTATATGTGTGTGTTTATATTTATTTACATGCATTCTATGAAGAGTTGAAAAGATTTTAGACTTTGGAATTGGGCTTTATACCTTTTTGTTTAGAGTCTTTGGGCATGATATTAATTTCTCTGAACCTTGATTTTCTAATCTTTGCAATAATTAATAATGACCATTGTATAGATTTATTTTAAGGAGTAAATGAGTTAACCTTTGTGATGTCTTGCACACAGTAAGTATGCAATAAAAGTCAACTCTTTCTTCCTTGGTAAGATCTTTTTAGAGAGTTACTTCCAGATTTGATAATGCTATATTGAAATAATTTTCTTCAGGTTTTCTGATAGTCTCCAAGGAAAAGTAAGAGATATCAAAGAGAATTGTGTGAACTTTAGACTAGTGAAGAGAAAAGGAATTTACTTGAGACAGAAGGAGGCAAAAAGTTCGCCAAGCAATTTTTTTTAAATGTTTGCTTGACTACTGTACAAGATTGGTGTGACTTGTCAGGGTGCCATTATATACTAGGAATATGCTTTATTGGAGGTAGGAGTTTTATGTATAGTTTGTTGTAATGTAAGGAACTTAGTAACATTAAGATGACTCAAAGGAAATGTCAACCATGTGGCTAGGAAAGTCCCTCCACCCCCTGCTCTTTTTTCCATTCTAAGCATTTATTATATACTGAGCATCTCTGATGTTATGCTATTAACTATCATTATTCAAGAGAAGATTAATTGTATCTAGTGTAAAATCATCATAATTTCTAATATTTTAAGTTTGGATTACTTATTGTTTAAATTTTGGAAGTAATTTCCTCTGCATGCTTGATCATAAATCCTTTGTGCATATTTAGCTCTCTTTGTCCTTGTTAAAACAAGCTAATGTCAGTGTACAAAGCACTGCTTGTAGAAACGTTAATGTGTCTAGTGACCTGTGAAGAAGAGACATTTCAGGGGTAACAAAGTATGTGAAAATGGTTTATATTGGTAATAACAATATGTTACAATGTTTTTCCAGAGTTTAGAAAAGAATTCCACATATCTAGTTGTTTTGTGACCTTTCTTCCGGTAATAATAGAGTTCAATGCAAAAAAATTGGGAAAACAAAAAAGTACAAAGGCTAAAACCAAAACCAAAAATCACAATCATCCTAATCCTGCCAACCAAAGAAAATCGCTTTTAACTTTTTGATGTATGTCAGTGTTTTTTCTTTTCATCTGTGTGTGTGTGTTTACAAAATGATTTTACAAAAACGGTATAATGTTGGAGAGTTTGCTTTTTTTACTTGAAAATTCCTGACAATATTTTCATAGGACAGTTGTGTTTGATAGAAGAGAAACTGTGAAGCTCTTGATGGGTAGAGTATTTGTAAGTTTTTCAGGTTAGTTAAGAGTGGGGATAGAAGGATTAGTTGAAGAAACAATTAGAGAATTTAATTTTACCTGCAGTGTTCAGAATGACATTAAAGATCAGGAATGGGGTCATCCGTCAGATTATAACTATTCCTGTGATTTCTTAGAAGAATTTCCCCCAGTGGATTGTGATTTCTTTTTCAGAATAGTCACAGAAGGCTTAAGGGGAAAGAGGAGATGGAGACTTTTCTAAGATGAACATAGGTGGGATCAGCCAGACACACACAGTTGGAGTGAATATATTGGTTCTAACAGTGGTGGGACCCTAGTATGCCACAATGTGGAAGGAACCTCAGGCCCTATCCAACTCTTAAACACCAGTTTTGCAGATGAGGAACTTGCTTGACTTATCAAAAGTCATGTAACTAACTAGTATGGGACACTTTAGTAATATGGCAATTGGGCACTATTAAAAAGTATGAAATCTATTACTTTTCTAATTGTCTCTATTTTTGCTTTGTATTTTTCATGTCTTGAGTTTTCTTATCTCCCTCAGTTTTCTACCCATCTCCATATACTCCCATCTTTACTTTTTTCTCTCTCTCCTCTTCAGTTAGCCATTATGTGGAATTAATATTTTAAAATCATTATTTATATTGATTAATTTTATCTTCTCTGTTTAAGGTTTTTAAAAAGGACCATTTAACTTTTATGTGCCTTTCACAAAATGGAATAACATTTAATTACTGTGTTTTACATCTATATAATACTAAATTTATGATTAATATTTTATTATCATCTTATCATTACTATTAATAGGAGCCCCACAACATTTTATCTGAAAAAAGAAAAGATTTCCAGCTCTTGTAATGGGAAACCAGTATTGGCCAGAGTAGGCTGGATGGGGCAAGAATTGTCAGAAAAGCCCATGGGGGAGTAGGTGATATGATAGAAACACTCACTAAAATAAGTTGTGAATCCACTTGTTCCCCTTACTTTAACAATTAAAACATAAATGCTAATTTGTGAGTGCTAATTTAAGAAGGAGAGAACTTTCTTTTTGCAAGAATTTTTTAAAGTCCCATGGGCAAAGAAAAAAACTAGATGAGTTTATGGGATAGATGTTTTCAGTTAAAGCCATCTGGAAAGACTTGAAAGCTGAAGGGTGTGGTTACCACTGAGTTTCATAATTACCCAGAAAAGAAAGAGATTAGGGAGGTTTTTGTAAAGTATGCAGTCTCTGGCAAGTATACAAGTCACAGAGAACAGACAGTTTTACTTATAAATTCTTTGGAAAAGTGTTTGCTTTCAGTGACTAAATGAAGCAAAAGGGAATCCTTTATTCAGATTGAAATCAGAGTCAAATGACAGAATTTATAGTAAAGGTATCTCTATAAATTATAATCTGTTTGGGTTCATGTAAAAGAAAACCCTAGTTTAAAAAGTAAGGAAATGTTATTTTATCATATAACAAGAAGTCCAGAGATAAGGTAAATTTCATGGTCAGTCAATTCAGTGATCCAGTTTCTTCTTCTCTCTCTGCCCTGTCATCATTATAGAGTTGATTTCATTATCAGACCTCTACAAATGGGCTATAGCAGGGATGTACATTTGCATACAGATTCTGAACATTTCCAGAAGAACAAAAGTACATTCTTCTTCTCTGTATAGTCATTTAAAAGTAAGGAAACATTTCCTTGAAGGCCCCACCCCCACCCCCCGCCAGAGATCCTCATGTTTCATTAGCCAGAATTGGGTTTCATACCATTCTTAAACTAATCTTTGTTGAGGGGCACAGGATTAGGACTTGTTAATAATTTGGGGTAGAATGGATGTATGTGGGGAGTTCAGTCCCCATGACCATAGTAGTACCTAGTGTAATAACTAGTTACTGTACTGTAACAACTCCTCTTAAGAAGGAGATTTAGAATTTATTAATGAAGTAAGTAAAGCATAGTGAAACATGAGTTCCAGCCCCACCACTCAAGAGCTGTGTGATTTGGGTTAAATTCATGAATTTCTCTAAATATGCATTTCCACATCTGTAAAATGAAGATGATAATGCCCAATTCATAAGGCTGTTTTTTAGAATTAAATCAGATAAGTAAGATAGCACAGATTCTAACATTTAGTATTCAATAAATATACTATTACTGGTACTTTTATCTCTATGTAGTTTTGTACTCAAAGAAAACTCTAAAAATGGTATTTTCACTTTAAAGGATCAGTTGTTGTTTTTTTTGCTGAAGATACAAGGGCCTAGACCAAAGTTGTTGGAGCTCCCATTTCCTCCTCTAGCTTTTTTGTATAGTAGTACAAAAATGGGGGAAACTTAATAAGTTTAGTGTGAGCTGCCACTAAAACAATTCATTTACATGGTTGTGTCAACTTATACTTTGCTATTTATATTTGAGGTAGCATAAAAACTGAACTGACACATATTTTATGAAAATGTGCTATTGTATTAGTGACATATTAGTAATTTTCTTTAATGTAGGCTTCTACATTTTGGTCTTTTTTGCTGTAATAAAAAGTGTAAGCTGTTAAGTTGTAATTCTCTCTTTCTTTAATATTTGCAGATGGCTTATTCAATCAGTATATCAGTCAACAGGAATATAAGCCACGATGGAGTCAAATCATTCCCAAAAGTACCAAAGGTAAGTCCTACCTTCTAAGTTGTGGGTGCTTTTCCTTTAATGTCCCAGTTTCATGTATCCGAAGGTAGCTCAAGTTTCACTGTACCCTATTAATGAAAAGCAGGTGTTTAAAACAAGACATAGGTTTCTCAACTAGATGGCAGAGGAAGTTTATTATATTAAATTTTTCTTTTAAACCTTTTTGTTTTATTGCTATAACAGAAGGTTGGGCATTTTTTACACAGAATACCATCATAAACTGCTTTTATAGAGACACTATAAAATTATAGGCTATTGTGTTGTAATCCCAAACGTGTCCCTGAAAAACCTTAAGTTCTGCAGAATTGCTCACAAAAGCTAATAGGGCTTATGAGAGAAGTAGAAATGGGACATACCATTCTAAATCTGTGGAACTTTATAATCAGATACTAATGATAAAAACTAATGATAAAAACTAATAATATAACCAGATACTAATAATAAAAAATAACAATTTTAATAAAAATAAATACTAGTACAGTTAAATCTTTCTAGGCATTTATATTGAGCATCACAGTGATTTTGGAGCTTTAAACCCTGGGGCTCATGCTTCTTTCTTTGAGCTGTAGACCCTCAAGCTGAAGACCACCTCCTGTGGTCTTCATACATTGCTAAAGCCTTCATTTTAAGGAGAGAAAGCTTTCCTCAGATAGTGTTAAACATTAATATACTGGAGAAAATTGCTTATGAACCTCCATGATTTCTGAGTTATATAAGCATCATTTTCCTGCTTTATCAATCATATATGAGGTAATTTTCTTCAGAAGTACATGTTATAGCAAACAGACTAGTATATTTGAAAACTAATGGATTGAATATGTAAAATGCAAACATACTGACAATCTGTTCTTTTTTTTATGGTCAAATACCTGTCTTCTTTCTTTATTTATTTATTTATTTATTTATTTATTTATTTATTTTTGGCTGCGTTGGGTCTTCCTTGCTGCGCGCTGGCTTTCTCTAGTTGCAGCAAGTGGGGACTCCTCTTTGTTGCAGTGCGCGGGCTTCTCATTGCGGTGGCTTCTCTCGTTGCGCAGCATGGGCTCTAGGTGCGCGGGCTTCAGTAGTTGCGGCACATGGGCTCAGTAGTTGTGGCTTGCGGGCTCTAGAGCGCAGCAGGCTCAGCAGTTGTGGCACACGGGCTTAATTGCTCTGTGGCATGTGGGATCTTCACAGACCAGGGCTCGAACCCGTGTTCCCCGCATTGGCAGCTGGATTCTTAACCACTGCACCACCAGGGAAGTCCCTATTTTTTAAATTTATTTATTTTTTGGGCTGCATTGGGTCTTCGTTGCTACACGCGGGCTTTCTCTAGTTGCAGTGAGCAGGGGCTACTCTTCGTTACAGTGCACGGGCTTCTCATTGCGGTAGCTTCTCTTGTTGCAGAGCATGGGCTCTAGGTGCTCAGGCTTTAGTAGTTGCAGCATGCGGGCCCTAGAGCACGCGGGCTTCAGTAGTTGCGGCGCAAGGGCTTAGTTGCTCCGCGGCATGTGGGATCTTCCCAGACCAGGGATTGAAATCGTGTCCCCTGTATTGGCAGGCAGATTCTTAATCACTGTGCCACCAGGGAAGTTCCTCTTAATCTGTTCTTGAAAGTGGTAATACTGACTTTACTAATTGGGGGAAGAAGGAAGAAAAGGGTGAAACTTCAATAATAATGAGCTATAAATTCTAAACCTAGCTATTAAAAAGGAGGAAGAATTTGCAGGAAACTTCTGAATGATTAGTGCTTGAATACAGTTTCAGTTTTGCATCTTATTTGTAATATACAAGAACTGACATTTCAGTCTTTTTCATAATACCCCTGTGGAATTAGTAAAAATTTGGATGTTCCTGGCACTTCCCTGGCAGTCCAGTGGTTAAGACTCTGGGCTCCCAGTGCAGGGGGCATGGGTTTGATCCCTGGCTGGGGAACTAAGATCCCACATGCCGCAGGGCGTGGCCAAAAAATACATAAATTAAAAAATAAAAATAAAAATGCCCTTTACCTAAAAAACACAATTAAAAAAAATTGGATGTTCCCTATTTTACATAGGAGAAAGCTGATGCAGGGAAAGTTATTACCTAAAGTAATGTATTTCAATTAATGAGAGAGTTACAAAGAAAACCTCAGGTTTTCTGGTTTACATCAAGTAAGGCATTAGAATGCCTTTTGAACCATTGAAATTAAGTTATATCTTCATATATAAAAGATCTGATATAAAGTAAGATAAATATAAGTTAAACAATAGTTTTCTCCTTCAGAGGTTTAAATTTTTCACTGATTATATTTAAACCTGCCTATTAAGCTTTGTGATGTAAATAAGAATCAAAGGGAAGCAAATCTTACATTTTGTCAGAGAGTACTACTCAAATAAAATAGTTGGTAGATTATGTGGGAGATGATTTTTGAAATATTGGCACAAAATTAATACAGTGAGGAAATTATCATTAATGTAAAATTTGATAGCATCTTAGTTTTCAGTAGCTGGTTTTATGAACTTTAATACTGCTCATTATACTAATAAACCATGCCTGGAGTTATAGACCTGTGATCTAGTTCTGTGATTGTTTTCCATCTTCACTTTGTCACTTCACTAGTTTAGAGATTTTACGTTTTTGTGGAATATCCTGTGTCTTTGCTGATATATGGCATTGGTCCTAAATAAGTTGAAAGTAGCTTCCGGTTGCTTTAAAAGCCTGAAAGCAATTAGAAAAAACGAGCAAGATAATTATTATAAACTTAGTTATGTCATATTATGTCTCTTACGAGTCCTCTTATTCTTAATATTGAAAGAATAAGTGTGTGTTATTTTCACTACTCATTACAGATTTATGAATGAAGTTACTCTGGATATGCAGTTGTTCTGTGGTATTTCTTTAAAGAAAATATTGTTTCTACTTCAGGTGATGGAGAAGATAACCGACCAGGAATGAGAGGAGGCCATCAGATGGTTATTGATGTTCAAACAGGTGAGGACTACTTGGAATGGAAAGCAAATTCTTTTAAAAAATTATACATTATTAAATATCAGGTACTCATAAATGTACTTCTTTCCATTCCTTACCAAGTTAAATGTCATTGGCCATAACCAAGTAGCAAAGAAAATAGGCATTATCTACAGGTATAACCTAAACTAGGCAATGGCACGTCAGGGAGGGGAGGCTGCTGCACAAATGAAATTAGATAACCTAAAAGAAATGTCATGTGCAGCCCTTTAGAGCTGTGTGTGTGTGTGTGTGTGAAGTTTTATATGTGTTTGATTTCCATAGTATACTGTGGAGTATTTCTGGATTTTTAGTGCATTTATATTTTAATGCTGTAATATGGGAATTGTTGCAGTAAAAGAGAATTAAGATATATTTTAGAGGGGAGAATATAAAATTAAGTAGCCTAAGTGTTGGTAGATGCATAAATTGCTAAACACTGTCCACAAGCCTATAAATAATTTGTTTTAGTTAGTCTTCTTTGCTGTCTTTTTAATTTTATTCTGCAACTTGATACTGAAAATTTTCCTTAGGTTTCTACAGCCTAGAACAGCTTAAATACCATTATATTTAGAGGTTAATGCTAAAATTATAATAGGTTTCAAACTACCGTCTTGATAAGCAAATAATACCAAGAATTTTGTATAATTTTATTTTATTATTTGGTTTTAGAAAACTTTACCACATACAATGCCAGTATCCACCCAAATAATATTTTACTTTTTCCAAGTGTAATAAGAACTCTGTTCTATATTGTATTATGCTGACAGTAGTGCTTCAGGAATAAAGTTTTTTTGACTCATTATAATTACTAAGATTATTGCAATGCAGATAATAATCATCTAGGCACTAATATATTTTCACAAATGCTTTATAAGTAAAAGGAGGAATTATAATATTTAAAATTAACTGCTAAATTTGTGTAGTAACCTGTGAGTTTGGGAGTATTATTAGGGTCTCTTTGGAAAAGGTTCATTTTGAGGCATAGGAATTTGCTTTCCTTATCTTGGCCCCTCTTCCCAGACCCCTTCCTTCCCACAAAAATAGGCTTGACTCAGCTGTAGAGTCTTAAGCATCTTTTTTTCTACCTGAGATTTCAGTAAATATGCACATGCTTATTTCTCAAAGAACCAGATCTATACAGAAATTGTTTTTTTAATCCAAAATTAAATATGGTATAAAAAAAGAGTTGAAAATTTGTGTTTAGATTGTCTACAGTAGCTTTTCTCCTCTTTTGAACATACAGTGGAATTTATAATGCTGTTCTTTTTCTCAGTCATGATGAAAATACTATTAAATTCTTTTTTTAAAAATTGCTAATAAAATACTAAAAAAGAGTGTTGAAAAGCTACTTTAATTTTCTGGACAAAATGCTGTTTTCCTTAAATGCGAAAGTAATGTGGTTTACTTTAACATTTAAAGTTCACCTTATCAGGGAGCAGAAGGAATTTTCATAGTGCTTACTGTGTTGCTTATTATGGAATATGGACTGTATAAAATAGGTAAAATA
Source organism: Hyperoodon ampullatus (assembly GCF_949752795.1). Taxonomy (NCBI): domain Eukaryota; kingdom Metazoa; phylum Chordata; class Mammalia; order Artiodactyla; family Ziphiidae; genus Hyperoodon; species Hyperoodon ampullatus. Next base: position 87,731,892 of record NC_136922.1, read on the forward strand.
AATGTGTAAGAAAAGAGAAAGTTTTTCTCTTTTTATGTAATCCATGATATTTGAGAATGGAAAATGAGAAGATTCAAATGATAGGCAAATATCCTGACAGAACTTTGTGTGAGCAGAGTCATTGATGATTAAATGCTGACTTTTCAGGTCAGAGATCCTTGAAGTAAAATACTTACAGCATATAGTGATAAAGGTCCACATATTTTTCTATAATATCTTGGTTTTATGCATTAAGGGCAGGGTTTCAGCAGACTCAAGGTCCTTATCCCCATTCCCTTTAAAAAAATATTTCAAGGAGAGGAAAAGAGTTGTTTCAGTATTTACTTGGTTTGCTTTAGAAACAATAATTATAAGAAAGCAATGACTTAAAGTAAGTCATTGTAAATAAGTAAGAATGACTTATTATAGGCATGGGATATATTCCAGATGGAATCTTTAAAGGCATAATCTCTCATAGTTTCTGAGGATTTATTATAGGTTGACAAAGGTCTACAATGAAAAATTAATCAGTATCCATACTTCTGTATGAGCACTAGTTGATAAAAATGTAATAAAAGTACTTTGTGAATATATTTTTAAGCAAATATTTCTACTATAGGAAATTTAGGGACTTAGCCGTCAATAGAGGGATTTTTATTTAGAGCCATTTTGTATCTGTTTCAGTGCTTTTTTCCCACCCCCCCAAACTTTCTGAATGCTGGGTCAGGCTTTATTTAGGTCCATGTGTGATGATTAAATGAGATTTTGAGCCTTTAACAGGAACCAAAAATTTAAAGTCTGGTAAAACTAAATAATCATGATAGTTAATGAGCTTGATGGTCAGTATGTTACCATTACCACTCACAGTGTGGAAACAGTACTAACTATGTGAACGGTGAAGTTGAAGGGGTTTAACCACATTCAGATGATCCTTTGTATGAGTAATAGGGAGTATGAGTTATAGGGATGGTGTGTAAAACATATTGGTATGGAATTCTTTATAAATATATATAAATGAACTGGTGATGCAATTAGGGTTGGGATCCAGATTGAGATAGCGGAGAAATGCAGATTCTGAGGATTCAGGTGTCTGGAAGCAGAGAGAAATGTAAGGAAAGATGCCCTAGGACTCAGCCAAGTCAGAAAAAGCTTTGAACTTTCATAAGACTCTAGAATAGTGGTTTAGGTTAAGTTTAAACAGGTGTCTGGTTGTGAGGGTGGGTAATCCAGGAATCTGCTATATCAAGACAAAACAAAAGGAATTTTAAAAATGCCATTCAAAAGTCTAGTAACTGCCATACCCTGGCATTCCGACTCTTTTGTTTCAGCTAACCATTGCTGTCTATATTCCTTTCTATCACCGTGCTCTATCCTTTTAGTATTTCCTTGTTTTCTTAGATGAGGCTTCATGAATGGGCTTTAAGGAGGCCCATGATACTCTTGAAATTGTATGTAATATTTTTGTCTGCCTTTGTGGAGTTTACTGGGAAGATTCATTACCTATATATTTTTTAAAGGGTTAAATATTTCTATTAAGTTTTGACATTACATGGTAAGTAAATACTGCTGGTATTCATATAAAATTTCAAATGAAATTCCTTGCTCTGTGTAAGTGGTATTCATTGTTGAAATAATAGTGTTTCCAAAGTAAACTCTTGCCCACCTTTCCCCTACTCTTGTTTTTTTCCAGATTATTCGTTGCTAGATATAAGGTGGGTGAGGAAGAGAGTAAAGGCGATGAAGTCAGAGAGGTAGTGAGGGGCAATTGTGTTGAGTTCTTTTGTAAGAACTTTAACCTTTACTCATAGTGAGATGATTAAAGGAAAATATTGTTGGGTTTTAAGAAATGTTACTGACTTTGCATTTTAACAAAACAAATTGGGTGAAGGGCAGAAGCAGAGCGACCTTTAAGGAGGCAGTTCCTTACTAGAGAAGTGATGATAGCATTGACTTTTACTAGAGTGGTGATCACAGTGTTGAGAATTGGTCAGATTTGGGGTGTATTTTGAAGGTGTCACATACAGCTGACAGGATTTACTGATGGATTGGATATGAGGTGTGAACGAAACGAGTGATGAATGACTCAAGGTTTTGACCTGAGTAGTTGGGAAAATAGTATAGCCATTCCCTAAGATGGGTAGAACAAGTGGATTAAATATGGTGGGTTGTTCAGCAACTTGTTTTTAGACAGGTTGAGATGCCAGTTAGACATTCAAGTATATAGATATGTCAAGTAAGTGGTTAGATATATTGTTTGGTGTTCAGGAGACAGGTCCAGGCAGAATAATCATTTCCCTTTCTGTATTTACATAGCACTTTGTTCATACTATTATTTTTACTATAATGATTTCCAAATTGTTTTAGAGTTGCTTGTGTAGGTGTTATGTATCCCATTCCTCTCTATTCAGCTTTCTCCTTTCTACCTCCCATCCCCAATATTCTTATTGACAGGGGAAAGACAAGAATCTTGCATTATTTATTTTTATGGCCGCAAAGCCTGGTATGGAGTAAGTGTGTACTAAATATTTGTTGAACTGAATCAAAATTTTAAAATCCATTTTCCTTCGAGTTGAAAGAAAAATATTTACTTGGAAAATATACTCTGATATTGCTTTAAACCTTGATGAGTGGATTGTGTCGTGATGTCATTTGTTGTAATATGCTAATATTTTTCTGAGGTGAATTTATGTTATTGGTTATACTCTAATATATTTAAATTTTCTGGTGATTCTGTTTGTTCTTTTCTATTATATAGACTATATTTCCTTAAAGCTGTAGTTCTTATTACCTTGGGATCTAGGTAGAAAAATTAAATGTTATGTAGACTTTGCATTTTTTTAGGGTAACAGTTGGTGCTTTCTGAATTTAATTTGGGTGTAGGAGCAGAATCTGGGATATCTTTGGGATTTTTTTCTCTAGAAATTCTACTTCTATTGTAAAATTATGAATAGCATAATTTACCAAGGTGGTTTCATATACTTTTATTTCATCATTTATGTACCAGAGTCTTATAACTGCTATCATCAGGTTGATTTTAATCATCTTCAAAGTTGTATTTCTTGTTAAGTCTCTGAAAGAACCTTTTCTAGTCCAGGCTTACTGATATAACAATTAAATATAGTGGTTGGAGGTTGAGTGTGTGGGAAGGAAGTATGTGTGTGTGAGAGAGAGAGACACACACACATATCTGGATTTCAACCCTGACTTTACCACCAACTTTTTGTTTGATCTTGAATGAGTTATAATGACAATAAAAACAGGAATACTAAATTAAGTTGCTGCGAGAGTTAAATGAAATAATGTCTTATATGTAAGTATCGATATATATTATTTATATAATATGTATTTTTATATGCAACATATTAATCTACAAATGTATACTGATTAGTTCTGCTGAGAGAATTTGATGTAAATTTAGAGATCTTTCTTTTGTGTTTGTTTTTATTTTTTTGACAGAATCTCGCAGTGGAAATATTTTTAAACAATTTAAAAATTTTTGAAAAGCAATTTAAAACAACATGAAAAGCAGTGCTGTGTTGAGGGAAAAAATATCTCACCCATAATTCCACGTTCTAACTAACCAATATTATTTTGGTATAATTGTTTCATCTTTTGTATATATTGCCCTTATTGATGTTTTTAGAAAGGAAAGGATAAATATACTTTTAGATTTTTAGGAAAAAATATTAAAATTCATTTTAAGAACTTTTTCATTAAGGATTAGGTTGATTTAGTAGTAGAGTGACTTTCCCCAAGTAGAATTTGAAGAAACTAGAAGTTCTGTCTTTATAAGGTTTGTGCCTAAGTAGTGAAATACAGTTTAGAGAAGTCCAGTCCTTATTTTAAATATGCAATTTGAAGGTTTCCTAAAGCAAGGGCTCTTAATCTGTTGAAGTTATATACAAAATTTTATTTGTATGTACATTTTTCTGGAAGAGAATCCATGAATTCAGATCATCAACGAGTGCACATCTTCACTAGACTAAAACTTTTTTTTTTTTTTTTTTTTCGGTATGCGGGCCTCTCACCGCTGTGGCCACCCCCGCCGCAGAGCACAGGCTCCGGACGCGCAGGCCCAGCGGCCACGGCCCACGGGCCCAGCCGCTCCGCGGCACGCGGGATCCTCCCAGACCGGGGCACGAACCCGTATCCCCTGCATCGGCAGGCGGACTCCCAACCACTGCGCCACCAGGGAAGCCCCTAAAACTTTTTTTTTTAACCTGAGGAGTAATAATATTTATTAAATACCTACTACATGTAGAGATTGGGATTAGCACTTTTATATGTTCATACGTTTCATTTACAACTGAAAAGGTAGATACCTTCATTTTACAGAATAGGTCGTGCTGTGTCCAGGGCTGTGGAGCTGGGATTTGAACACAGGTCTGTAGGACTGTCTGGCTCCAAAGCCCATGTTTTTGCTGCTGTTACTATAGTGGTTCTTAGTTTTCTAATACTGAAGATACAGTGAAAATCTCAGGTGTGATAGGTGAAAACAGAAAATACAGTAGATTGTGAGAGCTAAGTCCTGAGGCCTCAGCAAATTTTAAATACATAAATACTAATAAAGCATATCACTTTGCTTATAAAATACCATAAAGTGAAATTGAAAAACATAGTTGATTCCTTTACGTCCTTATTAAAAGCTATTGCAGATATAAAGAGTGAGGAACAATAGCTGACCTAATAATTGCTAACATTTATTGAGTGCTTCCAATGTGCCAGGTATTTCACTAGACTGAAACTTCATAGAGCTCATTTCAGCTTCTTTAAAGTGACTTGTATTTCACAGCAATTATTGCTTCCCAGTGTTTTATCTTGTTTTCTTAAATATTAAAAATTAATACTCCCTGAATTTTCTTTTCCTTTTTCAGTCTGTAGATATTTTTTTCATTTTGCTACAGCTCTAAGGATAGACTCACCATTTTAAAAAGTACATGGTGGCATAAATTTTACTCTGATTTTTCAAAGCTTTCTTCTATCCTAAGTGAATTCTATTATTCTTACCAGAGAAGAATGTACTATTGTATTGAATGTAGTAGAGAAGGAATGTAGTATTTTGTCCTACTTGGGAGTGTATGTCAATTTTATTGATCATAATTCCTATACCTGGCATTTCTCTACTTAGGTTATTCAACTCTGAATTGGGTTTCAACTCTGGGTAAAATAAGGCAAATAGAAAGAGAAAAAGGCATGTCCGTTTTGCTTCAGTGTGGAAGTCTGTCCAGATGAAAACTTAAAATATCCATGGTACCAGGCAATTCTTTGTTCAACTCTCATTGAATTTTAAGAACCTATGGTACCAGCCTTTTTCCCTCTCTCAAGCAGAATAGGTAGTAAGATTTAGGCAAAATCCCAGTGTTTGGTATCTATAAAAGAAGTTGCTTGTCACTTGAAAGAACCATTCTGTGGAAATCTGAACCTCTCTGACTGTACCAATTATATGTAAAGTGCTTTCATTTTTTTTTTAATGCTACATAATGGTTTTCCTTGATATTCTTTAAAGAAGCTATTGAAGAAAGTAGGTAAACCTGGGTTTTGGTTTTTAAATACAAATATATTCATATGGCTGTATTTCTGTAGCTACGTATGACACGAATCTTTTTCTTTCATACAGTTATCAGAAAGGAATTCTAAAATATAGCCCTAATACAAAGTATATTGTCATAGGCAGAAAATACAACCTTTTAGCAGGGAAATTACAACCATATGTTGAATTCACCCAAAAGATCATAGCCTTATGTAAGAAATAAAGTTTTGTAATCATAGCCTTATGTAAGAAATAAAGCTCTCGGGACTTCCCTCCTGGGGAATCATTCTTAACAGTGGTTAAGAATACGCCTGCCAATGCAGGGGACACAGGTTCGAGCCCTGGTCCAGGAAGATCGCACATGCCACGGAGCAACTAAGCCTGTGTGCTACAACTACTGAGCCTACACTCTAGAGCCCATGAGCCACAACTACTGAGCCTGCGTGCCTCACGCCTAGAGCCCGTGCTCCGCAACAAGAGAAGCCACGGCGATAAGAAGCACGTGCGCCGCAAGGAAGAGTAGCCCCCGCTCAGGGCAACTGGAGAAAGCCGGTGCGAAACAACAAAGACCCAACGCAGCCAAAAATAAATAAATTAATTTTTTTAAAAAAAGGCTACACAAAAATTCACCAATTAAAAAAAAAGAAAGAAATATAGCTCTTTTTAAAAAGAGAGACAGATGAATCCAGTTGATAATCTGCTGGGTTTTGAGAGTTCAAGGGAATGGCTAAAGAAGGTAAGGTTAAAGAGCATATAAAATATCTTTCCCCTTCTAACTTATTCTTCCCTTCGAATATTCTAATGTCAACCTAATGTCCTATTAACTACACTTTCAGAAGGATTAAACTCTTAAACTAAATGTCCTGACAGGGTTCATTTTTATTTTGAATATAAATTTGTGTTTCTTAAAAGTTTTTTTTTTATTTCATTTGTTTTTCTCTTGGTGTCTACATTAAACTAGGAATTAAGCTAACCTCTTTTACAAGCCTAGTAACCTTCCACCTACCTCTTCTTTTTGACACTTGAATTTTATCTAAGGTTGGGCCCGTGCTATGTCAGTGCATAGTATATGCATTCTATACTATTTCAAAGTGGAAAGATGGATTTAATTACGAAAATAGTGTGCCATCTTGTGGAGGATTATGCAATCAGCATAGTCTGATTTACCCCTAAGAATCAGAGGAGGAGGACAGATATTGCAGTTGGGCTCATAAAATAAAAAGCCTGCTTCTTTGTGCAAAATGGTGTGAAGATACTGATGTGTTAACATTTCTACCTTTTTCTTAGTGTATATAAGATTTGTAGATTAGTACTTTTGGTAGTAAGTAGTTGTAGGGGTTATTTAGTACTGATACGAAAAAAGACCCGTAAAAAAGACTGGTTGCGTTTTAGCTTTTGTGGCCTGAGTGATAACTGATTGATTGATTGATTGGTGATTGATTCATTTAGTTTCTGAGAATGAAATTGGTTTGATATCTTGAACATAGGCTATTATTGGTCACTTTATTTCCGATCTTTCTGTTTCCCTGGCTCCTCCTTTTCAGTAAGTCCTATATGCTGCAAGTTCAGATCTGACCATGTCACATCTCTGCTTAAAATCTTCTGTTGCTATTTAATACTGTACTGTCTGTGGAGTCGAGTTCAAAACCTTTATATTGTCATTTAACCCATTTCATGATGTGGCCACTACCTGTCTTTTTAACTTATCTCCACTCCACTACTCTTTTTTCTTTTAAAATGAACAGTGCATTTATTCATCACACAGTTTCACCACTGTGCATGCATTTTTAATTCTCATAGTAGCTTTAGGAGATAGGTACTCTGTGCCATTTTAGAGCTGAGGAAACCAGTGGTTAAGGAATTTGGTGTTGGTCACACAGCTGTGGTGATAGAGCTGCAGTTCCATCCAAGATCTGCCTGACTTTAGATTCTGTGTCTTTTAAAACACTTTTTATGTGTTTTTCTGTCTCTGTACCCTTGTTTTTTTACCCTGCTTGAAAAGTCCTATTCTCTTTCCTTCGTTCTACCAGCAAAGCCACTTTCTGATGCATAGGTCAGATACCACTGTCACCATGAAATCTTCCTGAGCCCCCTCAATCTGGTATATTCTCTTCCCTTTTTTGAACCCCCGTGGTGCTTTTTTACCTTTCTTATGGCACTTAGTCTGCATTGCATTATGGTGATTAATGTACTTGTTTTATATTCTTCACTAAATTATAAGCTCCTTGAGGGTAGGGATGATGTCTTCTTTATTTTTATTCTCTAAAGTGCCTTGCCAATTCAGATTAGTACTCAAAAAATGCTGAGTGAACATTTAAGTGAGTCTGGGAGAAATAGCCTCTGTAGCCTGTGCTCCTTTAAGAAAAAATACAGAGAAAGGGCTGCTGCATGAGGAGGATTGTACTGCCCTAGGGATGTACATGAATTGTTATATAACTTATAAGCATGAGAGTGGACATCCAGTAAACCAAGCTACTGCCATGTTGCAGATAATAGCATTTTCTTTTTTCTACTTTCTTCTCACTACAGTTTTGTCTGATTATTTCTATAATCTTTAAAAGTTTTTGATATCCTTTATGCATTAAATAATATTTTTGCTGGTGTTTGTTTCTAGATAATATTTCATTCCTGAATGATTTAACTTAAATGATTAGATGATTTAATTAAAATTTTGTTATACATTTCATTCAGGTATGTCAAAAGGTCCTGTTACCATCTGATTCATTCAGTTTTACTATTAAACTTTAACTGGGACCACAAAGCATTCATGAACAAGAATGACATCTTGGATTAATTCCATTGGGATGCTTGCTCTGTGCCAGATTTTATTTTGCTCAGCTATCAATGAGGCTGTTGTGGAAATGTGGGTTTTCTTTGCTGTGAGAATTTATGCGTACAAAGAGACCTGCTTTTCAGAAAGAACATTGAGAACCCAGATCCCAAGAGGAAGGGTTATTAAAGTTAGTGAACCAGGGTAACCTTATCCAAAGGGTGCCCAGAAACACTGTAAAACAAAAGGTCAATTGCTATTGCTATTTTAGTTATATACCCCCTCTCTCTCCAGGCTTCAGAATTTAATGGGGTTAATTGCATTTATAGTGAGGCCTTGGCAAATAATTTTTAAGTCAGATGAAAATTCTTTAATTTTTTTCCTATAGAATTCTCAGTATCTGGGCATTAGTGTGTGCCATTTGGGAAACAGAATGTTACTTAACTAATGATAATGGATTGTTTTATACTTCTGAGAGATGGCAGTTTTCTAATAGTTTCCATTATTTCACATTTGTACAGAGCCAAAAGTGTTCTAGGTACTGGGTTAGACATGGAAACATACAATAATACTGTTTTTATTGCATCAGTGGTACTTAGTAACTACAAAGTATTTTGTGTATATTATGTGCATGTTTTAAAGGTAGAAATGCTGTTCTTGCTTGACAGCCTTCAGAATGTTTTCATGTAACTTATATATGAAGAACGTTACCACCACACTGAGAGTTTGTAAATGAAAAAATCAGGACCCAGGCAAATTAAGTGACCTATACCTGATTACCCAGTTAGCACTAGAACTGTTCCAGTGGTCTGTTCTTATCCGGAAGCATTGTTTTAATTTCCCCTAGGTTCTTTCACTTAGAAAATTCACTTAGAGTTTGAAATTATATGAAAATATGACATAAATCTCTTATAAGACATCTCTATGAATGGCAAGAATTTTCTTAAGTAGTGTTACAATAGTTCCAGGTGCATTTCAACCCTTCATGATGGGATGTAATTTAGATGACAGTCTCCGCATATATTGGCCTAGGGCATGTCAGAGAGTAGATGGCTTTATAGTTTTCCTGTAATGTATTATATTTAACTTAAAAAAATGGTAGGCATGTATAACAAGTAGACATAAGATATTTACAAAGGGAAGAAATATTTGAAGAAAGGAAAGGCACTATTATTTTATTAAGAAAGGTAAAAATTTTCACTGGTCATGGAGCAAGAAATGTTTTATCACGTGATAAAGTCCATAGGTATAATAGACATTTCAGAATTAGAAGAAACCAAACCAAATTCTCAAGATACCTGGAATGACTTAAAAGTTGATTTCTGAGGAGTTAAATCTACCACAATATATTTGGAAAAATTTCCCCCAGTTTCCATGGGAATATCAAGGCTCTGCATCACTTTATGCTTAAGATATCTAACTTTATCTCACAGCTAGTTTTAACCATTGTTTTTTGTATTGTAATAGAAAACAGTTTTAATGTGAAGTTTTTTCAGAAGTAGCTAGATAGCTTTATGTTATATTTTGCACTGTATATTCCTCTGGGATTTCTTTTCCTTTTTTTTTTGCGGTTCGCGGGCCTCACCGTTGTGGCCTCTCCCGCTGCGGAGCACAGGCTGCAGATGCGCAGGCTCAGCGGCCATGGCTCATGGGCCCAGCCGCTCTGTGGCATGTGGGATCCTCCCAGACCGGGGCATGAACCCGTGTCCCCTACATCAGCAGGCGGACTCTCAACCACTGCGCCACCAGGGAAGCCCCCTTTTTTTTTTTTTAACTATCTGAAGCTGCTTTGTTAAGAAGCTGGTAAATGTAAATTTTTTGTGGCCTGACACAGAAACTCCTAAACTGGCTGCACATCAGGATTCCCCCTGGACACTTTAAAAGTACTGATTCTTTTTACCCACTGAGGACCTATGGAATCCGAATCTTAGGGGTTGCCTCCTAGTTATCTTTGTATTTATAAATCTCTCAAGATAGTGGTTCTGCAGCAGCCCTTCCGTATGCCTATATTTAGGAAATACTAGTATTTATTTTGGAATGTTAACCAGTTTAAGAATCTCATTTTTAAGTTTACTTAGATGTACCTTCTTAAATGATCTTAGAAGCAATGGCTTGATCTGGGTGCCTATACTTAAATTTTGTTCTTAAGTGTTTTTTTTGCACATATTTTTCTAATTTTCACAGAGACTGTTTATTTGTTTGGTGGCTGGGATGGAACACAAGATCTTGCTGACTTCTGGGCGTACAGTGTGAAAGAGAACCAATGGACATGTATCTCTAGAGACACTGAGAAAGAGGCAAGTTCTCAGACTTTTCATCCATCTGTACCATCTGTATTACGATAGGGGTGTGGTCGTACACTTCTTTTTCTGAATGATTTGTATTCTTTGTAAATGTCTATCAGCAGTGATAGCAGAAGAATTTGTGGTGACAAGTTTGGTTTAAGTATTCTTGCATTCCAGCTTCTATACCTGGTTCTTCAACTATTGGTACATGAACAAATCTATCTTATAGAGATAAATAGAAATGGGTATATAATATAATTTAGTTTTTAACCACTTTAGTTAAAATGTAACTGTGTAACTGTTATTTTTCTTATGTTCTTGTCACCTCTACTCTTATTTTGAACATTTATCTTATTTTTATTTCCTCTGGAAAAATGTGCTTTTGATTCCTCACTGTCTTACTATTTTGGCCCCTCAATATTTGACTATCTTATCAGTTTTCACAAATGATGTATATTTTATTTTTTACTAAAATTGTATGTATGTATTCATGTGTGAGTCTGTCTGTTGATACATATATACATAAAGCTTTTCCATAGTGAATAGTATGTCTTGGATTTATGGCATTCTTTTATTTAATTTTTTGAATTATATAAGTGCATAATTAATTATACCCTGATATAAAGCACATATTCATATATTATTTTTTAATCATTATATAATTTTTTATTGTACTTTTCCCTCTAAGCAATTTCAGATTACAAGGTGAAAAATAAACTAAAACAAAACAGTAGTAGCAGCAAATGAAAAGGGGAGGAAAAGGCCTAATTCAAAACCACTGATTTTAATCTAGGAAGGCCATTTTTTAAAACTCTGGTGCTATGTCTTTAATCTTAGGAAATTAGATTCTTGTTTACTTGGTGTGTTCCTTTGTTAATCATTTGGGTAGTTTTTATCTTTTTAAAGAGATCTTAAAATTCTGATTTCTATTTATTATCCCTGTGAAAATGGCCTTTACCTTTTCAATATTAAAGTACCATTTTCTGAAATGATTATTTTTATCCTCAACAAAAATAAAGACAGATCTTAAAAGAATACATATCTGATTTCTCTTAAACTATTTTAAATCTGAGTTAATTGTATTTGTAATTATTCTTGCAGGAAACCTACAATTCATCCTGAAATCCTCCCTCTTCTTCATTGAGGGTATCTAATTAGGGCCTAAAGTTCCACCGGTTCTAGCACTCAGTATTGCGTTTCAGATGTTTCTTCTTCTCTATTCCTTTTGGCACTAATTCCAACTTTGTGGTTTCTTTCTTAAACTTTTTTGCTTCCATTGTTGATCTCCACATCTATTGTCCATTCATTAGCACAGTCTTTAAAAAAAAAAACATTTGGCCATGTGACACCTCTGCTTAAACCCTATGGTTAGCCTCAGTCCCTGTTTCTGTTATCTACTGCATTCCATATATTACATTACAAGCACCCACAAAACTTTAGTGACATATAGTAATAAGCATTTATTTGTTCACAAGTCTGTAGATTGGTTGGGCTCACTCATGTGCTGGGAGTCAGCTGACTGTCAGCTAGTCTAGATTAGCTTCTGAGACTACTTGGCTCTGCTCTACATAGCCACTCACCTTCCTGTTGGCTAGCATGAGTCTTGTTCTCGTGTAGGGGCAGGGCTGCAAGGAGGATGAAATAGACATGAGCGCTCAATTAGATATAGTATTGTCCCATTTTCCCAAAAGAAGTCATGTGACCAAATCCACCGTTATTGGGTGATGGGCAGCACTATCCAAGGGCATAGATACAGGGAAGTGTGAGTAATAACAGCAACAACAGTAATGAAGAAATTTATCTACCTTAGTTCCTTTTGCTTAGAGTAAAAACCTCAAATTTCTCATAATTTGGTCCCCATCTACTTTTCTAGCCTCATTTTTTGACTTTATGTGCTAGCCATACTTATGGTTGCTAGAATTATTCAACGTTCTCACCTGTGTTCTTTGTAATAGTGTTTTTTCCCAGTTTGGAATTAACAGAGGCTGCTCCTCCCATGCACCCAGCTTTTATGTAGTGTATGCCTACTTACTCTTTAAAACACAGTTCAGACTTCAGTTCCTCTGTGAAGCCTTTCTTGACTTCCCTAACCAGAATTAGAAGCTTCCTTAGGTGTGAACACTTAACCCCTTACATTCCTTGAATGGGTTACTATAATGATTAGTTTACATTTCTGTTTCCCTTTGGAGACTCTGAATTCCTTAAGGCGTGGATCATATGCTTACTCTTTAGTGAGTAAATAGTTCAGATAAGTTAAATAAAAAATTAATGCTGGAGAAAAGCAAAGGAATGACAAATACAAAATTCAGGAGAGTGGCTGTTCTGGCAGGAAAGGCGATGGATTACAGGGGTCCTTAAAAGTAATGTTAATGTAATATTCTAAGTTATATTTAGAATGCAATTAATAATTATTTAAAACTAGTACTGGGAAAATACAGAAATTATTTTGATGAGAACACTTTTTTTCTGTTATTTTGAAGTCCATAGAGATAAGTAAAGTGGTGATCCAGTACTGGAATTCAGATTTATTATAATTTATTACTACTTTGTTCATTTAAACACCTAAAAATCTTTTGTTGATCCAGCAGTGAAGTGAATGAGGATATATGGCTCCAGCAAAATGCTCATTCCTTCCAAAATTGAACAGAGTTTCATTTTGTTTTTTACACCAGTAAGTACAAGTTTTATTGTTTGATGATACCCCAGTGCATATGTTTTAAAAGTATGATATGCAATTAAAAAGCAAAATTACTATGTATAAAATAAGTAAGCAACAAGGATATATTGTACAGCACAGGGAAATACAACCGTTATTTGATACTCACTTTAAATGGAGTATAATCTATAAAAATATCGAATCACACAGAAAAATCAAAATTAGTTTAATTCACTTTAATTTACTTAGACTAAATAATGTATCTAATAGCTCATGTAGTTGATTGAAAGATAATAGAATGGCTCAGTTTTTAGAATACTTATTTTAAATGTTCATGTAGATATGCATGTAAGTTTTTATCAGTTCAAAACAATTTTTATTTTTATTTTATTTTATTTTATTTATTTATTTTTTTTTTTGCGGTACGCGGGCCTCTCACTGCTGTGGCCTCTCCCGTTGCGGAGCACAGACTCCGGACGTGCAGGCTCAGCGGCCATGGCTCACGGGCCCAGCCGCTCTGCGGCATGTGGGATCCTCCCAGACCGGGGCACGAACCCGTGTCCCCTGCATCGGCAGGCGGACTCTCAACCACTGCGCCACGAGGGAAGCCCCCCAATTTGTATTTTTAATTTTGCATTTTTATAAATCTCTTTAATATCTAGCTTAGTGGAAGACAGCTAGATTCTCATATGTGCTTTTGCATTTAATCTTTTGTAACGTGTTGTTTTATGTGAGATATATGAAGAAGATTGGACCTCACATTGATACATTCTTGGAAAAGAAACTATTATTTTAATAGTAGCCTTTTTATATAATAGCACATGTATTTTTTTGATCTTATACCCCAAATTGACAAGTTGTTGTTTGCTTCTTAAAAATAATTGCACTGTAGTCTCTGAAACCATATCAGCTAATGTTTTGTAATTCTGTTACATTAAAATCCACTGATCTATGTTGCTCTTTGAATGGATCTTTTACCCATGCTTGTTTTTTTGCTCAGTGTGTTGGTCACCTGAAAAATATTGGTTCCCTGAGTTATGCAGGTCTTCAAATGTTGACATACTATTATACAGTATCCCCCAAACCACATATGATCACTCTCATTAGAAAAATCTTTTAAGTGTTGGGAAGGTGTCAAGATCGCAGTGTCAGGTAGAAGTTTTCTAAAATTCTAAATTTGCTTAAAAATGTGCATTTTATTATTGGCAACAAATTTTATCAATTGTTTTTCTTCAAAAATAACATACTTACTACATTTATTTTTCAGAAAATGTCTGAATAACCATACTTGGATTGTTAGTTTTCTTTTGAGTAAATACCATGTTTCCTAGAAAAAGCAGCTACGTCAGCTTGCAACTCAAACAATTGCATAGATGCTTTTCCTTGAGATAACCATCATATATCAAGTAGCACTGTTTTATAGTTTTCCAAATCTCTTTAATTGTGACTTAATAGAAGGCAGCCAGATTCATATCTGCTTCTGCTGTTATGAAAATAACTTTGACTTTGTAGAATCCCTGAAGACCCCAGACTGCACTGAGAACTGCTGCTTTAATCCACATTCCCTTTTCACATATAAACAGTTACCCAAATAATGCCTTAGTAATTTCCTTTATATGTATCTTACTGTTACCCCCAACCTCTATCCCTGACCCAGGACTTAATTCATGATCACGCAGTACATTTCAGTGTCATGTTTCTTTAGTGTCCTTTAGTCTGGAACAGTTACTTGACTTCTCTTTGTCTTTCTTGACCTTGGCATTTTTGAAGAATACAGGACAATTGTTTTGTGGACTATCCTTCAATTTGGTCTGATGTTTTCCCAGGATTGGATATAGGTTAAGCATTTTTAGCAGGAATGCCATGTGGAGGACGTCGGGTCCTCCTAAGTATGTCCTGTCAGGAGACAGGCACATCATGTCAGTTTGTCTGATGTTAGCTTTGATCACTTGGTTAGGAAGGGTGCTCACCAGATTTCCCACTCCATAATTAATAAGTAATTTGTGGGGAGACATTTTGAGACTATGAAAATATTCTGTTACTCATCAAACTTCTGCCCTTTTAGCATCCATTGATGCAACTGTTAAAGCTTTTCCCAAAGTGGTTGTACTATTTTATATTCCTTCCAGTTCTGGTCACTCCCTGTCTTCTTTCCCTCCTGAACTGCTTTGGCATCTTTCTCAAAAATCAATGAGCATATAAGTATATGTCTCTCTTTGGACACTGTAATCTTCTCCATGATCTTTTGCTCTATTCATATTCCAGTATGACACTCCTTCAGGTCAAGTAATGTAAGACACTTTTGTTCTTCTTTTTAAAAATTATTTTGACTCTTCTAGGTCCTTTACATCTTCATATAAATTTTAGAATCATACTGTCAGTTTCTAAAACTGTTGGACTTATGATTGGAACTGTGTTCAGTCTTTAAATCAATTTGGAGATAACTGATGTCTTAATGATACTGAGCCTTCTAATCCATGAACAGGGTTAAATTTCCATTTATTTCAGTCTTATTCATTACCTCCCAGCACTCAGAGTTTGCAGATTAGAGGTCCTTTTTATTTTTATTAAATGGATCCCAGTGTATTTTGTTTTTCCATGCTATTGTAAATGAAACTTAAACATTTTTAATTTTCAACTTGTTTGTATCATGTCACTTTTCTAAGTCCACTTATTATTTCTAACAGTTTCTCTTCTGTTCTATGTTGATTTCTTAGGATGTTTTAAACAAATAATCCTGTCATCTGTGAATAGAGACAATTTTAACTTCTTTCTTTCCACTCTCTTTTTCTGTCATAACTTTTAATTTTATTTTTTAATGCCTTATTGCACTGATTTGGACTTCTAGTACGGTATTAAATAGAAGAGATGAGAATATACATCCTTATTTTGTTTCACATCTTAGCAGGAAAGCATTCTGTATTTCACTATTAAAGGGAAAATTAGATTTAGGATTTTCATACATTCTTTATCAGATTGAGGAAGTTCATTTCTATTTCTAGTTTGCTGTGAGTTCTTCCTCATGAATATTTGTTGAGTTTATCAAGTGCTTGTTCTACAATATATATATTGATAAGATTGTGTATTTTTCCCCCTTATTCTTTTACCTTTTTTTTTGGCCACGCCACGCGGCTTGCAGGATCTTAGTTCCCTGACCAGGGATTGAACCTAGGCCCCGGCAGTGAAAGCACAAAGTCCTAACTACTGGACCACTAGGGAATTCCCCCTTTACTCTTTTAATGTGGCAAATAACCTTGATTGATTTTCAAATGTAAAATTGACTTGGCATTTGTGAAATAAAACCCTTTTAGTTATGAAATATTATTCTTATATATTGCTGTATTCTATTTGATATTTTGTTAAAGATTAGTGTTATTTCTGTATTCATGAGGTATACTAGCTACCTGTATGTTACTTCTGCTCTTCCTCCTTTGTAATATTGTTATTTGGTTTCAGTGTTATGTTGTCCTCATAAAATATGTAAGTTAGGAATGAAAAGAATACAGGTTTAAAAAAGGAAGTCTTTTTCTTCCTCTGTTTTCTGAAAAATTTTGCGTAAAATTGATACTATTTTTTCCTTAAGTATTTGATAAAATTTACAAGTGTAGGTATCTGTGGCTGGCCTTCTCTTTGTGGAAAGATTTAAAATTATGAATCCAAGTTTTCAGATTTTCTTTTTCATCTTGTGTCAATTTTAATGTTATATTTTTTCCAAGGAATATGTCCATTTTATCTACATGGTCAAATTTTACTATGTTTTTCATGACAGTTCCTTATTTTCTTTTTAATTTCTAGTGACCCTATATTGATAGTATTGCTTTCATTTCTGATACTGGCAATTTGTATTTTCTCCCTTTTAAAAAAAATTAGTCTTGCTAGTGGTTTATAATTCTATGAATGTTTCAAAAAAAACAACTATTAATTTTCTCTATTTTTTTGTCTGTTCTGTAGTCTCTTGGTTTCTAGTCTTATCTTTATTCCCTTTTTTCTCCTTAGTTAGGAAGTAATTTGCTCATCATTTTATTGGCACTTGTGCTAATTAAGCTGAAGCAAGAAATTCTGTTATTCTCCTATTAAAACTTCAGATTTCACGTTCTAGGAAATATGGCATAGATACATTATATCTTACCTGATATTTGTTTTTCAGATTATTTAATTACAGAGGAAATTCTTTTTTTCTTTCTTTTTTTTTTTTTTTTTTTACTAGGCAAAGAACTTTATTAACCTTTTTTAAACTTTATTCCCAGGGCTTCCCTGGTGGCGCAGTGGTTGAGAGTCCGCCTGCCGATGCAGGGGACACGGGTTCGTGCCCCGGTCTGGGAGGATCCCACATGCCGCAGAGCGGCTGGGCCCGTGAGCCATGGCCGCTGAGCCTGCGCGTCCGGAGCCTGTGCTCCGCAAGGGGAGAGGCCACAACAGTGAGAGGCCCACCTACAGCAAAAAAAAAAAAAAAAAAAAAAAAAAAAAAACTTTATTCCCAGACTTCTTCAGTTTAATTAACTGCGAAGAATGAATTGTATATAAGCAAAAACCGAAAAGAGCCACAGTGTCCAGGGGCTTGGGCTTAAAAATATTAGAGATCTAGATTTTATCAGATCCATAAACAAAATTTTAAAAAGCAGTCATATAAAATAGCAGCTCCCAGTAACTTCTTCAAGATTTCTCTTCTGGGCTTCCCTGGTGGTGCAGTGGTTGAGAGTCCGCCTGCCGATGCAGCGGACGTGGGTTCGTGCCCCGGTCCGGGAAGATCCCACATGCCGCGGAGCGGCTGGGCCCGTGAGCCATGGCCGCTGGGCCTGTGCGTCCGGAGCCTGTGCTCCGCAGTGGGAGAGGCCACAACAGTGAGAGGCCTGCGTACCGCAAAAAAAAAAAAAAGATTTATCTTCTTCAGAAGTTAATTCAGTTTGCTTCATTCTTGGAAGCCTCATCAAAATTCTCCACAAGATCTGGAACTTCATCATCTCATCCTCTCCAGTGGCAAGTGGTGCTTTTCCATCCACAGGTTATTTGGGCAGAGCTTCAGCCAGTCTCCTTAAACTGGTTGGACTGTCTGCACCAAGGTGGTTTAAGGTGCTGGATAGCATTTCTGTCAGCTGCTTTGTCTCAGCATGGCCTGTAATGGTGAAAATGTTTGCTGCCAGAGATGCCTGAACTTTAGGGTTGTTAAAGTGGATCACTGTCCCTTGGTTTGTGAACATATTCACTTCTTCAATACCAGAGATATTGTTTACCCCTAACTTCTTTAAGGAGAACTGAAGTTTTTTGTCGTCTGCTGTGGCTGTTCTATGAACCACCTTCTTTCTGCGAGCAGTTTCTTTCCTACCAGTGTGCATTTGTGCCTGCAGTTTGGTGAGGTTTCTCCTGGTTCATGATAGTTTCTTTCATCTTGTTGCAGTGGAAATGAGGCCGTGTAGGGGACTAGGGTTGGCACTTAGGGGTTCTCGGGCAGACCAGCTGAGGTTAGGAACACACACACAGGGATGCAAGATGGCAGCTAGAGCAGAAATTCTTTCTTAAGTAACATTTCTACCTTATGTGCTAAAGATTTTCCTTGACGAAAATCTCTAAAAATAATTTTTAAAATAGTAATTAGTGTGAACACTAAATTGCAGATTCAAATCAACTTAATATCTGGATTAATAACACTAATGTCAAACTGTTCTTCCTGTCTAATATTTTTATTCCTTCATTTAATCTAAATAATGCTGGATTACTCTTCCTATAATACTGCTTTTTTATTTTATATCCTTCTCTAGAAATCTATAATAGTTCTTTAATGCTTGCAAGATTACATTCAGTTCTCCTCTGTCAGTCATTCACAGGCTTTCTATTTCTACCTTATACTTCAACTCTCTTATTTCTGTGGCAGGAATTCTTTATCTCAGTCATAACCCCACACGTTGTATTTAGTGTATTTTTGCTTTTGTTTCTCTTATCTTTGGGAGAAAACAATCTGGAAGAGTGGAAAGAACACAGTGTTTGGCTTGGTTACACTGGGGCTTAGATTCTCTATATTAGTTTTGTGACTATAGACAGATTACTTAGACTTTGTGAAATGGTGATATTATTTCCTTATGGAGTTGTTACAAGGATGAATGAAATATATACACACATAATAGTAATAATATAGACAGAATTTAGTAGATATTTAACAAATATTAGTTCTCTTTCCTTTTTCCTCTTTCAGCTAATCCAGTCCTACCCAATTGAAGTTCCTTTTTTTTTTTTTCATGAACTCCTTTTTTGGGCCTTATACTACAGTTTTCTTTGTTTGTTTGTTTTTTTACCTTTTATTCTGTCCTGTGATACAAGTGATCTCAGCTAATTAATTTTTATTGATAATATATTGTTCTTCATTTTGTTCCCTAGTTGTTTAATGCAGCTGAGTCATTTATTGTCAGTAGAGTCAATTTTATATAATGTAAAGGCTGGATGAAGAAGTCAAGACTTGGATTCTCATTCTGCTTCTGTCACTAGCTTACTAGCTTTCAGGATGATATCATTCCTCTTTGAGCTTATATCTCCTCATCTTTAAAAGGAGAGCATTAAACTACACTTTTATTAAGGTTCCTACCAATTATGAAATTCTAAATATTCTTGGAGTGCCTGTTTTATGCTAGATTCTGATGAAGTGTACAAAAATATTTTGAAAAACCAAATGTGTCTTTAAGTAGATTGACATGTACAAAAGAATTAAGGTCTATACACAAATGACTAAAATGTAATGGAGTATATAGTAAAAGCCATATAAGTGTTACAAACAGAGTGCCATAGAATAGAGAATAGTTCATCTCATCTTTCCTGGTAGAGTTTAAGCTTTTCTAAGGTAAGATTTGTGTCTCCTACTGCTTCTTTTATTTTCCCCTAGAGATTTAAGCCTAGTATTAGACATATATATTAGTTGGACTTGATACAAGATTCTGAGCAAACCTTTTCGTGAAAGTAAACAAAAAAAGGCATTTAATTTTGTCTTCTGTTATTTATTTTTTGAATTTTTTTCTTTTCATTCTTTTTTTTTGCTCTCCACAGAATGGTCCTAGTGCTAGATCATGTCATAAAATGTGCATTGACATTCAACGAAGGCAAATCTACACACTGGGGCGTTATTTGGATTCCTCTGTGAGGAACAGCAAATCTCTGAAAAGTGATTTCTATCGTTATGACATTGACACAAACACATGGATGTTACTCAGTGAGGATACTGCTGCTGATGGAGGACCGAAACTGGTGTTTGATCATCAGGTTTGGTGCACAGATAACTGTATGGTGGAATTAATTAGTGCTCAGTGACTCTTTTTTTTTTTTTTGTTCCCACATCCCCTCCCTCCTGCGTCTCCCTCCCTCCCACCCTCCCCATCCCACCCCTCCAGGCGGCCACAAAGCACCTAAGTGCTCAGTGACTCTTGCTCTTAGAGTTTATTTCACATGTTATATTGAGTTTTCTGTTGGTGGTTTCTACTATAAATACGTATGACAGATAATAAAAAGAATTACTGTTTCAGTAGGTATAAAGTTATTCTTTAAAAGTTATTTTCTCTTGTTTGGTACAGAATAAAATACTAAGATCTCAAAACCCAGTTGTTAATTTATAAAAAATTTAGAGAGAGTAGATGGAGCAATACATATTAGGAAAAACAAATTTAGTTTTATGATATTCATAAATCATACCAATAACAACTTGCCCTGTTAAAACTTTTTATTCTACATTCCTGGAAAATTTTTAATTATTTTATAATGAGTTCAAGAATTTGATATGTAGAGTTTTTCTTCCAATGCGAGTGAAATATATTTACTTTTGTATATAATCACAAACTGAGTATAAAACAGATAAGAATTTGGCATGTACTAGATGAAGTTTAAATTCAGCACCAGTAGAAGTCATAGAATGATGTTGTAGACAAGA
This sequence comes from Hyperoodon ampullatus, assembly GCF_949752795.1. Classification (NCBI taxonomy): domain Eukaryota; kingdom Metazoa; phylum Chordata; class Mammalia; order Artiodactyla; family Ziphiidae; genus Hyperoodon; species Hyperoodon ampullatus. The sequence goes on from NC_136922.1 coordinate 87,753,015, forward strand.
AGACTACATACAGCAATCTCTTAAACCATTTAAATATTAATATGTATGTAGCTGTCATATCATCATCCCCATTATCATTGTTATCTGTCTTTGAAAACTTATTTTATATCAGTTCAGTACAGGTCAGTACTACCTCAAACAAAAGAGTAGCCACTTTGAATTCTGTAGGCAGTTTTGCTTGGCTTAACCCATGTCCAAAGGTTTTTGGAGTATGGGGAAGAAAAAGACCTTTAAAAAATCTGTAACACTATTGATGAACAAAGCATTATGTATTACTTGAGAAATGGGGGGTGGTGCTAGAATTTATGACAGAATCTAGCTTATGCCTAATATCTAGGCATTAAAACCCAAGTCTTTATTTATTGTTTCTTTACCAGTTTTTGTTAATCCTTTGCTTTAAAACTTTCCTCCTGCCATATTTATACTAACAAGTAGTTTTTATAGGAGAATGGTAAGGAAAAGAGGAGTGGCTTATATGCCTATTGAGTATGTGGTGGGTGGAAAATCAAAAGCATTAGTCTTCAGAGTACTCCCTAGATTGAATTTGGAACTTGTGCTGGCTGTACATAACCGAGCTCTGTAAAGCTTTGCACTTGTCTGCTGACATCCTCAGTGTTGTTCATGTGGAAAATAAGAACTCCCAAAAAACTTAGACTTCTTCTGATCTTTTAAAAACAGAACATCAGCAGATAATGTTGTTAGGGAAACAGTTTATTTTCTTGCCTCCAACTGGTTACAAATTACTTTTCCAAAAGAGGCTTATGTTTTTACAGGTTGAAAAAAAGAATAACTTAGGGGTAGTCTGAGTATAGCACATATGCTGTCCTTGTGTGGGGCCTTTGTTTCTCTTGACTTTGGTAAAACAGAATGTTCCCTGAAGCCTAGGTTCAATAAAGCTTGGTTTTCAACTCATTAGGTATTATTAACAGAACACTAGGGATGAAGAAGCCAGGATTTCAGTGCTAATTCAGCCAACAGCTGCTTCTGTGACCTTGAACAATTAACACAATGTATAAGCCTCCATTTTCTGTTCTGTTTCATGAAAATAAAGTTATAAGTTGGAACCTACTCCAAAAATTACTTGGAGTTGTTTGTGATACTTTAAGATTTGACACTTAACATTCAAATTTGAGAGGAACGTGAGAAAGTTAGAGGCCTGAAGATAGGGTTAAAAGTTACTTTGCCATTTTGAATTTTAACATATTAAAAAAATTAAAATTCAAAGACATTTGTATTTCCTAAGGACACAGTGGCAGCTTAGTTCTGAAGCTTTCCATGTTGTTGCTTTGTGTGATCTTTCAGGAACAATGAAAACCAAACAAAAAGATTTAAAAAAAAAAACACAAGTCAAGGGGCTTCCCTGGTGGCGCAGTGGTTGAGAGTCCGCCTGCCGATGCAGGGGAAACGGGTTCGTGCCCCGGTCTGGGAAGATCCCACATGCCGCGGAGCGGCTGGGCCCGTGAGCCATGGCCGCTGGGCCTGTGCGTCCGGAGCCTGTGCTCCGCAATGGGAGAGGCCACAACAGTGAGAGGCCCACATACCACAAAAAAAAAAAAAAAACACAAGTCACATATTCAGCAAAACCAGAAGCGAAAGAAAACCCACAACTCCCAGTTCCTTTTAAGTTTAGCCAAAAACAACTGGAATACCCAGAACCTGTACTGAAACTCACAGCAGTGTAATGCGGAGAACTGGGAATGTAGAGGAAGCTTAGCAGAAGTACATCGTAATGGAAGTGTCATGAGCAGAGCAGAAATTGAACCCAGTGCAGCCCCTGGGGGAGTCAGTTAAATACCATGTGGAAAGTGCCTAGCAAGGCCCATAAGTGGTAGATATCAGAAAGCACCATCTTCCAAAAGTAAAGGAAACACTATGACAAGTGGGGACAGTGGCTCTTTATGCATGTCCATTGAAGGAACTGGGAGAGCTCAAGGCTCGAGATAGAAGCCCCCTAAACCAGATGAGGTTCATAGTTAGAGAAGATGGCTTCACAGAAGCGCTATATTTTGAAGAAGCCATTCAGTTCAGTAGCAGTAGAGGAGGAAGTCCTTGAGCAAGAATGTCACACTTCCATAAGGACCTTGTATTATCTGGTCCAGGGGAATTCAGCTCATTTAAATATGAAAAACTAAAAAGCAGTAAACACCAAATCTTTAGAGAAGTACTCTAAACAAAAACAATAAAAGGAAAAAGAATAGCAAAAACTTTCTTTCATGTAACAGCAGATGAAAATTATATTCCAATATTCTAACATGAATTAATTGACTTAATGAGGCTTGAAACTCTGAAGAAAACTACAAGGCATACATTCAAGAATGCAGATGAGATGGCCAAATAACAGGAGCAGGTGTAACTGGACCTGGTAAATCTCAAGAAAGAAATTGAAGAAAAATATAGTAACACTTCAAAAAATGAAGACTAGTTTACAAGGAGCATAAAGAAGAATAGGTTAGGGTCATAAGAAATAAGAAAGGCAGGTAAAGAAAACAAATATAGATATAAGGGCTAGCCAGAAAATTATAGATAGAGAAGGCAGGCAAAAGAGAGCCAACATACACATAATTGGAGACATTAAAGAAGAAAACCAAAACAATGGAACAGAAGAAATATTTATACATAAAATTCAAGAAGACTTTCTTCAAGAAGGAAGCCTATTCCACGTAGTATAAGAGGACCTGATATTGATAAATTCAGGGAAAATTGACCTGGGCATTCAACTCTAAGATATATATTACTGACACTGAATTTCAAAGATAAAGAGGCCATTTGGTGGGCAACTAGTTGAAATGATCCAGAAGTAAAATGAGACTGATATCAGATTTCTCTACAGCTGTATTCAGTGCCAAGAGACAATAGAGCAATATCTAAAAGGTATTCAAAGAAAAGACACTGTGAGCCAAGGGTTTTATATCTAGCCAAACTGTCCTTCAAATATAAGCACATTTTGAGGAAATTGCTAGAAAATGGAATGTGAGCTAATCAAGAAATGACAGGACGGGCTTCCCTGGTGGCACAGTGGTTGAGAGTCCGCCTGCCAATGCAGGGGACACGGGTTCGTGCCCTGGTCCGGGAAGATCCCACATGCCGCGGAGCGGCTGGGCCTGTGAGTCATGGCCGTTGAGCCTGTGCGTCCGGAGCCTGTGCTCCGCAAGGGGAGAGGCCACAACAGTGAGAGGCCCGCATAACAAAAAAAAAAAAAAAAAAAAAGAAATGACAGGAGAAACTTTAATCACAGTATTGGAGATCTCAGCTCATTGATGTTCTCCCTGGGTCAGTGTGGATCATTGGCAGGCTGAACATATATTTTTACCCTCCTCCTGCCCAACATCCTGTGAAATGACAAGAGAATATATTAGTAATAGTGTAGAAAAACAAGAAAGAATGCCCTTAGGGAATTTAAAATATTTGAGGGAATTTCTCAAATAGAAAGCAGGTAGGATCAGATCCAACCAGAAGAAACCACAACTTATAAGATAGCAGCAACTTGAGTCTCAAAGCATGTAGTTGGGGCAAACAGTAGATGATCAGTTGGAGATGAAACAGCAGGACATTTTCCAGTTTGACTGAGTAGCACTGAACTGTGATAATTATTAATAGGTTAAGTGTTCATTGTGGTCATTGGAGCTAGACAGACAGAGCAATACTCCTAAGAGGCACTGGAGAGCTACTGCAGAACCTTTCACAGCATCATGTCTCATCGTGCCTTACCCAATCCCTTGAGGTAGACTACTGTATATGCAACAGGCAGATGAATAGGGATTCTCAGATACAAAGAAGACTAAAACAATAACCCCCAAATCCAAATATTTGAAGATAATTAATACTATGAGATATGAGGTACTGAACTCAACAGATTAAGAGTCAACAAAGAAGAACAGTTTGTAGTGTAAATTGAAGAAGTCTTTAAGATAAATTTAAGTGATTTCTTAGAGCAATTCAGGAGGCTACTGCATTCATGAGAAGGAAATATATAGAAAAATTATAAATTAAAGATTTGATAGTGAAATTAAAATCTCAGTAAATAGATTAAAAAGCAGTGTGGACATACCTCTAAATGGTTACTAAATTAGTGAGGTAAGATTATGAGAGAAAAGTTAAACAGAGAAAAGGATCTGAAGTTCCAACATCCACCTTATAGGAGTTCTAGAAAGAGAATGGAGGCCAAAACAACAACAAGAACAAACCACTCCAGGTAAAAATGAAGAAAATTCTCAGAGCTGAAGAAAGATCATTTTCAGAATGAAAGAAATTCCAAGTGCAGATCAGAATGAATGAAAAAGGAATATCCCTACCTAGATACTTCCTTAATGAAATTTCAGAACCAAGGAAGAAGAGAAAATCCTAAAAGCTACAGAGAAAACTGGTTACCTTTGTGGGTAAGCAAGGATCAGATTAACATGAGGCATTTTTGGAGGTTGGCGGGAGGTAGGGTAGTGGGTTGGACAGTGCTACTTAGAAAGCTTTATAGCAATAGCTTCAAATTTTGTGAGGAGGAAATTATCTTGAACCCAACCTAACCCTAGCCAATTTGGTGTTCATGTGATAAAGTAAAATAAAAAGACGGTTTCAAATTAAAAAACATTTGGGGATGGGGTGGGGAATAAGTGGCTAACCATTATTTATTTGCTTTTATTTTATTTTAATTTATTTATTATTTACTTATTTATTTATTTATGGCTGTGTTGCGTCTTTGTTGCTGCGCAGGCTTTTTCTAGTTGCAGTGAGCAGGGCTACTCTTCTGTTGCGGTGCATGGGCGTCTCATTGTGGTGGCTTCTCTTGTTGCAGAGCACGGGCTCTAGGCGTGCAGGCTTCAGTAGTTGTGGTTTGCGGGCTCTAGAGCACAGGCTTTGTAGTTGTGGCCCACGGGCCTAGTTGCTCTGCAACATGTGGGATCTTCCCGGACCAGGGCTGGAACCTGTGTCACCTGCAGGCGGATTCTTAACTGCTGCGCCACCAGGGAAGTCCTGTTTATTTGCTTTTAGAAATTAAATACCTAACCTGCCAGAGTAGACTTAAAAGATTTCTTCAAGTCTTGAGGGAAAAGATTCTGTGATCGCACAGAGTTTAATAAGCCATTGGATTTTCAAACATTTTTCAGAGATTAAAAATTAAAAGGAAACCATAAACTGACAAACAACATAAAGTTTCCTAGAGTGATTAAAACTTGTTATGAACAACATAAAGTTTCCTAGAGTGATTAAAACTTGTTATTTGATAATTGACCCTCATTGAAACTACCTATCTTATCCAGGGAAGAACCAAGCTGAAGGAATAAAATTGTTTCTGTTTTGTGTCATTGTTCTAAGATTGGGAAAGAATCAAGCTGAACAGTATCTTCCTCCCTTTTTGGGTTGGCTTGGTCTGCTATGCAAGAAAGAGCTACTAGGATAAAGATGTTTATGCCTCTCCCCTGATAACAAATGAGAATAGCTATATCAAAATGAAATTTAAATATCCCCAAAAGGAAAGAGAAACTCCCTTTGTAACCATATGAAGTAGAACCATAGGGGCTAGATGACAGAGACTGAACCAAATTAGTATGAATCTGTGAACTTACAAAAATGTAAATAGACTCACATTATGTGTGTCCCTCAACAGTGTATGGATTACTTTTCATGATATAATCATTTAAGATTAAAGGGTAGGATCACTTTTCTTTGTAGTGCCAGGGACATGAAAACTTTGACATCTCAGTTTTTCAACCATGTTCCCAAAGATTTCACCCTTAAGGAATTGTAGATTTTCATCTTAATTTATGGAAGTCTGCCAGAAACCTGGGAAATGGCAAGTGAGTGAATCTTTTTAGTGGTAGGTAAAGATTAGGAGGTGCTAGAATGCTTTCTTTTTAATATTTAATATTAAATATTAATTTTAAAATAAGCTTTACAATTAGTTTAATAGTTTCTTATTAAAAACAATACAAAAAATAGATAAATAGCAGGAGTAAATTGATGGGAGGAGAGAATTGAACATATAATGGCTAGTATTTGTGCTTTAGCAACAACAATAAAAAAATAGTGTTTTATGTACACTTTATTCTTTAAACATAAATGCCACTTGTATTCAGCATCTAATTACCAACTTGGACGTAGGTATTCTTTGAAATAGAATTTGTTTCACCTGGAGACTGATTGCTGCAAATGTCTTTTCTTGTGTTTGTTTTGCTATTTGGTAACAACATAATTTGAAGAATTTTGTAAAATAAATGCAGAGAGATGAATTAAGCTGCATCACTCTTACTCACATATCTTCTCTCTTATTAAATGGTAGCAAGAGGAATAGAATGCTTGCCTAGAATGGAGAGAAGGGAGTTTCTATAAGGAGGATGTGATCACTGTTTGCCGACAGAGTATGATCAGTATTTACTCTTAGGTATAAGTCAGTACCTAATGTATTATTGGTTGATTTGGTAAAAATTATGCAGCTTCAAGAAAGCATAAAGCTCCTTAACCCAGCATATTGTATTCTCACTGGAAAAAAAATGGAAACCTGAAAAGGTATTTAGAAATCCATCCTGAATCTCTGCCAGGTGTTGAGCAGTATTTTAATAAGTGCATATGATAATCAGGGATGGTATTTGGTGTTATTAAGACAATGTTCAGTTTCTTTGAGATTCTAAAACCGCATGCACTGGTTTCATTTTAGCACATATGATAGGAACAATCTAAAACTATTCAATCTGTTGCCTTGTTCTATAGATGTGTATGGACTCAGAAAAACATATGATCTACACCTTTGGTGGTAGAATTTTGACATGTAATGGCAGTGTAGACGACAGCAGAGCCAGTGAACCACAATTCAGTGGATTGTTTGCTTTCAACTGTCAGTGTCAAACCTGGAAACTTCTTCGAGAGGACTCCTGTAATGCTGGGCCTGAGGACATCCAGTCTCGTATAGGACACTGCATGCTATTCCACTCAGTAAGAATATTCTGTACATTGTCTTATGTTATTGTGTCATGTATCTCTCAATAGGAAAAGAAGTGGTGAGATCTAATTCTTCAGTAAGAGAGCAAAATTTTTCATTAGAAATAAATGATGTGTTGGCAATGATAGACAAAAACAAAGCTACCTTTAACACGGAACTGTTTGCTAATTATAAGATTCTCCTGTCAACCTAATAATTCCTAAGTAGTTATCACCTGAGTAATAATCTAGGCACTTTTATGACTAACTTCACTGCTTATATGTAGTAGCTATTTCTCTTTCTTATATGCCTTTCTAATTACTGTTTTCTCTTAGTTTCTAGAAGATCAGTTTTCTTATCTGTTCTTCTTTTCCCCTCTGCTACTCTCCATTAAGTGCAAAGACTTAAGAATTGACTTAATAGAATTAGAATTAAAATTTATCAGCAAAAACCAGCATACAGACATTTCTTTTTTTTTTTTTTTTTTGCGGTACACGGGCCTCTCACTGTTGCGGCCTCTCCCGCTGCGGAGCACAGGCTCCGGACGCGCAGGTCCAGCAGCCATGGCTCACGGGCCCAGCCGCTCCTCGGCATGTGGGATCTTCCCGGACCAGGGCACACACCCGTGTCCCCTGCATCGGCAGGTGGACTCTCAACCACTGCGCCACCAGGGAAGCCTTCTTTAACCTTTTTATGTGCTATAGTGAAAACTTGGGCTTCTTGCTGTGAACATAACTTTAAAAATATACTGTGGAATATTTTTAACATATACCAAAGTAGAGAGAGGAGTATAATAAATTCCCATGTACTTATTTATCAGTTTCAACAGTTATCATTATTCAACTATTCATTTTTCATATATCTAACCCACTTATATCTTATTTATTTTTTTAATGTCTCTTTGATTTTTAAGTTTATTCATTAATTTTATTGTGTTGGGGTATTTTGAAGCAAATTCCAGACATTGTATCATTACACCTATAAATACCGTTTTGTATCACTAACAGGTAAGGACTTTTTAAAAACAATTATAGTATCATTATAAAACCCAACCAAAGTCTTGACAAAAACGATTTCTTTATATCATTTAATATTGCATTCATTTTTTCCCTAAAATACTGAAAAATACCTTTTCATAGTTGGTTTATCCAAGTCAGGATCCAGATAAGGTCTATGTATTGCATTTGGTTGTTATAGCTCTTAAATTTCTTCTAATCCATAACAGTACTCCCCTCTCCTATTTTTTTTCCTCTGTATACCACTTATTTGTTAAAGCAAGTAAATCTAGAATTTCCCATTTTCTCAGTTTGACTGATTTTATACTCATGGTGTCATTTAACATGATCCTCTCTCTTTGGTATTTCCTGTGAGCTGGTATTTAGATCCAGAGGCTTGAATTTAGATTCACTCTCCTTTTTAGGGTGGGCCAAAAGGGGAGTTGCAAGAATACTTCACAGCTGGTCTGATTGCAAGATATAAAGAGACATTTAATGTGTAGTTGTCATACTTTTGGTGATGTTAAAATTGTTCTGGTGGGTTTAGGTGTTAACAGCCTGATTGATCAATTATAAAGTTTCCTGTTAACTTGTTATCTGATGGGTTTAGCAGCCACTGATAGTCATAGACTATAGTGACTATAGTCGTAGACTAATCTATAGTCATAGATTTTAGTAGGGTTTGAAAAATGGTCATTTTTCTAATTACATCATTTCTTCATTTATTAACTGTGATTGTACTATAAAAGCTTATCCTCGTTAACTAATTGGCTACCCTAATATGTAAACCACACAGGATAGGTAATATAAATGTTTGATTCTTTTCCTCTATCACCTTTTCATGTTAATGAGCTGAGGCTCCAGAGTTTACCAATTTTTTTTAAGTATTATTATGAACTTGTGGATTTTTATTTATTTGATGTGTTTAATCCAATGCTGTCATTATTCTTTTTGATCCCCTAATTTTTCTCTATCTTTGGCCAGTGGGGGTGCCCACCTCCCAGTATACCTTTGCATATATGGACACACGCGTATATGTATACATGTCTTTTTTAGTAAGAGAAAAATCATGAGTTCATACTGACATGTCCAAGTCAAATTTAAGATCATAGAGTTTTAAATTTTAATATCTTTGATTTTGTTTTTGTGTATCTTTTAAGGTTAAAATCCTACTTCCTAATGATGATATGTGACTTGGCTCTGTCTTTCTGTAATAGTTTACAGAATAGCAAAACTAACAACAAAATCACTGAGTGCTGTTTAAGATTGCTTTCTGATTATTTTTCTGTTTAGGATATTGCCCACTAGGGATGGGAGTCAAAAACAAGAATTAAAATCACTAAGAAATACTACTTCTCTGTGTGCTCATGTCTCTCTGTGTGATCATACCTCTGTATACAGGCTTTGTATATAGGCTTATTTGTTTCACTTTTTTTTAAGATTATTTTTTCTTTTAAGTTAATTTTGTTTTCTAATTAAGTAAAAACATATACATAGTTCTAAAGGCAAAACTGTAAGTCAGTATCCTTTTGGAGATATATGGTTTTTATCCCTGTCTTCCTGTTCTGTCCCTTCCCCTATAGCTGCCCTTTATTAGTTTCCTTTGTTTCTTTTTGAAGAAAGAAACAAACACAACACACATTACTTTTTCTCCTTTCTTACACAAAGGCAGCACCCTATAGCCATTATTCTGCACCTTGCTTTTTTTTACTTTAATAGGATATCCTAGAGATTACCTCTTAGCAGTATATAGAGAGCTTCCTCATTCTGCTTTGTACCAGTATAGTACTCCATTGCATGGAATCTCGCATGAAATTACTTTTTTAGAGGTTTAAATTTTAAAAGGATCATTCTGAATTCTTCATGGAAATGACTATTTTTTTCTTCTTTGCCCTTTTTTTCTTATTTTTCAGAAAAATCGTTGCTTATATGTATTTGGTGGCCAGCGATCAAAGACCTATTTGAATGATTTCTTTAGTTATGATGTGGATTCTGATCATGTAGACATAATATCAGATGGTACCAAGAAAGACTCTGGAATGGGTAAAGGCATTTAGTGATTCTTCTCTCATGTCTTAATTACTTTAGGTAGAAGACTATATCCTATTTTCTTTTCTTTCTAACCATTCTTTATCCTTTTCCCATTTGTTTAACTGAAGTGATTCTAAGAGGAAGAAAACCCTCTACCAGCTAAACAATTTAATTCAACCTGTTTAAAAATACCATATGAATTACTATTATTGTGATTTCCTTTGAGCAGAAAGACAATATGTGAATTTCTAAAGGAATTACGTGTGTGCTTGTGATGGGTGACTGCAAGAATTAATAACTTAAAAACTGTATTATCCTGTATTTGCTAATTCTTTCCACCTCACTAAAGTGACTTGTATATTAGGCACATATAGTAGAGTATGTCTTTGTTCTGAGGGAAGATTTCACATAATTCATTGGTAATGCCGTATAGCTTTACAAGCTCTGCATCCAGGAAGTTATTCTCCTGGTGATAGGGTAGCTAGTTTGCCTGAGCTAATCCCAGCTTATGTATAATTATTAATAGTACCCCATTCACTCTCAAAAGTGTCTTATTTTGGTTAATTTACATAGTTCCCTGCTTAGTAGTCACTTTGCCTGTGATTGGTATACACAGAAGAATGGTATTTGTTTAAGACCCAGTGGTTTAAAATGCCTAATTAGAGCAATAGGGTGAGAAATTAGATCAGCTTGCTTTTCCTTTTATCTATTATTTATAAATATATATATATATTTTTAAATTGTTGTTTATATTTAGGAGGAATTTTTAAAAAAAAACAAAAGATAGCACCATTGTAAAAAAGTGCATGTGAAGTAGTTTGACCCTCAGGATCTTTCTCCCATACTTCCTACTAGGCAGAGGCTAGAGCTTTATTTTCTGAGGGAAATAGAGGCTCTGTGGAGGCAGAGGGAACAGGGTAGAAAATAGAATTAAATCCAGGTACCGAACAGTGGAACTTCTAACCATTTCCCTGCTCTCATGACACTAGGCATGTGTCTCCTACAAAAGGTTAGTATCACTTTCTCCGGAGAAAAATATGGCCTCATAAAAAAGATTTCCAGATACTGTTGTTTGGGGATACCCCCCCCCATAAAATGTCTAATCTTGCTGGTTGGCCGCCAGTACAGTGGCTGCTTTCATGCCCAGTCCCCCTACTGTGTTGCCTACAGTTGTACACATACTGTTTTCAATTAAATTTTATTTCTTCACTCTCAATGAACTGTCAGTTAAGTATCTTCTGTATTAGGACCTTCCCTATGAAAGAGAGAGACAAAAACAAAACCTGAAAACAGAAATCTGGAGTAATGCACTAAACACAAGTACATGAAAATAATAATGATCAAGATCACTTTTGGTAGAGAAAAGGATACTGCATCCATAAAACAATAATAGGATGTAATGAAAGACCAGAGACTTTTGGAAATAAATTTTGTTAAAAAGTAGGAGAGTTGTAAGACATCTGTCTCCCTAAAAATAGACAACGAGACAGAGATGGAAATTGGAGAAAATAAGGATATTAGAAAATCAATATAGGAAGTCCAGTGTTGAATTCATAACAGTTTCTCCAACTATGGAGAACAAGGAAATGGAGGAGACTAGATTATAAAACAAAGAATTAACAGAAAATTTTCCTAAACTGGAAAGTATTGGTCTGCAAATTATAAATGGCCCCCTTTGGAAGTCAGTACATTGAATTTAGAAAAAAAAAAAAAAAAAAACCTTCTCAATCGGAAGGCACATCATTGTTCGTTGTGGAATTTTACATACCAGCCGTAAAAAGAATATCTAAAAAGCTGCCACTGTAAAATAAGGTTAGATTCAAAGGAACAGGTCTTAGAATGATAGGAATTTTCAGCAACATTGGAAGCAATAAGGGGAAACAAGGTCTTAAAAATTCTGAAGGAAAATTATCATCAACCTGGAATTCTATTCCTAGCCAAGAGGGAAGAAATAGTATTTTCAGATATAACAGGTTTATTGGTGGGGTATGTGTTTGTTTGCAAGTAATAGAAAACCAAGAGAAGAATGGCTTAAAAAATAGGGAATCTTTTCTCTAACTGGACGAGAAATCCAGATGTAGATAATCTGGGACTGATGTAGTGACTCAAGAAATGTCATGAAGGCCCTCAGGTTCTTTTTAATCTTTGTTTTTCTATTTTTAACTCGCTGTAGCCTCATGGTAGCAAGTTGGCTGAAATACCTCAAACATCATGTCTTCATTCCAGATAGGAAAAAAGGAAGGAGAGCAAAACGTAGCCAGAAAGCTCCCTACTTACATTTCGTTGACTAGAACTGTGAAACCTGGCTTCAAGAGAGTCTGGGAAAGCAAGCGATTAGCTTTTCCAGCCTTTATATAGTACATAGGGGAAGGGGTTTGGAAATGGCTGTTGGATCGTTGTAATTAAGAGTGTCTGCCACACAAGATTAAAAAAATGATAGATCTTTTATGCACTCTTTTTTAGGAAGTTAGTACACCATATACACTAACAAAAGGGAGTAAAAGTAGTTAAAAAGTACACCATATACACTAACAAAAGGGAGTAAAAGTAGTTAAAAAGTACACCATATACACTAACAAAAGGGAGTAAAAGTAGTTAAAAAGAAAACGTGCTGAGAGCTGAGGAAAAGAGAATCTAACACAGGAAAGCAGTGAAGGGACATCCCAAGATGATACCTACACAGCAAAGCTGTGAGCATCCAGTTCAAATTGGAGCAGGAGGACACAGGAAAGTAGACCTCTCTTCCTCACCAAAAGTGAGGTTTCCAGATAAAAGTAGACTAAATAGATATGTTTGAGCAATTGGAATAAAAAGGTGTTAATCAGTAAATAATACCTGATGTAAAAGAGTAAGGATACGAACATAGTAGGAAAAGAAAAATTTTTAAAAAGCAGGCATCATCATAGTACATTTCTTGGCTCTACAGTGAGCAGTATTTTCCTAATCATAATAATGCAGAAACTACAATCAATTTAACCAAAAATTGGGATAAAATTAAATGGGAGGATAGCGTCAATGTGGTATTGATAAAGTTCTTCATCTGCTGTAACAGGAGGTCAGTAGGTAGTGATGTTATATAAAAATATGGAAAGAAATATTATAAGAAATGACTAATAACATTACTTATCCTATCTAAAATTCTGTCTTATTTGTTTACTCATTTATTTTCTACTACCATAGGATAATGTGGAGGTATATGATTTAATCTTTGATTTCCTCTAGTTTTTAAGATTTATTCTAATTTTCCATTAAAACAACTAGGCAGATGGAGGTAATAATCCCCTACAATCCTAATGCAGCTCTACCTGAAAAAGGTAGTGAAGATAGTAATTGGCTTGACAAGTATGTGTTGAAAACTCCTACATACTGGCTCAGTGCTAGACTAGGGAGGGATACAGTGGAACTAGATGGTCATGGTCTCTCAGAGTGCTTATAATCTATCTACTAGGTAACATTCTGATGGATTATAGTAGCTATTCTTTATTTAGACCCTACTAAAAGCCAGTCACTAAGCATGGAGCTTTATAAATAGTTCTAATTGGTGGTATTATTCTCATTTACCAGATGAGAAAAATTGAACTCAGTGAAGTAGTATCTCAGTAATACATAACTTGATAATGATAGAGCTGGGATTTAGAAGTTGGAGTGCAAAGAAGGTTTTTTTTGTTTTGTTTTGTTTTTGACCATACTAAACTACTTCCAAGATTAAAAGGAAAAAGTGGCAGAGTGATAGTGGTAAAGATTTAGCAAAAAATGCACTATAATAATAAGTAGACTTTAATGACTGTCATTTGAAGATTTTTTAAAATGAGATATTATTTAGTAATTTGCAAAATTGGTCAGTATGTTTTATTCATGTCTATGGATAGCTTTAGAGCCAGCATAGTATGATAATTGTTCTTTTTGTTCAATTTTGTTTTGATTATAAGAGTAATAATATGCTCATTGTAGAGAATTTGAAAAATACAGAAAGATGCAAAAAAGAAAATATATCAAACCATCCAGACATAATCTGTTAACATTTTAATGTATTTCCTTCTAGTCTTTTAAATGTATTTATTTTATAAAATTTAGCACAATTTTATATTCTGCTATTTTTATGTTTTTTTTTTTTTTTTTTTCCCGTACGCGGGCCTCTCACTGTTGTGGCCTCTCCTGTTGCGGAGCACAGGCTCCGGACGCGCAGGCTCAGCGGCCATGGCTCACGGGCCCAGCCGCTCCGCGGCATGTGGGATCTTCCCGGACCGGGGCACGAACCCGTGACCCCTGCCTCGGCAGGCGGACTCTCAACCACCGCGCCACCAGGGAAGCCCTCTGCTATTTTTAAACTTAAATTGTGGTAATTTTTTTCATCACTGTGGTTTTATTACTAAGACAAGTGGATTCATTCCTTAATTACTGCTATAATCAACTTTTATAAAATCAGAATCGCCAATTTTGCTATGTGTTGTTAAATTTTTAATTGATATGATAATTTATCCCACAATGCAGACAAGTTCGTTGGTTAATTTAATAGTATTTGTTGGTCACCTACTAGCATCTAAGTTTGACCTTCTCCCTTCCTTTCTCCCAATATATTTCAGCGCCTTGTATATGCCAATATGTTTAGGTCCATAGCTATGGACCTAGGGGACAAGATCCCTTCTCTCAAAGGGCTCATTCTAATGGAGAGAGATCTGCACTTGCCTTCTAAGTACTGTGAAGAAAAAAAATTGGATGCTATAATAATGAGTATCATGGAAGGTCCCATTTAGGTAGAGTAGGTTGGGAAACCATCTCTGAGGACGTAATCTTTAAGATTTAAGAAAAGAAGTAGAGAATTAGGAAGAACCATGTTAAAAAACTGAGAGAAATGCATGTACAAAGATTTCAAAGCAGGAAAGAATTTAATGTGTTCCAGAAACAGAGTAGGGGCTAGTGCGGTTCGAGGGTGAGGCAAGTTGATGTGAAATGAGGTTAGAGAAATAGTTAAGTCTGATTACTCAGTGCTTTGTACAATACAAATACAAGAAATTTGGATTTTTTCCCCCTGAATAACATAGAAGGTTATTGGAAGGTTTAATGCTAGGTGGTTTTTTTCTTTTCTTTTCTTTTCTTTTAATTGAAGTATAATTGATTTACAATGTTGTGTAGGTTTCTGGTGTACAGCAAAGTGATTCAGTTTTCTGTAGTATGTATATATATTGGGTTGGCCAAAAAGTGCCTTGGGTTTATAAGTAAAAATAAAAGACACATTTTTCATTTTCACCAAGAACTTTATTGAACAATGTAGTCACCCTTTTGTTCCACTACCTTTTGCCATCTTTCAGGCAACTTCGTAATTCCATCTTGCCAAAACTTTTTATCTTTTTGAGCAAAGAACTGTTCCAGGTGCCTTTTACAGTCTTCCAGGGAATTGAAATATTTTCCATTAAGAGAATTTTGTAAAGACCGAAAGAGATGGAAATCAGATGTGCAATATCTGGTGAATACGGCAGATGAATCAGAACTTCCCAGCCAAGCTGTAACAGCTTTTGCCTGGTCATCAAAGAAACATGAGGTCTTAACGTTATCCTGATGGAAGATTATGCCTTTTCTGTTGACTAATTCTGGACGCTTTTCATCGAGTGCTGCTTTCAAGTTGGTCTAATTGGGAGCAGTACTTGTTGGAATTAATCCTTTGGTTTTCCAGAAGGAGCTCATAATAGAGGACTCCCTTCCAATCCCCCATATACACAACATCACCTTCTTTGGATAAAGACCGGCCTTTGGTTTGGTTGGTAGTGGTTCATTTAGCTTGCCCCACCATCTCTTCCCTTCCATATTATTACTTTTCATCTCCCATCACAATTTGTTTTAAAAACGGAACGTTTTCATTACATTTAAGTAGAGAATCGCATGCGGAAATACAGTCAAGAAGGCTTTTTCCACTTAACTTACGTGGAACCCAAACACCAAAGCGATGAACATAACCAAGCTGGTGCAAATGAGTTTCAGTGCTTGATTTGGATATTTTGAATATGTCGGCTATCTCCTGTGTGGTATAACGTTGATTGTTCTCAGTTAATGTCTCAATTTGATTGCTGTCAACTTCAACTGGTCTACCCGACTGTGGAGCATCGTCCAGTAAGAATCTGCAGCACGAAACTTCACAAAGCACTTTTGACATGTTCGATCAGTCACAGCATCTTCTCCATACGCTGCACAAGTCTTTTTTTGCGTTCCAGTTGTGTTTTTACCTTTCTTGAAATAATATGCTGAAAATGGTGCTTTTTTTCTTCCATCTTCAATATTAAAATGGCTACACAGAAATTCACCAGTTTTGATAAGTCTTTTTTTAAATGCACGCTGATATGACAGCTGTCACAATCTAACAGAATTGTTTCAAATGAAGTTAAAGACAACTAACTGCTGCTAGAGCCATCATATGGGAAAAAACAAACGAACCTTTTGGCCAACCCAATATATATATATGTGTGTATATATACTGTTTTTCAGATTCTTTTCCATTATACTTTATTACAAGATGTTGAATAAAGTATGCTGTGCTATACAGTAGGACCTTGTTGTTTATCTATTTTATATATAGTAGTTTGTATCTGATAATCCCAAATTCTTAATTTATCCCTCTGACCCTCCTTCCCCTTTGGTAACCATAAGTTTGTTTTCTATGTGAGTCTGTTACATGAGGTTCCACATGTCAGTGGTATCATGTGATATTTGTCTTTCTCTGTCTGACTTATTTCACTTAGAATGTCCATCCATGTTGCTGCAAATGAATGCTAGGGTTTTGATCTGATTAAAGTTTTGAAAGTATCACTTTTGTCTAAATGTACATTTTCCAAGTGGTTAATTTTGACAGTATGCCTGTAAGTTGCCTTGTCCAAAGCCTATATGTACAACCAGTGCTTTAACTGAGGATTTTTATGGCAGAATTGAGTATCTGGTTAGAACTACTTGGAAAATATTCCTGCCTAAAAATGTTGCCATTATTACTTAGAATTGTGGAACCTCAGTAGCTCTGTTGGCATATTAGAGTGAAACTGAAATTACTTTCTTTTCATTTCATTTCTTTTCATTTCATTTTTCTTTCTTATTTTTTTCTCTCTCCCTCTCTCCTTCTCGTAAGTCCCTTCCATCCCTCCTTCCTTTACTCTTCTCTCTTCCTCCCTCTCTTCCTTCCCATTTTTCCCTTCTCTGCTCTCTTCCTTAAGCCTCCTTTTCTCTCTCTGTCTGTCTTTCCTGTGCACCCTCCACTCCTACCCCACGGGTTTCTGAACAGTGGCCAGGATAGAGGATCACTGTTCTAGCTCTCCAGAGCCTATCTCAGTCCTTGATCAAATACCCCACGGCAAGTTACTTAATGTCTCACCTTATTTTGCACATCTGTAAGTGACCCAAATTATATTTTAAGTAAAATAGTTTCTGACTTATGGCTACTCTAGGAGTAGAGATGGTTTGACTCTCTAGTTTGGGCTGGTGTCATTGTTGGGTATGTCAGTTTTCACAAGTATATGTCAATACTGCCTACAGGTTGATCTATCCAGTAATCAAGTCATGTTAATTTTACCTCCCATCTTCTCTCTATTCCCATTGCTATTTCACTTGTTTGGATTGCTAAGCACTAAGGTTACAACTGTGAATAAAAGCTCTAACTTCATGGATCTTACAGTTGTGTATAGGGAGGAAAAAGAAGTAGATTGACACCTTACCTTTTGATTTAGTACTAATAAGATAAGAAAAAAAAAATTTTTTTTTGACCATGCCGCGAGGCTTATGTGATCTTAGTTCCCCAACCAGGGATCAAACCCAGACCTCTGGCAGTGAAAGCACCAAGTCCTAACCACTGGACCGCCAGGGAATTCCCAGAAAATATCTTTTAAGAAATATAAACCTGATGATTTTTCTTCTCCCTTGCTTAAAATCTTTTTATCGTTCCTCTTTGCCCTCACGATTAAGTCTAAACTCAGCCTGACTCAGATTCCTTTATGATATGCCTCAGCTTAGGTAGTTCCCCATTCTTGGTGTCCACCCTCAGCTTGCCACCAATTCTTTGTTTTATGACCACTGAGTATTGATTCTCTATTGATAGCATATTTTTTCATGCCTTTGGGGTTTTGCCCATACTCTTTTCCCTACCTGAATCACTCTTTCCTCCTACCTCCAAAATGTAGCTAACTTGTGCTCATCTTTCAGATCTTAGCTTATAGATCATTGTCTCCTGAAATTGTTTAACTCCTCAAACCCAAGTTAGGAATTAGAGCATATGGTTCTAACCTTAATTGTTAGCACGATTCTGAATATTCATCTGGCAGTATAATTTTGACTCTGCTTTTCAAAACCTGTAAAAAAGCTCAGCTGAAATACACAGACTTTATTCAGGATTTCTAAAGAATATTCAGTCTTTTCAGTACTCTAGATCTAAAAGTTTTTTCACTGGATTAAGTTAGACAAATCAGAAAACCTCATGTCAGAACTATGGTATATATATTGTCTTCCCATAGAGTTACTTTTACCTGATTTTTAAAAGTCTGTTTAAATTTTAATTTTATCTTACTAGATTATTACTTATTGTGTAAGCCATTCAAAATCCTTTTAAGGACAAGACAGGGTACTATTTAAACCTCTACATTATTAAGTATTCTCAGAAAATACCAATTTTATTATATGGATGCTCTAGCTTATTTAAACATTCTATTTATTAACTGTTCTTCTAAACCTGTTTTATTACAGTTAATTACTATAATTTGAAATGGACTTAACACATAATTACTATGTTTATCTGCAGTTCAGTAATGTGGGTTACTTGATTAAAACTGCTTTTTTGTGAGTTTCAAATTGGATTGTTTGCAATCTTAGAAGAAATTTGTGTGAACTGTTGAGACCAATTAGAGACGGTATATCTAATTATAAAATTGCTTCTGCTTGTTATAATTTTTTATTGAGTCAGATACTGTAAAATCTTAAATGATTGCTCTTTATAATTACTTAAATGAATTATCTCAGATTTAACATTTTAAGATCTGAAGAAACATCAACTCTTTTTTTTTTTTCAACTCTCATTTTTTTAACTAGAGTGTAACAGTTTTATGTTCCCCTCAGAAGGAAACTGTAATTTAAATCAGTGGATTGACAGCTGCTTAGAAAGAAGGGATTTATTAGTATTGTGTCTAACACATACATAATTACATCAAAATTCAGCACATCCAAAATTTGGGTTTATTTCTGAATAACTTTTGGCAATAAGTATGTGAACACAAGGGGTTTAGCAGACTCCCCATATGTAAGCTCTGTTTAACACTAGTTGAAAATTATGTTTAGAGGTCTGTCACACCACCAGAACTTTATGGTTTGCTAAAGAAACTCAGTCGATTATACTCAGTCTATTATACTAGGATTACTTTCTCATATCTGTATTATTCAAGGTAACAAACATATATTGTGTCTTCAACATTTGCCAGATACTAAGTTGGGCAGTGATGATACAGAGCTCTTACAGTCTAATCTCTGTTCTATAGTAGTTAATGTGTTTACTTGTTGTGTTCCTTAAATCCTGTCGACTGTATTTTCCCACATCTGCCACTGTTTATTCCATTCTGTCCTGAGCATAGTGGCAGATTGGTATAATTGAAAGAATAGTGAATTCAGAGTCAGAAGATTTGGTCTCTCTTCATCTGGGTCTGCCACTCATCCTTCTGTAGCTTTGGCAAAGTTGTATAACTTCTCTGGACTTCATTATTCATCTGAAAATGAGGGGATTGGACCAGTTGATCTTAAGGCCTCATCTGGCTCCAGAATTTTGAGTTAAATTTCATTCCTTTTTGCTGTTATCAGGCTGTGAAAATAACAAATGAGGGCTATGTTAGTTATGTCTGCAAGATATGATTTATCTATAAACATATTTTCGTGAAAACCTTAAAAGCAGAATCTTACTGATTTTCATTTCAGCCCTGGGAATGTCCTTATTGTGCTTATTGACATTGGGGGTTTTTTGTTTTTCTTAATCTGTGTGTTTGTGTGTGTGTGTGTGTGTGTGTGTGAGTGAGAGAGAGAGATAAGTTCTTATGTTTTTGACCCTTTTAGACTTCTACAGATTAGCTAAATAAGGCCAATTCCACAGTACATAGAAGACTCTGAAGCTAATGATTTGCTATCATTAACATAGATTAGTTACTGAGCTAGGAAATGGTAGTGCTTATTTTTAATGTAACTAGACTTCATTGCTTTCTATTTAGAATCTTTTATATTAGGTGTGCCATTATTCTGATAAATTGGATTATGTACTTTTTTCTTCTCAACATTACTGGTAATAATAACTTTCCATAACTCCGCCTTTCACTCTCACAGGGGTGTTTTTGCTAGTTACAAGCCTATAAAAGTATCTCATATTTTTTGGGCTTCCCTGGCGGCGCAGTGGTTGAGAGTCCGCCTGCCGATGCAGGGGACACGGGTTCGTGCCCCGGTCTGGGAAGATCCCACATGCCGCGGAGCGGCTGGGCCCGTGAGCCATGGCCGCTGAGCCTGTGCGTCCGGAGCTTGTGCTCCGCAATGGGAGAGGCCACAACAGTGAGAGGCCCGCATACCGCAAAAAAAAAAGTTTAGGTTATTCGATAGTAAATGTGAATTAAAGTTCACCTGTAAAAACAAACATTTGAGAACACTAAAGACAATTTTGAAAATGAAAGGTAATGTAATACTACCAAATAGTTATAAAGCTACAATTTTGTACACATTAATGGAATGGAATACAACAGATAATATAAAATATCCCTAAGTACATATGAGAATTTAGTATATGGTAAAGTGGCATTTCCAGTCAGAGAAGGAAAATAGATTATGCAATAAATGACACTGAAATGTCACTTAAGACCTGGCAATAAGCAAAAAGTAAAACCCTGACTCTAATTGATGTCTATTTATCACAGAAAATTCTAGGTAGACTCAAGTTTTATACTTAAGAAATAAAAATTAAGTCTAATTGTTTTGAATAATTTAGGATTGGGAGACCTTTCCAAA
The DNA here is from genome assembly GCF_949752795.1 of Hyperoodon ampullatus. Taxonomy (NCBI): domain Eukaryota; kingdom Metazoa; phylum Chordata; class Mammalia; order Artiodactyla; family Ziphiidae; genus Hyperoodon; species Hyperoodon ampullatus. The sequence continues at coordinate 87,773,943 of NC_136922.1, forward strand.
TATGACACAAAACCCAGAAGTTATAAAGAAAGAGATTTAGTTTGATTTTTTGCAAATTAAAAGATTATATATGGAAAAATACTTAAATGTCAAATAATAAATGACAAACTAGCAACTGAGACAAAGGTTAATATCCTACTATATAAACAATAGACTCTTACAAATCAGTAAAAAAAAGAGTAATTTTCTAGTAGAAAGATGGCAAACGACATAACTAGGTAGTTCAAAGAAAAAAATAATTCAAATACCTGGCAAATTTACTTCTATATAGATGCTCAGCTTCATTCGTTTTAAATTTTTTTTTAATGTAAATTAAAAGATCACTCATTGAATGTTGATATCTAGTAAAATATAAAATACATATACTCTTTGACCAAGCATTTTTTTCAAGCAATTTATCCTACTTACATACTTGTACAGATGCATAAAAAATAAGTTGTACAGAGATACTTATTGTGGTATTGTTTGCAAAAGTTAAAAAATCTGGAAACAACTTTAATTATCCACTAATAGGTAACCAGTTAAATAAATTGTGGTTGATCTATTCAGTGAGATGAATTCTTTGTAGCTTAATGCAACTGAGATAGATCAGTAAGTACTACATCACTGAGTGTCAAAAGCTAGTTGGAATTTTACAAAAAGCAAATAACGAGTGGTAGAAACCCAGGTTCAGGTAAAATAATAGAAGTTCTAAAATAATCCTAAAATTTATATGGAACCACAGAAGACCTAGAATTGCAAAAGCAGTCCTGAGAAAGAAGGACAAAGCTGGAGAGTATAACCCTTCCAGACCTCAGACTATACTACAAAGCTACAGTAATCAAAAGAGCATGGTATTAGCACAAAACAGACATATAGATCAATGGAACAGAATAGGGAGCCCAGAAATAAACCCACATACTTAATGGTCAATTAATCTACAACAAAAGAGGCAAGAATATACAACCGAGAAAAAACAGTCTCTTCAACAAGTGGTGTTGGGAAAGTTGGACAGCTACATGTAAAACAATGACAGAACATTGCCTCATACAAAAATAAACTCAAACTCATCCATATACAAAAATAAACTCAAAATGGTTTAAAGACCTAAATGTAAGATGACACCATAAAACTCCAAGAAGAAAACGTAGGTGGAACACTCTTTGACATAAATCATAACAGTATTTTCTTAGATCAGTCTCCAAAGGCAAAAGAAATAAAAGCAAAAATAAACAAATGGGACCTAATCAAGCTTAAAAGCTTTTGCACAGCAAAGGAAACCATCAACAAAATGAAAAGACGACCTACAGAATGGGAGAAAACATTTGCAAATGATGCAACCAACAAGAGGTTAGTATCCAAAGCATACAAACAGCTCATACAACTCAATATCAAAAAACAAACAATCATTGGGCTTCCCTGGTGGTGCAGTGGTTGAGAGTCCGCCTGCCGATGCAGGGGACCACAGGTTAGTGCCCTGGTCCGGGAAGATCCCACATGCCGCAGAGCGGCTAGGCCTGTGAGCCATGGCTGTTGAGCCTGCGCATCTGGAGCCTGTGCTCCACAACGGGAGAGGCCGCAACAGTGAGAGGCCCGCGTACTGCAAAAAAAAAAAAAAAAAAAAAAAAAAAATGAGCAGAAGACCTGAATGGACGTTTTTCCAAAGAAGACATACTGATGGCTAACAGGCACATGAGAAGATGCTCAGCATTGCTAATTATTAGAGAAATGCAAATCACAGCCACAATGAGGTATCCCCTCACACCTGTCAGAATGGCTGTCATCAAAAAGTCTACAAATAACAAACGTTGGAGGGGATGTGGAGAAAAGGGAACCCTCATGCACTGTTGGTGAAATGTACACTGGTGCAGCCACTATGTAAAACAGTATGGAGGTTCCTTAAAAAACTAAAAATAGGCCTGTTATAGGATCCAGAAATCCCACTCCTGGGTATATATCTGGAAAAAACAAAAACTTTAATTTGAAAAGGTACATGTACCCCAATGTTCATAGCAATACTATTTATAATAGTCAAGACATAGAAGCAACCCAAGTGCCTGTCAACATTTGATTGGCCTAAGAAGATGTGTGTGGGGTGTGTACCTGTGTGTGTGTGTGTGTGTGTGTATGTATGTATTACTCAGCCATAAAAAAGAATGAATTATTGCCATTTGCAGCAACATGGATGGACTTAGAGAATATAATGATTAGTGAAATGTCAGACAAAGACAAATACTATATGATATCACTTATATCTGGAATCTAAAAAATAATACAAATGAATCTATATACAAAACAGAAACAGACTCACAGACTTAGAGAATGAACTTACGGTTACCAGGGGCAAAGGGTGGTGGGGAGGGATAGATTGGGAGTTTAGGATTGACATGTACACACTGCTATATTTAAAATAGATAACCAACAAGGACCTACTGTTTAGCACAGGGAACTCTGCTCAATATTCTGTAATAACCTAAATGGGAAAAAAATTTGAAAGAGAATAGATACTTGTATATGTAAAAAAAAAAAGCAAAAAAGAAAAGGATATGGAGAAGAGTTGTACAAGTACCAACATCTTAACAGCAATTCCAGGAGAAGACAAAAATGAAAATTTAAGGGCCTCCCTGGTGGCGCAGTGGTTGAGAGTCCGCCTGCCGATGCAGGGGATACGGGTTTGTGCCCCGGTCTGGGAGGATCCCATATGCCGCGGAGCGGCTGGGCCCGTGAGCCATGGCTGCTGAGCCTGTGCATCCGGAGCCTGTGCTCCGCAACGGGAGAGGCCACAACAGTGAGAGGCCCGCGTACCACAAAAAAAAAAAAAAAAAAAAAAAAAAAAAAAAATGAAAATTTAAGAAGTTGAAATAATTGATGAAATAAGAGGTAAATTTCCTAGAATTCAGAAAAGGTGAAAGGCTTCACATTGGTGAAAGGGCTTATAGTATGCTAAATGGGAAAAATAAGGGGGAACACATACCTAGGCATATTTGTTAAAGTAAAATTAAGAATATTAAAGACATAAAGGAAATTCTGAAAGATTTCAGAGAGAAAGAGCAGATGACCTGCAGGGAACAAGAAGATAGAGAGCTAGGTATCAGCTCAACAGCAATAGTGAATAGAAGAAAATAGTCAACTTTAAAAATACTCAAGGAAAATGTCTTTGAACCAAGCAGTTTATATCCTCCTAACTTTCATACGAGGATAAAATAAAATATCAGGTATTTTTGCCTCGAAGCTTTCCATATGAAAACCCATATTGGAAACCCATTTGAAAGCAAGATTCATGAGAAATCTGGAAGTGAGAGGTGGTGATCAAATTATCTTGAGGAAATTTATTGTTGACTGAAGACAAAATTCTAAGCAGTGAAAATATGATGGGGGAGGGGAATGGGGCACCATATAAATTCAGGTATTGTGATTGGACTTACAGGGAAGAACATGTTCTGCATTATTAAAACTTTTTCATTCCAAAATGTCTTATACAAGGCTTAAGACCTAATGGGTCTTTATTTTCTTTCAAGCTTCCTTTTCTTTTCCTGTGTCATATATCACTGCCAGTATTTCTTATATCCCATGTCATTCTTTACCTTGGATTCATTTTTGTTTGTTGGAATAGCTCCTGAAAGAATCTTTTCAGATGCAGTCATTGATAATGAACTTTAATATTTCTGCTGATCCAAAAGTTCTTTTATGTTGCCCTCATTGTTGGGGTTGTTAGTTTAACAGGAAATAGAATTTTAGTTCCATATCTTTTTATATTCCAAGGAATTTTAAAGTTATTACTCCATTTTGTATTCTAGCATTCTTTGTTACTGATAAAAGGTCTAATGTTAGTTTGATACTTATTCCTCTGTATATAATAACCTACTTTTCCCCTCTCTAGAAGCTTTTAGAATTTTCTTTTAATTCCTAAATTTTTGAAGTTTCACTAGGAGATATGTATATAAAGTCCTTTTTTTTTTCATTAATTTATTATTTATTTATTTTTGGCTGTGTTGGGTCTTTGTTTCTGTGCAAGGGCTTTCTCTAGTTGCGGCAAGCGGGGGCCACTCTTCATCGCGGTGTGTGGGCCTTTCACTGTCACAGCCTCCCTTGTTGCGGGACACAGGCTCCAGACGCGCAGGCTCAGTAGTTGGTGGCTCACAGGCCTAGTTGCTCCACAGCATGTGGGATCTTTCCAGACCAGTGCTCGAACCCAGCTCCCCTGCAGTGGCAGGCAGATTCTCAACCACTGCGCCACCAGGGAAGCCCCCTTTTTTTTTTAAATAAAACGTGCTTAGTGCCCCAGGCTCTTTCAAACAGGACACCCACTTTTTTTCTTCCATTCAGGGAAATTTTCTTTATTTCCTTCTTCTACATTATTTCATTTCTCCTCCTGGTGCTCTTTTCAGACAAAGTTTTTACTTCAATGGCTTTATCCTCTGTATCTCTTAACATTTCTATCATAATTTCTATATCTTTATGCTATATATTCTCGTAATTTATCAATTTTATCTTGAGATGACTGACTTTGTTTTTAACTATGCACATTTTATTTTCATTCTGTTATTTCATTTTTTTGTCATAGTTTTACTTTTTAATATCTTTTCATACTCTGCTGCTTTTTAAGGAAGCTTATTTTTGTTTTACACATGTAATGTTCTCTTCACTCTCTACAAGGATAATGAGTTTGCGTTTTTTCTTCTAAGTTCTGTTCTTTTCTGTGATTTATCTTTTCCTATTGTTCTGTTTGTTCATCTAGGTCCCTCTCCTTACATTGTTGATTTTTTTCTCATATTGTCACGTGATTCCTGTCTAAACATTAAAATTTATGAATAAAGGACTGTATCAGTTAAGAAAGGTAGTTGACAGTGGTTTCCTGTGCATTGTATGTCTCTTTTTCCCAGTAGCCTTCTCCCTTAAATCAGACACCGACTGAGGGTGTTGTATAAATGCATGGTACATGCAGGCTTTTTTATAGGATGCGTAAACTGAGAATAGACCCCTGTGTCCTTATTAGAAGCTCTCCCTCAGGAGTGCTTCTCAAGGTCTACTCCTGCTTTTTGTATTTGATGACTTATTCTAAAATTTTCCATCTTTTATCTCTGGTGAGTTGGGCTCTCTTTTCCTTGGCTGTGATTTCCTGTCAGTATAATCCCAACTGCTATTTCCCAAGATTCCTCAAAATTTCTTATCTATTGATACTTTCTTGACATACTTTCTTGTTCTCTGGATCTGTTTTTTTTTTTTTTTGCGGTACGCGGGCCTCTCACTGTTGTGGCCTCTCTCGTTGCGGAGCACAGGCTCCAGTTGCTCAGGCTCAGCAACTATGGCTCACGGGCCCAGCCACTCTGCGGCATGTGGGATCCTCCCAGACCGGGGCACGAACCCATGTCCCCTGCATCGGCAGGTGGACTCTCAACCACTGCGCCACCAGGGAAGCCCTGGATCTGTTTTTTTTGTTTTTCTTTTTGCCAGAATATTGTTTCTGCCAATTCAAGCGGGATGATGGGAAAGAGGGATAATGTAGTTAATGTTTAGTTTTCTGTCTAAAACCAAAAGCCCCAACCTTTAGATTTCATAAGCAGCTTCTGTCGGTAGTAAAAATTCAAGTCTAAAATGCCTACTAGGGCTAGACCATCATTCTTTGATGCATGTGTACATGGAATTTTTTTACATTTTAATTTTCTTTAATAAGAATGCATAAAATCTTCATTTGAAATGAAAAATGGGGGTTTGTTTCCTTCTGTTTACAAAGGAGATAACAAATTAGATTTAGAGTATTACAGAAAATGGACATTTTTAGTAGTTTCTTGGAGAAATCCAGACTGCTTTTGAAGGTAGATATGAAAAACTTTATTATTTTTTTATTGAAGTACTGTTGATTTACAATGTTGTGTTAGTTTCTGGTACAGCAAAGTGATTCCATTATATTCATTTCCATTATAGATTATTATAAGATACTGAATATAGTTTCCTGTGCCATACAGTAGGACCTTGTTGTTTATTTTGTATATAGTAGTTTGTATCTGCAAATCCCAAGTGCCTAATTTATCCACACCCGCCTTCTCCTTTGGTAACCATAAGTTTGTTTTCTATGTCTGTGAGTCCGTTTCTGTTCTGTAAATAAGTTCATTTGTATCATATTTTAGACTCCACGTGTAAGCGATGTATGACATTTGTCTTCCTCTTTCTGACTTCACTTAGTGGTAATCTCTAGGTCCATCCATGTTGCTGCAAATGACATTATTTCATTCTTTTTTATGGCTGAGTAGTATTCCATTTTATACACACACACACACACACACACATACACACACACACCATGTCTTCTTTATCCTTCCGTCTGTTGATGGACATTTAGGTTGCTTCCATGTCTTCACTATTGTAAATAGTGCTGCTGTGAACATTGGGGTGCATGTATCTTTTCAAATCAGAGGAGAAAATTATTTTTATTGGTTTTTTTATTGAAATGTTTTTTAAATTGTTACTGTATGTGGAATGGAGTGGAAATAGGAATTAAACTTAAGTACAATTTGTAAAATTTACGCAAAAGACCATTAACATGGATACATTCAGTGTAAGTTTGAATTAACCCCCTGATCTTTAGGAACTCTTCAGATGTAAGTTTTCATTTTTATATTTTAGAGAAAAAAATCAAAAATACTTTTTAATACCTAGTTTTAGTTCTGCAACTAAATGATTTAAAAACATTGGTGTTTTTAGTGCCAGTAAAACTGTCTTTTGACAATTTTATGAATTCCCTTTCCATCTAAATAACAGCATTCCAAATATTAATGTAAAATTTTGTTCATGAGAAATTTGGGAGAATGCGTGAGAATTTTTCACTTATTACTAATAGTCCCCAGTATTTATACCCAGATGTATTTCTTTTTCTGTGTTTTGGTTTAGATTTTTCTTCTTTTCTTGTAACTATAAAAGCAATATATATTGAAACTTTTCATATTCTATAATAGAAAGTTAAAATGTCCTAACTTCCCCCTCTCCAATAACTATTATTTATCTTTTGGTGTATGTTCTTTTATGTTTCTTCGATTCACATACAAACATATATATAAACATTTTTCCTTGTCATTAGTATGCAATAAAAAGTATATTTGTAAGGGTATGTAAACTTAAGGAGTAATAGAAATTCTGTCCTTGAGAGATTTTACATTTGAATATTCTTAGAGTAAAATATTTGGATACCTCGAAAAAGTTTCAGTGATTTTTTTTTTTTTTTGCGGTACGCGGGCCTCTCACTGTTGTGGCTTCTCCCATTGCGGAGCACAGGCTCCGGACGTGCAGGCTCAGCGGCCATGGCTCACAGGCCCAGCCACTCCGCGGCATGTGGGATCTTTCCAGAGGGCACGAACCCGTGTCCCCTGCATTGGCAGGCAGACTCTCAACCACTGTGCCACCAGGGAAGCCCCCCAGTGAAACATTTTTACTCTTATTTTTCACAAGTTTCTGCTCCAGCCTTGGTCTCTGTTAAGCCAGTCCAGAGATTTTTGTACTTTTGACATAACATCTCCTCCCTTTTTTTGCTGATGGAAATCGTGCTTCTTTATTACTGCCTTCGTCCAGTCCACACCATTGCACTGTTAACAGCCTCCTAATTGATCTTTGTATCTCACGAGCCTCTCACTTTGCCTGTGTATGCTGCACACTGATGGTTGATAGACATGTCAAATGATGCAGTGACCCTGTGGGGAGATGTGAAAGGGGATGGGGAATGACTGCTAATGGGTACAGGGTTTCTTTTTGGAGTAATGAAAATATTCTAAAATTAGATTGTAATGATGGTTTTATAGTGGATATACTAAAAAAAAACCCAAGCCGTATGCTTTAAATAGGTGAATTATATGGTATGTGAATGATATTCTGTAAAGCTGTTTGAAAAGCCAATAAAAGATTTAAATGTATAACTTTGAGGCAAAAGTCAACATTATGCAGAGTAAAAGGCATATTGTATGTGAAAGATGAAAGGAACGGGAAGTGTATACTTTCTAATCTTTATAATCAATTTTTTATAATTCTTATAGTACAGATGTTATAAACATGGTAGTCTTACCTCCCTGAGTATTGTAAACCTGCCCACTGCTTTCATTTTTGAGAAGCAACACTTGTCATTTTTCTCTTCTGCTACAAAGCTGCTTCTAGGTAAAATGTGACAGTATGGAAGAGAAAGCATGTAACATTCTTACATGCCTCCGCTAGCCCAGTACTCCTTTATTCTCCTCTCGGTGACCCAGCCCCGTTTTATAGAATTCAAAATCTCTTTCCCTCTGCACTGATTTCCATTCCACTCAGAAATTTCCGGTTCCTTATTTAAGTGGGTCCTTATTTTAGTTAAGCAGTTTGTTGCATTCATTTATAATAAGTCATACATCTCTGATATTTGCATTTTAAAAGATTATAGAATAGGGGTTAGCAAATTTTTTCTACGAGGAGTCAGATGTAATTATTGCCGTTGCAACTACTCAGCCTTGCTATTGTGGGGTGAAATCAGCCACAGACAAGATGTAAATGAATGACTGAGGCCTGATTTGACCCTAGGCAGGTCAGATCAATCCATAGTTTGTCAACCCATGTTATAGAATTCTACATGGGATGAAGAAATTAAATGCAATAAATTTAGGCAGTTATGTCCTCCACTTCTACCACTAATGAAAATGATTTCATTTCTTTACTGTTTTATCTTTCTTCCAAGGTTATCTGAGGAACAGAGGTCAGAACCTGGGCACTTTTGGAAGTTTACCAAGGCTTAATTAGAAAATACCAGGCTTTACGTAACCACTAAAGACTATGTATTATGAGGGTTGAGGTTGTTAAGATTAGGTTGATGTGTGTGTATAAAGATAAATGTATTTGTGTATGGATGCATACAAATTATGTATTCTGTTATATATGTGTGTATAATTTTTTAATATATTTACTGTGGGATGCATTTGGATAGTCTCTAAAATGTTCCAAACAAATTTATTGAATATGAATGTGAAAGGACCCATGAATTAAACTAGGAAAAAATACATATTGCATCATTTGGCCCTGCTAAGGTAGTTAAAGATGAATAAATATCAGTGTGGTTAGCATCTCCTCCCATAGTATTCTGGATTGATTGAAATGTTTTACTTCAATCTGATGTTTGTTTAGCTTTTTCAGCATATGATAATTGTTCGTGTATAAAAGAAATGTAGTGTTGAAACAGTGGCATTGTTTTTAGATCTGTGGCAAGTATGTTGTGAATCATAAAATTATATTTCAACTAATATTTCCAAGTAATAATAGTGAGAAAATTTGCATTTGCTATATCAGTGTTTTCCAAATTACTGGATGATGCCGAATGACCATCACTCATTTGATGGATTTCTCAGGAAATAAAATATTTTCTCAGAAAATTAACTTTGGGGAATTCGAGCCACTCAGGAAAAGAAAATGACATATTTTAGCCCCAGATATTTTATTTTATTTTATTTTTCTTGGAAATTATGTCATTTCATTGTAGGTCTTGAACAGGTATTTTAGATGACTTTGACCTTATTGAACAAACCTGTGTATCAAATTTGTGTTTTTCTCGGTCGAGATTTGAACATTTTGTCTCTGCTATTAAACTAGAGCTGACCCAGATAATAAATCAGTTAAATAAAGCATTGCCCTTTTCCTCAGTAAAAATGATTACATTGCATACCTCTTTCTATCTCTTCCCTCCTTCTAACTCCATTCTGGTAGTTAGCATTCATTTATTTCAGCAAATAGTTGGGTAACTATTATATGCCAGGCAATTGTTTTAGGCACTGGGAACAAAACAGTGAACCAAACAACCTTTGCCCTTATAGAGCTTATGTTCGAGTGGGGAGAAGGCAGTAAACAACTGATTATTGTTTAATATAAAAGTTATGTAGTCTGTTATAAGGTAAGTGCTGTGGACACAAGTAGAGCAGGGTAAGGATGTAGTAATCTTTTATAGAGTAGTACTAATCTGTTAAGTAATGTTAATACTGTCATCTTATTTTCTCTTTCAATTTATAGTTCCAATGACAGGATTCACACAGAGAGCAACCATTGATCCAGAACTGAATGAAATACATGTCTTATCTGGACTCAGCAAAGACAAGGAAAAGAGGGAAGAGAATGTCAGAAATTCATTCTGGATTTATGACATTGTAAGGAATAGTTGGTAAGTAGCTCTTGTCTGCGCTGCAATCACAGTATAACATTTATTTGAGGTTGTTGGTTTATTCAAAAGAAGAGAGAGATGGAAGGCTTATGTTAATTTGTGATGTCATACATTTTAATATCAATATTGGGGAGTGGAAAAGTCAGTACTGGTGCCTGTGTACAGCGATGTTCAGCAAATGGACTTTACTGCTGAATTATTTTAGTTAGTAGATGTTTCTTGGTCTGAGATGCAAGAGAATTGTATTTTAGTCTAGCTTTTGCTACCAAGTAGATGTGTAAACTTGAGAACAATGTATTTTTAATGTTCCCAGGTCTTTTCTTAGTTTTTATAAAATGAAGCAGTTTGACTAGAGCAAGGTGGGGAGCATTATTGTTTAGCATTTTCAGACTAGGACCCTTTTGTCACAGAGCATCTCACAGAACTACTGCACATTTTGCTTTGAAAAACACTGACCTAGGGCTACCCTGGTGGCGCAGTGGTTGAGAGTCCACTTGCCGATGCAGGGGATACGGGTTCGTGCCCCGGTCTGGGAGGATCCCACATGCCGCGGAGTGGCTGGGCCTGTGAGCCATGGCTGCTGAGCCTGCGCGCCCGGAGCCTGTGCTCTGCAGCGGGAGAGGCCACAGCAGTGAGAGGCCCGCGTACCGCAGAAAAAAAAACAAAAAACACTGACCTAGAGGATCCAGCTCTAATGTTCTGTGATTACTACATAAGTGAATATTCTCCAAAACAGAGGAACTGCAGAGAACTTCCTCCATTCAGTAATGGAGGGTGGTGCTCAGCAGCTAAGGAATTTATTATTTTCTAAATAAGACATTTATTTACAGTAAGAATGAAAGAAGTCTGTTGTGAGCTTTTTTATTGTGAATAGATAAATGTGATATCATCTCTTTCAGCCATTGGTTTAAGCCTTCATATACGCTGATCCTGTTTCATAACACGCAGTAGGTTGTTCTTGAGTGAGATTTTTGATGGACATTAAAGACCTTCAGAACTCAGTTCTGACAAATTCAGATTATTTTATGAGGGTGACCAGAACTTTAAGATTTGATGTGAACAAATATATAGTTTTTTGTTGGTAATTAGACATTGCGTTAATTTGCTTGCTACAATTGTATTAACATTATGTGTGCTGCTAGTTTTCTAAGATAGAATGCCTTAAAAGCAATGTCTTTCAGGTCTTGCGTCTATAAGAATGATCAAGCTGCAAAGGATAATCCAAGTAAAAGTCTTCAGGAGGAAGAACCATGTCCAAGATTTGCCCATCAGCTTGTATACGATGAGTTACACAAGGTATACTAACTACATTGACCTGTAAACTTTCTGTGATGTACAATTGGAAAGAATCTCAAAATATATGTTTCTGATTATTTTTAAGTAGATTTGAGTAAAAATGACTGACATTTACTAGAATACGTAGCAGACATTTGATATCACTTGTCCCTAAAATTCCTTAAGAGAATAAACATTTTTGCATAGTCCACAGTTCCTGACACTTTTCTTCTTATGAAAATGGTCAGTGGTTGCTGCTTCTTAGCTTCATAGATCTGATACATAGCATGGCCTATTGTATCTGTCAATACAATATGAATATTCAAGTAGAAGATGTACAGTTTTCAGCACTTGTATACCTTTTTCCATGATATGAAAAGGTATATATAACTTCCTGATTTTAGATTTTCCCATTGTATAAGAAGTCTTTTTGTCTTTATTATTCCTATCTATGATTGACATAATCTGTTCCATCAGCCTATGAAAACAGTCCTGAATTCTGAAGTTTTAGTGTCCCTAAGTGTTCAGAGTGGTTTCTTTAGCTATTTCTCCCTTAAATTTTACATGTTGTTTAATGATTGGGCTCAGATTACATAGTAAATTACTGACAGAACCTGTATTCTTTCTGTTTAGGCCATAGATGATTGTTTAAATCCTCTGTCATTTGAGAACTTTAGGTAAAAGATACCATGGGAGTAAATAAAAGCCCTTTCTCTGAGTCTCCCAAGTTAAAGGATAAGTGAATTTCCATCTATAGGACAGAAATGAATAATATCTCTGTTATATAACACTACTGGTTATAAATGTTTTCAAAAGTTCAAGAACTGGGCTTCCCTGGTGGCGCAGTGGTTGAGAGTCCTCCTGCTGACGCAGGGGACACGGGTTCGTGCCCTGGTCCGGGAAGATCCCACATGCCGTGGAGCGGCTGGGCCCGTGAGCCATGGCCGCTGAGCCTGCGCGTCCAGAGCCTGTGCTCCGCAACGGGAGAGGCCACAACAGTGAGAGGCCCGTGTACCGCAAAAAAAAAAAAAAAAAAAAAAAAAAAATTTCAAGAACTGCTTTAACACTTTGAGTACAGAATATTACTAAAGCTGTAATTATAATAGTGAATCATTATAGTATTCCTTTTACATTTCTTATTTGATATTAATTGAGTAATAGAAAAATATTTTAAAAGTTATTTCACAAATCATATATGCCATTTAAAAATATTCAGTATTAAGGCTAAAGCAAAAGTAAGATGCTAAAATTTTTAAAGTTTCTAGTTACTGTTGACCTTCAGTGATTCAACTTGTGTGTCAGTTTTTTAAAAGATATCATTTTTTATTACGATCAACACTTGATTAACTTGATAATCCCCATTATTTGTTGCCCTAAGCAAACTCAGTATCTTGCAATAGCTTCTTACTATCATTGCTTTTGTTTTATGTCTTCCATTGTCAGTGTAACTGTGGTGATACAACTTATTTTAATAGAAAATATAATTTAAGGAAGTAGTCACAGTACTTTAAAAATGGAAACTTGAGAAAAACCAGAAGCAGCCTTTAGTAGACATGTAATAATGTTTTAGTCTTTAGTAAAGCTAAAGAAGTTACTTGTTACACACTACTACCAAAATGAAGAAATTTTACTTTGACTTTCGTAGTTTCTTGAGTATGCGTGCATTTTTTTAAAATCTGGTTTATTTATTACAGGTTCATTATTTATTTGGTGGGAATCCAGGAAAATCTTGCTCCCCAAAGATGAGATTAGATGACTTCTGGTCACTGAAATTGTGTAGGCCTTCAAAAGATTACTTACTGAGGCATTGCAAGTACCTCATAAGAAAACACAGGTATAAAAATAAATCACTGAAAACTTTTATTTAGCATTATCAGCTATTGTTGGTATTACCTAAGCTTTGGAGATGTGACTTTGTCTTTGGAAATTTAGTAACATGACACTGTAAGTACTGTGAAGATCATGACTTTTGTAAATGCCCTGTCCTCCTTTTTTTTGCTTTCTTCTTTCAAAGGACGGTACAAAGTGAAGATAGATCTTGATGCTAAAAATTATTAAAGATAGAGCAAGGATATTTTGCAGCTGTTAATGGAAAAAGTTTCTGTGAATGTGATGAACCTACCTTCAAGTAACTCAAGGCCTAACCACTACAGATTATATCAGTTCTAGATTATTGGCATGTGACTGACCTGTTGATAACTCTCTTAACAGTGAATGTGATGATATAGTTGAGTAAATAATCTCTTTATAATTTGATGTTTCAGAATACAACTTCAAATATGATTATAGCTTTACATCATTACTTTTGCCATTTAATTGCAAAATCAAGTAATCAAACATTTTCATATATCTCCTCGGTCATGTTTGCTTTTTAGCCTTAGCAGGTGATAAGCTGAAAAATGTAGAAAAATACATCTATCCCTTTGGTTACTGGTAGTGTTAGATCGTAATAAAAATTTACAATTTGGAGGGAGAGAAGTTTAGCTTTTAATGATGATAATAGGTACCATTTATGAGCAATTTTGTGTGCTAGATCCTGCATATTATTCTCACAATAAGACAGTGGAGCAGGTACTGTTATTATTACTCTTTTATAAAAGAAGAAATGGAAGCGTTTTTAAGTGGGTTGTATAACTGACCTAAGGTCGTTCAGCCGTAAGTGACAGAGCCGGGATTTGATGCAGCGTATTCTGACTCCAGAGTTACCACTTCACCACCACCACCACTCCGTACACATCTGTATATACACAGACATGCACACGTGTGTTTATGTGTTTAGTATATAATTACGTATTATATTTTATATAGAATATAAATAAATAAAAATCTCTGTAGGTGTTAGATTTGTGTTCCTTTATCATATCATGTTTGCTTGTTATTTCTCTGCTTTCACAAGTTGTGCTTGAGAGATAAATTAATAACAAAAGCTAGTTGCTTCTGTTACTTTGTTATTACTATGAGTAATTAAGAGTATTTCCTATAGAATCTATAGGAGAAAAGGTCTGAATTGTCACATTGGCTGGATGGCAAGAGATAAATTGTCTTACTAACAAGATTTAAACTTGAGGTACCTTCAGCTAATGTTTACGTTGCTAAAATATTATTCCTTGGTACTTAATGTTAAAGTTTGTTTTTAAAAGTTTAAAAAAACGTTAAACTTTGTTTTAAAAGGTTAAGACAAATAAGACAATAAGACAAATTTGGGGAAATCAAAATGGTTTTTTTTTTCCTACTTCAGATACAATAACTATAGTTAGAATGTTGAGTTGAGGTTTTAAAAAAAATTTCCTGACCAAAAGCCCACTAGAGGTTAAAGAAGGTTGTATAGTGCTGTATGTAAAGAATTCGAACTTATAAACACTTTCCTCTGGCTTTTTTTTTTTTTTGGCGGTACGCAGGCCTCTCACCGCTGCAGCCTCTCCCGTTGCAGAGCACAGGCTCCGGACGCACAGGCTCAGCGGCCATGGCTCACGGGCCCAGCCGCTCCGCGGCATGTGGAATCCTCCCAGACCAGGGCCCGAACCCGTGTCCCCTGCATCGGCAGGCGGACTCCCAACCACTGCGCCACCAGGGAAGCCCTTTCCTCCTCTGGCTTTTAATTAGAAAAGTAATCCATGGTTAATAAAGAAAGAAAAAAGTCCTCTCTCCCCACCACAAAGAATTGAATCATCCCTCATCCCACCATTCAAAAATAATATTTTGGTGTGTATCCCTTGAATTTTATGTGCACAAATAGAATTTTTGTTTGTTTAAAAAATAAGGATCATCTTGCTTTGAATCTGATGTCTTTTAATGAGTGATGTATTATAAACATCTTATTACCATGTTAAAAAATAAAAATACAAATCATAATTATAATGGCTACATAGTGTTCTACTCTGTGTAATTTACTTAACTAGTCTCCTTTTGTTGAATATTTAGATTATTTCCAACTTATTTGCAATTATAAATAACACTGTAGTTAATGTTATTATATACTTCCATATGCACCCCTATCCAAAATTTCTGTAGGATAACGATAGAATTGTTGAATTATACGTTGCCCTCCAGAAAGTTAATTTTCATTTCTTCTGGAAGTAAGTAGAATTATTCATTTTCCCACAACCAGCCTATCCTAAGAAGTATTATTATTTTTGATCTTTGGCAGTCATTTTTCTCCTTTAAAAATCTATCAGTGGACAGGTGAAATGACAATTTATGGGAATCTGAAATATATATTATGGCATGTTTTAAGTTTCAAGTACAAAACATCATTAGTGACTTGTGCTAGTAAAGGCACAAAGTGAAGAATGAAAGTGGATAAGGAAAATAATAATCAGTAACAAATTATTTAAATTTTTAATTACATTATAAAAGACTAGCAAATCTTGTGAGTGTGAGAATGATTCATGAAATAAAGTGACTGAAGTTGAAAGGTAGCAAGTTTGTGTGATTGGGCAAATAATCGACCTTTGAAATTTGCTACTATTTAGTTAAAATATAAATTTTAAAGTATAAATTTTAGTTAAAATATAAATTTGGAGAGAGAGAAGTGTATTGAATGCCAAGAAAGTATCTTTGTTCTTAATGGTGCCACATAATACAGAAAATAAAGTGCCACTGTTTTTTCCTATAGCATTCAAGTTTCCAAATATATTGATGATTGGAGGTGGAAAGGAGCAAAAGAAAAAAATTTAAATACGATTAGTTCCTTGTTCCTTTAGAACAAGAGGGCAGAACTGTTGGGTGAAATATAATTCTAGACTGCAGACACAAGTCCAGTAATAAGTTTTTGTGGGCTAACAAAAAAGCTTAAAAAAGAAAAGAGAGAACACACCTTCCAGGAAAATGGATCCCTTTGCTGGATTTATTTAATAGTACAGTAGGTGTGTGTTGGTTAAGTTATCAGGTTACAAGGATAAAGACATACTTAGGATATCTCACTGAAAAAGAATTTATTATGAGAATATCCAGAGAATTAAGGTGCTTCCTCAGCACTTGAACAGTGAGGCCTGGTGGAGAATTGTTTAGGATACTGAGACAATTCTGATAGCTAGAAGCTACTGAAGTAGCTTTCCTTGTAACTGAGCCTCTCTCTTTCTGCTGCTTTCTGCCTGCTATTCCTGTTCTACTTCCTGACTCTGCTTTCCCTTATGGCTTCAGTAGGTGGCTAGGTAGCTAGGTAGTAGGAAAGAAGGAAGGGAGAGAAGGATAGGAAGAGAAGGAATCTGTCATCTCATATCTTCTGCTTATTGCCTTCTGTGTTTTGTATGTTTTTTGTGTCCGTGTGTATCTCACATTCAGATTCTCTAAGAGAGTATCTTCTTACAGAGAGTTCCCTAGAGAGAGTATCCCTATTGGAAAGAATTCTGCCAGGCCATTTTATAAATTGCTCGTCAAGCTCAAGACGATTGCTTTTGGCTCAGGTGCCAAAACTCTGGTCTAACTCATTGTGGACAAGATGGTAGAGTAACATGGACCTAAGACTCTCATCTGAGGGTTGTAAGGCTGGCTGACAATCAGGGTACTATCTGGTACAAGAAAACTGAAATAATTTGCCAGTCTTTGCCCCTCCAGGTACCCTATCACTGAGATTAGCTCTAAAGACAGGAAATTATTGATGCCATCAGCTGAACACAGTTGTGAAAGGCTCTTTACTATTTTCCTTTCCCAAATGAAATTAAATGTCTTCTATTCTTTCTGTATAATATTTTGAAAAGCATACCAGTTTATTAGAAATAAATACATATCTAATTATGCTATTACAAAAGGAATTATCATTATTTAAATAGATATATAGTCCCAAGCAGACTTTTTTAATTTAAGAAAATGCATTGTTTCCTTTCAGCTTTAGAATCAGAGACACTTGAGTTTAATTCTACTTCTGCCACTTACTGGGTCTTAGCTTGGCCAAGTTCATTTACTAGGCTCAGTTCCTCATCTGTTTTTTTTTTTAATGATGATAAACTTCTCATCATAGAGTTATGGGAGGATACATGAAATGATATATGTAAGATACTTGATACAGTGTCTAGCACAAAACAAACGATTGATAAATGCTACAGTTTTTGTTATTACTGACTGAGACATGGAAATAGTCTCATTAAAAATATCTAATCAGTGTTAATGATACTCATTAAAAGAAACTATACTCGGGCTTCCCTGGTGGCGCAGTGGTTGGGAGTCCGCCTGCCGATGCAGGGGACACGGGTTTGTGCCCCGGTCTGGGAGGATCCCACATGCTGCGGAGCGGCTGGGCCCGTGAGCCATGGCCGCTGACCCTGCACGTCTGGAGCCTGTGGTCCGCAGTGGGAGAGGCCGCAGCAGTGAGAGGCCCGCGTACCGCAAAAAAAAAAAAAAAAAAAAAAAAAAAAAAAGAAACTATACTCATTTCACTTTCTGAAGTATCTGTTAAACATCTCCAGTGGAAAGTATATGACACAAATCTAGGAAAGTATTTTTATTTTATCTCTACTTGTTTTTTTATGAAACATATTTGGCTGTTTTGCACTTCTGTTATATAAAATATTTGACATATTCACTATGTTTTGTAGTTGATTTAATCTTAGCTTATAGTTTTAAGAGGAGGGTCGGAAATGCTCTTATCCAGTCTCTAGCACCACAGCCTGACATTACCATTACATCTCCAGGGACTCCACATGTACACTATTTATATATGTGTCAGTATTCTTACTTCTGGATTCTTAAACACAGGTTTTTTAGATATCCACAGTATCTTCTCAGATACAGAGTATTCCACTCTGGGTTTAAAATATATTTCTGATGTTTTTTCATAACTCTAGACAATTATTATTCTTGTTTACATTTTCTAGGTTTGAAGAGAAGGCCCAAATGGATCCCCTTAGTGCTCTGAAATATCTACAAAATGATCTTTATATAACTGTGGATCATTCAGACCCAGAAGAGACAAAAGAGGTAAAGGTGGTAATAAACTTCAGAAATTGAACAATTAAAAAATTGTCTTTCTAACTTATATTTGTTGACTTTGCTCTTGGGTGTTTAAAGGAAAGTGAGGAAAATATGATGACAATAAAAATCTTAAAAATGGTACAGAGCAGATGAAATAAAAATTGAGTAGACATATTTTCATGTGGTAATCGAAGATTCAAGTCACACAAAAACCTGTGATCCACTCAGAAAAGGATTCTCAGTTATAAAGTTTTAAGTAGTCATTAGATTTTGTATTGGGAAGGAAATAGAAAATTTTACTTCTGCCGTAGTTCCATACTTCTTTTACTTAAGGGTTACATGAAGTTCAGTATAAACTTTTTCTACTGATACTCGAAAATCCCCCTAAAAGAAGAAAGAAAACTCTCCTTTATTGTAAGGAGAAAGTGAAGAGAGGTTGGTGGGAGTAGAATCTTTGCTGGCTTGATATTTAGTTACATGAATGTTGTAGCAGTACAGTTTTACCATAGGCTACTAACTTCGTTCATCAGACTTAGAACTTAGTAACAGATCATTACTTTTCAGTTTTTTTGATACATAACATGGGATGGAAGCAACTGTTTCTAAGATTTAATATTCTTAGGGCATATTTTCGTATCCACAGTGTGTGAATATACCTGCAATGAGTTTCATGGTCTTACAACCTCTCTTCCAACTTCTAAGACTCCTTTTGTCACTTCTTCCTTTTGCCAACTATTCTTGTTCATAGTTATCTAGCAACATCTGAACTGCTTATTTTGCCTTCCATTCTCAGAATTGGTGATTATATGTAGTTCTGTTCCTTACATCTATTTCCCTGTTAGCTGTTGCTGTGCTTTGGCTTTGTAATAGCAACATCAAGCAGTGTTTTCCTCTGTTCAGCATTGACACAGGTATCAGACTGAATGGCTTTCAGGTACCAGGTTCATTGTACATTCAAGCAGAAGAGCCTGCATGTCCTTGGCACCAAAACAAAGAAATACTCTTTCATAGTTGCCTACTGTGAAAATAAGCCCTAGTTCTCTCACTCAGTATTGGTTACAACCCTTCAGTATGTGGAGAATCAGCAGAACACATTTTAAAACCCCCTGAAAGAGGACAGTTAATTGTCTTTTCTTGAGTCTTCAGTCAATTCATGATACTGTTTGAAATAGGGAGAATTGTCATGATTTTGCCAAGTAGCAGAATATATTTGGTTTAATCTGTTATGGCTTAAAAACTGAACATAGTTGTGAAGAGTCCATTAATGTTCATTTTGTTAGACCATGCATTTGATAGTTATAAATGGATTTTCTTGTGTTTTCACCATAGTCTGTCTAAAATGGCTATAATCCGGAATTCATTTTTCTTTTATTTTTTAAAACCAAACCAAAACAAAATATTTCAAAGTAAATAATTTCAACTGTGTGAGTTGCAAGGAGGCCAAAGAAAATAGACAGTTTGCTCTTAAAGCTAAGCTAGTAGGAAAGTGCAGGACAGGGAGGTATCTCAAGTTCAAACAGTCATTTTAAGAATTTTGGTAGTGGGTTTCTCTTTTCCTGAAGAGTATCAAATTGTGATTTTGTATGCCACAGACTTCCACTCCATTTCTAAAAAGCTGTATCTATCAAGATTTGTTTAACCCTAGTAGAAGTTAATAAAAATGATGTTATTCATGTGTATTCAGCATCAGAATCACTTTAGAAACTTTTTCAGAACAATACCCTCACCCTAAGAGTCTCCTCTGTCTGCTCTTTTACAACGGAAAACTGAAAACACACCTAAAAAATTGAGAAGTACTGGTCTGTAAGATTATTCTTTTGTTTAAAAACGTGTGAACAGATTTCGTTTGGGGAAAGAAATCCCTTGGTGACAGTTCCAGTATATATATGTACTTACAGTATCTGTTAGTGAGGTATATAGATCTTCGCTTTTCATTGTAAGAAATCATTCCCCTTTTTGAGAAAGGCCTTACTGATCTTCATTTTCTGTAGTAGCTTGATTTTGTTCTCTATGTATGTTTTACAAATTTTTCATTATATTAAATGATTTTATCAGCAACCAGAAGTGGTTTTTAGATTTTTCTCCCCCTTTTTTGGGTCATCATTGTGTCTGTTAGTCGCAAAATGCTGGTGGACTATCAACTAATGGTTCTTTGCTTTCTTCCAGTCTCCAGAGCATGGGTTCTAAATTGGTAATGAGCTTATAATAAAGCTTACGAACATTATATTTTTTTCTAGAAAAGGGCCAAGAAAAGGATGCCTAAACTGATACTACCATTTTCAGAGAGGATTCTATAATAGAGAAGGAACAAGAAAAACAAGTTTTCAGCCAGTATTGCACACTTTGTATTAATTGTCTTTCTACTGAGCTTCCAAAGTACTGATGTCATTTATTTAACAGATTGTGTAGAGTTCCTACAATATGCCAGGCATTCTTCTAGGTATAAGAGATATACCAGTGAACCAAACAAGATACTTGCCCAGGAGGTACTTACATACTAGTGGGGAGGAACAATAAACATATTAAATAAATTATACCATGCATTAGAATTCGATAAGTATTATAGGAAAGTTAAAAAGAGATCAAAAATATAAGGGGACTTCCCTGGTGGCGCAGTGGTTAAGAATCTGCCTGCCAATGCAGGGGACCCAGGTTCGAGCCCTAGTTCGGGAAGATCCCACATGCCACGGAGCAACTAAGCCCGTGTGCCGCAACTACTGAGCCTGCGCTCTAGAGCCTGCGAGCCACAACTACTGAAGCCCTCGAGCCACAACTATGGAAGCCCACGCGCCTAGAGCCTGTGCTCTGCGACAAGAGAAGCCACTGCAATGAGAAGCCTGCGC
This sequence comes from Hyperoodon ampullatus, assembly GCF_949752795.1. Classification (NCBI taxonomy): domain Eukaryota; kingdom Metazoa; phylum Chordata; class Mammalia; order Artiodactyla; family Ziphiidae; genus Hyperoodon; species Hyperoodon ampullatus. The sequence continues at coordinate 87,795,105 of NC_136922.1, forward strand.
ACCGCAACGAAGAGTAGCCCCTGCTTGCCGCAACTAGAGAAAGCCCGCACACAGCAACGAAGACCCAACACAGCCAAAAATAAATAAATAAATAAAACCTATGTTTTATATATATATATATATATATATATATATATATATATATATATATATATATATATATATGGGGTAAGAATTGGGCAGTTGCAGTATTAAATAGAATAATCATAATAGACCTCATTTGGAAATCAGATTTGCACAAAGACTTGAAGAATATGAGGGAGTGATCTAAGTAGATAATTTAGGGAAGGTAATTCCTAGCAAAGGGAGGGCTAGAACAGAGACCCTGGGATGAGAGTATTTGGCTTTGTTTAGAACGGCAAGGAGACACTTGTGGCTGGAGTAGAGGTAAGGAGAGTGAAAGCAGTCAGAGATGAGGTCCAAGAGGTAAGAGCAAGGATTGGCAGAACAGGTTATGAATGACTTCGTAAGTCATTATTAAGGAGTTTGGCTTTTACTCTGAATAGGGAGCTGGCTCAGGGTATTGTCCATGCAGAGGAGTGATATCATCTGCTTTATGTTTTCATTAGGTCACTCTGACTACTGTATTGAGAATAGACTAAAAGGGAACAAGGATGGAGTCAAAGAGAACTATGAGGGAGCTGTAGAAATCTAAGCAAGGGGGATTGTTGCTCAGAGCAAAGTAGTAGCAATAGAAATGGTGAGAAGTAAAAAAGGTCAGATTCTCTCTCTCCCTCCCTCCCTCCCTCTCTCTCTCTCTCTCTCTCTCTCTATATATATATATATATATATATATTTTATATACATATATATATACACACACATATATATGTATGTATGTATGTATGTATATACTTTTTTGGCTGCATGGGGTCTTCGTTGCTGCATGCGGGCTTTCTCTAGTTGCAGCAAGTGGGGGCTACTCTTCGTTGCGGTGTGCGGGCTTCTCATTGGGCGGCTTCTCTTGTTGCGGAGCATGGGCTCTAGGCACACGGGCTTCAGTAGTTGCGGTGCGTGAGCTCAGTATTTGTGGCATGCGGGCTTTAGAGTGCAGGCTCAGTAGTTGCGGCACACGGGCTTTTAGTTGCTCTGCGACATGTGGGATCTTCCTGGACCAGGATGGAACCTGTGTCCCCTGCATTGACAGGCGGATTCTTAACCACTCCGCCACCAGGGAAGTCCCCTCAGTATATTTCAAAGGTGGAACCAACGGAATTTTATGATTGGATGTAGGGTTTGAAAGAAACAACTCCAAAGTTTTGAGCCTGAAAAGCTAGAAGGATGGAGTTACTGTCAACTGAAATGAGAAGGTGGAGCCTCCTGACTGGAATCAGGAGTTTAATTTTGCATATGTTCAGTTTGAGATGCCTGTGAAACAGCCAGCTTGAGATGTTGAAGTGATAGTTGGATATTCAAGTCTGAAGCTGGGGAGAGAGGACTGACCTTATTCAGATTGTGTACTATTACTCAGTACCTGTTAAAACTCTAGGCCAGTACATAGCAGTGCCACTTATTTAATTGGATGGTTAAAATAACAGTTTTCTCCCCATCCTTCTGTTTAGAGCCAGTGAAGTTTATCTTTCATCTTAGAAGTTAGAAAAGAGCAACAAATTAACCCCAAATAAGTATTCACTAGAATATAGGAAGTTAGTAAAATAGGAAACAGTAGAAAAAATGTAAAAAGTGAAAAGTTTGTTCTTTGAAAAAGTGACTAAAATTGGTCAACCTCTAGCAAGACTTATCAAGGAAACAAATAATGAAAACATAAATTATCAACATCACAAATGAAAAGGGGAGATCATTACAGCCCTACCTATGTTAAAAGTGTACTAAGGAGATATTATGAACAAGTTTGTCAACAAATTGAGCAACTTGATGAAATGGACTAATTTCTTGAAAGATACAACTTACCAGAACTAACACAAGAAGAATTAGAAAATCTTAAGGAACTCCATATCAATTACAGAGGTTGAATTTGTAATTGAAAACTTTCCAAGAGAGAAAATACTAGGCCTGGATGGCTATATCAGTAAATTCTATCAACCCTTTAAGGAAGAAAAAATGCCAATTTGGTATAGATTCGTAGAAATCAGAATAAGACAGAACACCTTCTAAATCCTTTTATGAAGCAGCTTAACTCTGATGTAGAAACCCAAAAAAGACATTACAAGCAAAGAAAATTACAAACCAATACCCCTGTGACTGTAGGTACAAAATTCTTAAGAAAATTTTAGTTAATTGAATCCAGCAATATATAAAAAGGTTAATGCACAATAGCCAAGAGGGGGTTTATGCTAGGAGTACAAAGTTGGTTTCACATTTGAAAATCAGTATATTTCACCACATTGGCAGAATGAAAGAGGAAAACCACAGATCATCTCAATAAGTGAATAAAATCATTTGACAGAATGCAAAACCCATTGATGATAAAAGTTCTTAACAAACCAGGAATAAAGGAAACATCATAAATCTCATAAAGGGCATCTGTGAAAAACATACAGCTAGTACCATAGTTAATTGTAAAACATTAAACCCTTTCCCCTAAGATTATGACAAGGAAAGGTTGTCTGCTTCAACACCTCTATTTAGCATTGTGCCAGAAGTCCTAGCTAGTACGATATGGTAAGAAAAAGAAATAAACAGCATATAGATTTGAAAGGAGGAAGCAAAATTGTTTGCATTTTTAGATGACAAATTAAAGAATACCTAAATAAATAGAGAAATAAATCACATTTGTGGTTTGAAAGACTAAAAAGTGTTGAGATGCCCATTCTCCCCAAATTGGTTTATAATTTAATGCAGTTCCTGTCAATATTCCAGCCAGTTTGGGTTTCTTTGTTATTGAGGAGATAGACAAACTTATTCTAAAATTTAGTCGAAATGCAAAGGCTCTGGACTAGCTAAAACAATCTTGAAAAAAGAAAAAGTTGGAGGTCTCATACTTACTATCTGATTTCAGGACTCTGTATAGAGCCATAGTAATCAAGGTGGTGTGGTAATGCCTTAAGGATAGACAAATAGATCAATAGAACAGAATAGAGTTCAGAAACAGACTCATATATATGCAGTCAGTTTACTTTTTTTACCAGAGCACCAAGTCCAATAAGGAAAAAGTTTTTTTAAACAAATAGTGCTAAATAATGATATCTCAACCCCTATTTCACTTTTTTTTTTTTTTTTTTTTTTTTTGCGGTACGTGGGCCTCTCACTGTTGTGGCCTCTCCCGTTGCGGAGCACAGGCTCCGGACGCACAGGCTCAGCGGCCATGGCTCATGCGCCCAGCCGCTCCGCGGCATGTGGGATCTTCCCGGACCGGGACACGAACCCATGTCCCCTGCATCGGCAGTCGGACTCTCAACCACTGCGCCACCAGGGAAGCCCATCAACCCCTATTTCACTCTTAACACAAAAATTAAGATGGATTATGGATCTAAGTATAAAACTCAAAACAATGAAACTTTAAGAAGAAAACAGATTATCTTCACAAACTTGGGATAAGCAAAGCTTTCTTGGACATGACACAAAAGGCACTAATCATGAAAGAAAAAGTTGACAAATTGGACTTCAACAAAATTAAAATTTCTGCTCATTAAAAGACCAATATTCCTTCTTTTAACTGACCTGTTTTCCAGCATCCTCATTCAAGATAAATATGAATAGTTCTCCTAAATTTTTATTTCTTTACCAATTTGTTAAAGTACCAGTGATGCAATAGTTTTATCTTATTTTGTCATTGTTCAGTTGCATTGTCTGATTTAAACTAACTCTGGCTAGCCTGGGAGTCTAATCAACACAACATTTTTTTCACTGTAAAAAAGACCTTTGAGCCTTTATAATTATATGATAATACAATTATGTATGGCCATGGAATACCAATCTAAGTTGTAATTTAGGGATGGCTTATGCATAATAACCATGCTTTTTTTCTCAGAGTTTGATTTACACAGAGACATCAGGTGTTTTACAGTAGCATGCATTTATTTTTGAAGTGAGAATTCATATTTACTAAAAGTTCAGTAACTGTGTACAGGGCATCAGTCTCTCTACATGTGATAGATTCCCAAATGAGTAATTTTCTTTTTCTTTAATCGAAGTATAGTTGATTTACAATATTATATTAGTTTCAGGTGTGTAAAATAGTGATTCAATACTTTTACAGATTATATCCCCTTTAAAGTTATTATAAAATACTGGCTATATTCCCTGAGCTGTACAATGTATCTTTGTAGCTTATTTATTTTATACATAGTAGTTTGTACCTCTTAATCTTATCTCTGTCCTGCCCCTACCCCTTTCTGTCTTCCCATTGGTAACCGCTAGTTTGTTCTGTTCTCTCTATCTGTGAGTCTTTCTGTTTTGTTTTATTCATTCATTTATTCTTTAGGTTCCATGTATAAGTGGTAACATCTGGTATTTGTCTTTCTCTGTCTGACTTACTTCACTTAGCATAATACCCTCTAGGTCCATCCATGTTGTTGCAAATGGCATTATTTCATTCTTTTTTATGGCTGAGTAGTATTCCATTGTATATATATACCACATCTTCTCTATCCATTCATCTGTTGATGGACAGTTAGGTTGCTTCCATATCAGGCTATTGTAAATAATGCTGTTGTGAACATTGGAGTGCATGTATCTTTTCAAATTAGTGATTTCATTTTCTTTGGATGTATACTCAAGAGTGGAATTGCTGGATCATATGGTAGTGAGTAATATTTTATATTTCAGTTGACCTATTGTTCCTTAATAAATACATACTTTAATATATTTTTTAAATAAAATAATTCCAGGACTTGGTCTAGTATTTTGGAAAATGATAATAGCCGTCCCCTAGAAAAGTCAGCATGTTGTTTAATCTAAATACGGTGTTCTTGCCACTTTTTGGTGAATAGACATGCAACACATGTGCGGAGACATCCAGTGGCTAATGAATGGTCAAAATTACAGGAGTTTTTTCTCCAATGTGCTTACCTAGCTAATTTGCTTTTTTCTCTCTCTCCCCGCCCCACCCCACAGTTTCAGCTCCTAGCTTCAGCTCTGTTTAAATCTGGTTCAGATTTCACAGCTCTAGGTAAGTATTCCAGTATAATTTATCTGGCCATATGCCCTAGAATTTGGGAGGTTGGACTTCGATTTCTTTTAAATGAAACATCAGATGAGGTGTCATCCAAACAAATGAAGCAAGTTTCAAGGTAGCATGCAAAATTTCTAATAACCTGCTACAAGGTTATTTTCCAGGCATCAGTCCCCAGTTCATGGATCAGTTTGCAGTTCCTATTACACCAATTGCTGGGTTATTATGCAAACAGATGGCAATAGAAGCCTGATCAAAATAAATTAATTTGTATAACGTTGTTTTGGAATGCAGACTGTGTTACTGATATAGTTACCTGAGTTAACACTTGCTGGTTGAATGGTTTTCCTGTTTGTTCTTTGTGAAATTGTGTGGTGTCAACAGAATGGTGATGGAGTCGGCAATGAAATAAATGTTTGGGAGCAGAGGAACGAATTACCTCTTTCCTGAAAATGGATATTTTTGTATGTTGGTATCTTAATTGTTCAAGTGTTTTTCAAGCATCCCAGATATGGGCATCAGTTTTCACTTAGTAGTACTCTCATTTAGTATTAATGAATTATTAAAGTAGTTAAACTAGATTGTAGTAAAGTGGGGAGTCTGTAGAAGTTCCAGAATCCAGAGCTTTAGTCAGGTGAATTTTCAAGGATCTTTTAGTTAGGATAAGTCATTATAGCTTCAGTTTTTCAACAAGATAGTAGCCTTTTGAAGTATGGGAATTTCCAGCTTTCCTCTTGTCATTATGCAGTCACACAGTGAATGCATATTAATCTCATTAATGCTGGTGCTATTTTTAATTTGCCTTAGAGTCGAGCAATAGTATCGAAATTTTCCAGCATATGTAATATAAATACTTCTCTTTATCTTTGGAATTAAATAATACTTTGGAATATCAGTTTAATTTCTTCATTGTTTGACCTTTTGTCTCTTAAAGGTGAAACATACCTCAAAGGAAAAAAAAAACAGACATACAATGATGGTGTTTCTCACTGGGATGGGAAATAGTAGCAGTGTCTCTTGGGGTCTTGCCCTTTGTTTTGTTTTTCCTTAATGAGTAATTGAGGCTACTCTACTGATCAAGGCAACTGCAGTCCTGAGTTCTAATTCCAGAATATGTAGGATTCCACAGGGCAAGAGGACTGCTCTAAAATGTAACTCCAGTAGGTTCTCCTAAAAATTTATGTAATTGTTTACCACTATTCCATACACTCAAAGGGCTTTTAAAAAATGTTTTCAGGTTGTTAGAAATCTCAGCCCTAAGATGGAGAGTCTAGTTATAGGCATTATTTTAGAAAGTTCACATCCTTTTGAATTTTTGTCATTTGAAACAGGTTTAGTGATACAGGAACTGAGAGCCTTGCATATAGATACTCAGTTTGAATAAATGTGTGCCTTGTTAGGTACGGATACTGCAGCCCAGAGCCATTCTTTTTATTTTAATGGTGGACAGCACTGAAATATCTCTGGCTGACTTATATTTAGCCTTTAGAACAAGAATTTTTTGGCAGTCATTTGAATATGTTAGACTGGTGTCAGCAAATGTTTTACTTTTAGCTTATTAACTCTTTTCTTCTTTCTCTGCCCTATTCACTGTCAGCTAATATATTTTGTCAGGAACAGTTTGTTTTAGTTGGATTCTAAACTTCAGGTACACTGAGATCCGTACAAACACAACAGAAAAAAATACAAAAAGGGAAATTTTCTGTGGGGTTTTGTTTCCTACCTGTCTGAAGGGAGGCAGTTTAGTAGTTAAGAGATAAGAGTGTAGTATAGTGGTTAAGGGTCAGAATCTAGGTTTAGCTATCAGCTCTGCCACTTGCTAATTTTAAAAGTGACTTTGAACAATTCACTTTTCTAAGAATTAAGTTCTTCATCTATAAAATGGAGGTAAGCAGAGTACTTACCTCAAGTTGTTGAGAGAATTAAGTAATTATGAAAAACAACAAAATGAAATACTTAGTAAGTGCTCCATTCAGGTACTAGTATTACTACCTTCTTTATAAATGTAATCTTTGTAACATTGGTGAATTGGATGAGGAGCAAATTCAGATTATATGCTAATTTTAATAAGGAGAAATTTGATATGTTACTTATAAACAAAAAGTACCTTTCATAAGGTTTCATGCCTATTTAGAGTTCCTGGTTCTTATTCTCATTCATTTTCTGTCTGATTGTTTTACCTTTATGCCACTTAGAATTGAAATCTAATACGTTATTTTATGTATAGATGTATACACTTTTCATGTATAGATGACTGAATATTTTGTTTTCTAAATTATGTCCTGCGAAAATTGGCTCAACCAAACTGTCTGACTTCCTTCAGAATTCATCCAGTTTATCCTAACCTCTTAGAATTAAAGTATTTACTAATGTTATATGTAATTTAAAGATTTAGAAAGATGGAAAATGATTTGCAAACAGCTGGCATTATCTTAGTTTTGAAAAATGACTGACTTCGGAGAAAAATAACCTTTGGGGATCTTTAGCTTAGAGCTACTGTGTCTGTGTCTGTGGGCACTTTGAAGCTTGAACTTGGGCTTTCTGCTAATTTTAAGAGCATATTTTCAGCAAGGTATGTGACAGGGAAAATCTGGTCTGTAGAAGCATATTGCCTTTCTTGGTCTTCACACCTTTCTTTAGAAGTTTTATAGTCCGTATGCAATGTGCAAGTATGAATTCAGACAACTATTTAAAATATTTTATGTCTGAAGTACAATGCTCTTTGGCAGTGTGTTGACATTCGTGAATGAGGAACCTTAGGGATTTCACAGCATTTACTGTGCCCTTTTAGCCTTTATACTTGTACTAAATCCACCAAACTTAGATTTCAGCAAGAGACTTTCTTCAACCTCCTGTCTTTAGCCCACATGTTTACAGGTGATTTTTATATAATAATGAGTTTATTTTAGAAATAAGAAATGTAAACACAAAGAAACTTCTATGTAGGAGAAAAATGAGAATTCTTGCTATTTCTTCCTTATTACCATAAATAGGAAAAGCTACCTAGTCTGTATAGGATGTTAACTTTAAAGTATATTCCTGGGGCTTCCCTGGTGGCGCAGTGGTTAAGAATCCACCTGCGAATGCAGGGGACACGAGTTCAAGCCCTGGGCCGGGAAGATCCCACATGCCGCAGAGCAACTAAGCCCGTGCACCACAACTACTGAGCCTGCGCTCTAGAGCCTGCAAGCCACAACTGCTGAGCCCACGTGCCACAACTGCTGAAGCCCGCGCATCTAGAGCCCGTGCTCTGCAACAAGGGAAGTCACCGCAGTGAGAAGCCCGTGCACCGCAACAAAGATTAGACCTCACTTGCCAAAACTAGAGAAAGCCTGTGCGCAGCAATAAAGACCCAATGCAGCCAAAAAAAATGAATAAATAAAATTAATTTTTGAAAAAAATTTTTTAAAAGTATATTCCTAATAGGTCACTTTCTTTTAGACCAGTCATTGTCTTCAGTCACAATAGTAATGATAAAGTGATAGCTATTATTTATTGAGCACTTACTGTGAGACCAGGTACTATTCTAAACACTTTACATGTCATAACTCACTTAATCTTCATAATAACCCTATGAAGTGGCACTAGTATGATCCCCTTTTATTATATGTGAAGAAACTGGAACACAGAGAGGCTAAAGTAAGTTACCCAGGAATAGTGCTAGTGAGTAGCAAAACCAGGATTCACACCTTAGTAGTTTGGCTTCAGAACTAAATCACTAACTGTACTACCTCTCATTGAGCTTTACCAGTTTCCACTACTCTGAGCGATAAGTTCCTCATTCCACTGTATGGTGAAAATGAAGTGAGAGAAACAGTAGTTAGGAGCATGAGATTTAAAATCAGTACAACCTTTTTTGTCCTGTCTCTACCATTTAAGTAGTCATGTTGCTATTGATGAGTTTCCTGGTGCCCCACCCATTTTTAATATATATATTTTTTAATATTAAGATTCTCTTTGAACAACTTCCCTCAGTCCCTGCCTGCTTCCCTCAAGTGTAACCACTTGTATTTGGCAGATCTTTATACACCGACATACAGGTAGAGTTGATTCCCATTATTCACAGTAATAGTCTATGAAGTCACCTATAACACTGAATTGGTGAATACTGACCCTTTGCTCCTATGGAAAATACAGAGATAGGGTTCCTGTAAGCCTCTTGTCACAGACTTTTTGTCAATTGATTAATAACATAATGTTGCTTTCTTTCAACAGGAACACACCTTGTGTATTTATACTGTTGATTCATTAACATTGAACGTACACCAACAGCACTATAACTCATTCCTGAATGAAGCTTATCTAACATGTATTTTCTTCATAAGGCACATTGCAACCTTCTTGCACTTAGGAACACTAGCCAGCACTTCAACACCACACTTGGGGGCCATTTTCAGCAGTGAAGTCACCAACAAAAAACACAGAATGTGAAGAACATGACACCAAGTAGACTGTGAAAAGGACACTTGTTTATAGTATGAGAACTGAAACAAGAAGGCAGAGCATTACCTAGTTGACCTCAGTTGAGAACATATATTTACATGTGGTGACTCAAATTTTTGCCACTCTGTGTATGTCTGTAAGTGACCACAAAAGTGGCACTAATACTGATTTGGGGGTTACAAATTTTAGCTAGTAAGCAAATGTACAAATATGGAATCTGTGAATAATGAGGATCAACTGTATATATGTGTACACACACACACACATACACATACATAGATGTATGGTTTTATGTTTTCTGGTTTTATTTATTACATAATATAAAAACATGTATTCTCCACATAACTTTTTAAAATTTAATGATGTGGCTTGGAGGTGCTTACATGAAACTATACTAGATTTATTGTATTTGTAAGTGATACACAATATCCCATAATAGGGATCTACCATAATTTAACCATTCATCTAATGAGAGTGTAAATTTCAAGTTCATAAACTGAATTCATAAACTGAATCTGATCATAAGGAAGCAGTCAGACACCCCAAATTTAATACATTCTACTACATTACTGCTCTTTGTTTTTTTAATAACAGTGTCACAAACAAAAGAAAAACAAAGGTTGAGGAACTATTCCAGGCTAAAGAGATTGGATAACTAAATATAGTGTTTGATCTTGAATTTTAGATTAGTGGGGAAAATGACTATAAAAAAGATTTTCGAGACATAAATGTTAAATTTCCTAAATTTAATATATAGTCGTTATTTAACTTTTTTTTTTTTTTTTTTTTGCGTTACGCGGGCCTCTCACTGTTGTGGCCTCTCCCGTTGCGGAGCACAGGCTCCGGACACGCAGGCTCAGCAGCCAATGGTTCACCGGCCCAGCCGCTCCGCGGCATGTGGGATCTTCCCGGACCGGGGCACAAACCCGCGTCCCCTGCATCGGCAGGTGGACTCTCAACCACTGCACCACCAGGGAAGCCCATATAGTAGTTATTTAAGTGAATGTTCTTGTTCTTAGGTGAAATGAACTCAAGTATTTAGGGGTGAAGATGTCTACAATTTACTCCCAAGTAGTTCCACAAAAAAGTATGAGTGGGGTATACAAACACACTTAGAGAACAAGAGAGAATGAAAAAATATGTGGCAAAATGTTAACAATTGGTTAATCTAGGTAAGGATATATGTATATGAATGAATGTTGTACTATTCTTGAAACTTTCCTGTGAGTTTGAAATTTTTCAAAATAAGTCGAAAATAAAGCAACTTAGAAAACTCAGAAAAACATAAAATAGAAAAAATATAATCTCACCATTCAGAGGTAACCTTTGTTTACATTTTGGAGTATTTCCTTCCATTCATTTGTGTGATATAGTAGTAGGCTTTGTTAAATCTAAAATTCATCTCAAAGAAGTAAACATTTGCCCTCACACTTAGAATAGTAATAATTTTTTTTTTTTAAAATAAGGAGGAATATACCTTTCTTGAGGCATTGTTTATTTTCCTTCCAGGAAACTGGTATCCTTGGCAATGTTTTTTCTGTTCTGTTCATGTTCTTTACAAGATTAAAAGGCAGATTGCATCTAAAAATGTATTCTAAGTTAACTGAAAATCAGTCCAATTTGATATAGTCTTCACTGATTATCATGGCATAAAGAACTTTCTGGCACTATTTCTGTTTCTGATGGCATTCAGTAGGCCTCTCATATTCAGTTAGCCATCTCAGGAATGGGGAAAATCAATAGACTACTTTGTTTATTTTCTCATTTTCATTCTTCATATGTGCATAAGAAATTTGAAGCAGCTGGGGGAGCAATACTATTATTACTGGCTGACTAAAGGAAAGAGTCATCTCACTGAATATTCCCTTGGCTGGAGTAAACTTGAAAATTAAGTGTTTACTAGATATTAAGGGGGAAAAATCTTACGGTTCAACGATCTTAGCCTTTTTAGAATGTCTTTCACTAGAACATTCATCTAGATAAAAGGAGTTCATTGCTCTCTATTTTTCACATGATGTGTGCCTAGCATAGAACCTGATGCATAGTACCATAAATACATGGTATTTCCTATGTGCCAGGTATCGTTCTGTTTATTATAGATGTATTTCTTAACCTCAGCTGTCTGTATTTTCACTCAGTTCTCTGAGACTTCTTGCAGCTCTCCGGGACTTAATGATTTTAGACTACTTTCTAAAGACCCCTTTCATTTTGATTATATTTTTATTATCAAAAAATGTTTACTGCTCAAAAGCATTAAAAAGTCAGTAAAGAGGAATGAAAATTCCTCAGTGGACTAGAAGAGGAAAATGCTTATAAGGAAAAGAAGAGAAATCAATATTAGTTTCTAAAGTACTAGTCATTCTGCTAGGTGGTTTTCACCTAATTGCATTTAATCTGCACTGTAAACCTATGACATGAACAGGATTATCACAGATTTATAGCTGAGGAAACAGTTGCAGAAAGGCTGATTACCTTACCTAAGATCATACCATTGCTAGGTAGTAGAACTGGGATCAGGACCTATGTCTGTCTGGTTTCAAAGCCTGATTTGGTTTTGGTTTTTCCATTATACATTGCTGCTTTTCTGTTACATGTTGAGTTTTAAACACAGTGGATGAGTTTCTTTATATCTCTCCTTCACCAGGCTTTTCAGATGTGGATCACACCTATGCTCAAAGAACTCAGCTCTTTGACACCTTAGTAAATTTCTTTCCTGACAGCATGACTCCTCCTAAAGGCAACCTGGTGGACCTCATCACACTGTGACTGAAGAGTACCTGGACAGAAATGGAGCACAGGAGTCTCTGCTTTCAGTATTCTGGATTTCAACTCTGTTGACTGACAATTAGGCTGCAGTGACTGAGGACTGCACCAGAATTTTGAAGGGATCTTTGCTGTCACAAATTTTAACCCTCTTCCTTCACACCTGACCTCAACCCCATAGCCCTCATCCCCTTCCAAAATAAGGCTAATAAAGTGAAATCGGTATACTTCCCATTTAAATATATATATATATATTTTTTATTACTTTAACTTTTAAGAATTCATGAGTATAAAAGAAAAAATAATCAGGCAGTATACCCTTTTCTGATTTTTATTTCATTTTTATAAAATTGGGGCAAGTAAGCACTGTTCACAGACGCAGTGCTACAAGAATTGGAATTTTGTTGTTGGGTTGTTTGGCCTTTCTTCTTCTTTCTTCCCATTTCACTTTACCTTGAGTCACACAGCTGCTTGTAAGTGATACGTATCATTTGTTTACCTCTTCATTCTTAACAGTATATAGTTCTGTAGGGCAATTGATGTATGTTTAAGTGATATATGTGTCTCTGTTGACTAGAGTCTTGTATTACATTAAACAGTAGGAGGAAGGGGGCTCTAATTTACGCTCCTTGTCATAGAACTAAAAAGTGAAACCTGAGATTGATCCCCACACTTATCTGAGATTGGTATATAGTATTTCTATAATGATATATTTTATAGTGGATATTACAAAGCTTTGAGTCACAGAAACCTTAAACTGAGGAGAGAATACAGTTCAGAACCTTAAAGAGCCACTCTCAAAATTACCAGCGGGAGGATTCTAGTTGTGATTAGCATGTTCATTGATATCTCTGTAGTAATTTTGGAAGAAATGACTCTTTCCCCTGGTAGAGCTGTGCAGGACCAGGGCTTCGATTTCTTCCATGTGCTATCTGTTTGTAGCATTTTCATTTGGGAGGATGGGTTCCAGAGCTACGTTTTTGTTTATTTTCATACACATTAGCTCCCTACATCTGCTTCTATATACTATATTTTAAAGAATAATGGTTTGTAGTTGTCCAGTGGAATACAGCTGACAGGCATTTCATTAAACACATAGACCAGGCTTTTTTAATGGAGAAAAAGAAAAATAATGGTGCAAATATTTTTTATTAAACTAAAAGAAAGGCAGATGGGCTTTTCCACTGTTCCTTTTTTTGTGAGGAGTGGTGGTATGTATTGTTCCATGAGGTGCTGTGGAATGCAGCATAGGAAATCTAAACCTGGCCAGTGCTTACATTTGCTCAAAAAGTGTGCTGTATGCAACTGATACCCACCATGGTTAAAGCAGGCTAAGTATAATAAATGTCCATCAGTCCAGTCGCTCTTCCAAGTGAATGACTTTAGAGAATTTACTGTGTCCCCAAGTAGCAAGATTAGGCCTCACCAAAGAAAGAAGAAATTGAATTGCACTTTTGAAAAGTCTCATGTATAGGAATGAGACTTTGAGGTCCCTCTTCAGTCTGTCATTATTGCATGGTTTCACGTCTTTGGGGGAAGGACAGAAGTATATTTGTCCTAGTTCTAGGCTTGAATCTTGGGCTGCTTGGCTTTCCAAGCATCCCAAAGCGATCAGTAGTGATTTATTAAACAATTAGATTTGTTCCTTACCTTGTGAAAGATATAGTACATAATTCAGTAAGTACCAAGTTGTGTAGCTGCAGAATAACCAGTTGACTTTACAGGTGAGCAAATAGAATCTACCTACATACTTAGGCAGTTTCATTAAAAGATTTCCTTGACAGTCAAGAACATAAAATATTAATATCGCTAATATTGTAGCCTATTGAACTCATTTCGTGGAAACACGTTGATAGGAAAGAACTTGATAAGAGTTTCTAAATGTAAAAGCTCTAGTTCTGCTCACTGTGAATTCTGGCACTTCAAAAACCACAACAGGGCTTCCCTGGTGGCACAGTGGTTGAGAATCCGCCTGCCGATGCAGGGGACGCGGGTTCGTGCCCCGGTCTGGGAGGATCCCACATGCCGCGGAGCGGCTGGGCCCGTGAGCCATGGCCGCTGAGCCTGCGTGTCCGGAGCCTGTGCTCCGCAACGGGAGAGGCCACAACAGTGAGAGGCCCGCGTACCGCAAAAAAAAAAAAAAAAGTAACCAAATGAAATTCTGTTTCCCTCCACCGTTTATTTTTATAGTGCTTTTTTGGTCATTTTTTTCCGCTCCTTAGATTCCATATTTGGAGGAAACTCAGTTCTTGAACTCAGTGATTTTGTTTGTTCTTATTTTTCTCTGACTCTCTACTGGTTGTTTTCTAAACATGCTTGTTCTAATTTTATCTTTCCTCACTTTAAGTGGAACCTTTTCCCTTTTCTTCACTTACAGAATTTTTTTTTTTCACTAACATGTTTAAATGGGGTTGAGTCATAGCAAACTGTTTAGGGTTGCTTAAGTGACATAGACTGTATTTAGGAAGTTATTGACTAGGTAAGTCAAAATTTGTACCCTGGGGCTTTAATGAGGCACTGCTGGTAATGATTGCAGGAGAATATAAGCTTCATTATATCCGTGACCAAGATTGACACATTGCTCTCTTTCGACATCAGAACCCTGATATGAAACTTGTTTATATATTTAGTGAGGAGCTACATGTATTTCCAAGTATTCCAGCACTATATTATAATTTAAATAATCTAATTTGGTATTTATACACATTATTTAAGTAGCCAAATATCTATGCTTTACTACTTAAAAATTCTTTCATTCTAGCTTAGTGAGCCCCAGATTGAAACACCTGGTTTTAGATGCATTAGTTAGTGGGGTACAATTTGCTCAGTGTCGTTATCACTAGCTTCAGTTTCATCCCCATTTCTCCTTTTTCCAGTGGAATATATTATTCCAGAATAATAAACTAGAAATAATTTAAACTAGAAGTAAACTAGATCTCTAACATTTTCAGTGCTTATACCTCATGAGAAATTAATTATCTGATTTGCAAGATACTTTGAAAATGCAGTTGCATTTTGTGGAATGACAGAGACCTCATGTGGCCAGCTTGATTAATTCACATATATCAATCTCCTGTGAAGCAAAGGAATTCAGATTTGGGTGCCTAACTGTGCTAAAGCTGACAGTGTTAACCTTTAGCAAGATTGTCTTTTCAGACCTGGTTTTCATTAAAACTGACTTATCCATGTCTAATAAGTAAAAACTGATAGAAAACATTAGAAAGTTAATACACTGATTTATCACAGAAAAGCTTGTTGGCTTTAGAGCTCAGTGATTTGTTTAAGATTGTAAACTGCATTCTTTGGTGAAATATGTCTTGAATATAAATGGTTTGTTAGCTTATCTTTCTAGTGAATCTTTTCACATCTGCCTTAAAAGTGCTATTTAGAGATACATTAACAGAGTTTCATGTAATAAAACAGTTTTAAAATCTATAAACAAAAATTAGTTTGAGGTACTTAATCATTGGTGAGAGATTGAGAATGATGCTTAATGAATCAAAAAGCACTTAGAAAGGAGTATGTTTCTGATTTTATTTTCTGAATTAAACTCAGTGTCATGGAAGGAGTTACCCTATAATTATTCTTAACACAATATGAAATTCATTGGGTAAATTGTGGGTCATTTAATTTTTTCCTGGGTGAATGTTGTGTTAACTCTCTAGCTGACTGAATGTTGCAAAGCAGTTGAGAATTATGGTTTGAAGTGATTTCTATGAGGGGATCATTACAATGTGTACTTTAAACAACGTCATCTAGCTGTAAAAAATATACCCTTTGTAACCCTTCTTTTCTTAAAAAATACATGTTCGTATGTAATTTCGTCCTTTTGCAGAAATTCTGGCCTGAACTTTCACTAAGTTTTAAATTCTTAAGATAGTCCTTAATCTAAGATATGCAGGCTCCCTCAGAAAAAGTTCATAGTTATTAGAGGGGTAATCATAGAGGGTCTGCATATGACAGTAGTTGTAGATTAGATCTTTGGGCTCTTTCAAAATTTTTGTATTCCTTATTAGTCAAATAACATTATTCTTTTGTGATTTTTGACTATGGCCTACATCTCCCTGTGATTTGTAT
The DNA here is from genome assembly GCF_949752795.1 of Hyperoodon ampullatus. NCBI lineage: Eukaryota > Metazoa > Chordata > Mammalia > Artiodactyla > Ziphiidae > Hyperoodon > Hyperoodon ampullatus. Next base: position 87,811,462 of record NC_136922.1, read on the forward strand.
TAATGCTGAAATGACATTGGCTGCCCAAAACTTCTAGTCTAGAGGTGTTTCAGTTGAAGATGGAAGTTTCAACGTTTGTTGAAATAATTAGTTAGGAGCCACCTAGATCAGCTGAATGATGTCACCACTGTTTGTTTTGATGGGAAGGACTCAGGATTGTAGTTTATTGATTTCTTCACAAGATGCTCTTTTTATCTTTCAAAAAAAACGCTATCTTAAGAGATTTTATTTATACATAATTTTTAAACCTTGATTTCTTCCTATCCCACAAATACTGTGAATTGTTTCCATTATTTTTTTTTTCTTAGCTAAATCCTCTGACAATAGATTTATAGCACTTAACCTAAGGAGTCATTAGAGGTTATGGTAAACCAGATTTTCTCGTGGGGCAGAGAGAGATGCCCTTGAGGGAAACCATATCACTATGTGTTTTCTGTTAGAGAGGAGAATGAGGGTATGTTAAAGAAGGAAGAATAGGAGCTTTTTGCTCATGGATTTGAAGGTCCACAGATGTAAATGAGAAAGAAAGCTCTTCATTTCTAACCCTAAATTAATTTAATGCAGTGCTGAGAAGACGATGACTATCAAGAGGGATCAAAGCTCAGTTCTGAGTAGTCTTTGGAAAGCAACATTTCTTGGTTAGTTGCTTTCCTTACTGTCTCCCAAGTAGCTGATAGAGATCTGGAAACAGAAAACCCAGTGTAATGGGCTCTAGCTCTTAAACTAGGTGATCAGTTTCTTATGTACAGCCAATTCCTTGATAAGGATTCAGAGGGAAAACCAGCAATAAAACATTTTAACATGCAGTTTTTGGGCTCCCAGGGGACTTGCTTTTTTATGGAGTTTAAGCTCTTGCTGCAACACAGCTCTGTACCATCTGGGATGCTAGCATTCACAGCGGTTCGTTTGGATATCTGAGCTGTCTGCCACGCAAATACCAGCCCAAGGAGATCATCATCCTTCAGTTTCATTCAGTGCTTAATGAATGCCAGATTAATTGGCAGGAAGGAAAAACACTGTGTGATATACTGAACAGGCCTGTGTGCATGATTAAGGAGTTACTGAAGTAGCCAATTTTGAGCTTAATTTCTCTCCTTTGTTAACAAATCTCAAGAAAGCCTTTGTTACAATTTAGCTAGTGTCATTTGGTTGGTGTTCATTTTCTAACCCTTTAAAATAGGAAGAAAATTGTCATTTCGTGTTTAACTTCTAACCCATACAGAATTGAACTGACATCAATTTAGTTTCCATGTTTTAAAATAAATTAATTATACATAATCCAAAGGGTCTCTGTTTATTCTACTTTTCCAGGAAATACATGAGTTCTGGGCTTGGCAGTAGAAGTATTTAATAATTTTGGTTTATTCTTTAGGTTTCCTCCACATCTGTGAAGTGATTAATTAAATTAGAGAAGGTATTTAGAATAAGTTCAATTCCATTGCAACTGGCAGAGCTGTATAAATTCATTTTGCAACAAAGGAGAGGATCTTATACCATCAGGACCATGCCATCAGAGTTTGGCAAGTGACTGTTTGATCACATTGCCTTGTAGTTTGCTATTTTTTCCTTCTTAAGATAAAGGGGGGGAAACTGAGGACAGAGATGTATAACTTTACATTTTTTTAATGTATTTTTTTATTTTTGTTTAACATCTTTATTGGAGTATAATTGCTTTACAATGTTATGTTAGTTTCTGCTGTATAACAAAGTGAATCAGCTATATGTATACATGTGTCCCCATATCCTCTCCCTCTTGCACATCCCTCCCACCCTCCCTATCCCACCCCTCTAGGTGGTCACAAAGCACCGAGCTAGCTGATCTCCCTGTGCTATGCAGCTGCTTCCCACTAGCTATCTGTTTTACATTTGGTAGTGTATATATGTCTGTGTTACTCTTAACTTCGTCCCAGCTTACCCTTCCCCCTCCCTGTGTCCTCAAGTCCATTCTCTACATCTGCGTCCTTATTCCTGTCCTGTCCTTAGGTTCATCAGAACTTTTTTTTTTTTAGATTCCATATATATGTGTTAGCATACTAACTTTACATTTTTTAAATTGCCTACTTTAGAAGTCTTAGGGTACTTGCACCTTTATAAAGGCTTAGCTTAATTTTACACGTACAGATTAACTATACTTGTAAGAGCACTGAATACAAAGTTATAAGACATATTAAAGTAATTGTCTACCCAACCCCAAATTTGATAGTAGGATATCAAAGTCCAAAAGTTTAAATGCAAGTAGTCTTCTATGGGGAAGGTATATGTTTTTAAAAGTCATGCACATGGTCTCCTTTTTGAGATATTTTTTCCTCTCCCAGAAAAATGATTTTGGTGACCAGTTGTAAACTGATTTCTCCCTCAATTGTAAACCACCCATTTAGAGAAAGAAAAGTGGACTCACTTTCTTAAGCATTACATTTAGCCTGACCAAGATACGCTGTGATTGTGTTATTCTTCAAGCCAGCTTGCTTTTTTGACTTGTCATAAAATGTCTTTTGAATTGAATGACTTAAATAGTATAGTATTAATTTTCTTTTATGTGTAGCTCAATTTAGATATTGCAAAATAATGAGACATTTTTCTATGAGCAGATTCTTTTATGGAGATAGGTTTTTCTTTTTAATGAGATTTCTTCCCTGTCACCACTTCAAAATCTATGTACAGCTGAGTGTGCAGCCTCAGAAGGAGAGTACAGGAAAGCTTAGGGCCTCCTTTTCTTGTGTTGTTCTTGGCAACAAACATGATTTCACCTTTTCAATGGAAAGATGGGGTGGGTCTGTGTGTATGTGTGTGTGTGTATACTTATTGGCCTGAAATTGAGATCCCTTTAGGTAGAGATAGATCCTCAAAACCAAAGTTGGACTGCAAATTAGGTTGAGGAGGAAGGTACAGCTCCATCCATAGCCAATAGAATCTGTCTGTCCTTCTGGGTCTGCTTATTAACGCTATGGATAGCTCCTTCTCTGTTAGAACATCTCCTGGACTGGAAACATGGTGTTCCAGCAACCAGCTCATCTGAAAGTTGGAGAGTGTTAAACATCTTTTATGGGACTTTTAAATAAATAGTAACATTTATTGATTTTTGTGATTATAAAAATATGTTTATCATAGAAATTTAGGAAATTACTAAGTGTGAAGAAGGAAAGCCACTAGTATTTAACTGGTGAGACTTACTAATTTTATTTTTCCTGACTTCCTTCTGTTATCCAACATGGTAGAGGCCAGAAAAAGTAAAAAAAAAAAAAAATTGACACAGCCATTCCTTATTGTCTGCAAGCATTTTTCTCTACCTTTACTATATTCCTTAAAGCATTGCCCTTTTCTAGACAAACAGTCTGAAAATAATTCTGTTGATATGTATCTTTTAAGCCTAAACTATAGATGTAAGATACTACCCAAAAGCTATAGGGATCTGCCTTGTTCAGGTCATTGGAAATTTTATCTCTAAGATTAATTTGAATTTTTAAGCCCTTTATGCACCATTATAGACATTTGGAGCATATTCATACCCATGAAGAGCTTCCTGTTTAGATGGACTTTTTAATATAACCATAATTAAACTCACACCTAAAAAGGATGAGGTACTTTTCAAAGGCCGAAGGAAAAGCAGAGAAGAGCAAAGTAAAACAGATGAAATGAACGTAAGTATATAAATAAGGAGTCCTTGAAACAAGAGTTCCCTTACTGTGCTTAACAAATGTCTCTCCAAAAAATGTATTTTTCTGGTTACCAGCTAAGATTTAGAGTTTTATATTTCATGAGAATCCTTTTCTTAATATGTGAAGGAAAAAACTGCCACCTTTCAGGGTTCCACTCCTTCCTTTACCCTCCTCTTCTGTATCCTCAAGTACCTAAATCAGAAAGGAAATCATGAGGGAAATCTGAAACAGCTGGCATAAGCTAGTTGTAGTTTTTAAACAGAAATGTTTTGGGGCATCAGGTGTCCCCTAACATCATTATTGTTCTAAGTCATCGTTGGGCTGTGTTGAGTGTGTTCCATAATCTTCCCCATTCCCCTCATGATCCTCTCTGTCTTATCTTACTTTTGCCCTATCTGTATGGACTTTTTAGGGTTTTGTTTGTTTTGTTTCTTAGTACAAGTAATGTTCTGATCCCAGGTTTGGTGAATGTGTTAACACTGCTTTGTGAATAAATAAGTGATCTGCTGAACAATTGCAGTTGTAGAATTATGTTGTATGTAATGTACATATGGAGAAAGAATGTATTTTGTTCATTTTCTTAATAAAAAGTTATATATGGACACTACAAGATGTCTCGTGTTTCATAAAACTACTTTTGAAGTCAGCTTTTTAAATGTTTACATACTTTGCAGTTAATATTTTTCCCTCAGAAAGGTGACTTTTATTCAGGCAAACAATATGTACTCTAGAAAGACCTTGTTTTCTTTGAGACAGTGTTGAAATAAAGAAGTTCTGGTGGATCTTACGAAGTTTCTAGGAGAAGTTTCCATTTTTAAAGAGCACTGGTAAGTGACTTCATAAAATGGTGTTTTCTTAATCTGCTATTAATGACCAGTCCTATTTTATCTGTTTTGTAAATTTGGACTTGTGTTTCCCAGGTTTTCTTTGAGGGGGGACATACCTTGTACAGGTTAGGAACTAGAAGAAAAAACTGAACTGAAATAGAAAATTAATTGTAGAAAAGATAGTAAAGAGAGAGAACCTGGAGGCGTTGCACAGATTGGGAAAATTCTGGATCCCTGTCCCCAAAGAAGGAAAGAAATTTTAAGGGCTGAACCTTGAAAAAAATAAACTCAGAAATATGCCAAACAAAGATAATTGATTGTCCGGGTTGAGTTGTGTGAGCTTTCCAGACAGACTCTCAATAACAAGGAGCTCTCCTCTTGGCCCTTTTCATCTCCTGATCTGACTTACATATTCTTGGCTTTGTGTGTGACCCTGCATTCTGCAGTTAGTTAGTTGTCAAATGATTTTATTCAAAGTAGGGATTACGTTTTCTCACTTTACACATCAAATAATCCATCTTACCACATAGCTTTCATTTCTAGAGTGTGCTTTGAGCATGGCCCATAAGTAACATTTGTGTTCAAAACAGGAAAATGATGTGCAGTGATAAGGTAAGGAATTGGCCTTTCCTGGGTTAATCCTCCAGAGAATTAACTCAAAAGGATGGAAATGTGGGTCATCACCTCCTCTCCCTTGATGTATTTGTCATCTGGTGGGAAGGGAGCAATAAGCAAAGAGGGCTTTGTATTTAACACAGTTGAGATGCCAGCTGCTCCCACGTCAAGTGAGTGTGACTTTCCTCCCACTGGGTTCTCACCTAGGAGAAGCAAAGGCGGTCAGTTACATCTTTACTGGAAACATTACGAGGAAGAAAGAGAGAAAAGCTATAGTAGAAGTGGTCTGGCCACCGCTGTGCTAGTAAGTTTGATGTTTGGCAGAACCTAAAAGGGGAGATTAGGACACTTGGTAATGTCTGTAGCACGTGTTGTATACCTGCCCTCTGAACTTGGGCTGTAAGGATGGGTAACCCAGGGCAGGAGTCAGGAATCCTAGGCTTATTTCCAGATCCACCAGTGACTTCTGTGTAGCATTGGGCACAGTCTCAACCCCTTTGCCTTTCTCTCAATTTTAAGTAAGTGTTGGCAGCAGATCCTGTTTGCTAGGATCCCAGTGACTTTTTAATCTATAAAATGCCAAGGTCATTGAAAAATAACTAGCCATCTTAGTATCATTCCTGTTAATTATAGTAGCCTGTCCTATTCTTTATCTTTTCCCCTTGGGGTTCAAAATAAATATGTGGTTTGGGAGGGAGCTTGTAAAATGGGGGGTTATGAGTGACAGAGGCATAACAAATTAAAAATGACAACTGAGAGTGCCTTTTGGTTGGCAGGGCAGGGAGCAGGGGGAATGACCTATTCAGGAAAAGAATGGAGTCTTAGGTCTTTGTGACCATGATAAACTATGAGTCATTCTCTTCTTAGAACAGTGTGCCTCGAGCATGGCCAGAGGCCTGCCTGAGTTCCTGGTACTTGTACTCCTTTCTGTATCCTTGGCACACTCTTGAAGTTAACCTCAAAATACCTCTGGCCCACCCTTAAGGATGTTAACTGCTTTCAGAATTGCTGTATGAAAGGAAAATCATATTGTAACAGTAGTTGCATTCTAGAAATGTACTTTGTTGTTAATGGAACTCGAGCATTGATGTGGTGTTGAGAAAAGAATGTAGGACTCAAGAGGGAAAAGATGTAGATTCAAGGCCTAGCAGTACCATTTAAGTAGCTGTGTGATCTCAGAATCCTGAATCTCTGTACCCAATTTCCCTGTTGGTAGAGTGGTGACAATTCCTAAATAAGATGTGTAAGAAATGTTTTGTGAACTGGAAGATGCCAGGCAAGAAGAGACTGTTGTATACCTACTATGAATGTGGACCAGATTCACCTGACATTTTCCCTTCTGCAGGTCGGGAATGATGTTTTCTTCTTGCAGTGCAGAAACATGTAAATAGATGATACCACCCCAGGAGATGAAGAGAATCAGAATCGTCTTTGAGCGATTCCTTTCCTGAACCTCCTTCGTCTTCACTATGTCTGTAGGTAAGGGACAGGCAGAGGCTTCTTCTGACAAGTAAACAGGTCCTTTTATTGGCATAACAGGGCCAGAACAGAACTGTTTATTTTTTGTATTTTTATTTGCCTTGTCTCTACACCAGTGTTTTCATACCTGATCAGGGTTCAGCAGCCCCCTTGGGATCTTTGGTGGTGGGTGAGTCACTGTTTTATCTGAGGCAAAAGTAGAGGGAAGGAAGAGGGTAAAGCATTGGTAAAACTGTTGTGAGGGAAAATGAGGCCCTTTCAGTTACAATCACTAGAGCAGCCTGAGATAATCTGGAGAACTTGTGGATCCCCTTTTTCCTTTCAGCTTCCGTCCTTCTCTTTTTGTGTCTGGACCTGCATAGTTAAGAGGCATAACTAAGAGCAGAGGTTGCTGCACTGTGTCCTCAGGGGCTTCAATGATGAGCCTCGTGCACAAGTGAAGAATGGAAGCCAATCAGAGCAAAATACTAGGACTTGAACCAGCTTAGACAAAAGCACTTTAATTGACAGTATACAATTTTCCAAAATATATTTTTGTAAGAAAACGGCAATAATTAAGTACAGTCTTTACAAACAAGTTTCTCAGTAAATTCCAGTGTACTTTAGACCCCTGTCCACTAAGACACATGCTCCCCCAGTCTCCTGGGCAAACTGCTTAACATTCACTAATTTAAAAAAAGACCCAGAGCAAATAGTAATCCCCTCCTTTCACTCAGTGTTGGGTTTTCACCAAACCTGAGTGTATCAGCTAATGACAGTGATGAAAGACACTGCTTTACTTTTGCCCCCCCTGCCTTCCCCTGTCTTGTTCCCTTTGATCCTTGGTCCTACTCAGATCTATATGTAAAAGCTCATTCAAAACTTATTTCTTAGCAGAAAAGAATTGTTCATTTAAGCCTTAGACCTAAATAACTCAGAAGTATAGAAGACCAGTAAGGTTCCTATTTTTGTCTTCATGCTCTCCCTAGCCTTGCTGCAGATTCCAGAAGGGAATTCTGTCCTTTGTGTCATTCTGGTGCCTGCCCTTAATTAGCAGTCCTTAATTTGTTGATTCTTCCTGAGGCACACAGCACTGGACGGTCTTCCAACCCAGGTTTTAAGCCTGTTTTGTCACTAAGCGTGATTTTGGCCAAGTCACTTTATTTTTCTGGGCTTCAGGCTCTTTTTCTGTTTTTTTTTTTTTTTTAAAAAAGATTGGACTGGGTTCTAAAACCCTCTCCCTATGACTAGAGAGTCACTTTCCAACCAGTGCGTATTGACTCCAACCCTTACTGTAACATGCTGGGACTTTATGGAGAGGGGATGAGGATCATATTTAAAAATAAAAATGCCCAATCTGCAAGACAGACACTTTGTCATCAGCCTGTCTTATATTTCATTTTTCATCAAGAAAAAAAATTATTTCCAGTAAAATAGACATTTACATTCCTGTTTAGAGGGGGGAAAAAGCCTTCTCTCTTAGCTAACAAATGTTTTTTCAAAGTATATTTGCTCAGAGCAGTGCAGGGTGTATTAACATTTGGCTGTTGTATTTACATTATCAAAAAATACGTATATGTGTATCAGCTTGAACTTGTTTTCCAAAGTTTCTCCAGTATATTGTCTAAAAGATAAAGCTCAAGAAGTGGTTTAAATAAACTTTCTGCTAGCTTTCCTTATCAAGAGGAGAAAGAAGAATCTTGTGTCTAGACTAGATTAAACCTGTATTTTGTCCTACAATGCAAAGAATATTCTGTACCCCATTCATAAGCATTGCTGCGTCTCTCCCCACTCACATAACAGTGTGCTTCCCACTAGATTTTGTCCAGTCATCAGATTCATGGCTTCTGGTCTTTTATGACGTTTAGGGAAACCAGTGTGCCACTGAGATAGAGTTTATAATCTCTCTCTGGCATAACTTGTTTCAAGTCATGCTGAGTTCCTGGTTCTCCTCTCTTCTCTTCTTCTCAGCCCCAGAATCTGAATTACCAGATAGCATCAGAACCCAGTAAAGATGTGGGTTTACAGATACATGGCAATAACGGTCTTTGATATAGGTGCCTAGCTAGTGTCAAGAGCAAGCCAAAGCAAGTTGCCCTAAAAGGCTGGAGCAATACAATTTGGATGCATCAAAAGAAGGGAACCTTTGAACCAGCCCAAAGCTTTTCAAGGTTCTCTGGACACAGCCACATTTATTCCTCTTGACCAAGCATAATTTTTACTCTCTGGTCCTTGCCAGTCACCATCTCTCTCCCCAAGAGGCCTGGGGGTTGTGGCTTTTGATTGGTTTGCAGAGACATATTTGCTCTCTCTGTCTAAACCTAGCTGCTGGAATGTGACCCGGAATCAGCAAAGGAGTAATCTAGTCTGGCCTCTCCCACAGTGGCTACGATAGAATGGGTAGCAAAGAACCAAATGCTGGGTAGGAAAGAAGCAAACAGATCTTTTCCCAGTGAAACAGTATTTCTTCTGTTTTCTCTCAAACTGGTATTCTCCATCCTGCCAACCTCCAAATAGTAGAGAATCAGGGCAAATACTTTAGGATCCTTGTTAGCTTAGCATCTTTCTAGCTCTTGGGAAACACGGATCCTACTTGAACCTCTGGCCTTCCTTTTCTCCTAGGTATCAAATGGCTAAAGGCTATGGAGCGGGAATTAGGCAGCAAAGAAAGGACATAGATCTTCCTCTTGATCCTCTCCTTTAAAAAAAATAACCTATCCCAAACCAGATAGCCTATTTTATCAGAACTGTTGCAGCTTAGACTGGCCCTAGGTTCTAGGGGTCTGGCTTTTTGTCCTGAAGTGACCATTTTCATTCTCCTAAGCATCTTCCTAGTAGCTTCCAGGGAATTTATGCCCGGGAATTTATGCCCAGGATCAATAGAGAACATGGGCAGAGTTCAAAATTCCACACAGGATTCCTTCTTCTCAGAAAATCAGATGAAACCTCACAACGCCCAGCCCTCAGCTGCCGTCTACGTAGCAGCTACCTGCTGAGCTCCCTCAAAACCCCTCCGCTGGGCAACAGTCGGCATTTTGTTTCCCTGAGATGCCACCAGAACCTACAGGAGCGCTGGGCAGCCAGCCCCACTAGGAACACAGAGAAGGGGACACAGCAAGCCCTAGCTCCGTGCCCCGACAGTGAGAGGTCACTGGGAATAGAAGTCCAGGACCGCGGGCTGTCCCTTACGCACCTTGCAGTGCACTATGCATCTAGGCCTTTCTTGCCCTGTGCACAGAAGAATGGAATCTAACTGAAAATGTCTCAACGATGTGAGCTTTGGCCTTTGGCAGCAGAGTTCTGGATTAAAAAAGAAGACAAAACTCTCAGCAACCTGCAAAGCCCCTGAATTTCCTATGATATGGAAAGTGAAGCCTATCCTTCCTGCTGTTTCAATCGATTGTCTATTCAGACACCTCTCTGCTGACTGGGCACCAGGAAGCTCTGTCCTAAAGCTGCTCTTTCACGCTGGATCTCGGGGATGACCGAGCTGGGGTCTTCACCCCATCGCATCGGCTGAGCAGTGACAACGAAATAGGAACACCTTGCCTTCAATAGCTGCTGCAGACCTTAGTCCCCGATGGGAATGGGACACCGAAGCAGCACTCGGGGAGTCTCTTCAAGGAGTGCCTTGGAGGTGGGCCGGGACCCATCCTGGGAGGAAAGGCTTCCCTTTCTCTCTTCACCTGTAGATGGACCCATGTGCAGACTTGTTCATACTGGGAGCCTTGTGTGCTGTGTCAGTCCCAATCTCATAAGCAAATGCCAGGAAACTAGACTCCAGAACAAGGGGTTCAAGATCATGAATGACCTGCGTTAGTCCCAGGGGCCCTGGGACAGAGAGGGGGTGAAAACTGAGTGAAGGGAGTGGGGAGAACAGAGGACAGGAACACTGGCGGACGAGGCTGGCGTAGGAGACAGAAAACGGGACCCATCCTTTCAAGTAATCAGATCCCACTGCAACAGGGTCTGGCCCTGCCTTCCCCTCCATCCCATCCACTGACTGGCAGCTTCATCCCCCCTGCCCAGGGCAGCTCTGGAGGGAGGGCATAGGTGATCACAGCAGCGTGGCGTGGTGGCAATGGGCACTGCACTGAATGATCTCTGTTTTCATCCTGACTCTGTCACCTAATGGCTGTGTGACCTTGACTTTACCCTCTTTAGGCCTCAGTCATCTCATCTGTGAAGTGAAGGGATTCTATTAGATGGTCTCTGAAGTCCCTTGGATGGCTCTTTCCTGATCTCCCAGCAGCACTGAGCTCAGGCACTAGTGGGTTATTTTACAAGAGGATTCTACACAGAATGTGATTTGTTCAGCTTGAAAAGGGAAAAATTAAGGCCTGTGGGGATTGGGGGGAGGGAACCCTCCGAGTCTGCTCTCCCTCCCCAGTCTTTCCCTCGAAGGGGAAGGATTTTCCTCCCCTGTCCACATGGCACTTGAGGCGCTTGGGCTGGAGCTCTGTGCACCATCGGAGGCCACCAGCAGACCTGATTAGAGGTGTGTGTCTTCCTCCTCCTCTAGGTCATCCTTGGTCAGGTTGTCCAGAGGGACGATCCAGCTGTCCCCCAGCTCCCCATTAAGGCTGACCACCTTTTTCTCCTGCATCTCTGATGAGGTCTCCATCACTTCCAGGGTTGGATTGTCGTGGTAACCATTCTCCACCGTCTGTAGCTCCTCTGTGAGTCGTTGCTAGAGTAAGGGAGATGACCCAAGAAAAAGGGGTAATTTTTGAGGGCTGTTAGCCTTGCTCTAGCCTTAATATTACACCTGTACCCCTATAATCCAGGAACCCCGATTTGGCTAAGGTGAACAACAGGTGGTCCTGGAGGCCTTCCTGACTACTGGCCTGCCTCGGGGCTAGTCTGAGATAAGAACTTGCCCCACATCCTAAAATGCCCAGCTCACTTCACCTTTGCCCTGGTGGCAAATCCGTGACATCAGTGGAGATGGACTTTGTCCTCCAGAGTCCTCCAATCTCCTCTTTCCTCCATTCCTTCCCCACCAAAGCTTCCTCTCCAGGACCCTCTTCACCCTGCTGCATTGAACTGGAACGAACTGTAAGAAAATGACTTCCATCTGGCCGAGTGACTGAGGACCTCTCCTCTAAGCCTGAGCAAGATGGGTACAGCACAACTTCTAGCTATCTCTGCTGCAGATGGGAACTATCTAGAGATAGTACTTTCTCTCCATTTTTACCTAAGATACAACCTAGGTGGCACAAGACAGTCCCCCAGGAAGCTTTTAACAAATATACTGATCCAGAAATTCTGTTTCAATTGGTATGTGAGGAAGCTAAGCATGGGTTTTTTTTTTTCTAAAACTCTCCACAGTGTGCAGCCGGGGTTGAGAACCATGGGTCAGGGTGGAACTGTAATGAGGGAATTCTATTAAGGTAAATGAAAGAACTTCTGGTTAGACAGGTATGCGTCAGCCCATTTATAGCAGTGGATCCTCAGAGCAACTCTGCAAGGTGGATATTATGCCCACTATGCAGATGAGAAACCTGAAGCTCAGAGATTATGACTTGCTCAAGGTCACCCAGATAATGGGAGGCAGAGCTAGGGCTTAACCCAAGTCTTCCCGACTCCAAAGCCCATGCCCTTCCCTTTCACCACGCTGCCTCTTTAATTGTCCAGGCAAGTTTCCATTTCCTGTAAGGGATGACCTCTGCCTATCAGAAAGGGCCCATGGCCCCCTCGCTTTTCTCTAATATGGGAATAACGGGGTGAGAGTCATCCAGTGAACTGGACTGCTTCCCGGCTAGTGGAATGAAGTCCTCACCTGGTCCTTCCTCTGGGAGAGACGCTGGTGGCAGCAGCCATAAAGGGCCGCGACCAGGAGCAAGAAGGATGCCATGCAGACAATAGTGATGATGAGGGGCATGCTGAACCGGTCCTCGGTCTCTTCTGGTGGTCCTTGACCCTCAAACTGCATGTCATTGACTCCCACCTGGCCAGGAAGGAGAAAGTTACGTGGCAGAAAACAGGTTCCGGGTCACCCTCTCTCAGAACTCCCATTCACTTATGAGCTCTTCCACTTGGGGTTTGGGGGGGAACCCATTCTACCGCCCTGCTGTCCCCTCTTACCCTCCTATCTTCTAGATGCTTGCAAAGCAGAGGTTCCTCGACAGAGACAGTGGACCCGGGGAACCGTGGACTTCCAAGGGACAGGCCCCTGACCCAGTCTGTGCCAGCACACGGGGGGCATCCACTTACCTCTTTTAGGTCATCCCATTTGTCTTTCAGCAATTCATAAACGTCCGTGGGAAAGAGCTTTGCTGAGGGGAGAGGGAGAGATGCCGCTTCAGTGGTCTAGCTCAGAGTGACGTGGTAAGGGACAAAGGAGGACATCCTGAATCTCAGTCCCCCGAGTGGTGTCTCTCTCGGGTGGCCAGGGGTTGACAACTGACCCATCCTTGTGCTCCTGCACCTCCTACCCCACTCCCACCCCACACAGGCCTCAACCTCCCCCATCCCCCCCCCACCCCTGCCCTCAACTCACTGCAGATAGTGATTTGTTTGATTGCCACTGCCTGGATTTCTGGAACAGGTGCCAGCTGTATATGGCACTGATCTTGAGCTGGGTTGAAGGAGGCTTTTGCTGCTCGGCACAAAAGCGTGACCAGTTTGTCATTCGAAGCGGTCGCATTCTGTTGTGGAGAAACCGCAGGTAATTCCTCAGGGATCGTGACAGCAGCCTAGGCTTGTGGAGCCACCCTTTGAGCTAAGGTCAGGAGGACGCTGTTGTCGGCTGTGAACTTACTCCCTTCTCCAGCCACAGGCTGGTGCCATTCCCAGGCCTGCCAGGAGTGGTGAGTTATGTGCTGTCCTCCCGGGCCAGCCCCTGCCTTCTCTGCCTCACGTGGAGCTCTCCCCCTAGTCTCCTTACCCTGTTTATCTCATCGTGGTTGAGCAATACCATTCGCCCTAGTGCCGCTTTCTCCCTCAGAGCTCCTTAAGGATCACGACCTCCTGCCCCTCATCATCTCTCTCCCCAGAAGGACCTGAGGAGGCACTGCCAGTGGGGAAGACGCCAGGCCTCTCTGAACCTACCATTTGCCAGCCCTTGATGCTGAGCTCAAAGACCTCAGGAGGGGAAGCCCTGGCTCTCAGCTCAAGGTTATCCATCCCAAAGTCGAAACACATGTGCCCGTCCCCTAGGCTAAGACCCTGAAACCATAAACAGGCTGACGGGAGAAAGGCGAGGCCATCACTGCACAGGGGAAATTGGGAGTATCTTGAAGATGCACGAGGACGTCTTAGACGGGCGTCTTCTGTATTTTTCAGCAGAAAGGGTGTGGCTGGCTGGCTTTAAGGCTGAGGGTGAGGAAGCAAAGTGTGGGCAGCTTTTACCCAGCCCTGCCACATCATCCAGAGACACCCCAAACTGATGTGTCTCTGACCAGAGTATGGAATAAGGGTACCGAGATGAAGAAAAGGACTCCATATGGCTTGTCCCACAAACCATCCCTTGGGTTTCTACCTGGAATTTCCTTAGGCTTACTAATTCCCCAACCTGCTACCAGGTAAAGATCCAGGGCTTTCCTCTTTCCATTCACAGCAAAGGAAAAGAACGCTTCTTACCACCAAACATGCCCCTGCCAAGTTTCAGCCAAAAAGAGAGCCGGAAGAAAGGCCAAGCAAGCATCAGTGTGATTCTTACCTTGTCCAATAAGCCCAACCCTAGGGGAACACTGCTCCCTTTTAAAACTCTAGCTTTTCTATAGTTCACTTGGAAAATTCCAGCAAAATGGACACCCAAAAGGAAACAACTGCAGAAAATAGGTGGTACAAAAGTACTGTAAACCCAAGTTTTCCATCCTATTCTAGTTCCATGGGGTGTTTGCCAAAATAGCCACTGACCAGGAGAGGGCAGCAGTGAGCCATCCATCACCAGCACTCACTCAGGCCTCAGCTACTGACAAGGCTCTTCGGCAGACATCCCCAGACTAAAGCCCTTAATCCTAGGGAGACTGGCAGTCTGAATGCTACACATGCAAACTTACTCACACATGTGCTGAAACCATCTCCCCCAAACAATACACAAACAACTCCCCCTGAGGGGAAAGACAACTGTCGGCAACAGCTCCCCTAGGTTAGAGGGTGGCCATCAGATAACACATGGACCAGGAAATATAAAACCACAGACTATTAGAACAGGGAGAGTTAGGCAGACTAAGCCTCTCATTTTCAACTGAGGCCTCTGAAGCGCAAAGAGATCGACTTAACAAAGTCACATCCTGAACTAGAAGCAAACAGGAACCAGGATTGGGGTCTCCAGACTCTCAGAAGTGAAAGCCCAGATTCCTGGCCCTGCGGCAGCCCTGAGGGCGGGGCTTCCCTTAGAGAAGTCTGAACCTGGCTCTGACCCTCCATAAGATGGGAAGGGACCACGTCCTGTCCTACTAGGAAAAAATAAGAGCAGGAAAATGAAAACATCTCTCTGCTCCTTTCTGGAAGGAACACTTCACTCCCTTCCACCTTCCGTGACCCTACTGCTAAACAGCATTTTGGGGATATAGATCAGAGTGGGGCTCAGATGAGCAAGGTACTCACACAGATGTTGGTTTTCAAGACATCAGTTTTCGAGATGTTCAGGACGAGCATCTTCTCATTCAGCTTTTCGGGAGAATCGCACTGTATCTGGAAGAAGCCACTGGGATTAAGGGTCAGGCTGAGCCTGACGAGGTCTTGTCTTTCTTTGCCTTCTCCCTCCCTCCCTTGGGTGGGTGACAGCAAATAAGGAGTTGGGGGCAAGCTGGGAGTGTGGCCGGCTGGAGATGGAGAGCCAGGTGTGTTACTGGCTATCATGCTGTCTACGCCAGAGTCCAGCAAAGCCAGCGAGGGTGAGTGAATGATGACAGCTCCTCACAGCCCCCCCAGGTGCCCTGGGGAGGGAAGAGTAGAAATGCTCTTCCTGGAGTCCCTTCTCTCCGACTCTGGGCTCTCTCACCTGTCCCACACCTGCTGGAATTACTGAGGTGGGAGAAGGGACACTGGAGCCTTGGGGGGCAGTTGACTCCACATGAGTGATGGAGCTTGTGGGTGCCCTGGCAGGAGATGTGGTCCCAAGTCCCGATGAAGAGCCTGTAGGCTGCAGAGCCTCAGAGGTGCCAGTGACAGCTGGCATCTTGCTGGAGGTGTGTTGAGTTCCTTGTGAGGCAACCCATGGTGCTATAATTGGGAAAACAAAGTTTATGAGAAAAGGTGAGTGGTACCTTTAACACAAAACAGGCTTTCTTGTTCCTAGTTTTCTGAGGTTCTTTGGTCTTATCCCCCCACATAGACCACAGGCAGAAGGAGGCAGGCTATGAAGAGGAGGCAGGCAGATGAAGTCAATTCCCATAACCTAGTACAGGATGAGCAGATTGGATGAGCCAGCGTAGGAACCCAACAGAAGAAGTATCAACAGCAGTGACAATGCCAGCAGCAAAGCTAACATTAACTGAGTACTTACTCCCTGTGAGGCTCCTAAATGCTTCAAAGGTACTTTCTTTTTCAATTCTCACAACAACTCTGTGAGGAAGGTACTGTAATTATCCCTATTCTATAAACAAGGAAACTGAGTCTCAGAGGAACTCGATGAATTGCCCAACGTCACACGCTAACAAGTGGCAGAGCAGGGACTGGCATCCAGGTTTATCCAACTCAGAGCACCAGCTCTTACGCAGGAGGTGACCACCGTGCCCTTGTGCTGTGGCTATCTAGTTCTTCACCACACACCCAAATTACCTGCGGGGCTGGGGGATGGTTTCCTCAAAACGCAGATGCTCAGGTTCACGCCTAGAAATTCTGATTCAAGAGATCTGACCTGGGTCATGATCTTGAGGCTCACGATCCATCAGTGAGTTTTGAAATTAATTTACTGGCTTAAGACCAGCACTTAAGAAAAAAAACAGTAAATGCTCCACTAGGCAGGTCAAAACCCTGAGCTCTCATCGGAACACACAGCTCTGCCAGCGGCTATGAAATGGGAAACCAACGGCTGAGTGAAGGTGGTGCATATTCATGAATATGAATATGCATGAATCTCCAGCAACTGTACAGAACATAAGCATTTGAAAGTTTCTTTTTGCTTGAAAAAAGAAAGGCATTACTTACTTAGTGTGGTCAGTGTCCCGTGCGTCGTGAAGGTGGGACCCGCCATTGTGCCTAAACTTGTAGCTGCTGTAATTTTGTTTGGTCCCTCAAAGGAGCTCCCTGCAGGCTCTGAAGTCACAGGGACCGAAGTCACAGGGACGGTGCTAGGCTGGTGAGTGCTTGCTGGGGTGGGCAAGGAAGGAAGAGCAGGCATGATGACTGAGGTGTTACCCTCAGTTGGAGGGTCAGAGGCTGCCCGATTTCCTTCCTTAGTGATCACACTGCTTGTGGTCACACTGTGGCTACTCTGGGTTCCAGATTTAGCTGAATTGCTTTTAATTCCACTCTGGCTGCTTGTGGTTTCAGGCTTTGTCGAGACAGTGGTTGGTGTGGTTGTAGAATCCTTTGAGTCTTTAGTAGTTATAGCAGAGTTGCCTGTGGCTGGTTTCTCATCTTTGCCACTGGCTGCTGCAGTTGTGCTTTGCTGGGCTGAGGTTGGCACTGCCCTTGAGGTGTTAGGCGTTGTGGGTGTGCTTCCCTTGGTCTCCAATGCAGTCACACTTTTATCAGTGGATGGTGGGACTGTGCTTTGTTTGACTGTGTCTGGAACACTGGATGGTGGAAGTGTGTTTGGCTTGCTTTCTTCGGCAGCTGTTTCACCACTAGGCTTGACTTCTGTTTACAAAGACAACACAGAATCAACTAGGGTATTAGCTGGAAGTCTTTCTCTCCCCATTTCTCCAACTCTTCCCCAGGATCCAGAGGCTTTGCTCCCATCCCTGCCATCTGTCTTGGCTGAAGGGTCTGGGTCCTTGTGCCCAGATTTTTCTGGGGTTCAAGAAGCCTCTAAGAGGGAGACTGAGAGGGAAGCAGAGGAAGTCAAGGGAAATTCCACTCAAGAGAAAGACTAAGCAGCTAGTCCCGCTGCGCGTGGAGCCTGCACTGAATGCTCTGCTCTCCCATCCGGCCCCAGGCACTCGCCCTTCAAGGTTTCCCTACCCCAGCAGAGGACCATCATCACCTCCTTCTCCCAGACCCATGAGCTTGCAGAAGACTCAACAGACTCATGCGTACTGAAGTGCCCTGTTCTCAGCATGGCAAGAGGAACATGCCTCTGTTCCCCTGGACATGTAGCTAGAAGGAGAAACTGATAAAGTGAAATTACACAAATTACCATTTAAGTACAACTGCGCCGAGGAAGAAAAGTACACAGCGCTCTGACTGTGTCTAGCATGGGAGCTCAAACCTTGTCAAGGGGTCAGGGAAGGAAGGCCTTTTATTGATTGATTGAAGGAACCATTAAGTGACAGGTTCGGGCCCTGGGATACAAGGGTAAGACACATGTAATCCATACCCTCAGGGAGCTTACATTCTAGTGGGAGAGACAGAGATTAAACAATAGACAGACAACTCAATGTCAAATTCTGGTGACGCTACGGAGGAAATGAAGAAGGAAATGATACAGAGAACATGGGGAGAGGGCTGTTAGAGAGAGAGGTAAGGAAGGACTTCTCAGAGACGACCGCTTAGCGAAGACTTGAAGGACAACGAGGTGAGAGCTGTGTGAAGAATGTGAGGAAAAGTGTGCCAGGAAGAAGGAAAGAACCTGCAAGTCGCCAAAGGAGGGACAAGAGCTCAGAGAAGACAAGTCTGAGAGCAGTTCAGTGAGTGGGGGGGGGAAGGAGCAGGGATCAGAAAACTCGGGGCCTCACAGGTAAACTGACACTAACGTGCTGTCTAAACCATACCCTTCTGAGAAGAAAAAGGAAGCGCTCTTAAAAATTGTATCCTATGTAAAATGAGACAAAAGATCACCCTCCTTAGACCAAAATAAGGATAGGGGATTTTATTTTAAGTGGGGGAAAAAAAAAAGCCACTGAAGCCACGGAAGGCTTTAAAGCAAACAAGTTTTATAAGGTGATTTACAAAGAAACATACTCTTGCTGCTTTGGGGGACATGGATATGGAGATGGAAATTAAAGAGGCTGTTACAGTAATCCAGATGAAGTGGATACTAGTCAGCTGTATTAAGTCATTGACACAGGAGCCAAAAAGAGGATGGATTCAAGACTGTATTTTGGAGGTAGAATCAACTACTTGCTGATGTACTTACTAAGGGAGGGGAAGAGGAGAGGCCAGGATGATTCGTGGTTTTCTGTTTTGAGCAGAAGGGAGAGAATGGTGGGAATCGGCATAGGGGACTTTGGCCATTCTTCGTAGCCAATCAGAATCTGTAGCATTTTTCTATGC
This sequence comes from Hyperoodon ampullatus, assembly GCF_949752795.1. NCBI lineage: Eukaryota > Metazoa > Chordata > Mammalia > Artiodactyla > Ziphiidae > Hyperoodon > Hyperoodon ampullatus. The sequence goes on from NC_136922.1 coordinate 87,830,348, forward strand.
TTGGGGAATTCCCCACACAGCAAGACTGAGGGAAGCGGGATTTGCCTCTTATTATAGATGCTGAAAATGCCAGCCTTCCTTGTGACCAGAGCACAAGCACGCACTCAACTGCCATGAATGAGACACCTCCACCCCAGCCAGTGCGTAAAGAGGCAGTAGACTATGGGGAACCCTGAGGCAGGAGCAGTGGAACCACGCTCAAGTGTGAGCAGCCGTGGAGGTGATGCTAGAGCGAGCATCCACAGCCAAAGCTACAGCACCTGGAGCTTGGCACTGGCGAGCAGCACTAGCCTCTTCACACAAGTTCTGTAAGCCTGACTCGGATGATGTTAAAGGTAGCCCTGAATGTGGTCTTCAGCAAGCCCAGCTCCTCCATAAGCTAGACAGTGTCCCAATATCTTTCACATGTGTGCACACACACACACACACACACACACACACACACACACATTTTGCTAACGAGAATCAGGCGTGATTGCGGGCAACAGAAATTCGAGGGTTAGTTATTGGACCTTATTGGGGTTAAAAGTAACTGGAATTCTGCAAGTATGAAGGGAAATGACTTGACTATCCTACAGCATCTCATGGAGAAGCAGTCACAGTAGCGCCTGCCATCTAGAATTAAGTGCCCATAAAGTGGCTTTGGCAGGACTGAGTGGCTACTGCCATAGAAGAATATGAAGAGCACACATAAAAGGACGTGTGTTAAAAATCAATTTGATGGTGGTTTTTCCTTCTTAGTAGTTCATAAAATAATGGTGCTTCTTATAACTCATCATGTCAGAGTATCTTTCTGGTAAAAAGTGAGATTGCAGAGGGGAATATCAGCAAGGGAGGTTGGGTGGCGTGGTTACTTCCTACTACGGCAAAGAGCTGAAAACGGCTTCTCAGCCCCAAAACTGCCAACGTTTTGGGCTGGGTACTTCTTTGTTACGGGAGATTGTCCTATGCATTATGGGACGTTTAACAACACCCCTCGTCTCTATCCACTAGATGCAAGTGAGACACATACATCCCTCCCAGTTGTGACAACCAAAAATGTCTCCAAATATTGCCAAATGTCCCCCGAGGGAGACAAAAATCACTACCAGTGAAAACTACTGGCTTAAAGGGAGACAATAACAAATTCTAATTCCTCAATCCTCCTATCAAAGCAGAGACTGGAAAATCAGAGATTTTCTAAGGCTACAGTAAAGGAATCTCTTATTGCTTGCAGCGAAAATGCCGAGAAGACCAAAAGACAAACTTACAGGTCTGATCCCAGGAGTTGCCAAATTACAGCGTTAGTGTAGTTCATAGCCTCACCAGGTCTCTTACTTGAAAACAGGACCTTGAGAAGTGTAGCGGTTACATATGAGAGGGCGCAGGTGAGTCAGAGTCTCGCGCGCGTGTCGGAAGACTCAACCACTCTTCTCCTGTCTGATGACGCAGTTCCCACCTTGCTTGAAAACTCAATAACCTCACTGGAGCTCGGTGACACAGAAAGCCATATCCCTTCATAACCTCCACCACTCTTCATTTTTTTCAAACCTGTAATAAGTCAGATGCCCACGAGGACAAATACAATTGAGTCTGACCCAGAAGAAGGCTTCCACCCTAAAAAAATATCTGCAAAAACTCTAGCAAATATGTATGGTTAACAGAATATGAGCATGCTAGATCAAAGAGAGATAATCATAGTTTTCTATCAGGCTGAATTTATCAATATGGGTATGCATTCCAGAGATTTGGATCAATATGCTGACTCAAGCAGCTAGAAGTCGTTCTAATTGTTTTCTTAGTTGGTTGACTGAAACCTGGACTCACTGGTAGTCCACATATTAAATAAAGTTAAGTTGCCAGAAATTCCTTGGAAGAAATCCAAAGTCTTAGAGAGATAGAAGTGTCCGAGTGGTTTATCACATACGGTCTGCTTGTTCACACTCTCTGTTCCTTAAGAAAGCTCAAATGACACTCCCTTCACCAAGGCTTTGAGAAATACTATATTTCAGGAGTTCTAAGATGCACATCTTTTCATGTCTCTGAGATGAGGATGTATTATAAATTATCGTAAGTCACACTTTGACAGTGTTTTTTTTCCCCCCAAGTGGTTCATAAAATAATAGTGCATCTTATTTTGGATTATTTGGTGTTTTGGATTTTGCTTACATTTGGTATGTTGTTGAGGGGACTCGGAGCATGTTCTAAGAGATTGTTCCGGCTGTTCTTCATCAGCCAGGTATGCTGGTAGGAGATGCTGCTGATTTCAGTGGGAATGGACAGCAGGTTCGTTGGGTAGTAGGGCATGAGCAGAATTTCATTTCCAGGAAAAAAGGTGGGTGCGATACCCTAGGCAGCAGGAGCAGCATGGTAATCAGAATAGTCCAATGGGGGTAATTCTGGACAGTGGCTAATAATCATGTGTTTTTTTAGTATCAAAATTGATGGATGGTCCACTGAAACCCTACCTATAAGCCCGGCAAACTGAGACCTGGGTTGAATCACCACAGTAGAGAACACAGACAGCCACTCATCCAATTCCCAGGACTGAATCTTTTCACAGACTCAGGGTACCTTGAATGAAGTGTGTATTAGTTTCCCAAGGTGGCTATAACAGATGACCACAGACTGCGTGGCTTCAAACAACATAAATGTGTTATTCTCTCATGGTTCTAGAGGCTAGAAATCTGAAATCTGCAAAGGCATACTCCCTCTGAAGGTACTAAGGAAGAATTGTTCTTTGCTTCTTCCTAGCAATTGTTAGTGTTCCTTGGCTTGTAGTTAGAATCACTGCAGTCTCTGGCTCCATCATCACATGGCCTTCTTCCCTGTGTGTCTCTGTGTCTCTCCTCTTATAAGGACGCCAGTCCTTGGACTTAGGGCCCACCCTAATCCAGTATGATCTCATCTTAACTTGATTACATCTGCAAAGACCCTATTTCCAAATTAGGTCACATCCACAAGTACCAGGTATTGGGGATTAAGACTGGAACGTGTCTTGTGAGGAGGACCCAATTCAACCTCCTAATCTGCTCCCCCGCCTCCACTTGTTCCACTATAAAAACGAGGGTTCTTCTTTTCAAATACTAGAAATCAATCCTCTCTGCTTAAACAGGAAGTGAATTTATTAAAAAGATAATCAGGGCTTCCCTGGTGGCGCAGTGGTTGAGGGTCCACCTGCTGATGCAGGGGACACGGGTTCGTGCCTCGGTCCGGGAGGATCCCACATGCCGCGGAGCGGCTGGGCCCGTGAGCCATGGCTGCTGAGCCTGCACGTCCGGAGCCTGTGCTCCGCAACGGGAGAGGCCACCACAGTGACAGGCCCGTGTAACGCAAAAAAAAAAAAAAAAAAAGATAATCAGTTAGCTAGTAAAATCACTTGAGATGGCTAGAGAATCAGGTTTAAGTCAGAAACAGCACCCAGAACCCTTCTCCTGAACTCCTCTGATGAGTACCTCATTTCCACCACCAATGAGCAAGGATTGCTTCACTTTGCACCACTGACACCATTAGTCCTGGATATTGGATTTCATTTCTGAGAGATCTGAGTCTTTAGGGATGCTGTCAGTGAGAGGTCCTTGCATCTACTTTTACGACTGGACGTAAGAGTAGCAGGAGGCACCACAGAGAATCCCCGGGTTCCATCCATCTTCCTCCCTGCCTCATTATGTAGCAGCATATAGGCATCACAGTAAGATGCGTAAATCTTTTAAGGTTAATTCTCTACTTATTTTGCCTTCGAGTGAGTTCTCTGGTGCAGCCCTGTGCTCTGTGGAATATCATCATGGTGAAGAAGGCGTTCTATAAGTCCATGAGTAGAGTTGCTGACAGATCATGGCAGCTGAGAAAACACATTCAAACCCAGAATGTGTCTGTTTTAGCTCCCTGCCTACACCATGGCCACTTGTTCATGAGCCCACAGAGCAGTCACTAGGTGGAGGGAGAGAGAAACTAACTGACGGGCACAATGGGTCACCTTGTCCACCTGATTAATGAGAGTGAGACAAAAATTCTCATACTCAAGATCATCCCAAGAAGCTCATCCACATGCCTCTTCCATAAAACTCCTTGCACTGATTCTTCATTCTTGTTTCCTCTAAGTTCCTAAAAATCATTAGCTACTGCCTAAGAATCTGGTCAGAGCCTCACCTCTGTGTAGCTCACCTCCCCCCCCGCCACACACACACACAAAGACCATGAAAGGTACTATTCAAGTTCTGCTCATTGGAAGAACTTTCTTTCTATACTATCCTTCAGGGTCTCCCCTAAAAAGGGCTATTATCCCACAGCAGTCCACTCTGGCCTGGCTCCAGCACGTTATATACATGAACATAACTTGGTGTTTTCATTCCTCAGACAACAGATCACAGAGAACTAACTCATTTGAAGCCCTTTAGGTATGAGCTGGCTGGAAGGTGGTGGTGTGGCGTGAATAGGTGTGCTGAGGGTGTGAGCCACGTTGCAATTGACATGCATCTCTCTTTAGGATCTGCTCAGATCTGGTTCTCTATATACTCTTCAATTTGATAATGGAAAGCTGAGAAATAAACCCAAAGAAAAATAGGAGGAATGAAATAATAAAGATAAAAGCAGAAATCAATGAAATAGAAACCAAAGGACAATAGCAAATATCAACAAAGGCAAAAATTGATATTGCAAAAAGGCTAATAAAATAGTAAAGCCTTAAGTAAGGATGACCAAAGGGAAAAATAACCCAGAAGGCATAAATGTAAAATATGAGGTATAAAAACAATAAGATATTTATAATATATAGGCCATTATGAGCAAATGCTAATAAATTTGAAGCTGATGAGATGGACAAATTCCTAAGAAAATACATCTTAACAGAGTGACTCAAGAAGAAATAGAATAATTTGTCCCACATTCATAAAAAAATTGAATTAGTCGTTAATACTTTTCTCATAAAGAAAATCCAAACATGGATTCAAGGATCAAATAATTCTAGCTTTACATGAACTTTCTATAGCATAGTCTGTTCTGCCATAATATGTGTCTGTAAAAAGAATTAGTTCGGGACTTCCCTGGCAGCGAAGACGTTAAGAATCTGCCTGCCAATGTAGGGGACACGGGTTCGATCTCTGGTCCGGGAAGATCCCACATGCCGCGGAGCAGCTAAGCCCTGCCCCACAACTACTAAGCCTGCGCTCTAGAGCCCGCAAGCCACAACTACTGAAGCCCACGTGCTGCAACTACTGGAGCCCGCGCTCCGCAGCAAGGGAAGGCACCACAATGAGAAGCCCGTGCAGCGCAACGAAGAGAAGCCCCCGCTCGCTGCAACTAGAGAAAACCCGCGCGCAGCAACGAAGACCCAACGCAGCCAAAAAAAAAAATCAGTTCATATACAATTGTCAATCAACAAAACATGAAAAGTACAAACCAAAGAAAAAGCCTGATAAGATTTGGTTCCATCAAAATTAAGAACATATGTTTATCAAAAGAAACCATAGGACTTCTAGTTTCAGCCAATGAGAATAAAGAGCTGGAAAGAACATATGTCCTACCCTCACAGCAAGAAAAAAGCTGGAGAAACAGAAAATTGATGACTTTTTTGAACCCATTGGAGAACTGAGGTCATGAGCAAACTGGTGACACTCAACCACAAGGAGAAACTGGACTCAAGCATTTGCTTACATGGGGCAGAGTTCGGTAAGAAGATTAAAGTTAAAATGTTCAGTGAATTGCTAAAGGCTGAACATGGGCTAATGTGAAAGCGTGGAGACCTGAAAACTGCGGAAATTGAAAGGTTCAGACCCTTGTGTAGACTTTTACCCCCAGGAACCCCACCTGTGGTTCCTAAGGATGCCTGGGGAGAGCCTTGAGAAAGTTTCCCCCCTTGGGGCTGGCTGGGGGAAGGAAACAGCAGTGACGGCTGAAACTCTACATAGCCCCATATCCCCTGGAAAAAAAGCCTGACTTTTCAGTGGAAGTCAACAAAATCCATAGCCTGAGGGCACTGGCAGAAACCCCACCACAGCAGAGGAAGGAAACTGACAGCCACCAATGAAACACCAGTGAAATGTTGCCTAGATCCATCTCCCCTATTTCTGCTAGGAAACAAAAGCATTCAGCTGCAGGAGAAAGGTAAAAAAGGATAGCCTGAAGGAAGTGGTGGAAATCCATTGCAGCTGGGAAAGGGAACAGACAAATAAAAAAGCTCTTTACCCCTGGCAGAGGGCAGGAATATGTGTTCTAAGTCCAGCATAACTCCTAGAAAAGAGACAGGAACACTAGCGAAGGCCACACGCCCCAAGCCCCAGGTTCCAGTGCGTGTGCAAAACATCAGAGAATGTCCTTCTACCCTGCCTTTAACTCAAAATGCTAGCAAGTGTGAAGGAAAAATAAATGGAATATAGCTGGGGGAAGCCTCACGGGGAGCAGCAGAAAGGGAAGCCCCACAGGCAAGCAGGGATACAAACAAAGGTCTCACCTGAGAAACCTGCAGCCCCCGGTGCAGCATCAAGTTTTAAACCCAGACCACCTCTTGACTACATTAACACAAATCCTCACAATGAAGACGCAGCAGAAGAAACGCCATGCTTTAGGCAACCACTGATCTAATCTCTGTCGCAATACGGATTTTGCCTATTCTGGACATTTCACATAAATGGAATCAAACAATGTGTGGCTTCTTTCACTTAATTTAAATATTTTTAAGGGTTCATCCATGTTGTGGCACGTGTCAGTTCTTCACTTCTTTTTATTGCTGAATGATATTCCATTGTAGGGATAGACCACATTTTGTTTATCCACTCATCAGCTGATAAACATTCAGGTTGTTTCCACTTTTTAACTATTATAAATAGTGCTGCTATGAACACTTGTGTACAAGTTTTTGTGTGGATAGCTTTCATTTCTCTTGGGTATATATCTAGGAGTGGAATTTCTGGGTCACATGGTAACTCTGTATTTAGCATTTTGAGGAATTAATTGCCAAACTGTTTTCCAAAGCAGCTGTACCATATTACATGCCCACCAGCAGTGTATCAGGGTTCCAATTTCTCTACATCCTCACCAACAAGTGTTACTGTCTCTTTCATTACAGTTATTTAGTGGGCATGAAGTATCTCACTGTGGTTTAATTTGCATTTCCTTAATGACTAATGGAATATATATATATAATATAAAAGAGTTAATACATCATAATCAAGTGAGGTTCATCTCATGGCTAGTTCAGTATTTGAAAATCAATCGATGCAATTCATCTTAACAGTGAAATAAGAAAAAACATACAATCATCTCAATATATGCAGAAAACTCACTTGACAAAATTCATCATTCATGATGGGCTTCCCTGGTGGCGCAGTGGTTGAGAGTCCGCCTGCCGATGCAGGGGACACAGGTTCATGCCCCAGTCTGGGAAGATACCACATGCCGCAGAGCGGCTGGGCCCGTGAGCCATGGCCCCTGAGCCTGCGCGTCCGGAGCCTGTGCTCCGCAACGGGAGAGGCCACAACAGTGAGAGGCCCGCATACCGCAAAAAAAAAAAAAAAAAATTCATCATTCATTCATGATTTTAAAAATGTTCTCAGCAAACTTGGAATAGAGGGAATTTTCCTAACCTAATAAATGATATCTCCAAATAAACCTACAGCTAACATCATACTTAATAGAGATTGAATGTGTTGCCATTAATTTTGAGAACACAGCAAGCATGTCCTCTCTCACCACTCCTACTGAACTTTGTACTAGAAATTCTAGCCAGCTCATTAAGGAGGGAAAAACATTTCTTAAAACAATAAAAAGATAACCCAATTTGTTAAAATAGGCAAAAGATCTACAAGGAAAAATTGCCAAAGAAGATATACAGATGGCTAAAAAGCATGTGAAAAGATACTCAACATCTTTAGTCATTAGGCAAATGCAAATTAAAGCTACAATGCAATATCAATACACATCTATTAGAATGGCCCAAAACCACCTGCAATAGCAAATGCTAAACAGAAATTCTCATACACTTCTAGTGGGAATGCAAAATAGTACAGTCACTTTACTTTGGAAAACAGTTTAAGCATTACAATACCATATGATCCAACAATTCCATTCTCATATATTTACCCAAAACAACTGAAAACTTGTGGTCACACAAAAACCGATATGCGAATGTCTATAGCAGCTTTATTCATAATCACCAAAAACTGAAAACAACCAAGATATCCTTCAACAAGTGAATGGATAAACAAACTGTTATATATCCATACAGTGACTAAGAAATAAAAAGGAATGAACTACTGATTCATGTAACATGGATGAATCTTAAAGACATTTTAGGTGAAAAAAGCCAAAAGGCTATACATAGTATTTTATTTCATTTATATGATTTTATGGAAAAGGCAAAACTATAGGGATAGAAAACAGATCAGTGGTTACCAGGGGTTGAGGGAAGGAGGAGGAATTGACTTTTAGGACAATGGAACTGTTAGAAATGGTGCTGGGATGATGGATACAAGACTCCACATTTGTTGAAACCCACAGTACCCCCCCACCAGAGAATTAACTTTACTTTTTGCAAACTTAGAAAGAAAAAAAAAAAAAAGAAAACTGAGATGTTCAGAAAAATCCCAGGATGTAACAGGGACTATGAAAATAAACTATGTTACAAGTGTATCACATACCTCACTGGAGGGGTGGGGGAAAGAAGTTGACCAAAGTAACCAGAAAAGAGTTTTCTGACTGGATACTGTAAGGGTAACAACAAAAAAAGAACTCTATATAATAAACAGTGTACTCTAAGTGGTAAATTTGTTTCTCACAACGGTACGGGTTATCAATTTCAAATCTACTTTACTTGTGTACTAGGGTTGGTCAAATAAGTAAATAAATTATAAATAACATGAGCCAGAGTTCTCACTGTTGGAGAAAGAAGTTACAAATAAATAAGGTGTGTGGGGATGAGGCTAAATGAACCCTGTGATACTTGATTAGAGAGAGAGATCAGTATGAATTCATGTATGTGTATGTGTATAAATATACACATACACAGACATATAAAGAAATGTATAGATTTGTGTGCATACATGGGTTAGTATAGGTAACAAGCAAACATCTGTTAAAACTGATGTGATAGGGCTTCCCTGGTGGCGCAGTGGTTGAGAGTCCGCCTGCCGATGCAGGGGACACGGGTTCGTGCCCCGGTCTGGGAAGATCCCACATGCCGCGGAGCGGCTGGGCCCGTGAGCCATGGCCACTGAGCCTGTGCTCCGGAGCCTGTGCTCCGCAAGGGGAGAGGCCACAACAGTGAGAGGCCCGCCTACCGCAAAAAAAAAAAAAAAAAAAAAAAAAAAAAAAAAAAACTGATGTGATAAATAAGTTATGGTATATTCACATACTAGAATACCACTGAAAATCAGTGAACAAGTTTTATATTGTTATATATATTTATATGTATATAATATATGTATTATGTATTATAATACACATATTAACATGAATTCATCTAAAAATAATACTGAACAATAAAAACAAAACCAAAAGTTTATATGGTTTTATTTACAGGGTTTAAAAATCTACATTTTTAAACCCTGTAAATAAAATTGTTTAAAAAACTAAACAATATAGTTTTAGAGACAGAAACGTAGAAAACATTATTTACATTATATAGAGAATTTAATACTAAGTTTAGGATAACAGCTACTTCTAGGGGGAAATAGGGAGATGCAACAGGGGCTTCTGATTTTTCTTTCCCCCAAGGAGGGAGTGGCTGAGGGTGCTAGATGGTGAGATTGGCAACAATGATGTTCCCAGCAACCTCAACTCGCGGTTTCCGTGGGAACAGTGCAGGTGGAAGCCTAACTCAGGCTGATAAGAAGATGAGTGAACGGTTGGGAAGTGAGCTTGTGTGTGTAAATAACTTTTTCAAATATTAGCTATAAAAAGAAGCAGAGGAAATATGGCAGTAGCTGGAGGGAGCTGCCGTAGTCAAGAAAGTTCTGCTTTTCTTTCTGAAGGTGGGAGATGCTAGAGCTGTTAAGAATTCTCCTTTTGTTTTGTTTCCTCTCCTTAAGATACAGAGGGAGATACCCCATGTTAGGCGGTAGGATACACCCGCCTTTGAAACTGGAAGGAAGAAGGTGGACACAGACATTGGTACATTGGTAACAGTGGTAGCGGGAAGACAAGTTTCCATTTGACAGCCTCAGTTCCCTCAGCCAAGCCTAGATGAAATCAGCAATACCCTACAGAGATGAAATAAGAGAGGAGGAGGAGTTGTGTGGAAGGCGAACGTATGAAATACTCATCTTGGAAACAGGAAAGGGAGTCTACTAGAAAAGTGGTTCTCAAAACTAGCGAGCATCAGAATCACCTGGGGGGCTTGTTAAAACACCATTTACGAACTCAGCCCAAGTTTCTGATTCAGCAGGTCTGGGATGGAGCATGAGAATTTGATTTTCTAACAAGTTCCCAAATGATTCTGATGCTGTTGGTCTGAGGACCCGCACTTTCAGAACCACTCTACTAGAGAAATAAAGGATGACTGCCAATTAGTATTTGGTGCCAAACTGGGCCAGTTTAGCAGTGTTCCTTCCTGCTGCTTGCCGGCAGGCATGGGAGCAGTGGAGGCAGGGTTCACCTGAGGAAAGGGTTTTGCTAGGTGAGTTATGATGGTGGGAGAGGGTGCAAGAGACGTGAGGATACTTGTAAGGTCGGGATTACCACGGTAGATAGTGAAGTATAGGACGGATAAAGACAGACGGGGGGCTGATAGGCAACAGTGAAGCAGCGATGGGTTATTAGACTGGCTGCCCTGAGTTCAAGCAGTATGGTCTAGATGTACTTGAGCAAATGAGTTGGAAGGTGGAGAAACAGTGATCAAGGAATGAAACACTTAAGATTGCAGAGGTGGTGCATGGTATGTGGGTGATAAAGTTCAGGGTGTGAAATGGGAATAACTGAATGACGTAGAGATGGAAAAAGGTCAAGAGATAAAGGCAGGCGCAAAGACAGAGCGGAGCCTTCTAGTCCTGGTCCTGCCTCTAACCCTCGAGGGCTCGGCCAAGCCCTTGGTCCTCTTGAAACATCTGCGAAATGGGCTAGGTGACTTCTAAGGTCCCCGAGGATGTACTGGCACTTTCCCAAGCATGACGCTGTGAACACAGGTAAGTCTGCTTTTGCTGTGACAACAGTCACTTCAGAGGCCTTGCTCTGGGCCTCCTTTCCAAGAGCTGACCGACCTTGAAACTCATTCTCCCAGCATGTGACATCCGCTTCAAGAGCCTTACCTCCCAAGAGCAGGTTCTGCACGTCATGGGGAAGGGTGCCAGGTGATGCTGCCTCAGGTTCAGCCTGGTGGAAATCTGAGCCCCTCCCAGCTCTCTAGGGCCCACCCTTCTCAGCCCCCAAATCCTGTTGCCCATCTCAAACTGGTCCATTTATTGCCAGGCTTCTGGATGGCAGCTGGGAATTAATTACAGTGGGGCAGGGCAGGGTGGGGGAGCTTTGGAAGGATGCAGGCCCCAAACTCCTGGGTCAGCAAGGGAACCGGGGCTGCCCTAGGAGCAGAGAGGGGCTGCAGGCCCACTGCTGGCCTGGCCAGGACTTTTCCCCAGGGCCAGCATATCAGATGTCCTCTCTTTATCCTGCATTCAGCCCCCTCACTCTCCCTCTTCCCTTCATTTTGAAAAACTTGATGCCCCCGCCCCATGTAATGTCCCCAACTCCGTGCTTCTTGGGTTTTATTAAATCAGCCGCCTGACCTGGAAACTCATTTTCCCAGTACGTGACGTCTGCTTCTTGAGCCTCTTCCCTCCCAGAACAGAGAGCCGCACCCCTCATTCCAGGTGGGTCTTTACAAGTCCCACACCCCAGCAGAGTCCGGCCATCCTCCCCACCTACCTCTCTCCTGCACAGCTGAGCACTCCAGGCCTTCCATCCAGAAGCCCTTCTGGACCCCCCTCTGCCTCAGTGTGGGTCCTGTCCTGGGAGGCTGTTTGCTCTGGGGTTCTGCTCTGGGTACCTCACTAGTCCTATACCCATCCCTTGTAAATGCCTGTCCCTTGTGGCTTTAAGAAAGCCAGGTGCCCTCACCCCACCCCCCAAAAAAGGTCCTAAGCAGGCACTGGTGGGGACAGGGAGGCTGCGGGAGCCTGATCTGGGCGGACAGCATCAAAGGACAGCAACTGGGAAAAGGGGTCAGGGCTGGGCGCCTAGGGAGAGGGACAGGGAGGCCAACTCGCTTCACCTCTACCAACCGGCTACGGCACTCTCCCAGGGCTGCCCTGGGCTTGGGTAAAGCCTGGACCCTCTCTGTGCCTTGGGTCCTATGTCCTATGTCCTCAGGCTGCCATATCAGAAACTGGGTGACTTACAACAACAGAAACTGATTCTCTCACAGTTCCAGAGGCCAGAAGTCTGAAAGCAAAGTGTGGCCAGGACTACACTCCATTTGGAGGCTCCAAAGGGAACCCTTCCTTGCCGCTTCTGGCTTCTGGAGGCGGTTGGCATTCCTCAGAAGGCAGCAGCATCACTCCCATCTCTGGCACCGGGGCCACATTGCTGCCTCCTGTCTGTGTCTCTTATGAGGAAACTTGTCATTGAATTTAGGGCCCATCCAGATAATCCAGGATGACCTCATCTCAAGATCCTTGGCTTAGTTACACTGGCAAAGACCCTCTGTCCAAATAAGGGGATAATCAGTTTCAGGGATTTACTGTACATATCTTTGGGAGGGGGGAGGGGTGTATATTTCAGCCTGCCATGGTCCACATCTAAAAAAAACGGGGACTATGACCTCTGGGACTGCTCTCTATACCCCTCCAAACGGCCCCCTGCTTGGGCCGAGAGCCCCGAAGATGCGCCTGGTCAACTTTCCTGGCATAAGGGGAGCTACGGACTGAAAGTTTGTATCCCCACCAATTCATGTGTGGAAGCCCTAGCCCCCAGTGTGACAGTGTTAGGAGTTGGGGCCCCATGTTGGGATTAGTGTCCCAGAGCTTCCTCTCTCTCTCAGCCACGTGAGGACACACGGGAAGATGGCAGAGGGTCACCAGAACCCGACCCTGCTGCCGCCCTGATCTCAGAACTCTCAGCCCCGGAACTGTGAGACAGGAACTTCTGCTGTTTAGGCCACCCCGCCTGTGGTATTTTGTTGTAGCAGCTCGAGCTGACTGAGGGACCCAAGGTGGAGGTTAATAACGAGAAGAGAAATGACAGGAAGGACAGCTCCAGGGTCTGCGGAGGGGCAGGGTCCCAAACTGCCCTCACCGCCGCCCGTCAGGCCGAGCGGTCAGGCAGACAGGTGTGGCCACAGGGTCTGGTCATGCTCCAGCCGCCCTGTCCCTTCCCCAGGGCCTGGCAGCTCTGCCCTCCTGGTGCCTCTGGACATGAGAACAGGACCCCAGGGGGTTATCAGGCCCAGCTCCTGGGCATCGCCTCTCCCAGAGGAGCCCAGAACTGCCCCCTCGGGGGAGATGGTTCTGGGCATTCTTCAACCCTGGAATTGTTCTGCCCTTATCAGCTTGTTTCAGCTGGTCTGCCCGACACTCGCTCCCAGGGCAGGGCCCTGTCCGGCGGTTTCCCTGGGCAGGAGAGGGCTGCCACTGTCCAGCACGGGTATCTCCCAGCCACAGAGAAAGGCAGGCTGCACCTGGGCACCTTCCTCCCCACATGGGCGGGGGCTGTGGCCAGAGGCCCTTGCCCCGCCTCTTCTTCTCCAGGCCGGCAATTCTTCCTTCTTTCCTGTCCCCTACACCTGGAGTAGCCCAGAGCCCGAGGTACGCGGATCTGATGTGCACACATCCCTGCCCAGTCCCACGTGTGACCCCTTCTCCCGCCCCACCCCCGTCCCTCTCCACGAAAGCAGGACAGGGTAGGGGTTAAGAGCTCGCACTCGGGAGCCCAACCACCTGGGTTCAAGCCCCGTCCCACCACGCGCTGGTCACGTGCCAGGCAAGGATCTTCACTCTATGCCTCAGTTTCTGCTTCCGTCAAAAGTGAGGAGGCGGGGGCTTCCCTGGTGGCGCAGTGGTTGAGAGTCCGCCTGCCGATGCAGGGGACACGGGTTCGTGTTCCCGGTCCGGGAAGATACCACATGCCGCGGAGCGGCTGGGCCCGTGAGCCATGGCCGCTGAGCCTGCGCGTCCGGAGCCTGTGCTCCGCAACGGGAGAGGCCACAACAGTGAGAGGCCCGCGTACCGCAAAAAAAATAAATAAATAAAGTGAAGAGGCGGGTAATAACAGTAACTAAGGCACACCTTTAAGCACTCAGAGCAGTGAGCGCACATAGAAAGTGCTCAGGTGGGCCTCCCTGGTGGCGCAGTGGTTGAGAGTCCGCCTGCCGATGCAGGGGATACGGGTTCGTGCCCCGGTCTGGGAGGATCCCATATGCCGCGGAGCGGCTGGGCCCGTGAGCCATGGCTGCTGAGCCTGCGCATCCGGAGCCTGTGCTCCGCAACGGGAGAGGCCACAACAGTGAGAGGCCCGCGTACCACAAAAAAAAAAAAAAAAAAAAAAAAAAGAAAGTGCTCAGGTAACGTTACCCACGATTATTTTCCAAGGGAGAGGGGAAGGGTTTCTCCATGCCAGCCCCGAGTCGGGTCCCCGCCGCATCTTCCCCATCACAGAGCCATGCGGAAACTCACCTCTTCCTCTGGGATGCTCACATCTGTACAGGCCTTGATGCAGGGGAGGGAGCACATGAGGCTCTTCCCAGGTTCCCCAGTGAGGCATGGCAGCACAGGGGAGGGTGGGGGAGATCAGCACCAGGGTGACTGTGGCCAAGCGAATTCCCAGACAAGGGGGTAAGCCAGAATCTTCCTGGGGAAGGAAGAGGAACCGGAGGCCTGGGTGGAGCCTGGCTCCAAAAGTGTTTCCTCACCAACTCGGAGAAGCCTGGGGGAAAGACATGGAGCAGAGACGGGGAGAGGAGGGAGGGAGGGAGGGAAGGAGGGAAGGAGGGAGGGGCTCTCCTGGGGGCAGCCCAGTGACCCCAGACCTCTGTCAGCAGGGAAAGCCTGGGCAGCCTGAGCTTCCCTTCAGTGAGAACTGCTTAAGGCCCTCTGGGCTCCGCAACCAGGGCGTGGTGGTAGGGACCACATGGGGTGGGCGGGGACCCGGGAGGGGATGCTGGGTACCTCCCTCTCAGTCTGGGCTTCCTCCGCAGTGAAAGAAGCTACCTCTCTGCGTCCTTCCCCATCCCACCCTGAGGGGTGTGGGTGAAGATGAAAGAATCTGATTAAGTGTCTGACTCTGGGTGAAGAAGGTGGGGAAACTCTCGGTATTGAAATGTACCGACCAGGGCTTCCCTGGTGGTGCAGTGGTTAAGAATCCACCCAGCAGTGCAGGGGACACGGGTTCAAGCCCTGGTCCAGGAAGATCCCACATGCCGCGGAGTAACTAAGCCCCTGCGCCACAACTACTGTGCCTGTGCGCCACAACAACTGCGCCCACGTGCTACAACTACTGAGCCCGCGCGCCTAGAGCCCGTGCTCCACAAGAGAAGCCACCGCAATGAGAAGCCCTCGCACCGCAACGAAGAGTAGCCCCCGCTCCCGCAACTAGAGAAAACCCGCGTGCAGCAACGAAGACCCGACACAACCAGAAACAATAAATAAATAAAATTAAAATTTAAAAAAAGTACTGGCCAGAAGACCTAAATAGACATTTCTCCAAAGAAGACAGACCTGGAAGAGGGGGAGGGGCCGCGCTCGCCAGCCCTGCCCCACCCCCTCCCCCGGGCCGGCAGGGGCGGGGGGCCTTCACAGGGGGCTCCAAGGAGCTCTGCAATCCCTCCTAGTGACAGTCGCGGGCCCGAGTCGGCTGAACACTGCCCCCCACCAGCTCTCCAGGTGGGGTCAGAGGGCAGAACCCGCCCCACCCTGAAACAGGAAGCTTCTAAATGCATTCTTTGGATGACTCATTATCATAATTCTGTTGCTGAAGGCAGAGAGGTAAGAGGAGAGCTTGGAATTCATCAACTGAGCCACCCGGGATCTCGGCCCTGCCTCTACCCGAGCCCCCTGCGGCCCCCGGTTCCTCCCCCGACCCACAAGGACGTGCCCGTCCTGGACCAGCCTCCTGCCTCTGAGCCACCTGTCGCCGCTGTGCCTAATGAGAGGCGCGTGCACATGCTGACCTGAGGTTGGGGACGGGTGTGTCGCGCTCCCCGTCCTGGAAAGACGGACTAACCCACCCTGAAACAACACCCTCCCCGGGCCTCCTAATCCTTCCGCCTGCTGCTGACCATGTGAATCCGGATCTGTCTGAGCCGGCAGTGAGCCCAGCAGTGGCCAAGCCCCTGGCCTACGGGTGGGCGGGGTGATGCCCGGCTGACTCCGCTCACCTCACCCGCCAGGAACCCGCCAGGAAGGACTCTCACACAAAGGTCAGGGCGACAGGACAGCACCCTGGGAAGGAGGCAGAGAGCCTTCGGCTCATCGTTAAGATCTGTTTCAAGGACCACCTGTGTGATGTATAGGCCGCCTCCACAGGAAGAACGAGCTTTGGGGGTGGGAGACCTGGGTCCTGCATGAGCCTGGGGCCTCCTGGGGCCTCGGTCTCCCTGTGAGTCAGGGGAAAGAGAAATATCTACCTTAGAACAAAATGAACATTTAAAAAAATGTGTAAGTGTTGGGGGAAAATGTCGAAATACTCCAAAACTTCAGAGGGGCAGGTCTGTTCCATGGGAAGGTGGGCTGACAACCTTGCCAACACCCTGCTGTGAGCTGGAGACGCCACTGTCTGGGCCAAGGGCTCCGGAAACGAGGGCAGGCGCTGCGTGTCCCGCTGCGCCTGTGTCAGGTCTGAGGCCAAGGGCACAGGTGGGTGTTTCCTCTCTCTTCTCACGGTGCAGTTTTCTACCAACCACCGATCAGAAACAGTTTATCCTCGTTACTGTTAAGCTTATAAGTAGCACTACTGAGGACTGTCCTGTCGGTCAGACACTGAGCTGCCAGCTTTACCCAGGATCGCATTTGGGTCTCCCACACCCTCTGGCGGGGGAGGTGCCCTCATGACGCTGGGCTGGGGAGACACAGGCACAGACTGGGGGGCAGGACTTTAGTTGGAGCGGGCTGTCGGTGGAGGGGGCTGCCCCACTCCCAGCACCAACCAACCACCTGCAGGCACAACTCCTGGCAGCCGCATCCCTCCCCCAGGCACACCTGCTTCTGGGAAGTCCCGGGAAGCACGCACAGCTGCAGCCAACGCGGGAGCACGTCTGGCCTCCCGCTCTTCCCTTAGCAGCCAGTTCAAAAACAGCCTCGGTAAATATTTTTCTGCAGGGGCACGTTGTCACTCCCACACCACCCGCCCCCTCCCGAAGCCGTGAAAATCGCCAGATGTGTACGGGTTTCTCGGCTGCCCCTGGAAACCTCCGCCAGGGACCAGTCGCCAATCCCGGCTGAAAACAAACAAGGGCCAGGAGCCAGAGGGAAGTCCCGCACAGACGGTGAGATGGTGGCCGCCAGGCGAAAGCTCTGTGAAACGCGGCCTGCGATTTTCCCAGGCAATGACCGGTTTCCGCCTGCTGGAAGCTGAAGGTTAAGGCCCCAAGCTCAGCTTTCCAAATTTCCAAACATTTTTTTTTCTGTCCTGGAGAGAAGCCTCCCCTTCCAGGAATAACACCTGCATCCTCCTTTTGCTGCAGAATAATCCACCTTAGGAGACTAAATGTGTGTGCGCTCAGGGAGGGGACGGGTGGGAACTGAGGCTGTCAGTCGGCTCCCTGCAGAGCAGGGAATCTGGATTTCTCTGGTGTTTGAGGACAGGGGAGCTCTGCTTGCCGGTGGGGACTGGGGGTCTCGTCAGGCCAAACAATTGAGGGCTGGCTCCCTTGTCCCCCCACCAAGGCCTGCAGGGAAAGTTAAAAGCCATGTTCCTTTTAAACAAAGCTAAGTGGTCCTCATGTTTGGTACCTCAGAGCCAGTGGAGGAAGCTCAGTTTCCTACGGGCTCCGCCTAGGGAAGTGAATCAGGAATCCCAGGGCCAGGCCCGGCCAGAGCCAGGTGTCCAATGGCTGAAAAGTCAACCCCTAAAAGTAGTCGAGGAGGCTCCGTGTCACCTGAAGTGGGCAACAGAAGGTGTGAAAACACACACACGCACACACACAGTGATTTCACACCTCTTCAGAAGAAACTAGAAGCAAAATGAAATGTTTCCCTCTGAGGTTCTGCAGGTCAGGACAGGTTGTCAGTGTTGCTTGGATCACACAAGATGGATTCTGAAGTCAGACCGAGGGCTCCTTCTCCTGGTTGGAGAAGGGGAGGCACCACCTCTTGTCCTCGGCCTCACATGCTCCTGTCCCTACCTTTCCCCACTCTCTTCACTGCATCTCACTACCCTCCAAGTGGGTGCAGAAGCCCAGATATCTGGTCCAAGTGTATCTGGCCACCTCTATGCTCCGAGCACTAAGGCGGAAGTGCTCAAGTGGAAGACTAGACTCTGCGTAAACCACCACGATCCTCCTGCCTTGGATTTCCCATCTGCAAAGTGGGTGCAGTGCTCTGGACGTGGCACACCCAGGGCCACAGGATTTCAAAGATGCTGGTCCCTTACAGACTGGTCTTTGCTTTTATAGTGGTAGCATCATGCCTAAAGATGCAGCCAGAAGAGGAGCTGATGCCCACCCCTTAGGCTAGGGAAGCAGGGGTCAGAGACAGGCAGAGAGCTACTGAGCAGCCAGAACCGGACGTGGCTCAGTACACAGCCCTCCATGACTAGTCTGGGTATGTCCCCTGTTCTAGAAGCCACGCAGACATCACTTTCCTCTGCATCCCTGGGTCATAATGTCAGAACCAGAAGGACCCTAGACATCGCGGATCCCCTCCAACAAGGGAGAGATGGGCAAACAGATGGTCAGAGTCCCGGGCACCAGGTCACACCTCCTTTGGTATCTAGGACTCTGTGGTCCAACTGCCAGTGCGGCTCTCTATCCTGGGGTGGCGGGGGGGTGGTGTGCCCACATGCTCCTGGCCGCAGCTCCTGCTTCCCCTCCTTGCCTTTAGATAGGGAGGGGGA
Organism: Hyperoodon ampullatus; assembly: GCF_949752795.1. Taxonomy (NCBI): domain Eukaryota; kingdom Metazoa; phylum Chordata; class Mammalia; order Artiodactyla; family Ziphiidae; genus Hyperoodon; species Hyperoodon ampullatus. The sequence goes on from NC_136922.1 coordinate 87,849,296, forward strand.
GGCATCTGACCTGCGGTGAGATGAAGAGCAGAGAGGGGCTCACATTTTCCAGGAATTCAAGGTGTCACTGGCTGTCCACAGCAGCCAGCTGGGATGAGAACAGCTTCCCCCACCCCCATCCATCCCTGCTGGCTCAAAGCATCACGCTGTCAAGTCTAGGCTCCCCCCAGTCTCCCCACTCCCCTAGGCCCTCCTGGATGGATCCACAAACTTGAATCCATTCCCATTAGGCCAGCAGTTCTGGGGCCGAGATCATCAGGCAAGTTAGGCCTTTCAGACCACTGAGAAATACTAAGTAGCAGCCCCTCACTCATAGATGAGAAAACTGAGGCCCACGGGGAGGATGGCTGGCCCCGAGTGCATGGAGCATCTTCCCTTGCAAACCTGTTTTCCTTTTCTCCCTGCTCTTCATTCAACACCGAACTCAGACCGAGCCTCCTGGGCATGTGCTCCACGCCTGCCGCCCCCCACCCCATACACATATACACACACACACAGACCCAAAGCTTAATTATCAGGAGACCCCAGGGCCAGTTACAGCTGGTGTGTAGAAACAATTGCCCAGAAGTGCCCAGGGAATTCAGAGATGCAAACCTGTGTGGTCAGGATCGGACTTCCAGATTCCCCCCAGGCTCGGGAGCAAAGCCAAAGTGTTTCTCCACCTACTTGCAACCTGCCAGGATGCCAAGGGGGGAACAAGAGCCTGCGGACCAGCTCCCACTTGCCTCTCCCCAGAGCCAGCTGTCCGTGGCACAAGCTCTCTAGTGCCCTGGCCCACTGTAGCCACAGAGAAGTTGACACCAGGATGACCTGAGGGCGGGAAGCAACCTTGTGTGGTGTTCTGGGGGTCTTCTGGTAAAGCAGCATATTGGGGAGTGGGCTGAGAGCACAGGGCAGCTGGCAGCCAGTGTCCCCTAGAGCTGGGGTGCAGGACTACGTCTGCCTAAGCAAGGGGACCCCGGCTCATGGACCTGCCTGGGAGAAGGTAGGTGCCTTACCTAGCAGTGGCAGCTTGGGAAGCACAGGCAAGCTGGTGACTCAGCAAACAAGATGCACCCCTTTCGCCATTTGGCTCCCTGAATCCCAGGAAAATGACAGCCTGAGGGTGGATGAGATCCATGTATCTCAGCGCACCCTGCCTATCTAGCGCTAAGGAGAAAGCCCCAAACACCACAGCATCTGGTGAGCCATTGCGGGGTGCTGGCTCTGGAATCCCCTTCTCTAAGGCCTGGGGCAGGATGACAGACTCAGACTGAATTTAAAACAGACATGCAATGCCGTCAGGATCAGGGGCTCAAAGCAGCAGGGGCAGAGGCACAACAGGAAAGAAGCCAGAAGCAACCGGCAAACCATGTTTGCTCCCATCGGAGCCGAAAGGTCAACGGTCAGAAACACACACATAGCCGCAGTTCTCCTCATGATGGCTCCAACTTCCATCGGAGAAGCCCTTTTATTGTTAAGCACCCAAGAGGGGCCACTAGCCTTGAATGTCACTCATTCCTGCCCACACTCAGGTACAAGCAGCTTTCCTAGTGGCCACAACCTTCCAGGCAGTTTCCTATAAAGCCCCTAAGGAAGGAGGGCCTGCTACGGCTACATCACCACGTCAAGAAGATCTCACTTAGCAACGCTGCAGATGCATCCGGTTGTTTTTTCATCCTGGTCCAGGTCCTTCCATAGGACTGTCTGGGTTTTAGTTCTGAAAGTCACACATCCCTGAATACCTCTCAGTCCTGGGCAGACTGGGACAGTGGGTCATTATGTTTACATCAGCAGCTCCCCAACAGATACTTCCATCAAAAAGAGAAAAGGAAGAGGTTCCACAGTTAAAGTACATCTGGGGAACGCAGGGGTGGACAAAGGTAATGAGGGCCATCTCGGACCACTGAAAATCCTAACATGTGTTGACTTTCCAAGAAGGGGAAAAAAGTAGGTAGCATTTCCCAAACTTTTTGGATCACAGTTCCCTTTTATTCATAAAACAATTTTTTATTCATTTATCATACATTTAGTGAGAGCAAAGCTATTAATATCTTGAGAACTACTCGTGTTCTCTTTGGACTGTTTGGGACACAGCTCATTTCACTGAGTTGTAAAAGAAAAAAAACCCATATGGTGCTAGCCCAGATTTACCATTTGGGTAAACTGAGGCACAGGGCAATGCCCCACTGGCGTTTATTGTGCAGAAAACCAAAGGCAGCTCTGTGAGGAGTTCCTATCTTCCTCCGACATCTCACTTCGTGAGGAAATATTCAGTTCCCTGGTTTACATTAGACGCTGGATTGTAACCTCATGTGCCTCCTCTCCCCTCCTTCCTTCTCGGAGAAAGAAAATGTAGAGGTGGCTGTGCAAAGACCAGCAGCATGCTTCGCTGCCTGGCTTGGATGGTGTCACTGGGAATCTGCTGCAGAGTCAGGGTGAGGCTGGATGAGGAGAAAGGAAGCTATTTAGAGGGGGAGACTCAGACCCACATGCTGGACAGGGGTAGTGCGGCAGGGGTGGCCAGTGTAGCAGCGGCGGCCAGAGGAGCACTTATCCAGGTAGAAAAGAGCTGTGGACTATTCACAAAAGCCAAGACATGGAAGCAACCTAAATTTCCATCAGCAGGCGAATGGATAAAGGAAATGTGGTATGTGTGTGTATGTGTGTGTGTATGTGCGTGTGTGTATACACACACACACTGTATGTGCATATATATATATATAAACACATACACACAATGGAATACTACTCAGCCACAAAAAAGAATGAAATAATGCCATTTGCAGCAACATGGATGGACCCAGAGATTATCATACTAGGCAAAGTAAGTCATAAAGAGAAAGACAAACACTATATGACACCACTTATATGTAGAATCTAAAAAAATAATACAAATCAACTTATTTACAAAACAGCCTCAAAGACATAGAAAACAAACTTATGGTTACCAAAGGGGAAGGAGGCAGAGAGGAAAGGATAAATTAGGAGTTTGGGATTAACAGGTACACACTACTATATATAAAATAGATAAACAACAAGGATTTACTATATACAGCACAGGGAATATACTATATTCAGTATTCTATAATAACCTATAATGGAAAAAACTCGGAAGCTGTACACCTGAAACTAACACAATATTGTAAATCAACTATAGTTAATTTTTTTTTTGCGGTACGCGGGCCTCTCACTGCTGTGGCCTCTCCGATGTGCAGGCTCAGCGGCCATGGCTCACGGACCCAGCCGCTCCGCGGCATGTGGGATCCTCCCGGACCGGGGCACCAACCCGTGTCCCCTGCATTGGCAGGCGGACTCTCAACCACTGCGCCACCAGGGAAGCCCCTCTTCTCTCCTCTTTGACAGAACTTTTCTCTCAAAGGAATTCTTTTGTGGAGACCTACCTGCCATACAGAACAGGTAAAAGCAGAGCGGCACAAAGTGCAGGGGATGTGAATTGCCCCCCCACCCCGCAAATTGGCCTACTCTTAGTTTTCCCCTCCAGGTGTGCAACCACCCCAAGCTCTCGGTGGCCCCTAAGACAGCTCACAGAACATCTCCACTGGGTTTAAAAGCCACTGGCCTCCAGCTGCTGCTCTCACAAGTGTCCATGGACCAAACTCCTAAGAACAGCATCTCCCTCTGCCCTGTACTTGCCCTGCTGAGGTGCTGAGGAGGATGGGGCGAAGAAACTCTTCTTTCCCAGAAACAAGTGGGGGACAGCAGGTTCCCCTATGCCTGCCCTGGCTGAGGCCCTGCTCATGGGAGGTCTCCTGGGCACCTGGCTCACTGGTGCAGCTCACGGCCGAGGGACCAGAAAGGGAGGGACCCCAGTTTCCCTGAGCATCACAAGGAGCCGCTCCATCAGCGCCAAAAGGCTGGAGCCACAAAAAACAAGGGCCAAGCTGGACCTGGCTGAGCCAGAAGGTGGCAGAGCCTCAGGCCACGGGGGACAACTCCTTGTTTCACTCATGCAGATGCAAAGTCGATCTTACTGGCAAGGTGAGAACTGAGGACAGAGAAAACCAGGGACCAGGACTACGGCAGCATGTGCCAGGGACCTATTCCAATATCCATCCTTCACTTCTTCACAACCTAACCACTCTTTTTTGGTTAAGCATATGAGTGCCTGAAATAAAGATCACTCTTCCCTAAGGAAGTACTCTTCCCTGCTTCTCTTGCAGCTATGTGTGGCCACAGGACTAAGTTCCACTCAACAAAACGTAACTGGACAGGGTGTGTGTGGTTTCTGGCAGGTAACCTCAGAAGAGGAGCTGCAGCCTTCTTGTTCTTTTTGTCCTGACAGCTGGAGCCTGAGTAGCCACCTTGGACCACAAGGCAGCTCCCCTCATGCCTCTGTGTCCACTCCTCCACGCACGGGGCCAGCCCCCCTGCCACTTGCCTCTCTTCCGGAATCAGATTTGGAGGCTTGCAGGTGAAGAGCCCAGAACAGGCAGGCAAGGCTTCGGATTCCAAACCAGCTTGCTCTGCCACCTACGCGCTCATTCACACATTCAGCAAATATTTATGGACCCTCCACTGCGTGCCAGGTACTGTTCTACGTGCTGCGGCTACAGTGCTGACCAACAGAAGTCCCTGCCCTCATGAAGCTTACAGTCCACTCGGGAGCGAGACAAAGAAATGAGTGCCCATCAGGGGATACACGCTACGGAGAAACTGATTGGGGGAGACGGGTCCAGGGTGTGGAGGCCCAGAAAGCCTCTCTGAGAAGGTGGCATTCCAGCAGAGAGCCGCAGGAAATGAGGGGTGAGGCATGTGGACATCTGGGAGAAGAGCTGCTCTTTACCGTGGCCCTTGGCGCCCAGGCCTCCGTTTCCCCCTCTCTGGAATGGTCTGTGAGATAAAGGCTGTCCACAGGTAACCTCGTGCTACCCTGGCTGGAGACACCGGCCCCAATCAGCATGTTCAGAGCAGGTTAGCACAGGAATCTGACCAGATGGGGGCAGAGGGACCCCTCGGGCAGAGCTCGCGAATTTCTGCTACGAAGGGGGCGTGGCTTCAGCTCACACCTAGCTTACCCTTAGCTGAAGAATTAAAAAGTGTCCCTATTTCCTTACCTTCCCACTGTCCCTTCCACGCTGACCTGGGTCAGGGAGCTGAAAGGTTAGAGGTCAGACAACTGACGGCTCCTGGGTCAGCCCACGCCCCTCCAGGGGCCTGGCTCTGGGAGGGCTCCCTGCACCCCAACCCGGAACTGCATGGCAAGCCCCGCGCAGCCGTTCCTCCGCATTCTCTTCCCCCTGGGCTGAGGCCCACAGCCTTCCGGCCGTGACAATTGGCGGACGGGGTGCCACCCTGCGCCCTGGCCCTAGGGAAGTTGGAGGTGGCTGACCCGAGGGGGATAAGGCTACAAAGGAAGAGAGGGTGGTGGTGGTGCGCTCAGGGAGAGGGGCGGGGCCGGTGGGAGGATGGGTGGCTGGGATGCCGAGCTAAGCTGGGGACCTGTGCTGGCCTCTGCTGGAGCGGTGCAGGGCGGGGCTCAGCGCCATATGACGGCATGCGGTGGGGACACGTGGGGAGGGGCCGCTCCTGAACCTGCAGATGATGCTGCCTTTGCACTGGTCCTCCAACAAGCGGTTCGCACCAGCCCTTTGTCCAGATCTGACTGCATGCTGTGGACACCAGAGGCTCACAGGCAATGGCAGACAAGACACACAGTCACGACGCACGGGGCCAGCGCTGTGACATGGTACTCGGGGAGCCTAACTCTTGAGAAACAAAGTGGCTCCAAGCCTCAATTTACCCTGACGGTGGAGGGGTGCGGAGAGAATCTGGGCACACTACAGAGTTGTCACCACCATGCAACCCTTTCTTAACAGGGCTGGAGTGAGTTTCTTCGATGCCCAGGGAAGAATGAGCCTTGAGGCTGAGTCCAGTTACTAGTACTATGGCTGCGGACACGTGCACACACATCCCCGGGAAGCCGCCAACGGGAGTCCCCGAGAACCTGAGCAAGTGAACCCCCTGGTCTGCATCCCCTCATCTGAAAAACGGGGGGGAAGGGGCGTATTAGATGATTTCCAGAACACTCCCAGCTCTAAAATTCTGTGTTCTCTGATTTTCCGGGTAATTTAGAAGTGGTGTGGAAATTACCCTTTGTCAACTGAATTCTGTTTTGAACAGCCAGCGGGCTGCCTACTTAAAGGAATCTTACAGTCAACGCTGTCGCAAATATAAAGAGGCTCCTTGTAGTGGATCTTCTGCATAGATTTTCTCGAAGGCTTGCCTTACAGAGAATACCTACAGTCGTGAGGCTAGTATGGCCCGAAGAGTCACAGTCCCAGATCTGCCACCTGATCTGATCTTCTAACAGTCCCACAAAGTGGACAGGACACAAGACAAGGAGAGACCCGCACAACTGCACCGGTGTTCCTGGGAATGGGACAAAACAGGACACACACACACACACCCAGCTGAGCTCCCTGCCCTGCATCCTACCCCATGGGCACAAATAGGAAGTGAGCCCAGAGCTGAGGATGGAGCTCCCGGCCTCTCGGTCTGATGAAGCCTCCAGGCAGGCTCGGGCTGCTGGGCAGGGGGTGGGCAGAGGGCGGTCACTCCCATTCTCCAGTGATGTGGGAGGATGTCCGTTCCGGCTTGAGCTCGAGCTTGCACTCAGCAGACCTGCACAGGGCCCCCGGGGTGTGAAGAAGCCGGGGTAGGGTCATCTAAATCCCGACGCTCCTCCCAACAAGTGCGGAGAGCTGTCCGAAGGGTTCCTCCCACTTCCCTTAGGAGCAGAGGGCGACGTGATGAGCTGTCCTCACAGCAGCCGTCAGCCTGGTCCAGATTCCCAAGCCCAGAAGCCCCGACCCTCTGCAGTGCTCCTACCGGCTCTTGGCTGCTGCAGAAAGAGCCCAGTGTCCAGCATCACTGCCAGGGTGTGAGCTGGCCTCGTGGCCCACTTCTGGAGAGCCTGAAGCCAGGGGCTAGGGCCAGTTCCCCCCAGAACCGCGGTCCAGATAACATCTGAGCAACTGCTCAGTGCCCAGTGCTGTGCTGGCCCTGCCCTGAGGGGCCTACCACTCAGCACTCGGGGAGACACCCACACAGGCTGTGGAACATAACTGGGTTCCATCTAGGAAACCTGGCAAGGCTTCTCAGCCGAGAAGATACCTGAGGACGGATAGAGTTAACTCTCCAGCTCCCCACCCCCACCGGCCCAGGGGAATTCAAACCAGGTGGAGTCCCCTTCCTCTCTCAGCTTCCAAAGGGCAGAGATATCCAAACCGCACTCAGCAGGGGCCCCTCCTCTCCCTTTAAACCTAGATTCCTGAGGGGAAAGCAGATGCGGGGGCTGCCTCTCCCCCTACCTCTGCGCCCCGCCATCTCTAGGTCCAGGGAGACCACCAGAGGACCCTCCCGGGCTCACCAAGCTCCGGTCCTCTGCCCCTCCCTGGGTGGCCACACCCTGCAGTGCTGGGCCAAGCTGCCACCTGGTGTCTCTGGAGTCTTCACTCATCCTTCCCAGCCCCTCCTCTCCTCCTCTTCTCAGCCGGCTTAAACCTGTCTGCTCCTGGTACCGCCCCACTATGTCTCGCTCACTCCTGCCTCAAAGCCATGCCCAAGCAGCACCACACTAGGAACACCCACGGTCCCCTAACCCCATCCCATGGAATGTCCTTTCCGGGCTCTGAAAGTTCACCTCTTCCCCAAAGCCCCCCTGCAGCTCACTGACCCCATCTGAAGAACCCCCCATCATGCCCCCAGCTTATGATCTGTGTCTTCACTACACCCTGGAATTCATTCCGCCTCGGCCACCCTAGGAAGGGTCTCCTGCTCCACACTGACCCTTTTATTTTAAAATCCCTGTATAACCCCACCTCACCTCGCCCAGATCGCCCCTTCCCAAATCTTACCTTCTCACACATGCCTCCCTTTCCCCCACTGTGTGGCACTTAAGCTTCAGTTTTTATTCCTACCTAGCAATTAACTGACACCCACAAACATGAGCAGAATCCTGATGCTGGGGGCACCTTAAACCGATCAAGTGCTCAACACATATGGCTTACTAATCAAAATAGCTAGGATTTTCTGAGCTCTGACTACGAGTTGTGCACAATGGCAAACTCATTAATATGTTATCTCTCATTTTCAGAGCAACCTGCAAGGTGGAGATTTGTTGTCATTTTTTTACAGACTCAGAGAGGTTCACTGTCTGGTCTACAGTCATGCAGGTCTGTCTGATCCAAAGTTTGAGTGTTTTCCACCACCTCAAGCTAGCTGCCTTTCCCTTGCCTAGGATTCATCCATCAAATGACTCGATCAGACCCATAGAAGACAGAGTACTCAGTCAGCCTGTCCTTTCGAGCAAAAGCCCAGAAATGTTATAACAGTGAAACTAGAGGTCCCTCTGCCCTTTCTATCTTACAGATGAGGAAACAGGTTCAGAGGTGCGACTTGCCATATGGTTTGATCAAATGTATATCAAACCAAAAAGCACTGAAAGGGGGTCTAATGAGCTGTTGGCCCTGGTTTGAATGCTGCTGATGCTGTAGGCTGTGTGATCCACCTATACGAGAAGGTAAGCTCCCAGGGCCCCGTCCGGGATAATTCCTTTGCTCCACTATAAACCTTGCTTAGAACTAAATCACAGGATTTCAGCAGTTTGGGGGTTCGTCATCCCAGATGACTGCAACCTACAGAAGGGCAGAGATGGAGCAGTCCTTACTGAGTCCCTAGAGGAGAGTGTGAAATCTACCACAGCCACTAAACACCGAGCCTGCGCCTTTCAGCCTTTTCTGGCCGCAATATATGCAAATAATAATAACAGTAATGCTCCCTTGCCGGTTTACACTCTTCAAAGCACTTCCCTTTATCACCGCATATTGTAATAGCATTTTAGAAACTGGGCACCTGGGATCAGGTGACTTGCTGGCGGGTGCAGAAGCTGGGTTATGGTTCCTTTTTTCTTTACTGTATTTGTTTACTACATACCAAGCTCCTACCATGCGCCATGCCCCATGCTAGTCTTGAGGAGGGATTTTGGAAGAGACGGGGTTTGGGGGCAGTACGCAGATGCCAGGGAAGACAGTCCCAGCCTTGAAGCCAGCAGGGAGATGGACTTGGAGCTTTTCCGGTGGGTGGCTCCGGAGTCTCTCCTCTTAGGACAGAAAAGCAGGACTCCTGTCCCACAACCTCCACCCTCTCCTCCAAGCTCAGCCTCTTGAAGCTCAGAAGCGCTGGGAACTGTAGCACATCCCTCCTGACACAGCCCATCTCCCTTCTGGATGGTGCTCAGAGCCCAGACTGAAGTCTGCCCTCCAGGGGGCAGGGCTGAGGAGAGCGGCCACAACGCAGCATCTTCTCAACCCTGCAGGTTGTGCAAATCCGCGGTGGCTGCCATCCTCAGAGCTGTCCCGACCGTTCCTCACACTGCGACCCCTCCTCCAGGGGTGCACACCCTTCACCCACTGGCTGTGCCCATCCCTTTCAGACCAGGCTGTGAAGTAACAGGGCCGCCACCGGAGGATGCCCAAACCTACTCACTTTCTGAGCACCAGCCCCTTCCCATCAGCAAAGTTCCCTGTGACGCAGAGAAGAGACTGTACTGCCATCCCACCCCATCCTTCCCCTAAGACTTTAGTCCCAAACAGCAGCAGCTACCAGCAGCAGGGTCCCTTCCCTGTCTGGGCTGTCACCACAGTCCTCCTGACCCTAGAGTGGAAACATCACTCTTTCTCCCTGCAGACACCTGCTCAGGTGGGCAAGAAAGAAATGCATCTCTCTCCTGGGGCTGAGACTCCAGCTGTTCCTAGGCGCTTTGGGACGCTACCTGTCCCCCCAGATTTTCACCTTTATAAGAAATAGGGGAGATGTTTCTAAGGCACAGCCCAAGCCCGTTTCATGAGAGAAGTTCTTGCTTCTACAAAGGGGCTGGAAGGGAATCTCACCTTCCTGGCCAGGCACTGAGAAGGGAGCTGTTCCTTTGGCGACATGGAGGCAGGGACCCCACTCAGGTGAGTCTGGGATTGTGGATGACCTACTCCCTCCCCCTCTCCACCTGCTCCAGCACAGGCTCGGGTGAGCTAAGCCGGCACACAGTGCTTGGAAAAACCTCTCTGCGAACGCGAAACACATAGCCACGAGGGCTGTTACTGGAGGCTTGTCACCTGCTTCGGGGACAAACACTGAGAAAAAGAGCGATCAGACCCTGGGGGTCCAAAGGAAGCGTGGAGCCTCGCGGTGCCCTAAGTCCCCGCTCTAGGACTGCAAACCCCATCAGCGCCCGCGCGCCCCTGTTTGCCCCAACACAATCCAAGGCCACTCCACCCCAGTGGAGCCCCGGACGACCCACGCTCGGAGCCCAGCACCCGCGGCGTTCTCGGGGTGGGAAGGGGCTTGGATGGTGCAAGGTCAGGGCTCCGCGTGTGGCCCCAGCTAGTGGCGCGCGCAGGGGCTGCTCCCGGTCCCGCCACGAGGAGCGGCGGGTTTCCCAGCGGCGGGTCCGGCCGGGGGCGCATGGGCACGACGCGGGTCCCGGCGGAGCCCGAGCCACCACTCACCATGCTGGGAGAGCGACAGCGGCAGCAGCAGCAGAAACGCCGAGAGCACCAGCGCGAAGCGCATCGTGTCCTGGCCTCAGACCCGGAGCAGGTGGCTGCGGGCTTGGCGGAGGGTCCGGGCGGCCGGGCGGCAGGAGCGTGGGCGCGTCTCAGGGAGGCCTGGCGGTGGCTCGGACGGCCGGGCGCTGACCCAAGACTCCCGAGTCGCGCTCCGCAGGCCCCTCCTCGCGGCCGCTGCGGCAGAGCCGGGCCGAGGCGCGGAGCCAGGCGGCAGAGGAGCGGCGGGTGGCTGCGTCGCGGGCGGTGTCTGCGCGGCTGCGGCCCTGCCGGCGGCTGCTGCGACTCCGGTCCCGTCCGCGCCGGCCCCCGCCCCCTCCCCTCCCCTCCCCTCCCCCAGGACCGCGCGGGAGGGGTGGCGGGGCCGGGCGGGGCGGTGCTGGGCGGAGAACAATGAGCAGAGGAGGAAACTCCGCCCTGGCGCGCGGCGGGCGGGGGAGCGCGGCGGGCGGCGGGCTCCAGGCTCCCGGCGGGCAGCCCCCGCGCGGGCGGGGGTGTGAGCGTGAGCGCCGGGAGGAGGGGTAGCCGGGGAGGCTCTCGGCGCCGGATTGCCCCCTGCCCGCGGGGCCGCCCCCCGGGAGCGCAGGTGTCGCCCGCGGTTCTTCTGAGGGGCTCTGGCGGGACCCCCCTCACTGCCGGGGTCCTCTTCGCCCAGGTCCGGAGCTAGGAGGCCCCCAGCGCTGTGTGTTCGCTAAGGAGCATTCCAGACCTCCCGGCTGCGTTTTGCTGCAAAGCCTGAGAAGCACGTCTCCCACTTGCCAGGTGCAACTCACCTGCGGGCGGGCCTTCTGAGCAGGTCTGCGCCGTAGGGTCTGCACCCGGCAATGTGGACTAATTAGTGGCTTAACGTCTCTGAACCGACCTCACCTGTGAATAGAGGTGGTGGTTTAAAAAAAAGAAATTTTTGAGGGATTAATATGTGCCACTTTGAGTTCTAAGTGCTTTGCATATATTAATTCATTTACTCTCCGCAACAGCCATGTTTTCGGCTTCATTTTGCAGGCAGGGAACTGACTGAAAAAGAGGTTTAAGAAACTTGCTCGAGATCACATAACTGGTAACAGTCAGGCTTGCTTCTGAAAGTATCAATAATTTGGAGACATACTTGGCGCAGTGCCTGGCGTGTAGTAATTGCTCAGTAAGTGTTAGCTGTTGTTCTGACGCTCGCTCTACCAAGAACAGCAATAAGGATTTAGGGCTTCGGGACCAAAACTGACTTGAGCTCAAAACCCAGCTGTGCTCATCTGTTAGTTGTAAAACGCTGGGCAAGTGACTCCACGTACCTCAGCTCTTTCCGTCTGTAAAATAGGGATAACAGCACCTACCCCAGAGGGTTGCTATGAGAGTTAACTAAGATAAAATACAGGACAAGCGCTTAGCCCAGGACCAGGAACATAGAAAGTGTCCGGGAATGAAGCGGCCCGCGCTCCCAGTACTGGAAGGAGAAATTTGCCGACCTGAGATGGGGGTGGGAATTGAATTCCGTAAACCGAGGAAACCCGGTGAAAGAACAAAGAAGTACCCCTCTGTTTTTCGTTTTGTTTTGTTTTTCAAAAGCTGCTGGAAGGATGCAGAGCCTGGAACCCCCTGCGGAGGAGGCGCATGGGTGGCGCCGGGGAAAGGGAAGCAGACCCAGAGGGGGGAGGGGGGATTAACTCTTGTTGGGGGGGCGCCAGGATTTGGCTCTCACGTGACTCCTGCGTTGATAATTTGGAGTCTTTCTGCCAGATGGGTCGGGGGGTGGGGGGAAAGAAGGGGTGTCCCCAGGACCCAGACCCTTGTCAGAGACCGTGGACTCCTTGAGCCCCTTAAGTGGGCTACACGCTGGCGCTGCCGGAAAGGCACAGCATCTTTGGAGCAGCGAAGGAAGCGCTGGTGCCCTGGCTGGGGTTTCGCGGCAGCAGGCTCAGGCTTGGGAATGGCTGGCTGACTTGCCTGTTTTCATCAGGAAGTTTCTGCAGGATCATTCTGGCCCCGTTCTCCGTGCCGCATATGGGAAAGACAGCGTGTTCCCTATAAATACTGTGGGATGTGTGTGTGTGTGACTATCTTCGATGTTTTTTGGTACTGTTCTAAATATCCGTGCCAACAAGAGGGCTTGTTTCTCTTTCTGAAACCAAGCAATACGCTTTAAAAATTGGGATTGAAAGTTTTTTGTATTGTGTGCTCTCTGATTTAAAGTGCTTTGCACTCAATCAACTGCTCCAAAAATCTAGAAATGATCATGTTAACTTTGCAAGGGGAGAGTGTATACTTCAAATTCACATGATTTGGGGTTGGTCCCATTACCAGATTGTGCAAAATTAAAATGAGAGCAGACATCCAAGCATAGGAAAGGGGCAGCTCTTTGTAGCTGAAGACTTAGCAGAATCAGAGATGAGCTGGACCCTCCCCAGTAGCCAGCAGCACCCCATCATCCTCCCACCTGATGCAGGTGGAGCTTTCAGGAATGAGGCTGGCCAGGCTTAGAGATCACCTGTGATCAGTGAGCAGAACTGCCCGAGTTACCTGGCCTGTGCCCTGGACCCACTTTAACATAGCACTCCCACTAGCTAGTTCACTGGCCCAGAACACCTGAGTTTATAGTCAAAACTCAAAGCACTTTGTAGATGCTAATCCATAATCCTTCTGAGATTTATTACATTTTGTTTATATGTATGCATTCATTAGCTCCCCTAGGGGACTTTCAACTCTTTTTTTTGCTTTAGACAATTATATTTATTAACATATTATTTTGAAATAATTTTAGATTTACAGAGAGTTGCAAGAAGACTACAAGAGTTCCTGTATACCCTTTACATGGCTTCCTTTAAGGTTAGCATCTGAAGAAAACATGACACAATGACCAAAATTTAAAAAATTAACATCAATTCAATACTATTTACTCATTTAAGACCTCAATCAAATTTTGTAACCTTTTTTTCTCACGTACTTTTTCTGGCCCAGGAAGTCATCCAGGATCCCACATTGCACCTAGTTTTCCTGTCCACTTTCTTCTACAGTTGATGACAGTTCCTCAGTCTCTGTCTTGTATGACATTGACAGATGCTTTCAACTTCTTAACGTGGGGTCTCTCTTATTCACCTACTTCCTCAGACCACCCGGAACAGCACATCACATCATATAGATACAGATACAGATGTAGATACTGAATGCAAACATGAATGCCAACTGGTAGGTATTACACGGGAATCTATGGCACAGGTTTAAAAACCATGGTTTTAGGCAGATTCTCGACCACTGCGCCACCAGGGAAGCCCCACATTCATTTTTATTTGTCAAAATTTTAATCCACTTGTTATATTGCAGAATAAACATCTTATTGAAGAAAAAATAAATAAATAATAAAAACCGTGGTTTTTCCCCTGGTCGCTGTCAGTCAAAGCGAGCAGTCATGATACTGGGCCTCACCTGCAATCTGGTGATGTTGCTGACTCATCCTTAAGTGCAGGTTGGATAAAGTTCTCCTGATCCGCATCCTTAGTAACTTTAATCTCCAACCACAGCGTCTACATCTAGGGGTGGGACAGAGCCTCCAGGCACCACATACCCCAATAAAAAATAAAAGCCCACGTATCCATCCTGGGGCCACATCACTGTTCACAAGGTGCCAAGGATGCTCTTAGTTTGGTTTTCTGATCTCTGACCTCTGAGTTCCTTGGGGGCCCAGGATGGCATTTCTTTCATCTTGGAATCTCAGTGCCCACTACAGTGGTGCCCGCCCCCAAGACGGTGCTCAATACCCAAAGGCTGAATAGACAAAGAAGTGGTTGAATTTTATCTCCAAGGCTGGGCTTTATCTCTGACTGCCAAGTTTTGTGATATTCTATGAATAGCAGCTGAGGTTCAAATTGGGCACCTCTCCCCAAAGTCATACACTTACCTATTGTTATTCAACAGCATCTACTCTGACAGCATAGAATGCCAGGCCCTGTACACAGTGCTGAGAATGCAAACGCGGATGATACAGCTTCCACCCTCTCAGGGGAGAAGTGACACCTGTACACAAACATAACTGAGGTGCAGTAGAGTCCATAACAAGTGTCATGAGCAGGCACGTGGGAGGCAGAGAGCAGGACAGGCTCAGCTTCACCGGGAGAGGTCAGGGATGGCTCCTGAGGAGGAAACAGGGTCTTGGAGAAGGAGTAGGACTTCACCAGGGGAAGAACAAAAGCAACAGCACTTTGGGCAGGTGGAGCAACATGTGAAAGTGAAGAGGGGACCTGAGAACTGTAGGCAGGTGTTTTGCCCTGAGTGCAGGGTTTGCAGGCAGGGATGGAAGATGAGGCTGGAGAGGTGGGTGGGGTGAGATCCTTAGACAATGGAGAATCCTCAAAGGGTCATAAGCTGGAGGAGACAAGACCAGCTTTCCAGTGAGCAAGATCATTCTAGCTGTAGTTTACTGAAGGCTCGGCGGGCAGATGCGAGACTGGAGGTGAGCACAGTGCTTTGGGAGGCTAAGGCACCCGTCCCCGAAGGGCCTGAGCTCAGACAATGGCGGTGGGAAGAAAAGGAGGGGCTGTAAGCAGCTCCTTTGCCCCTTTTTTGTTCGTTCATCCCCATTTTCCTCTTTTTTGTTCGTTCATCCCTATTTTCGTTAGACCTTAATCATAAAGGTGAGATCGTTAGGCAACATTTAACTAAGTTCCTGATTTCTGCTTTTCTAAACATACACAATGCCTTACCTAACCTGTTGATTCCTTTCCTGGATTAGAAGGAATAAGAATGAAGAATTAAGTAGTTAAAGGATGACTGACTCTCTACCCCCAGCTTCCCCTTAGTAAATTTGCAGGTGGACCACGAGGGCAAGAGAACATCCAATTGCAGACGGATCACGTGAGCAAGACAGAGTCCCAAGGAAGATGGGGAGAAGTCAGCAGGCCTGCACGCAATGGAAAGATGACGGAGAATCTGACCTCCTGCCTTAATGATTAACTGAGATTGTTTCCCCTTTAAAAATTGTGACGGCTGAACAGAATCTTTGGAGTTGGTCTCTGGATACAAGTCCACTTTCTCCCCAGATTGCCAGCTTTTCTGAATAAAGTGTCTTTCTTCTCTGCGAAGCTTGCCCCTCGACTTATTGGCTGTTGTGCGTTCGGTTACAGGGCCTGATACAAGAGGTATTTGGTGGTCAGAATTGATAGGACTTAGTGATACACTGGATGTGGACGTGGTGTGTCATGTGGCGTGTGTGGTGTGTTGGGGGCATGGAGCCATGGAAGGAGTCTAGGAGTCTAGGCTTCCCACTTGGGTTACTGCGTGGATTATCTGAGTGCCAAGGTTGAATGTCACTAAATGAGATGGAGAACATATAGAAGCAAGTTTGGAAGTAGAAAATGATGAATCCCACTTTGAACATGTTGACTCTGAAGACCCACGGGGCACTCCGGGGCTAGGTCTAGAAGTTATATCTGTGACACTGAAGCTCAGATCTGAGGTCAGGACAGGAAATAGAGATTGGTGAGCCATCCAAGTGCAGGCAGGGGTTGTAGCCATGGCAGAGGATGATTAGCCTGGGATGCTGGGCAGTGACAAGAGGCTGGAGGCAGAGCCTTTCAACATTCACGGAACGGGCTGAGGAAGTGGAAACAGGGAATGAGGAGCTGCTCATTCCAAGAGAGAAGCTGCTCATAACCAAGAGAGAAGGGTGCCATGGAAACAGAGGGAGGAGGATGTTTTAGTAAGAAGAAGGTAGTCTAGTGTCACCTGCTGCAAAAACTGAAATCTACTGATTGAATCTGGCAATGAGAGGGTCACTGGGAATTTCACCCAGAGTGATTTTAATGACGTGCAATAACTTGGGGGAGTCTTTGGAGGTGAGGAAAGTGAGGCATTGAGTGTGGGTGTGAAAGGAAGGAGGGAGCACATAAGGTCGAGGGAAAGGTTTGTGTGTATTGGTTCATTGTAAAACTGGAGAGATGCCCATGAGTGTGAGCCGAGAGAAGAAGCCAGTCGAAAGGGAGAAGTTACAGGAGACGGGATGTGAAGCAGAGACGGAAGGACTGATCTCAGGCAAAGGAACTTCGTTGCTGAAGCTGGGGGATTGGGACACTCTCTGTCACAGCAGATGAGGAATGGCCTTGGAGTGAGTCAGCTGGAATTTGAATCTTTGTTCTGTGTTTTAATAGCTGTGTGACCTTGGGCTTTTACTTAACCTCTCTGAGTCGGAGCTGCCGCCTCTATAAAACAAATAATAGCATGAATCTTGCAGAATCACCGTGAGAATGTGAGGGAGTGCATAATGCCTCATTGACACTCAATAAATGGAGGGTCATGGCCTCGTGTCCACGAAGGAACTGCTCCACTGCCCGCCTCTCCTGTGAGGAGGAAGGGCAACAGGGCAATTACTCTGTGCTCTGTCGTGTTGCTGCTCCTCAGCAGACATTTCCCCTCTCAGAAGCCCTCATTCTGGAGCAGAAAAGCAGGTCGTGCCCCAGAACGGCAGGTTTTCCCACCATGGCTGCCTCCACGCAGGCCAGGGCTGGGGGTTACAAAATCAGGGTGTCTCTCCTCATCAAATGCAATGGAGATGCTTGTACGAGGGCCCTCAAGACAGGGCTTAGCACCTAACCATGATCTTCGTGATTCCCAAACACTTCAGATTCAGAGACAGCCTGGGGCTCAGTGGATGGTCCAGATCATGGGCCCAACACCCTCATCACATGGGAAGAAAACTGAGGCCTGGAGTGTTGAGCTCACGTGTTCCCACTCACACAGCTGGTAAACAGCATTGGTTCCAGATCCTGTCTAGAACTCCAGCCACTGTTCTAACATAGCCCATGGCCTGGGCATGAAGTATCCACACTCACGCAGCTGGGTCAAAAAGCCACAGGTCCCATGGCAGGAACAAAAGGTGATGTGCCGTGGAGACGGGGCTGGGGGAGGGAGATAAGAATCAATTCCTAATTAAGTTGAAATTAAAAAAGTCCGGGGCATGGGGTTTGGCTCAGTCTTCCTGATCCGTGTGCCCAATCTGCTTTCCAGTCTCATCTCCCACTTACCCCCTGACCATCCTTCCCCCTCCTGCTAATTCCTCTGCTCGGTGCAATAAAACAGCACGCAGTTAACTTCTACCTGGAGGCTGACCAGGACCAGAATGTGTGCTTGAGTCGTATTGCATGGAGCTTTGCCTGTATTCTGGGCATGTGCTAACGCTACTTTCCTCACATGATTTAATCCATACAATGCGGAGAGGTAAATATATTACCATTAATCCATTTTGCAGATGAGGAAATAAACACCTTATTTCCCTGCATCCTCCTGAAGGTAGATGTCACTTTTTTCGTGTCCCTCCTCTCAGGATGTTGACCTGTGTGTGTCTAATTTCCCCCGTAAGCCCCAAGCTCCTTGAGGAAGGAGCTGTGTCTGGTTCTGCTCTGTACCCTTGGCGGTCCCTGGTTCAGCCTCTTATCTCCTCCCTCCTCTCCTGCCTTCCCTCCACCTGCCACCAGAGTGTTATCCTTGGAATCAGTTGTGATATATCCTGTTCAAGCTCTTGTCTGCTTTCCTGTTGCCCAAATTCCTAAACCCAGCATTCAAGGCTTCCAAATTCTGGCCCCAACTAACCTTTCCATCTTCTCCCACTGAGAGGGAGAAGGCTCTTTAGATTCAACTGTGACACTCACTGTCATGCTCAAGTCTTTGCCTTTGCTTCTCCTTGTGCCTGGAATTAACCTACTTTCCACCTGTCAGTGTTTGAAGGCTCAGATTTGGTGCAGGCTATTCAGATCTGTTCCCCACCTCTCAGGTCATAATCACTTCCTCCTCTTTGTTCCCTTGGCCTAGAGTTAGTACCTTAATTCACTGTCTAATTTCACATGTTTTTTGTTAGTTATATACACATACACCATGAGTTCTTTCTTTGAGGAAAAGAACCTCACTTTGTGTGTCAATTCTATACTCAGCATGGCTGAAGTTGGCTTTTGATAATAAAAACAATGTGAGTAATATCTAGAGTTTGTTGATCCTTACCACATGTGCTAGCACTGAGCTAGGGGTTTTACATGCACAGCCTCATTTAGTCTTTTCAGCAACCTCGTGAGGTGCCGTTATGTATCCCATTTTATTGATAAGGAAACTGAGGCGTTCGTGGAAATTAAGTAACTGGCCTAAAATCACACAGATATTAAGTAGTGGAGTCAACATTCAAATCCAGCAGCCTGACTCCTAAAACCATCACACTATTCAGAGAGTGAATAAATACGTGAATGAATAGTGATATTTATTGCACTATAATTTTGCCTGCTGTGTCTCATAAACATTGTTAGGATGAAATATCTGTCCTAGGAGCAATCTAAAACATACAGTGCAGATGTAGCAGGCGACTAGTGTTTTTTCTCAATTCAGGAAATGATTGGTTCACCACGCGACCCCTCCTGCACTTGTCAAAACCCACACTCCCTGTATCCCCAGAAAGCCTGCCCAATTCAAATAAAAATTGGCATGGATTTAGCCTTACAGTTTTCAGTTACTGAAACCTCATTATACAATACACATGAGCCCTAGACCACGCCCTTCATTTAAGTTAAACACGTGCAAGAACTTTTCATTTAATCACCAGATTCTTCACGTCTCTGGGCTGCTGCTTGCTCCATCTGCAAAAGTCAGAATTGCTGTACTACCCACAGTGTTTTTATACCGCTGCTCCCCAACTCTCTCTTTCTCATTCCGAAGGATCTTCTAAACTGCTTTAACTGGTTGGTATTTGTTAAAGGTTTTTTTTTTTTTTTTTTGCGGTACGCGGGCCTCTCACTGTTGTGGCCTCTCCCGTTGCGGAGCACAGGCTCCGGACGCGCAGGCTCAGCGGCCATGGCTCACGGGCCCAGCCGCTCCATGGCATGTGGGATCTTCCCGGGCTAGGGCACGAACCCGTGTCCCCTTGCATTGGCAGGCGGACTCTCAACCACTGCGCCACCAGGGAAGCCCTGTTAAAGGTTTTTATTCACTCTTCCTGGCAGCTTGATTCATAAAACCCAGGTTTATCCAACCCCATTATTACTTCTGCTCTCGGGGGACACACCCCATTTACAGGGGCTTAGGTCTAGGGAAAAGGTATCTAGCCCAGGTGTCCTTCTTCCTTGCTAAAGAGGTGACTAAAACTACAGGGACAGGGTTGCAGACCTGCAAAGATAAACAAGCTGGCCAGATATGGGCGAACGGCGGGGCTGGGATGTAGCTCTGGAGGTTCCCATGACCTCACCAACCTCTGAAGCATTGTTCTTCCCCTGTTACCAGAGCATTCTGATAACACTTACACACTCAGAGTGCACAGCCGGGGTTGTAGGGTCTGACCCGTGCAGCAGGGAGACAGCGCAAATCCCTCTGCTCAAATTGGAAAGAATCCTGACAATCATTTATTCGGAGGCTTGAATAAAATCCCAGGTTCAGAGAATCCTAGAGTTTAAAGAGTTCTCTCCTGAGTCCTCTTCCTTCACAGCAGGGGTGCTTCGTGCATTTCTAGATTTGTGTCTCTGTGTGCAGCTCTGGGCTCCTCAGCTGCACTCTCTGTGATCACTCTTACATCCCAGCACCTAGCACGGTGCCTGGCCACAGTAGGTACTCTATAAAGACTGGTTGGATAAATGAATCAAATTCCAGAGATAATTTTAAAACAAAAACTGTATTTCTATTCTTTGTTTTAGCATCAACTAGCTCATGATATCAGGAAACTCTCTGATCAGGAAGTGTTAGTTTCCTTATCTGCAAAATGGGAGGAAAGTATCAGCCTTAACTCCTTTTCAGAGTTGCTTCAAAACTCTGGAGGCAAAAGTTGTTGCAGTTTGAAAAACACAAACCTTTGTAGCCATTTCTCATTAAAATACAAACCTCTTTGTAGCTATTTCTCATTATTATTATTTAATCAGTCTCTCCTGGACTTTGCACAGGTTGATGTGGCAAATCATTTTAACTCCAGGAATGAACACTCCATGTTATATCACGGAGCGCCTCAAGATTGTTTTAAACCTTTGAACCCTTGGGGGACAGTTTATTGATCCACTTTCTGTGCTGTTTTTAGCAGAGCCCTGGGTCCAACCCCTAGACCCAGAGACAGTGACGGATGTAGGAGGGTGTGAGGGCCAAGACCCAGAGGTTCGTTCCTCTGTCTCAAGGTAGGACTGTACCTAGTTGCTTCTGAATGAAGCAGCTTTCTCCCCTCCCTTTCACAGGGAGTCCCAGGAGAGTGAATTTCACAGCTTCCCTCACCTCTCAGGAAGGCTCTCCCAGTCGCTGTGTCCCAGGAGTCCTGGCCTCTAAGCTCTATCTAGGCTGTGAGCTTACTGGGTAAAATAGTTTAGACTCTTCAGAGGAAAGCCTGGGTCCAAGGTTAGTCAGAACATCTCCCTGGGGTCCATCTTTCACAAAAATCATACCCTTCCACCTTCTGATGACTAAGGGGGCCTTTCTAATAGCAATCACCTTGTACAGGATCAAAAGACTGCATTGTCTCTGCAGCTGTTGAGTGCTGTGTTCTAACTGTTACTGAATACACAGACGTAGGCCCCTAGGCTTCCCCCTTCGGCCCAAAGCCCCACATTCCCAAGCCCCAGACCTCAACACTGAGGACCAGCCCCAAGCTCAGTCTCTTCATTTTCCTCCAGTAACCCCTCAACGTTTTCCTCTCCACTTTGGAAACCAAAAATCCCCCCAAGGCAGCAAGGTTTTCCTTAGGAACTATAGGGCACTGAACACGTGGGGACTCCTCTGGCCACTGAGAGTCAGCGAGCCTGGAACTGCCCAGATTTCTAACCCGGACCTCAGTCCTTGAAGATGTCTTCTTCCTGCACCAGGTAAACTCAGTAATTATAATTATATAGCTAAGGTTTGCTGAGCACTTACTTTGTGCCAGGCCGTGTTTGAAGTACTTTGCAAGCAACCTCTAATTTAATGTTTTGCAACAAACCTGTGAGGAAGGAACTATTTTCTTCCTATTTTACATTTAAGAAGACAACATTAATAACTTGCTCAGAGGTGGACAGCTAGTAAGTGGCAGGGCTTGGCTTCAAAACCCCGAGCAGTCAACTGCACGTGCTCTTAACCATTCTGCTCAGCTAGTGGGAAGAGATGCGCCCCTCCAGTAAGAGCTGTTTCTACCTGATCATCCTCTATACTTCAAGGCTCAGCTCAAAAGAGCCCCATCGGGCTTCCCTGGTGGCTCAGTGGTTGGGGGTCCGCCTGCCGATGCAGGGGACACGGGTTCGTGCCCTGGTCCGGGAGGATCCCACATGCCGCGGAGCGGCTGGGCCCGTGAGCTATGGCCGCTGAGCCTGCGCGTCCGACGTCTGTGCTCCGCAATGAGAGAGGCCACAGCCACGCAGTGAGAGGCCCGCGTACTGCAAAAAAAAAAAAAAAAGCGCCCCATCTATGAAGCCTGTGTTCTGAGTTTTTCTCCCCTGTGGCACTTTATTTACACCGTCGTTGGGCTTTTGCCAAACTATGATAAATGGTGGCACCTGAGACCGTCCCACCCACGCCCGCACCTCTGCCCTCGCTTTAGAGGGAGGCTGTCACCTTATATCCATTGCCGCCTCCCCATCTCCTAGAAGAGCCTTCACGAATGTTCACTGATTGAAACAATGATGGACACTAAGGTGGTGGCTTCTGTCTGAAGCAATTCTGGGGACGAGGGCGAGAAGCACACTTAGCTGGGTTCTTGGAGGATAAAGAATGAGTGAAGGTGGTAATCTGAGACTTTTAGAAGTTTATGATATAACTGGGAAATCCACTGTGCACCCTTAACATATGGCTTTATGAAGAGACACATCAGCAAGGGCAAAAAATGCATATCTAGGGACTTCCCTGGTGGTCCAGTGGTTAACACTCCACGCTCCCAATGCAGGGGGCCTGGGTTCGATCCCTGGTCAGGGAACTAGATCCCGCATGCATGCCGCAACTAAAGGTCCCGCCCGCAAGAACGAAGAGCCCACATGCGGCAACAAATATCCTGCGTGCCGCAACTAAGACCCGGGGCAGCCAAATAAATAAATAAAATTTTAATGCATATCTAGCTATCGATTCTGGGCATAGATGAACTTAAAACATTTTTTGGGATAGGTAACAATTCACATGATTCAAAAAGTCTAGGGACTTCCCTGGTGGCGCAGTGGTTGAGAATCTGCCTGCTAATGCAGGGGACGAGGGTTCAAGTCCTGGTCTGGGAAGATCCCACATGCCGCGAAGCAACTAAGCCCGTGAGCCACAACTACTGAGCCTGCGCGTCTGGAGCCTGTGCTCCGCAACAAGAGAGGCCACGACAGTGAGAGGCCCGTGCACCGCGATGAAGAGTGGCCCCCGCTTGCGACAACTAGAGAAAGCCCTCGCACAGAAACAAAGACCCAACACAGCCCAAAATAAATAAATAAATTTAATAAATAAATAAATAAACACTCCTGTTCTCTGTTTAAAAAAAAAAAAAAGTGTAAATGGAATATAGCGACTACTCCCCCCACCCAGTCCCCCAGCCACTCACACTCCTCCCCACAGACCACCAATGCTATTCCTTTCTTTTGTATTTTTCCAGAGGTATTTTATGCAAGAAAAAATAACATGTTTTTGCTATAATATATATTACATATACGTGTATATGCATTAAGTATATATTAGCTATACAAATATATTAGCTATATAT
The DNA here is from genome assembly GCF_949752795.1 of Hyperoodon ampullatus. Classification (NCBI taxonomy): domain Eukaryota; kingdom Metazoa; phylum Chordata; class Mammalia; order Artiodactyla; family Ziphiidae; genus Hyperoodon; species Hyperoodon ampullatus. The sequence continues at coordinate 87,872,483 of NC_136922.1, forward strand.
ATATATCATAGCTAAATTATGTAATATACACATAATATGTATTATATATGCTTTTTGTGGATTGACTTTGCCTGGGATATTCAATATTATAGCAGGCCATAAATTAAAATCTAACATTTACTAAGCTCACTATGTGATAGAAACTGGACCTCAAGATGAATATAACAGAAACCTTGAATCCTGCTCAAAAAGAGCTCCCACTTGGCCTAGGGTTGAGATGCATCTTATTTCACTTAATCCAGCCTGCACCCCAGAGACAGGCTGGGGTGGGGAGTGAGGGATAGAGAGGTAAAGGGAGCAGGTGGGGTGGACTTAAGTAAGTTTTAAAAGAGAATTCATCGCTTTTCTCTACTTTCTGTCCCTGGAAACTAACCATAAAGTGAGTCATTGTAAAGCAGATCACATTTTCTCCATAAAAATAATGCTGCAGTTGGAGGTTACATTCTGAAATAGACTTGGCCACAAAAGACACAGATATGACTGGAGATGTCATAAGAGCAAAGAACCATAAACCTTTATAATCACTTAAAACAATAAAATTATGCTCCAAAGCGTTTTACAAATGTACATAAATGTACCGATCATATCGATTACACAAAGGGCCCCAGTGAACCATAAAATGTACAGGCAGCACATAAAAAACACAGCATTGCTACCTCATAAGTTTTCCCTAGGACATATATTGTGTATGATAAGCATTAATTAAAAGATTAATTAACAATATTTCTTTCTGCCCCTCGTAGAATTCTTTTTAAAAGGCTTTTTGAGAATCGTTTGAAGATATTCTGAGATAATCATTTGGAGGCATTTTTTTGAGTTAATAATATAATAAAATTTGAGATGCCTTTTAGGCATCCAGAGCTCATTGAAAACTCATCCAAGAAAGTTTGAACCGTTGCCTAATGCTCCCAATACATTTTCTTTGATGGGGACAGAGACGTTCAAAATCACTCCCTTGATCGTAACATTGCCTTTAAAACGGCAGCAGCTCATTCAGACAGCAAAAAATTTTGAGCACAAACTGTGCTAGCTACTGAGGGTTAAAAAGGAAAAGGGATAAGACATGACGTCTACCTGGAAGAACTCATAGTGGACTGGCCAGCTATTATTAACATTAGCAGCTACTTTTTTGAAGGTTTATTATGTGCCATGGCAAGCCTTAGATACACATTAGCTCATTTAATCCTCGCGTTAGAAGGAAGATCCTTTTCTCTTTTTTTAAATAAATTTATTTATTTTATTTATTTATTTTTGGCTGCGTTGGGTCTTTGCTGCTGCGCGCAGGCTTTCTCTAGTTGCGGTGAGCGGGGGTTACTCTTTATTGCAGTGCACGGGCTTCTCATTTCAGTGGCTTCTCTTGTTGTGGAGCACGGGCTCTAGGCGCGTGGGCTTCAGTAGTTGTGGCTCACGGGCTTAGTTGCTCCATGGCATGTGGGATCTTCCCAGACCAGGGCTCGAACCCGTGTCCCCTGCCTCGGCAGGTGGACTCTCAACCACTGTGCCACCAGGGAAGCCCACACAGAAGATCCTTTTTTAATGTGTTTTAGAGAGGAGGAAACAGTTTAAACTTAACCCAGGTGTTATAGGTTGAATTGTGTTCCCCCAAAAGATATGTTGAAGTCCTAATCCCCAGTATCTGAGAATGCAACCTTGTTTGGAAATTGGGTCGTTGCAGATGCAGGTAAGTTAAAATGAGTTCACGCTGGAATAGGTGGGCCCTTAATCCCATATGGCTGGTATACTTTTAAGAAGAGGAGAGAGAGAAGAGAGCACCAGGTGAAGACAGACACACAGGGAGAAGACGGCAGGTGAAGGCGGAGGCAGAGATTGGAGTCATGTGTCTACCAGCCAAGGAAGGCCAAGGCCACCAGCCATCACCAGAAGCTAGTTGAGAGGCATGGACAGGTTTTCCCTAGAGTCCCCAGAAAGAATCAGCATTGCCAACACCGTGATTTCAGACTTCTGGCCTCCAGAACTGAGAGACAATAAATAAAAATAAGCCACCCAGTTTGTGGTCCTCAGGAAATGAATACCCCACACCACACGGCTGGTGGGGTGGAACCTGGCTGGGTCTGCCTCCTGAGCCCACTCTCTCAGCATCCGGCAGAGGGGACAAAGCTCCTCGGAGGACAGGGAAGAGCGGTCACCTCGGCCTGCAGGAGGGAGTCTGGGAAAGCTTCTCAGAGGAAGGAAACTTTGAGCGGGATCTCATCGGTTAAGGAGGAGTTTTCCAGGGCCTGAAGGGTGGGGTGGAAGGGAGTGCTGGGCAGGAGGATCAGCAGGTGAGAGGTGAGAAGCAGCTGCACGTGAGGGGGTTGGAGTGATGACGGAAGGTTTGCGTTGCTGGTAGAGGTGGTGGCAGCTTTTGTTCTAAAAAGGAAGGATTCCTTGTAAAGTGAGGACTGAGTCCCCATTTCTTCCCTTCCACCTCTCCTACCTCCTTCGTGCAGTGGAGGCAAAGGTCCATTCCCAGTGCCCGCTCCAGCCCCACTGGGCTCCTTTCCCAGCCTTGCTCTGCCCTGGGAGCCTCTGCCCTCACCATCTCCGTGGCTGACCCCTCTGGTCCCCAGGTCTCCACCCTGGAGATCCTCAGAGGCACCACCCTCTGCCCCCTGGAGTTTCCTCATTGTGGAGCTCGGTTTTCTTCAACCATCTCATTATCATTTGTATGCTCTGTGTTCTCTACCTCCCCCCACCCCCACCCCGCGCCCTCCCAACTTAAACTTAAGCTCTGTGTGAGCAGAGACCCCACCTGGCCTGTCCCCAGAATAAAGGGCTGGGTCTGGGACTTAGGAATGGCTTTGATAAAGATTTGTCAAATGAACATAGGAAGAACTTTCTAGCTGTGAAAGCAATTTAAAAGATCATATGGATGCCCCCAGGAGGACCTATCTATCACAGTAGGGACTCAACAGAGGCACTACACGTGGGTCTGCAGGCATGGAAGGCAGTTAGACTAAAGCCCTAGCGACTCTGAGCCTGGCTTTGCCGGTAGTCAGACTGTGTCTCCACTAGGACCCAGGTCTAATAAAGAGAGGCCTTTACCTGCGTGAGAGTCCAGGAGCCTCCTGGCAGGAAACTCATCCTAAGGAAGGATAGAATCATGCACATCTCTCAGGTTCTAGAACAACAGGCCAAGGCCAGAGAGAAGTTTCATTTCTGAGGTCAGCAAATATCTGTTTCCAAGGCTGTGCTGTGGCCCAGCTCCCATACAGAGGGGGCTGAATCACAAAGAAAATAAAGGCAAAAAGAGACACTAGGCACGGAGAGAGCAGGAAGCATCAGTGGCCCAGGCTGCGATGGCCAGAGGCTCCATCGGGGCAGAGAGCAGCACGGTCTGCAGCAGCATCAACAGCACGGAGTAGCGGCCATCACGGCAGGAACCTGGAGGGCTACCATGTAGCCTGGGAAGTTAAGCCGGTGTGGGCGTGACCTGCCCAGAACATGAGGGCCCTCTCCTAATTAGCACAAAGGTGCCATCTGGGCCGGCACCAGGGCAGGTGGTAAGGACATCGGGTGGCCAGACTGGAGAGCTGTGTTCTTACATGGCACGCTCCCTAGTTATAGACTGGGACTCCAGGAGGGTGGGTCCTGGGAGCAGGGAGCCAGGAAAATCCTGGCCCGTTTATAGTCTCTGGCCCATTTTTACCCCTGGACTTGTTGTGTCTGAGAAAACAGAGTCGCAGGCGTTCCTTAGATTATTAAATTATCCTGCGTTCACCTTCAGTGTCGCAGGAACTTCCTGACGCTTCCTTGCTGTGCTGTCAGAACACTTCACACTTCAGCAGCGAGCCAGAAAGAAAGTCGATAGAACTGGAGTCCGGAGGGATTTCTCACTGACTTGGTAAGATGGACAGCTGGCCTGTCCCTTCCGGTTCCCGGGGGGGGAGGAGAAGAGGCTGGTTGAGTGAGTCCCTACCTGCCAGGAACCGTGTTCTATTTGGAGAAGTAAGGCACAAAGAACACGAACACACACACACACACACACACACACACACACACACACACACACACACACACACACACACACACACACACACACACACACACACACACCAAGACTGAACGAACGCATCAGAGTTCCGAGGGCTGCCTTCACTTGCATTGATGGGGTTGGGGGGGGTGGTGTGGGCAAAGGGAGGTCTTTTAGCTGGTGACTAAGCTCAGGGCACAAGAATCCTCATCTTCTTGTTTAGAGAGAGATGTGACATTAAAGGGCACTTCTGGAGAAAATGATTAGAGAGTGTTCGCTCCTTCTGTGACAGGCACGGTGTTAGATGTAGATGCTTCATATACATGAAGTCGCTTAATTCCTACGTCAGATGAGGACCCTGATGCCTAAAGAGGTAGCCTGCACTGGTCCATAGTTAGCAGGACCAAAACAGGGGCAGTAGGGGGTACAGTAGAGAGACTCACAGGGACACGTGTCATGGGTACCATTTTTTTTTCATCATTGAATCCTCAGGGCCTACTTCAGAGCCCAGAGCATGGTAGATGTTCAATAAATATCTGTGCAATGAACGAAAACAAGACAACCCGCCAGAATCTCCTGGTTTATGTTGTAAGAGCGTCTCCACGTGCTCAGCTCACCTCGATCCTCACGTATACCTTGTGAGGAGCGACGGGAGCAGGTATTCTCCCCGCTGCTGTTGCATCAGTAGGGGTGGTGGTGTTATTGTTGTCGTTCTCCTTTTGCAGAGGACAGAACTGACAGGGAGATCAGAGAGTTTAATTTTCCCTGTGAAGGGAAGAGTTCAAGGTCCTGCCCATGTCTTCTGATCTTCTGATCCCAAAGCCCGGGTTCTTCCCAGCGTACCCTGAGGGCAAAGAAATGTGCTGAATCCTCCAGAAACTGCCTTATTCTAGTGGAGAAGCTCTTGTCTTCCTTGGGACATGTGCTCCCCCACTCCCGCCTCCTCCTCACCTCCCTCTCTACTCAAAGATAAACTGTCTTTCCCCCCTTGGAAGAGGGTGACCTCCAATGCCAACTCTCACCATCCCTGTAGCCCTTCCACCAAAAAGTTTGGATACACTGGGAAAATCCCCGGGCTTCCAAGTTAATCCTGCAAAATCACTCAGCTGCAGCTGGTCTCAGTTAATCTGCCACATGCAGGCGATACCGCCTCTGGACTGGAGGGCTGACTAAGGGAAATATAGTATGGAAAAGTGCTCTGAACATTGTGAAGTCTATGCAAATGTTAATTATTATCATTTTTAGACCTCTGCCTCCCTAGAGGTTCTCTGCATGGCATCTAGAAATTTCCAGATTTTCCAAATCTCACTCTGAGGAGGGGCAAAATCTAATGAGTGCCTCATGCCTTTCCTTCTGGGGGAGTGACAGGATGGGGTCCACGTAAGAGGAAGAAGGAGGCCATGAGGAAGAGAGGAGACACTCTGTTTTGTAGGAAGCAGGGGGAGTAGGGTTTTGTCAAACAAACATGCAGCCAGGCCAGGCCAGTTTGCCCCCCACACCTTAGCTCAGAAATAAACTTGGGTGGGGCTTCCCTGGTGGCGCAGTGGTTGAGAGTCCGCCTGCCAATGCAGGGGACACGGGTTCGCGCCCCCGTTCGGGAAGATCCCACATGTCGCGGAGCGGCCGGGCCCGTGAGCCGTGGCTGCTGAGCCTGAGTGTCCGGAGCCTGTGCTCCGCAATGGGAAAGGCCACAGCAGTGAGAGGCCCGCGTACCGCAAAAAAACAAATAAATAAATAAATAAACTTGGATGAGGCAGACTTTTATTCTAGGTGAATTTTGAGTAGAAGGGGAGGTTATCTGGTTCAACAAGAATTTATTGAACTTCTGCTATGTTCCCTGAAGGCACCATAGGAATATACGGAAAGGCACAGAAGTACCTCACTGCTCCAGGTTTCACCTTTCTGATAACTTCATCTCTCTGGAATAGTCAAGGAAGGAAAAAAAAGTCTCTGATTATCAGAAATATGCCATAAAGTACACATATGCATTTGTATATTTACTCTGAGCCTCTTAATTCTTCATTTGCACATAGTTCTAGCTTAAGAAGGCATGAACTTGAAAGGGAAAGAGTTGCTACTACTGGTGGGTCTGTAAACAGTGGTCTAAAATTAGCCTTTAGGCTACCTTTTTTTTTTTTTTTTTTGGCCACCCTGCGCAGGATGTGGGATCTTAGTTCCCGGACCAGGGATCGAACCCGTGCCCCCTGCAGTGGAAGCGTGGAGTCTTAACCACTGGGCCGCCAGGGAAGTCCCGCCCTTTTTTTTTTAAAACAAGGTAAATCAGAAAGAAATCTACCAAAAATGGTGATGAGAACTCAAAGTCAGCTATGATTTCCTGTGTGGGATAAACGGCCTTATGTACCTCAGTAACTTTTGTATTGACATCACTGTATGACCACATGGTACAAAACAAATGGAACCACAGAACATGAGAATTAAGATGAACACTTGGTGTCATCAGGCCGACCTCCGAGAACCAGAGAGGTGAAGGAATTTGCTTAAGGTTGCACAGCTAGCCAGGCAGGGTGAGGAATGGCACCCAGCTCTCCTGGTCCTACCTGGCCCGGGGTCCTTTCTACTGGTCACACAGGGTTCCTAACCAAGACCCCGAGTTCCCAAGAAAAACTCAAATTCTGTTCCAAGTCTTCTGAAGCACCAGGAGTGCGTGATTCCTTTTAGAAAGAATTCCATCGTAAATGAAGACAGTGAAGAAAAGGTCGGGAGCTTACGGAGGTACCCTGGGGAACCGATGCCCACAGACGCACTGCCAGCTCTCTGGAGAAGAGTCTAATCCTGATGAAGCTGACAGTAAAGGTCTTCCTGTGGGGAGAAGGAAGGGTCCCTTCCTTCTAGGAGCCCACACTGACTTGGAGGGTCGGGCCAGGCAGAACTGACTCACGATCTGCGAAGGCAGCCCAGGCAGGAGAGCCAAAGTGTGGTGCCGGCAGGCGGGCTAATGGACGGGCAGACTCCCGATCCCCCAAAACGTGCCAGCAGAGCCTGTGCAACACCTCATCAGGCATATAAATACCAGCCAGGCTTATTACTGGGAGTATGTGGCCACATTATTTTAACTCGACGATCCTGTCCCTGGTGGTGGGCATCCTGCCAGTCTGCATTCCCACATCCTGCTGCCGGCTCGGGGCCCACCCGTTTCTATATCGAGACGCTCTTCTCCATAAATAAAGAACAGGAGTCAGGCACAAAAGAAAGGCCATTTCAAGCGCCGGGAAGGCTGTCACATGGGCCAACAAAGGGCAGGAAATGCTGGGCGGTGGCCCCGTGTCCGTCCCCAGGCCCAGCTCACCTGGCTGGGCCATAGGGCTTTGTGCGAAAAATGTCAGGCCCAAGTCCCGAACTTCCTGCCATTTGTCAGGCTGTGCCGTGACCTGGAGTTCACCGAAATGCTTGCTGCTCGTAACAATACACACATGCATCCTTTGGAAAAATTCTCTCTCTCTCCCCTCAAGGCAGCAATGGCTTTTTATGGAAGTGGCTGGGGTGGGAGTGGGAGGGTCCCGGGCTGAGAAATGGAAAGTTTCGGTTGTATTTCTCTCTTGAAGAAGCCCAGCTCGGACAGGGCAGGGAGAGGTCAGGATCCCAGGCCTGTGAGGCCAGAGGCTCTGGGGCCTCACCCCAGCACTGTTCCTGACCAGCTTGGAACCATGAGGCCATTGGGTGGGTGACTGTTTCTGTGACCTATTTGTTTTTTCTCCTATCCAGCACCCCAGGTGCTCCCATCCCACCTGCCTCCCCTGAGGTTCCAGGATTTTACTGCCCAAGAATGGGATGCAAGCAGTGTCAAGAATACCTGAGCAAAAATTCAGGCGCTGTGTCTGAGACAGAGTTGAAGGCGTGGGGTCACCACTGCCCGGCCAGCCATGTCCCTGGCTCTCAGCCTGGATCTTGTGAGAGGAGGCTCACGGAGGCTTCTCCAGGCAACAACCAAACAAAGACATCAACCCCTCACTCCATGCACTTGAGCTGTGCTCACCTGGTGAGGGGCCGTAGACAGGGGCTCCCAAACACTGGAACAGACATTGATAAAGTAGTCACCCGTCCCCTGTGAACTGAACAAAAAGAAACAATGAATTTTTCAGCTTGCTAAATTTCTTCCTTTCAAAGGACTGTCCTTTTATTCTGAGATTATTTCTGAAATGAAGAAGAAAAATGAGGTGAATTTTTCCATGCTGCTAGGATTGTCCTTTATTCTGGGATGATGTTCTTCCTACTTTCCTAGTGCTACTTTGTGAGTGTTAAAATGTGCTTTTGTTTATGACATCACGGTAACTAAAAGACATTTTTATCTGATGAAACAAAAAGCTGACAATCCTGTGCTAGCTCTCCAAACAGAAACAAAAAAAACCACCACCTGCAGCTTGGAATGTTCCCAAGTCTATGAGCCATGGTCTAGGGCACATGCAAGGAGCGGGACACTGAGCACTGCCTTTAAGGAGCCCGTGACTTGGTGGAGGGCTACAGGCCTGTAGTGGTGATGTCCTGCAAGACCTCAAGGGATTCTGTGCAGAGGTGTGGGGCAGATGTTGGTTGTGCTGTTAGAGCTCAGAGGGGAGGCAGGTCAGCAAAAGCCTTGTTTGAGGTAAGGGCTCAGTTAACATTGGCTGAATAAATGAATGACTGGAAAACACTGAAGAGGACTTAGCAAAAATGGGACTGGGAGGGTCTTGCCGAGGGGGAGGGGATACGGAAGGGTGTTGCTGGTCAGCAGGTCAGCTCGGGTAGAGGCATGGAGGCCCAAAAGAGCCTGTGTGTGAGGGTGCTGAGCGGGGGCTGGCCTCCTCTCAGGAACAGAGACAACCCTGACCGGAGTAGCAGGCTGTGATGTTAGGGAATTGGAGGTGTACCTTGAGCCAGACAAATCTGTTTAGATTTGAGGCAGCCATTACTAGGGAGCCATGGAAGGATCTTGAGCAGGGCAGTGCCGGGGTGAAATGTTTATTGAAGACTGTTAATCTGGCAGCTGTGTGGAGGGGGCTTGGAATCCAGAACCCAGGGGAGCTGTCCGAGGACTCCAGCCTGCGAGGGCAGTGGGCCGGGGCTTGGGCTGTGGTGCTGGTGAGGGGCGCCACCAAGATGGGAAGGGTGCTGGACTGTGCCTGAGATTTTAATCCAGGAGTCTCGGAAAGTTTTGACATGACTGAGTGGATGGAAATGTGGCAGAGATGGGAGGTTTGGAATTAGGCAGAGGATGGGCTTGGCCTTGGGTCTGCCAATTCTGAGCAGATGACTGGGGTTGCAAGTACAAGGGTCCAGCTCCCCGGGGGGCTGGGGTGAGAGAACCAGGGAGCAGCAGGGCCACGCCCTCCCGGGGTGGGGGGCGGGGAGAGGCCACCTGTGCTCTCGGGAGCACGGGCTGCAGTCGTGGTACCTGGTGGGGGTGGAGTTGCCGGCCCTTCCCAGAAGGTCCGCAGCCTGGCCTAACAGTGTGTGGAATTCAGGCCTGGATGAAGGGCGTTGAAAGCTGCCCGGGACGAGCGGCCACTCTCCCTGGGAGGGGGGCTGTGAGGAGGCCTGCGTGCTCCAGCAGCCAAGATAATCCCGGGTTATTTCAGGAAGAGAGCCCTAAGAAGATAAAGAGGTCAGTGGCCAGCAGATGGACAGATAACCTGGCTTATCTGAGAGACTGGCGAGAAAGGGCCCTCTGGGGACCGTGTCCTCTGAGACGGGAAGGTGCCAAAGTGCATCAGAGGGAGAACAGGGGGTAGGAAAAGGACCAGCAGCCGTGGCTCCAGCTGGGGAGGGGGCACCTCACGGCCCGGCCCAGTCTCTCCCTGGGCGGCAGACAGAAGTCCCTCTGGCTCAGATGGGAGATGGAGACCAGAGTTCCCTGAGGTCACCCCAAATTCAGGAGCTCCAGACCTTATTCAGGGTCTGAATGCCTGACAACAGCCCCAGAGATGGCAGGCTTTTTACGTTTTACTCTTTCAGGTCAAGGGTCAGGTGCCCACCTGCATTTACTGGAGGCACAGTGCCCGCGTGGTGTGACGCGTGGGTGCGTGTGACGTGGTGGGGACTTGCACGTGTGGGTGCTGTGTGTGGGCTTGGTAGCTGTGGGTGTGGAGTGAGTGTGATGGGTGGGTGTGATGCACGTGTGCGTGTGTGTCCAGTGCGGGTCTGGGGGTGGTGTGTGCAGTGCACGGGTGTGCCGCAGCGCGTGCTCGAGGTGTGAGCGGAGCCGTCTCCCAGCCCGGCCTCGCCCCACACCCCCCTCCTCGTGAAAGCACAGCTGAGCCTTCACCGCCCTGTGGGGGCAGAGGCTCTCAGCTCCACGGGACGTGGTCCAGACTCCTCAAGACATCCCGGGAGGCCTTCAGGATTCAGCTCAAGCCCTTCGAGCCCCCTTGGCCAGCCTGCCCTCCCAGGGACCTCCCGTCTCTTCTGACAGGCGTGGGTTTTCCTGTCTCTGAGTCCCCGTTCAGACAGTTTCCTCTCTGTGGAAGGGCCTGCCCATCCTCTCCACCTCAGAAAGCACCTTCGTCCTTGAAGGATCAGCTCCCAGACACTGAGCGGGTCGTTTGGCCGGAGCCATCCTCGCCCACGCCCTCTGCCCGCTGCCCTCCACCAGCTCGCACCCCAGAGCTGCCCATCGTGCACGGATGCCCCCTCACAGCTCATCACGGGAGGAGGCAGGTGTGGTGTGGGCTGCCACCATCGCACTGAAACGCCCCAAAGACGAGGATGGGGAGCCGGGCCCAGGCTCTGCACGCTCACCCTAGGAGTCCTCTCCGGGCTCCCCCAGAGGCCTGAGCTCCATCCCGCAGGGCCCTCACTCCCTGGTCTGTACTGCTGCAGGCACATTTTCCTAGGGCTGTCTCTTTTAACATTTTAATTGAGGTGTAATTGACATATAATGTTACATTGGTTTCAGGTGTCCAAGGTAACAATTCAGATATTTGTATACATTGTGAAATGATCGCCAGGTAAGTCTAGTTACGATCCATCACTTTAGCGAGTTAACCTTTGGGATTCACTCTCCTGGCAGCTTTCAAGTATGCGCTACAGTGTTGCTGACCCCAGTCCTCACGCAGTCCTCCACCCCTGTCTTGACAGGACCTCACACCCCCATGGTCACACTAGCCTCGAGCCCCGGTTCTCGACTTTCCTGAAGGCACCGCCATGCTCCCTGCATCCACGCTTCAAAACCGGGCCTCCTCCAGCTGCCCTGCCCCCAGGCACTGACCACGCTTGTTCTGCTCCTTCCCCCTCCCTCCCCGCTGCAGGTTTTTTTTTGTGCTTCCGGATTAGACTGCAGTAGCAGCAGCAAATACTGCTGCAGTAGCAGAAGCAAATACTGACGAAGCATGGTATAGACTTAGAGTCAGAAGGGGGATCAATCCAGCCCCTCCCGCCCCTTCGCCCTGCAGGGGAGAACACTGCAGTGAGTGGTCAGTGTGGCACCCCACAGACCTGGGTGAGATCTCCTTTGGGCTGGATTCCCAGCAGCCCGAGGAGCCCAGGGCCTGCCGTGCACCGCCACACTGCTCTCCAGAAGGGCAGCACCACTCGAATTCCCAGCTTGTGTGTCTCTGTTACCCACCACTGCATGCTTCCCGTGCTTCTGAACTGGGGGTTTCCTTTTCTGTATAGTTTGTCCACACTTTTGCCTGTTTCCTGGTGGGTCCGCAGCCCCCTCCTCACTGATTTCTAGAAGTCCTTTGTATATTGTTGATATCAGAGGATACCTAGAATTAGAATAAAATCTATGTCGGTTTTAGGCCTCCTCCCATTCGGTCCTCCATCCACTAATTTTGTTCCTGGTATCCTTCAACGGCAATGAATCCTTCATTTTGATGCTGTGAAGCTCAAAACCAATCTTTTAAATTCTGGTGTGTGCTTTTGAAGTTTTAAGATGTCCTTTCCGGTTTCTAAGTCACAAAAACATTTTCCTAGGTTTTCTTGTACTAACCTTATACTTACTTATCTTTATCTAGCATTTTCCAAAGTGACAGGCACTCTGCAAAGCGCTTTGCAGACACTATCTTAATAGGTGGAGAGTGTTTTAGATACTTTGCATGTATTACTTCCGTGGATCCTCACAACAACCCTAGGAGTTGAGCACTATTATTACCACCCTCATGTTACATTTGAGGAGACTGAGGTACTGAGAGGTTAAGTAACTTCTAAGTAACACACAAGATGAAGAGTCTGAGAGCTTGGCTCCAGAGACTGTGTCCTCAACCTCTGTGCTAACCCATCTCTCTAATGTGACCTTCACAGCAACCCCTAGTGTGGTAGTTAATTTTATGTACCAAAGTGACTGGGTTGAGGCATGCTCAGAGAGCTAGTAAAACCGTATTTCTGTGTGTGTCCATGAGGATGGCTCTGGAAGAGATTGGCAGGTTAGTATTTGAGTCAGTAGACTCAGTAAAAGAAAATGCCTTCACCAGTGTGGGTGGAGATCACCCAATCCATCTGAGGGCCTGGAGAGAGCAAAAAGGTGGCGGATTTGCTGTCTCTGCTTGAGCTGAGACGTCAATCTTCTCCTGCCCTTGGACACAGGACATGGGTGCTCCCGCTTCTCAGGCCTTCAGACTAAGACCAGGACTTGGGCCATCTGTATCCGCCCACCCCCATTCTCAGACCTTCAGCCTCAGGCTAAATTACCCACCAGCTTTCCTGGTTCTGCAGTTTGCAGACAGAAGATCATGGGGCTTCTCGGCCTCCATCATGGCATGAGCCAATTCGTATAATAAATCTCCTCTTCCATATACATTATATATCCTATTGGTTCCATTTCTCTGGACATCCTGACTAATACACTGAGAGAAGATGAGCAGGAGCCACTCCTGGGGAAACGGGAGCACCTGCCCCAGCTCGCAGCCCCAAGCTGTGCCCTGAGCCACTGCACTGTTGTCTTAACCTCAGTCCCTCTGGGAAAGCCTGAGACCTGGAGCTGGGTGGTGCGTTTTGGGAAGTGATCCCAGAGCACAGGAGGGGGGGGATTGAAAAGAGTGAATGGGGAAGGAGGACAGGCCAACCCAAGGATGAGTTTTCAGGCTGGTTGCTGCTGTGGCAACGGGGGCTCCGTCCTGCTGGGAGCCTCCGAGGAGCACACAGAATGGGACTCCGAATTATCCCCAGGAGCAAGAGGACAGCATTTATCAAGCAGCTCCCCTCCCCATTGTCGCAAAGCTTAGCTTATCACCTGTGTGAGTGTCTGGAGGGCCTGTCTTGGTCACAGAGGAGCCCTGGGGCAGAATGGTCACAGGTGCCTCTGACAGGTGCTGTCAGATGCCACCTGGGCAAGACTGGTGCTGCAGCCAAGGCTAGGTCTGGGCGGAGAGCACGTGAGGCCAAGGCGCTGCCCAGAGCTGTTACTATTGGCACTTCGTTCCTAGTTCCTCTCCCTGCAGGCCTGTCTCACTTCTCCAAGCAGACAGCTGGCCTCTGGTAGGTGAGTGCAACCTCGGCTCATTCGTCTTTATTTCCTCCACAATGCCCAGTGTGCTGCTATAACAACCCCGCCTTTTCTGCTCCTGGCACCAGGGGTGGTCTCTACATGTGCCGATGCCTTTAATCCTAGTGGGAGCCCTGTGCTAACGCTTTATGCATGATGACATGGAGGCTAAGAGGTTTAGGGACCAGTGCAACAGAGCTAACTAAGGTCAGAGTCCAGGTTGGCACTATGCAGAGGCCTCCTCAGGGCTGGCTGAAGGGGGAGCCCCAGCTGCTTCTGTCCGGACCACGGAGACCAGCGGGAAGCAGGAGGGAGGTGTCCTTTACTCAGAGGAAACGGCTAGAAACTGAACACAGGCCCAGAGGCAGGAGAGCCTGGGCTTGTATTAAGAAGAGCAGTTTGGCTAAGTGTCGAAAATTTGTGGGTGGCACTCCTAAAAGAGTTGCCATTTGGAGAGGGGTGACGGGAGGAGGTGGCAGCAGGGGTGGTTTTTTTTCTACAGCTCGTTGGCAGTGGGTGGGGGAGCTTGTATTGGACTTTTAAAGCCCCGTCACACTGCAGTCTCCTTGAGGGCAGGAACCCCCGCTGCTCCTTCTTTGTGTGACAGAAGCAGAGAGACGCCTCCCCCCACCCCCTGCCCACTCCCGGCCGTGTGCATGGGTGTGTGTGTGCCCTTCATCATGGACGTGGTGGGTAGAAAGATAAGGCGGGGTGGTGGCCACTCCTGGCTGGCCCTTTCAGCCGATCCCCTGGTTACACTCTCTTTCCTATTCTAACCCACCCACCAGACTAGCCTCACCCCACAGCTCAAGGGGCAGCTCCACCCACTCGTCATCACTTCCATTATTGGTTTTCAGCAAAGAGTCTAACAGTCCTTGGGGACTCCTCTATTGCGTCACGTAGGAGCAGAAGGGTTGTTCTCTCTGTAGATTCCTACCAGCTGCCACCCTCCCTGGGCTCTCACAATTCAATGGCACCAGGAATGGAAGGGAGGAGAGAGCCCCTGACCTGTGGCCTGGTTGGCCCTTGGCCCTTGGCGTTGGAGGTATGCTTTGTCCTTGGTCTCCCTCCTGTGTGTCCCTCCTGTGACTTCAGCAAATTCTCTGTCCCCACAAGCAACTGCCTTATGGCCCACCTCCTTCAGCCGGCCCTGGTCCCAGGCTCCTGGCTCTCACCCCTCCCCTCCAACCCCACCCCCAACAGGTAGCCACGGCTGACAGCGGTATGTATTTGTGATATATATTCAAAACCGGAAGCACACGATGTGTATCCCTGTGCAAATTGCTCCCTCACCTCAATAATACCACGGCCACCTTTCCGTGGACTGTGTGTGGACCCAACTCATTCTCTTAAATGTCAGTACTTGCACATGCTGTAATATTTTGAACAGGTTCTCTTCCCATTATTTATTGAGAAACTGTCACGGGCAAGGCTATATTCTGGGGACCAGAATGTACATTCTAGTAAAGGAGACAGGAGGTATAAAAGTAATTAAATAAATAAGCAGCAGCATTATGGATGGTGTTAAGTGTTGTGAAGAAAATAAAACTGGGGGGTGGTTTGAGAAAGGAGGTGACATTTGACAACTCAGATACAAACATCAGGATAACAACAAAGATGCGTACTTGGGCCATGTCCAGTTTGGGGCTGGGACACACCATGCTGATGGCACTTTTGAGCCCATGGGATGGAGATGGTGGAGATGGTGATGGGTGAGCCCCGTGGTGCGAGTCTTCCCTCTTATTCAGTGTCCTCAGGGGCGGTGGCAGCTGTCCAGGCCCAGGGACAGATGCAGAGGCCCACATCCCCTGTGGCTGAGTCCTTTTTCACAGGCCCTCCAGGTGCAGCTGTAGTTCCGCCTCACTCCTGTGACCTCTTCACGTAACAAATGGACTTTCTTCTTTGAAAAACTGAATAAAATGCCTAGCCTGCGTCTGCTTTCACAAGGTACCGTATATGAAAGGGCTTGAAGGAAGGAAAGTTTCAGAAAAAAAGAAAAAAGAGAGGAAATTCTCTCAATGTTTTCTAGGTCTGCTGTAACAAAGTATCACAAACTGGGTGGCTTAAAACAGTAGAAATTTCGTGTCTCACAGTTCTGGAGGCCAGAAGTCTGAAATCAAGGTGTTAGTAGGTTGGTTCCTCCTTAGGGGCTCAGAAGAAGAACCTGTTCCTCTAGTCATCGGATTAGGGCAACCCTGATGACCTCATCTTAACTTGATCTCATCTGCAAAGACCCTATTTCCAAATAAGGTCATAGCCACAGGTACTGGGGGTTAGGACTTGAATATATCCTTTTCGGGGGACACAATTCAACCCCTAACAGTATCTAATGTCATCTTCATCATCAGCATCATCACTATCATTATCATCACGAAAAAAATCAGTGTTAAAAAACAAACACCAGGGCTTCCCTGGTGGCGCAGTGGTTGAGAGTCCGCCTGCCGATGCAGGGGACACGGGTTCGTGCCCCAGTCCGGGAAGATCCCACATGCCACGGAGCAGCTGGGCCCGTGAGCCATGGCCGCTGAGCCGGCGCGTGCTCCGCAACGAGAGAGGCCACAACAGTGAAAGGCCCGCGTACCGCAAAAAAACAAAACAAAACAAAACGAACACCAGGGCTTGAGTCACGCCCCAGCGGAGACGGTGCGCAGGCGCACTTGCTCCGTAAGGCCCCGGAAGTGGTGGCGCCAACCTGCCGCCACACCCGCGGTGCTCTCCGGTCCTGACATTTGTCCGTGAGGCGGCAGTTCCTCGGCGTCAGGGTTGTCGCGTAGGAGATAAAGTCGGAGGAGGTGAACGAATCTCTAGAACGCGCCCCTGGCAGGGAAATTATCTTCCTCTTCTCCCCGATGCACAGAACCAAAGTGGGCTTGAAGGATCGCCAGCAGCTCTACAAGCTGATCGTTAGCCAGCTGCTCTATGACGGCTACATCAACACTGCTAATGGCCTCATCAAGGAAATCAAGCCTCAGTCTGTCTGTGCACCCTCAGAGCAGCTCCTGCATTCATCAAACTAGAAATGAAACGACTGTGTGCATGGAGAAAGGTCCAGAAGAATTCATACAAGGAATGGAAAACTATGATACTACAGTTCACTATGCAATTGGTCTTTCAGATACAGTTGCCCCTGGCACAGGAATTGACCTGGAGTTTGATGCAGATGTCCAGACTATGTCCCCAGAGGCTTCAGAGTATGAAACATGCTATGTCACATCCCATAAAGGACCATGTCGTGTAGCTACCTATAATAGAGATGGGCAATTAATAGCTACTGGATCTGCTGATGCTTCCATAAAAATACTTGACACAGAAAGAATGTTGGCCAAAAGTGCCATGCCAGTAGAGGTCAGGATGAACGAGACTGCACAGCAGAACATGGAAAACCACCCAGTGATTCCAACTCTTTACGACCACGTGGATGAAGTCACGTGTCTTGCTTTCCACCCAACAGAACAGATCCTCGCCTCTGGTTAAAGGGATTATACTCTTAAATTATTTGATTATTCCAAACCATCTACAAAAAGAGCCTTCAGATACATTCAGGAGGCTGAAATGTTATGCTCCATCTCTTTTCATCCTTCTAGAGACTTTATACTTGTTGGGGCTCAGCAACCTACTCTTCGACTTTATGATATCAACACATTTCAGTGCTTTGTCTCTTGCAGTCCTCAGGATCAATACACTGATGCCATATGTTCCGTTAATTACAATCCTAGTGCCAATATGTATGTGACTGGTAGCAAGGACGGCTGCATCAAATTATGGGACGGTGTTTCAAATCGATGCATCACAACTTCTGAGAAAGCACACGATGATGCTGAAGTTTGTTTTGCCATTTTTTCCAAAAATTCAAAATACATTCTGTCAAGTGAAGAAGACTGTAGCTAAACTTTGAGAAATATCAACAGGGTGAACCCTGGTCAGATACACAGGTGCTGTCATGAGTGGACGGCACGTGCACCGGACGTAGTCCGTCTTCAACCACACAGAGGACTGCGTGCTGCTGCCTGACTAGAGGACCATCAGCCTCTGCTGCTGGGACTCAAGAATGGCCGAGCGCCGGAACCTTCTCTCCCTGGGCCACAACAACATCGTGCACTGTATCGTGCACTCGCCCACCAACCCCGGCTTTGTGACCTGCAGCAACGACTTCGGGGCGCGGTTTTGGTACCACAGGTTGACCACGGACTAGAGCTGCCTGCGTTAAATAGGGTTCTTTTCTCGAGGACTCTGTGCCTCCTTCCCCTTGTGTCCCATCACCAGCTTCAGTAGTAAGTCATGGTACCATCTTTGGCAGTTGTGCTGCCACCTCTACGTCCTTCTGGGATTTGTACGAATCTTTTTTTACCTTGATGGAGAATCATGGTGGAAAAAGTTGGAAACACAGATCTGTGCGGTTGTTCTGCACCCACTGATTGTTACATGGTGATTTTCATCGGTTTTGTAAATACAGGACTTGCTATTTCTCTTGATCATTTGAAGAAGGATAGAGTATTAAAGTGCTTTCTAGATCTCAAGTGGATCTGTCATGAAAAAAAAAAAAACCCAAATGCATTATCAGCAAACTGGATATGCCTGTTTTTGTGTGGGTGGTAGTGCGCTGTGACATGACAAAGGCAGTGACAGATTTGCAGGAACCTGGGAGAGACAAGACTTAGGTCCTGCTTGGCGCTTCTCAAACAGCAGTGCACACATGAACCACCTGGGGCTTGTAAAAATGCAGACCCTTGTCAGTAGGCCTGGGGCAGCCCTATATTCTGCATTTCTGTCAAACTCCCAGGTAACGCCTCTACCGCTGGTCCATGGACCACGCTGTGAGTAGCAAGGGTCTGATGGATTGCCACCATACAGGCCTCTGCTCTGCCTAAGGCCCAAGTGTTGGTCACCTTTGAAGAACCTCGCCCTCTTTCTCCCATGACCTTCATGATTTCAAGAGCCGGCCTGGAAGGCTTCACACGTGTCACTTCCCACTTAGGTGGTCCCAGCTGTGATGTCTTTCCCTTCCTAACCCGTTCCTCACATGGCACGCTGTCTTTTCTTAGCCTCACATTAGTATTCTAGTGGACGGCCTCACTGACGGTGGAATGCACTGGGGGAGCCCAGAGGAAACTTAGCTGAAAGGAGGCCTGTAAACACCGCAGAGCACAAAACACATTCAGCCAAAAGACCCCCATTCCTGGACCCCATCCAGACTCGTCCCTTTATTATTTTTGTTCTCTTTCCTCTTTTACTAGACCTTGCCTGAAAACAGCCTGGGTGTTGCTAAGGTAACGCTGTAGAGCCTCCCCCCAATACATCATTGTTTAATTCCAGCAGCAGCAGCCCAAGGAATTTGCTATTTGTTTAAGAGATGAAAGCCACAAACTTCCACACATTCTTCTCCAGTTTCACTCCCCTCGAACTGTATGGCCCAGTCAGAGCGGAGCACATTGGGTGGAGTGGACTCATGGGACCCCACAAAATAATGGGTGCTTGAGAATGGTCCTCATCACCCAAAGAGAGAGAAAGAGAGAGCTGGGATTTCTCTTGATGGGGCACCAGGGGCGATAACTGTCCTCACTGAGGGTCTGAGATGGGCCTGGTGGGAAAGGACAGCCTCTCAGTTATGTTCCCTCCCAGCCTCAGCTCTGGAAATCACACTTCCCTCGGGGCCTCAATTTCACAGACTGCGACTCCAGGAAGGGTACCTGAAATCCCACGAGCAGCACACCTAACCTGTGCGAAAACACATGGGATGTGGTTCAGGGCGCAGAGGTGTTTCAGGAGCACATACAGCCCCATTTAACGAGCTTTATCAGGAAACCACTGTGGCTTGCGGGCCTGTGAGGTAGGTACTGGGGACACAGTGTGCATAGCCCTGGATTTGCAGCTTCTTACCAGCAGGAGCATTGATCCGACTCTGCTCTGCTGCCACTGACGGAATGATTTCTCTCTCGGTCCTTGCTTTTCTTTTCTTTTCTTTTTTTTTTTTTTTGCGGTACGCAGGCCTCTCACTGTTGTGGCCTCTCCCGTTGCAGAGCACAGGCTCCGGACGCGCAGGCTCAGCGGCCATGGCTCACGGGCCCAGCCGCTCCGCGGCATGTGGGATCTTCCCGGACCGGGGCATGAACCTGTGTCCCCTGCATCAGCAGGCAGACTCTCAATCACTGCGCCACCAGGGAAGCCCTATCCTTGCTTTTCTTTGTCATTCCGCTTCTCTCACGGACAACCACTTGGCTCCCCCTCTGTGTCGCATCCAAACTCCCTAAGCTGATACATTTGATTGGTTCAAGTATCACTAGCTCTAGGCCTAAGCTATCTCATAAGACACTTGGCTGACCAATAGAGAGGCAGCCCCTGGTCAGGTGCTCACCCTTGGGTCCCATCAGCTGTAGCCCACCTACCATAGCTCATGTGGTGCAGCATGGCATCTTTAAAGGGAGCTGCAGTTATAGGAGGTCTTCGGAGGCCTGTTCATCCACCCAGTGTGAGCTACACGATAAAGTGATGCTTTCAGAAGAGTTCTGGGGAGAGAGCAAGATGTCTAATGAGGAGGCTTGATTGAATTTTGTGGTGTGTTGTGGTATGTGACATAATCTCTCTGTCATCCCACTGAGACTTTGGTGAAATGTACATCGCTCACCAATGCTTCTGGTGTTAGACATGTGTTGGGTTTTTTTTTTGGATTAATTCTTATTGGAGTGTAGTTCCTTTACAATGTTGTGTTAGTTTCTACTGTACAGCAAAATGAGTCAGCTATACGTATACATATATCCCCTCTTTTTTGGATTTCCTTCCCATTTAGGTCACCACAGTGCAATAACTAGAGTTCCCTGTGCTCTACAGTATGTTCTCATTTAGTTATCTATTTTATACATAGTGTCAATCGTGCATGTGTGTCAGTCCCAAGCTCCCAATTCCTCCCCCTCATCCCCTAGACATGTGTTTTTGAAGGTTGGCTGTGCTCACTCTGACCTCCAGGAAGACAGATTTAGAACAGAAGCTGCCTCCCGGGGGCCCAGCCACAATCTGTTACCTATAGAAAAACGTGAGAAATTCTGCAGCCAGTGGAAGGAGAAAATAGGATCAATCTACTGAAGTATCAGGTTCACCTGTACACAACAGACAGACATAGTGAGACAGAGATAGAGATCTCCAAAAGACACATACCCAGAGAGATACATACAGAGAGACACAACACATATAGCGGCACACGCACACCCACTGAAACAAGGAGAGCTCTGAAGACAGCTTGTGGCTCAAGTGTGGTGGAAGTGAACACTGCATATAGGAGGGCGAGGCTGTCTAGCACAAAAAGAAGAAAAGAACCATCTTTCTGGATGCTCAGGAGGTCATGGTAACTGACCACGAGTTCAGGTCGCTGAACTCATTTTCAGGAGAGGACAGGGTGAGTGCTATGGCTGGGTGATTCAATATAATCCCTTTTCATAGGAAGATATGTCCCTCAAAGTTGAAAAGAAAAAAAAAAAAAAACCACCCCAAAAAGCAGATGTAGACAGGCTTTTGGAGAAGTTGCCAGAATCCAGATGAGTTCCAAGTGTCTGTTTAGTCTGTGGCCCCAGCACTCAGAAAGGGACCCCCTTGGGGAACACTGTGATACCTTCAGTGTCTGGAGAAATTGTCAGTTTGGTTAGGGAGCCCACGTTGCACAGAAGGGTGGCTGTCCTCTGCCTGTGGTTCTCACTATGCAGCCACCCATATAGGGACTGAGATCATGAAGGAATTAGATACTGGATTCCAGCCACAGCCAGTTCTGGAGGGAGGCCCAGCACCTGAACAGCAGAAGGGGGAAGTGGATGAGTTGTCCCTGTGGTAAGATGTGGAGCTCACACTTGGGCTGTCATGTCTGGAAGGGATCTTGGAGGGCTCCTTGTCCAACCCTTTATTTTTTACAGGAGAAAATGCAAGCTCAGAGATTAAGTGATTTGCCTGGGGTCATGCAATGAGTTGGTGGTGACCTGACAAACTCATTTACCAACAGCCGCTGCCCTTAACTTAGGTTTTGTTTTTGTTTTTTCCCTCTTAGAGGAAGATCAGGTCTGTGGGGGAGGGCTGGTGAGGACAAAACCTGACAACAGGTCCAAGGGTCTCTGAGAGGGGTTGGTTGAGAAAATACTGTCAAAGAAATTTCTGCTTCATTTTATCTGCAGAATCTCCCCTCCTTCTGAGCCAGCTGTCCCTTGATGAAGACTTCATTTTGGTCACAAAAGGGGTATGGTAACTCAAGTGCTTCAGAGCATAGGCGATCTGGAGTCCTGGAATCAGGAAAGAGGTGAGCGGAGAAAGGCAACTGATGGTGTTCAGGGTCAGGCTGGGATTAGTCACAGCACGGAGCCCCCCACTTTCCTCTCCTCCCCAGCTGCTTGTGAATCAGTTGATTTGGATGCAAAATGGCATCTGGTAGGAGAGGGACGCCAGTTCAGTGGAGGAATGAAAGGACACAGATCTCAAACTGATAGCACAGGGGTCTTGTTCACAACTACCAAAGCCGTGCTGGACCTCCGTACGTGGAGTCTGAAACCACGGGCCAAAGGGGGCTTCCGGCTAATCTCTTGATGGAGCCTAGCCATCGTGTCCCTGTCCCTTGCGAATGCTGTTCTTACACTGAACATGGTCTGACTGTCCCCTCTGGTGCCCTCACCACTCCGGGGATGGGAAGTGGGAGGACAAGGCCAAACTCTTCTCTGTGTTGGGAGGTGGGAGAAATGTGACATCAGGTCCAGAGTGGTCGGCTTCAGGTGTGACAGCGCCGTCAGGACCCAGGCATCCTGCCTCCCAGTCGTCTCTGCCAGCGCACAGGTGCCTTTGATGCTCCCCGAGAACCCAGAAAGTACTGGAGGGCAGCTCTTCTCAGAAAGCAGTACCATATACTGACATCACTGATGACCTGGGCTTGGGGCCGGGGCCAGAGGTGAGAGAGGAAAATGAGGTGAAGAAGCAGCAAAATAAAACCGGTCTCCCCCGCTGTACCCCCTACCCCCAAATGACTCAGCTGGTCTTTGAGATGAGAAAACAGCCACCGAATTCTTTCTGCTCTCTGCTAGGATCTTCCTTTTGAGTGCAAAGGAGAGACTGGGAGCTCTTTCAGAGTCAAACATGGATCTTCATCTCAATGCCCAGAGACAAAGGCCAAAAAATGTGAGGAATTTCCAAAGCGCCTCCTTCAAACAGCATCTCCCCCACCCTCTGGCTCAGCTCCACGGGCACTGCTGATGGGGATGGCGGCTTTCTTCTCCTGGCCTGCGGCCCACTCGCTAAAAGCTTGTATCAGAGGAGAAAGGAAATTATGAATCTCCCTGCTCAGCCTCCTGCTCTCATGCTCCTGTAAGAAGATACCTCTGTGAACCCAGATGGTAGGATGGGCCTGGGGAGTGGCTTCCACTGTGCAGACCAGTCTCTGCCTGGCC
This sequence comes from Hyperoodon ampullatus, assembly GCF_949752795.1. Lineage (NCBI taxonomy): Eukaryota > Metazoa > Chordata > Mammalia > Artiodactyla > Ziphiidae > Hyperoodon > Hyperoodon ampullatus. The sequence continues at coordinate 87,895,281 of NC_136922.1, forward strand.
ACCCCCCTCGTCCATAGCCGCCATAATGGCGGGTCGAAGAGACAGACGCACCCCATCCACTCGAGGGCAATGGGAACATTTTCACTTTCTGACCGAGGCCTTTAAGACGAACCCTCATTTGGCTCAGGGTTCTTTCCTCCTTCCTCTCTGGAGGCTGAATGAATGGGAAGAAGCTTCCAGAACATTACAGGGAGTAAAGAAAACTGGGAAAGAGCCCAGGGAGTTCTCATTTTAAAACATCTTTGAGACAGAGAGTGATAGTCCATGCTCTGGGGCCCCTGGCAGTTTGGGGGACCGCCTGCCAGCCCTCACTACCTGTTTATTTAACACCAACCTCACCTCCCTCCCTGGTAGGATGCTGGGTTCTTTGGGGGTCACTGCGATCCCTCAGAAAGTGAGAAAAAAACAGAAAAAATAACAACCCACAGATAACTGTTGGAGGAGAGGTTGGTAGTGATAACACTTTGGATTACATAACCCATGTAGGACCACACCAATTATCACATGACACGATAAGGGAAATTACCTCGCTCATTGCTTGCCTTGACCTACCAACTTGGTATACTTGCCCAGGCTCTCCTTGCTCCCTGCCGGGTGCCAGAATAACTTTCCTCAAGCACTGGCTTGGTCATGCCAATGGCAACTTTAAAACCCACAGCAGCACTCTCTGGCCACAGTATCTGGCCCAGGGGTCTTGGCGTGGCACTCAAGGGTCCCCTCTTCCTAGCCTCTACAACTCACCCTGCCCATTGTCCTTCAACATGGCTGCCTCGCCCGCCCTTTATCCCACCCGTCGCCCTGAACAGTGTTCTCACCCCTTGACTCTTATCCCATCCAACATGGAGGACACCTCCCTTCCTCTCCTCCCCCGAACTCCCATTTCAATATGGTACTTCACAGACTTCCTGCTCCTTCTTCACTGCTATCACATTCACCATCTCGCTTGAGTCACTTTTCCCTAGGAAGCTTCTTTGACCAGCCCCACCTCCCCACTTGGCGTCAGACAGGCCCCGCCTCAGAGCCCTGCATTGTATTCATGGTAGTTTTAGCTTTGGAATTGTCTTTGGGAACTCAGGTGTATATTGGCCTCAAATTATTGGTAACTTCCGTGAGGTCAGGTGAAACCCTCTCCCAATAGTTCTCAAAGTGAGGTCCTGGACCATAGCATCAGCATTGCCTGGGAACTTGTTAGGAATGCAGATGCCCAGGCCCCACCCCCATCCTAACGCACCAGTGACCAGAGGCTGGCCTGGCAATCTGTGTTATAACATGCCCTCTAGATAATTCTGATGCACGCTCCAGTTTGAGAACCACTGCATGAATGCTCTGCAGAGTAGTGTTGTGGAACCCAAGTTCATGTGCCTGACACACAGTGAGTGAGGCCCACCAAAAAGTCGGAATTTGGAGCAGAGAAAGGTTTATTGCAAGGACCAAGCAAGGAGAACGGGCAGCTCTTGCTCAGAAGACCCAAACTCTCTCATGGGTTTCAGGGAAGAGTTTCTTTTTTCTTTTTTTTTTTTTTTTGCGGTACGTGGGCCTCTCACTGTTGTGGCCTCTCCCGTTGCAGAGCACAGGCTCCGGACGCGCAGGCTCAGCGGCCATGGCTCACGGGCCTAGCCGCTCTGCGGCATGTGGGATCTTCCCAGACTGGGGCACAAACCCGCATCCCCTGCATCTGCAGGCGGACTCTCAACCACTGTGCCACCAGGGAAGCCCAGGGAAGAGTTTTTAAAGACAAATTTGGAATGAGGGCTGCAGGTTGTGTGACTTTCTTCAGGTTGGTTGGTGGGTAGGTAACAGTGTGATGTTCCAGGAATCTCATCATCAGCCTTCTGGTTCCGACTAGTCTGGGCTGTGCTTGTGCTCAGCCTAAAGTTATCATGCTCCACCTGGTTGGGGGCCTTAGTTCCTGTAGAAGAACTCAGAGATATTTGTATCAGATCATCCTGTTTATCTCTTGAGGAGGAACCAGGACCCTGCCCCAAGCTGCATGATTGTTTCCTTTTTTTTTTGCGGTACGCGGGCCTCTCACTGCTGTGGCCTCTCCCGTTGCGGAGCACAGGCTCCGGACGCGCAGGCTCAGCGGCCATGACTCACGGGCCCAGCTACTCCGCGGCATGTGGGATCCTCCCGGACCAGGGCACGAACCTGCGTCCCCTGCATCGGCAGGTGGACTCTCAACCACTGCGCCACCAGGGAAGCCCTGCATGATTGTTTCTTGACAACTTTTCCTTTGTTTCTGCATTCCTTCCCTCCCCTAATTAGTAACTGTTTGAATCTGCCTTTTGGAATTCAGGGTAAGTCTAGGAAGCTGAAGCTTTTTTCCTACAAACAAGAAACAGGGGACACAGAGAGGCTTTTGTACCCTGGAGAGCCTCACAGCCTCTGCTTGGTTTCAGTAGTACGGGATTCACCACGCTGCATGAGCTTCAACAACCCATCAGCTGGCTCCCTAACTGATACGGCCCCGGCCAGCAACCCCATTCCTCAGATCTGACTGACTCCATTCAGTCTGTAGGGGTAGGTACCTTGCAGGCAGCAGTTTTTCTTCCCTTTGCTCATTGGAAGAGGAAAAAAGGAAGTTGCTTCTGTATGCTCTGTTGTGCCCATCCTTTCCTTGACATGTCGTGGCTGCCCGGAGTTTGGATGGCTGTTGACAGAGAGGGATGGGCTCCCCAGAGGCCCACTGGCTGGCGTGTGCTCCTGGGCCCTGCTGCCCTGAGGATTTCCCAGGTGGAGGACGGCAGGCGGCACCAGAGGGAGGGAGGGAACCTGGGCAGTGTGTGCTGGGCCTTTGTGGAAACGGGGGGGAAGATGCACCCTGTACCCCTACCCCGGGCAGCTTTCCTCAGGGAGCAGGGGCTGCCTGTGTGGCCGAGGAGGGCCAGCCCGACATGAATGAAGACCTTGTATCGGGGACCTCGCTGGAGCTGGGAGCCACAACACAGGGGCTTTTCACGAGCAACCTTGCAACAGAGGCGGCATTGAGCGTGACTGGTGGTTCGCGGGCAGACGTGGGGTCTGGCGGACGCGTGGCATCAGTGGAACAACATTGCTACTCCTCCTGCCCCTGCCTTGGCTGGGGTGGGCTGTTAGAGGTCTCCTCTCAGAGGAAAAGACGCGGAGTCACGTTGTCCGTAGTGTAAGCTGCCCTGCACCCCTCTCAGCATTCAAGGCTGCAATGGGGGGCGGGGCAGGAGGTGAGCAAAGGGGGCGTTGCGTGCAGAGAGTGGGCTGGCGTGCTGAACGGGAACGGGTTAAAGACAGCTGCTTGGGGCTTCCCTGGTGGCGCAGTGGTTGAGAGTCCGCCTGGCGATGCAGGGGACACGGGTTCGTGCCCCGATCCGGGAAGATCCCACATGCCGCGGAGAAGCTAGGCCCGTGAGCCATGGCCACTGAGCCTGCGAGTCCGGAGCCTGTGCTCCGCAACGGGAGAGGCCACAACAGTGAGAGGCCCGCATACCCCCCAAAAAATAAATAAAATAAAAATTAAAGACAGCTGCTTGGAGACAACTCCACGGGGGCCTGTGCTACAAGAACGGGGAGGAGATGCCAGAGGCACTCTATCTGTCCAAGGGCCGTGGAATCCTAGCATGCCCTCCAAGGGTTCAGTGGGAGGTAAGGAAGAAGTGCAGCCTTGCTGGGGGGCTGTTTGGAGGCTACAAGTCAGTGACAGATGACAACTGCCCAGGAGGAATCAGGACGGGGGTGACAGTGGGGCTGGGGGCATGGTGGGTTTAATGCTTCCAAAGGAAAAGAGTCTCCCTCCCCATGTATAAACACACCCTCTCTCTGTCCACCTACAGCCGACCTTCACCTCAACGAGGAGCTTAGTACATCAGTTCGCCCTGGCTTTCTCTCCTCTCTTCTCCCATCTCCTTTTCTAGGGTGACCAACGGTCCCGGTTTACTCAGGACCAAAGGATTTCCGGGGATGTGGGACTTTCAGGGCTAAAACTGGGACAGTTGGTCACCCTACTTCCATCTTTGATACCTTCTACTACATTTGAAACTTCTGGGACCTCCTTTGTGGCCTAGTGGTTAAGAATCTGCTTGCCAATGCAGGGGACACGGGTTCGAGCCCTGGGCCGGGAAGATCCCACATGCTGTGGAGCAACTAAGCCCGTGAGCCACAGCTACTGAGCCTGCGCTCTAGAGCCCGCGAGCCACAACTACTGAGCCCACGTGCCACAACTACTGAAGCCTGCGTGCCTAGAGCCCTTGCTCCGCAACAAGAGAAGCCACCATGATGAGAAGCCCATGCACCACAATGAAGAGTAGCCCCCACTCGCCGCAACTAGAGAAAGCCCGCGTGCAGCAACGAAGACCCAACACAGCCAAAAATAAATAAATAAATAAATATATTAAAAAGCCCTGTCAGTGGCCACTGACAGGGCTCGGCTAACCAGAGCAGGCTGACGCTGCCCGTGCTGGGACCCCCACCCCCACCTCGGGCATGGCCTCCCCCCGCCCCACTCTGCGAACTACTTTCTCTCTTCCTTTTCCCCTTCCTTCTCTCTCCTCCCCAGTTGGCAGTCCCTCCCTGAATCTTAGCCCAGGAGAGGATGACGCGCCGGTGGACAATTCTCCCTTAACTACCCCAGCTGCTTTGTTTTTCTTTGTGGTAGTTATTACCACCTGAAATCGATCACCTGGTTTGTGCTTGTTTCCCAGACTTGAATGGAATGAGGGCACAGACTATTATGTTCACGGCTAATTATGCCCCAGCACTTAGAAGGGTGCCCAGTGCATCATAGTTAATGAGTGAATGAATGAGGTCCCATACTCGGTCTCATGCCCCAGGCTCTGGTGACTTAGCAGCTGGGCAGTGCCCAAGCTCTGTGTTTGGAGGTTTCCTGGACAGACAGCCAGGAACCTGGGGCTGGGGAAAGCCCACTGCAGGTCTGCAACCACTTCTTTTAAGCCTGGGGGAGCCACAGAAGCAGAAGGAGGTTTGGGGGTACAAAGCACTGGGGTCAGGCCCTAATGCTCGCCTTACGTTCTAAGGAGAGATGTGCAGCCCCTCTTGCCGCGGTCTTGGCGTTGTCTCTCGAGTCCTCCACCAATGCCCACCCTCCTTTGGTCCGGAGCACTGAGTTCATTTCTCCTTTTGTCCCTCAGTGCTGCCTGTTTGGTGGGCAGGACTCCTCTACTGACATGGTAGCTGGTCCTGGGAGGGACTGGATGATGCTGCGCTCATGCTCTGCGCTCACTGCCTCAGGACAGTCTGAGGCCCAGACAGAACAAATGAAGTCATTTGTTCAAGATCACATTGTCTGTCCTTGACAGGGCTGAGAGTTCATTTATTCATTCATTGGACACGTATTTATTGAGTCCCTACTACATGCCAGCACTTTTCCAAGGCACTGGAGGTACATCGCTGTGCAAAACCACAGGACAATTAAATCAATGTAACAGAATTAACAACTAAAATAACTACCATTTGTTAGTCTTTTACATTGCAACAAGTATTGTACTAATTGCTTCATTTGTACTATTTAATTTAACCTTTACAACAAACCTATGAAGTAAGTCTTCATTTTTCATGTGAAGACTACTCAGCTAATAAGACCCTGATTCCATGCCCTGTGTTTCTGGCCACTGCAATACATCTCGGCTCCCTAAATTAAAAGACCTCTGTCTTGACTCCCAGTCCAGGACTAGTTCTGCTCTATGCTTCTGCCTCTCAGACTTCCCCGTAGCTCCGTTCTCTGTCTGAAGAGCATCTGCTGTTTAAAGGTCAAAGCTTGTTTCCACATGTAAAGTCTAAAGTCAGTAGATGACCCAATCCTTTCTTGGGTCTAGGAAACATATTACAAAATTAGAGAGGAGACCGGGAAAGAGAGATGATATCATGGGCTAGTCACCCTGGAGCATGAAGTAACAGAGGATGGTCTTTTCCTGTGGGTCCAGAATTGAAGAGTCAGTTAAAATGTGATTAGTGCTTTCTAGGAGAGGGATAGAGATATACTAGACAACCCATATCTGTAAGGAGCAAATAGCCTAGTACCTCATTGGGAACACTTATATATTGGCGAGGTAGAGACAATACAATGTGTTCACAGTCTTGCTAAGGCTTCTCTTCTTAGGCTTACAGCCAAACTACATTTCCCAGACACCCTTGCTGCTAGGTTTGGGCCATAGGAGTGATCAGTGGGATGTGGGCAGAATTGATGTGGTATTGTCCACGCTCCATCCTCTTAGATCATATTTAAGGTGACAGCCTCACGAGTTGGAAGTAGCCTAGAAGTGCCAAGTAGAACCCCCTGACGCTCATTAGGCTGTGCGTGGTATTTATGGTTTGGCATAGCCTACCTACCTGGACCGCTAGCAAAACTTAGCAACCAGCCCCCATCCTTAGGGGTTTTCCAAAAGTCATCTCGTTACCATAAAAAAAGATACCTTTAGCACTCTCTTCACGTAGGAAATTCCAAGCTCTGTGCCTGGAATTGGGAATGAAAAACAATTATATATTTATTATAAAGTACAAGATCACAAAAGATATTTAAGAATGTAAAGAGATCAGGACTTCCCTGGTGGCACAGTGGTTAGGAATCTGCCTGCCAATACAGGGGACACGGGTTCGAGCCCTGGGCCGGGAAGATCCCACATGCCGTGGAGCAACTAAGCCCATGCACCACAGCTACTGAGCCTGTGCTCTAGAGCCCACGAGCCACAATTACTGAGCCCACGTGCCACAACTACTGAAGCCTGCACGCCTAGAGCCCATGCTCCGCAGCAAGAGAAGCCACCATGATGAGAAGCCCATGCACCACAATGAAGAGTAGCACCCGCTCGCCGCAACTAGAGAAAGCCCGTGCGCAGCAACGAAGACCCAACACAGCCATAAATAAATAAATAAATAAATTTATTAAAAAGAAAAAAAAATGTAAAGAGATCGTAAAACCAAAAAGTTTGAGAAACACTGCAATAGAAGGAACATAACGCAGGAAGCCAGTCACAAGATCACTGGAATTGCAGAAAGGCCAAGCAGTCGGTAGTGAGGAAGCCGGAGGGTGGCTTCACTGGGAGTTGCTCCTGCCCTGGAGACTGGAAGAACAGGCACGGGGAGTGGTGTTCCAGCGGCCATGAGCCAGAGCTTCCTTTTGGGACCCCACATCATGAAGGAGGATCATCTGGCAGAATTAGAGCACAGAGTCAGGAATACCTAGTGGGAACTGGAATCATGTCAGGGGCTGTAAGCAGTTATGGAAGGGGGTCCCTGGAGAAAGAGAGCTAAGCATGGCTTTCTTGACATAAGAGAAGCCATTTTGGGCCTAAGCCATTTTGTGATCTGAGTCTGGCCACAATGCTTGCTCTTGAATTGTCTCAGTAATTAGTGATCTTAAGGGAACAAAAGAATGCAGGAACAAACGACTGTTATCAGGCAGAGAAGTAACAATAGCAAAGATAATGTATCAGTTTTAAAGACTCCCAGTTCTGTTTCAATGGTAAAGATTAGCCTGAAGAACTTAACCACCAGATTTACTGGAACCTAAGGGATGATGATGTTGACCTTTTCTGACCCTCGTGACTTCAACAACTGACTAAAGCTTGGACTCTGTGGATCTTTGTCCTGATTCTATGCTGAATTCTCCTCTGCTCAAGCCCCTTCATGGATATGCCTGTACTCTTAGCTTAAAACTTCCCTAATTTTGCTGTTTAGGGGGACACTGCTTTGGGAAAGATCCTTGTGTTCTCCTTACTGCAAGTAATAAATCCATCCTTCTGATCTTTGACTTGGTTGTGTCTTTTGACACCCACCAAGAGGCAAACCCGGCTTTTTTGGGTAACAGGACTGCCTGATGGGAGCTGAAAATAATAATAAGGCACAGCCCCTGCTGGACACCCCACCCAGAGGAGAGAGAAGGGGCAAGAAATGTCCTTGTTTCTTTCTTTCTTCTGTCTTGTTCTCCAATTTCACTGGACAACCAGGTCTGTAAGTTCTTAACAGACCTTGGAAAACATAGTTTGCAGGACTTAGTCCTACTGCAACACAGAGCAGAGGAGAGCAGGGAAGGCTACACGTGGATCTGAGAGCAATAGGCACATGCCTGGCTCAGAAAAGGAAGGAGGGAACCTGGATCCTGGCTCAAGGGAGCCACAAGGATGAGAAAAGTCGGCTTGCGATGGGAGGTTCTTATACTGGTGTGAGGGTAAAGCAGAGGGTGACAGAGGCAAACCCAGTCTGGGTGGAGATAAGGGCAGCCAGGGAGACGGTGGACTCCAGGCAGAATGTTGGCCTTGGAGATAGGGGCCACTGGATCTAGAATTTCCCTATGAAAAGGGCTTAGTAGGGCCAGCTGATCGGAATTAGAAATGAGATGGGCTGGGACCTGGGACCCTTTGCTGAAGTGCTTGTACCTAGACAAAGGTCTCCTCAAGCAACAGAATACAAAGAAACTTAAAAAGAAAAAAAAGATACAAATGAACTTATTTATAAAACAGAACAGACTCACAGGTTTAGAGAAGGAACTAATGGTTACCAGGGGGGAAGGGTGGGGGGAGGGATAGATTGAGAGTATGGGATTCACATGTACACATTTAAAATAGATAATCAACAAGGACCTACTGTTTAGTGTAGGGAATGCTGCTCGGCATTCTGTAATAACCTAAATGGGAAAAGAATTTGAAAAAGAATAGATACGTGTATATGTATAGCTGAATCACTTTGCTGTACACCTGAAACTAACACAACACGGTTAATCAACTATACTCCAATATAAAATTAAAAATTAAAAAAAAAAGAAACTATAAGGGACTGAAAAAACTGCATGCATACACAGTTAGGACAAATTATGAACAACAAGATACAAAAAGGTTAAAACCCAACTGCCACTTCTCAGGTGCCAGGAGCAAAAGCAGGGAGCTGCGCATGATCCCTGCACACAGCGCCACGAGGGGGGTGGGCTGACCACCGACCAAGCCACCTGTCCGGCCTGACCCATGAACCCACCCCTACCCTCACCCTACTTAAAGGACCAGCTTGCCGTCCCCTCAGGGAGTGAGCAAGAGAAACTGTTACTTGTTTTCGCTCCCTCGTGCTGCAGCAGGAGTCTAAATAAAGCCTTTCTTCAATTTCTTGTCTGGCCTCTCATCAATTTCTATCGATTAAGGAGTCCAAGAACCCAAGTCAGTAACGGAAACAGGGAACTTATTAAAAAACTGTTTGCGTGCTACTCTTACTTAGGGTCCGTTTCTTCGGGGAGATTGTTGGATTTGGGGCATGGAAAGGCTAATATCATCTATCACTAGGCTAATCATTTTCAAGTCTCTATATGCAGTCTAGACCCCTCTCCCATCCAACTGTCTGCTAAAGATCTCCACCTGGACGATGAATACTATGTACTTTGTACTCTTCCTCATGGGCTGGTAACTTAATTCACCCTTCAGGTGTCTCTTTAAATGGACTTCCCAGAATCCTTCCCCGGCTCCTAGACCCGACTCCCATAGCGAAGGCTTTATTGGCATTAGCTATTTGATGTCTGTCTCTTCCATCAGTCTAAATAAAGAGGTAAACTGAGGCAAGCTCAAATGACTAGAAAGTGAGTTTGTTCCCTTCGGGAATAGCAGAGGACTTGCAGTCTGCAAAACGCCGTCTGCAGCAAGCTACTGGTAGTCCGTGGAGGGTTCGGGGAACTTTAATTATAGGCAAGGAGCACAAAAAGGGGGAGGTCCAGCCAGAGTCCCAGCAGCGAGTTCATTGGCTTGAGGATGGGGAGAGATTCTTGGCGGATGCTCATTGGTCAGGGGATAAGCCTCGTGTTTTGGTAAATCAGGCGTTTACGATTTCCAGGTTCTGAAGTTTTGTTCTTCCGAGTGCGCACGCGTGAGATCCTCCATTTTCTATCCTCCGGCTCCATTTTAGGTGGAAATCTTTTCACACGTCCCTCTCAAAAGTAGCAGCGTTTCCGCCGCCAGCTCCTAGCACAGTACCTGGTACCAGGTAGGTGCTTAGTAAGTGTTCGATGAGTGAACGAATGGCTGGTTGTTGTCGGGAGGTGTGGGTGTGGGGTGCCCCCGCATCCTTGAGGGTCCATGGAGCAGCTGTGCCCTCTCTCCTGCCCCAAGCGGCCCAGGGAGCCAGAGCAGAGACCTGTGTCTGGCAACCTCACTTCCCTAGCGCATGCCGTTCACAGACAAGAGCTGGGAGCTGGCAGGTTAATTTGGCTGTCCCATGGTGGCCCTGTGATCTCGGGGAAACCACGAAACTTTTCTCGTCTCCCATCTTCTCGTGGACGAAATAGAGACAGTAGTACCGGCCCTTTTTACCTCTCCAGGTTGTAGTGGAAGGGAGCATTGATGTTACTGATAGAGAAGCACCAAAACCCAAACAGGAATTCGGAGGAGCCCTGAGCAGTCCTAGCTCTGAGCCCTGGCTGGCCACACTGATGTCGCCAGCCCAGTCCGTCTCCTAGAGAGAGGAAATGTTACTGGGATCCGCTTCAAGGGAGGCAGCCCTTTGACTGTGGAGCTGGCCTGTCTCCTCGGCTTCGGAAAGCAGCGCGCGCCTCCAGCAGGTGTGGGGTGTGCTGGGCAGCCGAGGGGCCAGCCCATCTCCCACCACTACCCCCACTGTGGGTTTGGCCCACGGGGCAGGTGATGCAGAGGGCGGGACGGGTTAGACCCAGGAATTCCGATTCCCAGATGAGCTCTGGTCCCAGGACAGGTTCTCCTTCGGCCAACGACAAATGAAAGAGATAGGTCCTGAACAGAAAGCAGCCTGGCAATGCTTACGTCCCTTCCCTGCAGAGACCTTTGCCCAAGCTGGGGATATAAGGACTAAAGCCACAGCTTTTAGTTGAACTTAGGGGTGAACCAGAGATAGAATGGATGCCTGTATCCTGGGCAAGGACCCTGCCTCGCTAGGGAGCAGTGATAGCTGAGGTTTGTTGGGGACACAGGGAGTGGGTGGCAGGCCTGTCCCAGGGCTGCTACCTGGCTCTTTTTCTCTTGGAGCTGCTGAGGCAGGTCTGCCAGGCACTGAGGAGGGTGCTTCCTGGCTCCAGGCACTGGGGTTGACTCACAGCTATACGAGGTGGATGCCCTGGGAAAGGGCTTGTCTTAGAGGAAGGCCTGAGGTTCTAGGGGACAAACAGTCTCACTTCCTCACTTCTCTAGCTGAAATGCTATGCGACCTGCCTTGGGGGCCATCAGGGCGCATAGAAGCCCAAGAGGTCCCCCACAGGCAGGGGATTGGAGGTGAGGTGGCCCACAGGAATGCAGGAGTCCCCCATGCCCTAATCCCCAGGGCCTGGCTGGAGGGCGGGGCTGGTACAGGCTAGGACTGTGGTTTCACCACCAAAGCCTCTCCAAAGCCAGGAGGCCAGAGTGTATGAATTATAGGTGAGGGGCTGAGCAGGGGGCCCTGGGCCTCACGTCCCTCTAGGGTAGATAAGGACTGATCAAAGGCACTGCTTGTAGGCCCATCCCTCATTCAGCACAATTTCCAGGATCCACCACCCAGCGAGTGGCTGGAGTGACAAGACAGATAATATATGTACATAGAGGGGATTTTTTGTTTCCTTTTCAAGTCCTTTGCATAAACATCTTGTGTGTGGACCAGCCCGAGTACCTCGGCTGCATAGCCCCCTACCCCACCAGCGTTGGGTCTTACACCCCCGCAGGCCATCCCGTCAGGCTGGTTCTGCTTCCTCTGCTGGTTTATCCCTTAGAGCCCAGACTGGCTTGAAATGAACACCAAGAGCAGTTTCTGTGAGCCTCAGTAAGAGCCCTGGGAGACCTGTGGCTGCCCGTGCCAGGCTTGGGGTCAGCCGGCACTTCGTCACAGCTACTGATCCAGCCCCTGAGCCCTGGGGGAAGTGTGGATTCTCCTGGAGGTTCTCTAGAGGTCACACACCGATCACCCAGCAAAACAGCGTCAGGCTTCCCTGCCCAGTAGGCATCCTGGCCCTCTCTGCATCCCTGTTCCCGGGCCGCCAGTGCCCTCTTCCCTTGCTGCTGCTTGTTCAGACTCTGCTGTCCAGGGCAGTGGGACCTTTTCCAGATCCTCCCCTCAGGCCTCCTGGGGATTCCCCTTCAGTGTGCAGACAGCAGTTTTCACCCAGCAAACAAGGGGCACTATGACTGCCTGGAGTTTCTTAAACCTGCCTGGGTGCATCCTGCCTGCTTCATCCCACCACTGCTAAAGAAGAAAAGAGCTTGAGGAAGAGACACCGGTTGTAGGTTGCCCAAGTTCTTGTGCGCCCTGGCTTTTGCCTCCTGGGGTGTTTCCAAAGCTCAGGGCTGGGGTCTTTTTTAAAAAATTTACTTATTTTATTTATTTTATTTTTGCCTGTGTTGGGTCTTCATTGCTGCGCGGGCTTACTCTAGTTGTGGCGGGGGGGGGGCTACTCTTCGTTGTGGTGCGCGGGCTTCTCACTGCGGTGGCTTCTCTTGTTGCGGAGCACGGGCTCTAAGCGCACAGGCTTCAGTAGTAGTTGTGACTCGTGGGCTCTAGAGCGCAGGCTCAGTAGTTGTGACGCATGCGCTTAGTTGCTCCGCGGCATGTGGGATCTTCCCGGACCAGGGCTCGAACCTGTGTGCTCTGCACTGGCAGGCGGATTCTTAACCCCTGCACCACCAGGGAAGCTCAGGGCTGGGGGGGGTCTTTGTCCACGCTCAGGATCTGGGAATCCATCCCCGCCCCCGCAAACCCTCAGCAGTCTTTCTTCCCTCCAAACAAAGAGCCCTTTTGATCTTTATCACTCTCTTGGAAACGTACATGCCAAACGTCTTGGGTAATAAAAATAAGACTCTAAGCAAACATTTAGAGCGCACTTACTATGTTCTAGGTACTGTTCTAAGCACTTTATAGTGATAAGCTCATTTAACCTCAGTAGTTGGAGGGGGCACTGTTTGGTTGCCTTAAGTATACAGTGACGTTCTCAAGGGCGTGGACTGGGGTGTCATGCCTTTGTATCCCCCACATTCCTTGCCCTCCAGGAATATTTGCTGATTGACTCAGTCTGCCCTTGGGCGGTCCCATCCCACCCCGGTTACTCACTTTTCCCTTTCTCTTCAAAGGGCGCGGGGATTTCCTGCCCTCTCCTACCTCCTCAGGAGGAAGGAGTGATGGGGAGTGACCTGGAGAGGCTTCGGGGCCATCGGGACTTTCCTCCTCTGACTGCAGGTAGGACGCTTGGCCTGTCAATCACGGCACCAGCCAGAGCAGAGGGAGACATAGGTGGGCTTCCTGAGCACAAGGGGAGAGAGGCACCCTGTGTGTTCATGGCGATTGTCTCCACATAGTGGACTACGGACAGTTTCGGTTTTCTTGTTATGCTTCCCTGCTTCCGTGGTTTCCTACCACGAGCAAACATTACTTTTACATTCTCAACAAAGAAGAAAAAATCAAATGTTTACTGACTATTTTGTTGAGCAGTGACTGTGGAGAAGAGTTTGAAAGGATGAGTACACAAGGCTCAGAGCTGGGCTGGCTTTCAGCAGGCGTCCGTCCTGGTGGTCAGTGACCTGTTTTGACTGATCAGTTCTAATGCCACATGCATTGATAAATAGTTTAATCTCTCCCTGCCCAGAAGTCATAATCTCTTCCTTGCAAGGGAGGAGGATTCTAATGTGGGACCAATACCCGTCCCTAAGCCAGCAGCGCCAGTCTGATGATCTACTATATCAATCTCTTTGCTCCTCCAAAGATGCTACGTGAGGGGGTTCTATCACTTCCCTCCTGGATTATCTGTTTCAACCTCCCAGCCCTTAGAGTTAGCAATCTCTGCCTCCAAGTTGGTGTCCACACTCTAGAGGGGAGACCCTCAGCCCTGGCTGCACACTTAAAAAATGCCAGGGTCTGAGTTGCATCCTGCCCCAGTTGCATCGGAACCTCTGGGGGGAGCCCATAGCAGGGGTAGTTTCTAAGGCTCCCCAGATGCTGTGATGTGCAGCCAGGGTCAAGGACCATTGGGGCAGCCGGGCAGAGGCAGAGAGGCCCCAGCGTTGACAAAGGGGCCAGCGTGGATTTGTACTAGACGCTATGGAGGAGGACACACAGCTGACTCCACACATAGGTGCCTGCCCTCCGGGGGCTTGTAGTTGATGAGAAAGCCAAAACCTGTGCACAGAGGGACGGGGACACTGAGAGTGAAGCCCACCGTGTCCAACCTGTGCCAGTTCAGACCTGGGTGTTGAAATGCTGAAGAGGGACGTGATCTGGGTGGCATGAGGATGATCAGGCCGGTCTTTCTGGTAGGAGTTCTGGAGGCAGTTTTGGGGGGACAGTCCCTCCCACTGGTGAAGTGACTCTTGTGGTCATTTTCTAAGGGTTTTCTCTGAGGTCCTTATCTGATGACCCAGCCTCTTTGTAACTCTGGCCCCGGCGGGTGTGGCTGGCCGCTCTTCAGTCAGTGCCCTGGCTCTCCAGGACACCCCGGCAGGACTAGGCTGGGACAGATAAGAACTGTGCTTGTTAGCACAGCTGTTCCCTGCAACACCCAGGGTTGTTTTCAAACCTACGGAAACTTGGGTGCGGAAGTGTGGCTGCATCCACCCAACTTCAGATTGGGCTTGGTTCCAAATAAAAGGAAATTTAGTCAGTTTTCCCAGACGCAGGGACAAAAATAGAGTTGACAGGAACCTCAAAGGGTCTGCTGGGGTACCAGGGTCGCACCTACAAAAATCAACTGGATCTTTGGTCTGGATGCACCAACACTTGAGCTTTCAGCCTCAACAATGACCCCTGGAATCTGTCCACACAGATTCTTGACAGACAGTGTTCTAAAGGTGATGTTGTCTTACAGGAAGGTGATTTTGTTCCTTCTGCTGGAAGCAGTGCTAGAGGTTTCTCTGTGTTTTCTGAGCCTCTTTGGCTGATAAGCTAGATTCTGGGGCATATGAAGTTCAAATAAAGTGTCTGCTTGGTCAAGGAGAGTGTACCAGAGGGAGCAAGGAATTGATGGCATAACTTACGTTTGGGTAGACTGGACCCCAGGATGACTTGTTCTGGCCGGATTCAACCTGAGGCGTCTCAGGGAACTTGTTCTGTCTCATCGTCCCCAGGAGGATGGTGCTGAGCCAGTGTTGACATCACACGTGTCCTGCCTCACCCTCTGGAGAGTGTTCTTTCTACTGCCCTTCCAGCAACTCAGCACTGGGCACCTTACACACAGTGGCCCTGGTGGGGGGGCGGGATCTCTAGCTCACCGTGGGCCTTTTCAGGACCCCTAAGTGAGCAGGTTTCCCAACATCCGACACATAGAGATCGCACCACTGGGAGCAGCAGGACGGAGACTGAAATTCCGATCTCCAGATCCCCAGCCCATCCGTCCCTGCGGAGTGAGATGTGGGTGGTGAGATGGGCGTGCCCAAAGACTCCAGAATCTCCAGAAATGGGAGGTTGTGTAAAGCACGAGGTGTATAACTAGGGTTGGAAAGGACAACATCTCCATGTTTGTGCGAGTGCTGTGCTGCACGTGGCCGAGCGGGCCTTGTAGACAACACATATCCTCATTCTCCCAGGGAAGGTTCCGGAGAGCTCGGGGCTCCTGCTTGTGTTGATGGGAAGGGGAAAGGATGTGAGATGGCAGAACTGAACTCATTCTCCTTAAAATTAGAAATGCAAAAAAAGAAAGAAATGCAGCATAGAAGTGACGGGGGGTGGGGGGTGAGTTGTCTGACCCCTCTGAGCTTTAGTTTCCTCATCTGTAAAATGGGAACAAGAGAAGTACGTACTTCACAGAGTGTGGTGAAGGTCTTGTTGAGATGATATTTAAGAAGTGCCCCGAGAGAGCGCTGGGCACGGGAAACTCATTAAGGCTGAGAAACCACCTTTCCTGGCTCCTTCCCTTTGAGACAAAGGTGCCCCCTGGGGAAGTGACTTGTCCCTGAGACCTGCAGTGAGTCCACAGCTCAGCCCTCGAAGGCCAGGCCGTCTCCCTGCCGCCGCACTGAGTTTCTGCCTTCCTCTGGCCGGCCTGGGGCCCTGCTTCCCCCCCCATCTTGCAGCCGCCCTGGCCGGAAACCCCGCCCCATTGTCCTAGGCGGCGGGCTCTGTGGAGCCCAGCTGTGCTGGGCTGACGTTGGGCTGACAGTTTCCTCCTCTGACTTAGATAAGTTCAGGAGATGCCTATCGGCTTCAGGGAAAGGGTGGAGGGTCTGAGCGAGGCCCCCTGCCCCGGGATATCTGGCAGACAATTCGTAGACAAGAGATCATTTAACCTCCACTTGTTGGGAGTTTGGGTATGAAGCTGGACAAGCCTCATTAACCCCTTCAGCACCCTGGGTGCTGTGGGGAGGGAAGGTGGAAAAGTGCTCTTCCTTGGGCCTGGGCAGGCTGATACTCATTGATGCAGGGCTAGAGGGAGGGAGTATTTTCAATAGGGGTGGTTCAATTGCTCTAGTTTTGCCCCAGGAAAAAACTTCTTTGTGGCTGAGCTTTGGAGTCCAGAAGATCTGAGTTTAAGTCCAGGCTCTTTCGTGGAGTACCCCACTGAGCTTGGGCAACTTCAAGTTCCTTCTCTGAGCCCTGGGTTTCTCACCTGTTAAATGGAGCTAAAAATGCTGAATGCATGAGGTTATCGTGAGGAATAAAAGATCTGATACACATAGAGAAGCTAGCAGAGGGCCTGGCACAAGGAAACTAGCATGATGTCCCTTCCAGTGCTGCCGTCTGGTAGGTGGCCTTGTGACAACCATGGGTAGGAACTCTCTTCACTGGAAACAGCAGCTCAAACTCTGATGGTAAGTCAGCTGGGGCATCTTGGCATGGAAGGAATACCAATTCATTCAGTGAATACCTGTTTGTTGAAAGCTTGCTGTGTACCAGATACTGTTCAAGCAGCTTGGCAGACAGCAGTGAGCAAGAGAGTCCCTGTCCTTAGGGTGTTCAGGTGCGCGGGGCTGGGGGGTGAGGGTGGGCGTGGGGATGAGTTGGGGGGCTGGGTGGGAACAGATAACAAGCCAGCCAAACAGGAGAATATAACTTCACATAGAGACGGGCGCTTTGAAGAAAATGAAAGCAGAATGAAGAGATGGTGGCAGGCCCACACGGGTGCTATTTTAGATTGGGCCTGTAGGGAAGGCCTTCCTAAGGGGTGATCTTTGAGCAGCGTTTGAACGGAGTCAAGGAGTGACCGGTGAGAACACGCCACAGGAGAGCTTCTCAGCCACTGAGAACAGCAGGCGTGGAGGCTCCGAGGTAGAGACCCAGTCTGGCAGGTTCTAAGAGCATGAAAACCAGTGCTGAGGGGGTGAAGGGGGGGAGGGTGCATAGGAGCTGGGGCCACGCTTGGGGCTGAGGAGCCTCCCCTGGCCCCAGGCTATGACCTCTGTCCCTCTGCCTGTGTGTGCGTGTGTGTGTGTGTGCGTGTGTGTCCAGGGTCATCAAGGAGCAGCAGAAAGCTGACCAGGGTGGACTGCGTATTTTTTTTAATTAGAGTGATGGCAGGCAGCTGTTGCTGCTTGCTTGCTTGCTTTATTTAGTCCCTGGTTTCTGATTTTCTGATGAAACCTTCTGGTGCTATTTGCTGACGCTGGAGGCCATCCTGAGTTCTGAAAACACAGCGGGGCCCAGCTGCTCCCCCCCTTGGGCCTCCCCCGTGGAGGGTCAGCTCGCCAGTGGGCAGGAAACAGCCGGCAGCCAGGACAGTACCCTCCACCTGGGTGCCAGCCCAGAGCCTTCATTAGGACCATAATTTGGGGAGAAGAAAGTCACTTGAGTCCCCAGGTCAATCCCGTGACTTGACGAAACTGCCCTTTTCTTCCATGAACTTGATGCTCACACGCGTCCTTTCCTGGGACCGGGTGCTGATTAGGATACACACCCAGCTGGTGGTCCTGGGTGTGGTGTGCTGGCTGATAGCTCTTCTGGCGGGTTTTTACATATTTCAAGTTATCACACTGCTAGAAACAAGGATGAACGAAAGATGTTCTCTCTGCCCTCCAGGAGCACGCCTGGGTGAGGTGACGTTTTGGCAACTGGATAAACCAAGCGCCAAGACATAAAAGTGCATCACAAAATCAACTTCTGCTCATGTTTATCTCCCTGAGCTGAACCCACGTGCTGCCTAGTCCCTCTGCCCTATTTCCAAAGTCTGGACGGTTTTTCTTTCATTTCTTCTGGGTCTCCCCAAGGTTTTCACCTCGGAGTAACTGGTGCTTGGGCAGGCTTGCCCAACTTTCCTCTGCAAGGAGCCCTTCTCGCACATCGCAGGGCCTTGTGGGGTTTTCATTCCTCAGACCCACCATTCATGCTGTTCCCCTCCGCCTCCCTAGGAAACTCTGTGTTACAACCTTTGGCTTCCTGACTGTCTCTGTGAACTTCCGGCCTGCTCCACCCTCCCGTGAATGTCCCTCCAACTCGAGTTCTGCTCCATGGTCTCTTTGTAAAGCCCCTGAGTTCTCTGGGGACTGTCACGGTTGCCAGCGGCCACCACTTGCCAGGCCCAACCCCATGCTTCCCAGGTCCCGGCCTTCCGTGGGCTTCCAGTGACCTCAGATGTCCCCTTCCTTTCCAGCTCTGATGAAGTAAGGTGGCTTCGCACCCTCTCAGCTGGCGGGGCGAGCAAAGCACAGAGGGGGGCGGTGGAACACGCCACGGGGTTCTGGAAGGTCTCGCTGCTCTGTGGGGCAGGGGTGGAGTGCCCGTCGGGGAGCAGACCCAGCGTTTCTGGAATGGGCCTGGGACGGGAAGGGGGTGGGCAGTGACCAAAAATAGACCTGGATCCGTCCTGGGGCACCCACGGAAAGTGCTGGTGTGGAGCAGGGTGGGACGCCATTTCCCTGATCTCATCCAGCGTGTGTTTTCCTTTGCCTCCCCCGGTTCAGGGCCGCCCCAGCCGCCTTTTTTGTCACTGAACGTTTATCACGGCTCACTTCCTGCTGGGGGCTGCTCCTTTCTCTGCCGATGTTGTCAGTCTGAGCCCCAGGGTGCAGGCAGGGCAGGCTGGACCGTCCCCTAAGAGTAGGGGCTCGTCAGAAAGCACATTCTGCTGGAGGGTGTGTACCAGGGGGTGGCCTCAAACTTCCCTTTCAGACCTTCTCCTTGAACCGGACAGCGATTCACCCAGAACAATGACGTGATCACAGGGGCATGCCTGGGGCTGACGGCCAGGCCTCTGGGTCATGGAGTGGGGGGTTGCCCTGGAGCACTCAGGAAAGGCCTCAGCGTGTTGACCCCGATGACTGACTGAGACCCACCCTGTGAGGCCGAGCTGAGGTTTGGGCTGCTGAGCCTAGAGGGGGGCGGTGGATACAAGGGAAACTCATTAGAGACACAGTGGCCGGGAGAGGATGGCCAGTCCCCAGCCACAGGGCATCTCTGGAAAGTGCTGGCAAAGCACCTGGGGGAAGGCGACTTCGTGAGGTGCAGACAGCTCCCCCTGAGTGCTGGACAGATGCAGAGGAGAGGGCAGAGAGAATCAGAGACTCCGAGTCACAGGGGAGTCGGCCTCCACTCCATCCACCCCTCGCTGCCCAGACGAGGAAACCGAGCCCACCCGGCGAGGTGAGGGGCTCGGGTCTTGATGTCCCAGCCGCAGTGGGGGCCAGCGGCCCTGCAGCTACGGTCATGGCTCTTTCCACCCACCTTGAGACAGTGCCTGGGGGGTGAAGCACTTGAGCTGGGAGCCGGGAGGTGGGGTTTCCTGGTGTTGGGACACTGAGGTCACCGCAGGGGACAGCAATTAGGGACTCCTGGCAGATGGATGGACTGGCCAACCCTTGGAAGGTTCTCATTTCTCTCTCGTCATCTGTGTTCACCCAACTTGTCTTGTGTTGTCTTCTCCTGTCTGGTTGGGTCTCTCTCTTCCCTCCTCGTCCTCTTGGGCATGGATGCTGGCAAGAAGCCTGCATTTTTCCTCCTGATCCATTTTGGTTCCCAACCAGTTTTTTGTTTTTTTTTTTTTTCGCGGTACGCGGGCCTCTCACTGTTGTGGCCTCTCCCGTTGCGGTGCACAGGCTCCAAGACATGCAGGCTCAACAGCCATGGCTCACGGCCCAGCTGCTCCGCGGCATGTGGGATCTTCCCGGACCGGGGCACGAACCCGTGTCCTCTGCATCGGCAGGCGGACTCTCAACCACTGTGCCACCAGGGAAGCCCAGTATCTATGTTTTTTTCTCACATAATTTCTCTGTGCCATTAAGAGGGAGGCGGGATTTCTTAAAAGTGTGGATTTTCTTTCAAATGACTGACATAGATCCTGCAGTATTTGATATGCACACGTAGCTGAAGACAACTGTGCCAGTATTGCCACCTAGCCAATGATTCTAAGATGATTTTAGATGTTTTAAAATGTGAAAAAAAAAGGTGCATTTGTAATTGATGAAGTATGTTATCCCATCTTACGGATGAGAAAACCGAGGCACAGAGAGGTTAAACATCTTTCCCAAGGTCACATACCTAGTAAGTGGCAGAGCTGGGACTTGAGCCCAGGCAGTCAGCCTCTGGGGTCCGTGCTTTCCTAGAAAGCCTTTGCTGAAAACCCATTTCCTAGAGCAAATGAAATTCAAACTCTCACCACAACATTCAAGTCGTCTGTGACCCGGCCCTGCTTTTTTCTTCTAGCCTCATCAGCCCTCAAGTAGTTTGTGGTCCAGCTGCTCTGGCCCGCTCCCAGCCAGGCCAGTTATACCCTGGGCTTGCACTCCTGTGCGTGCCACAGTAGGAGAGAACTTAGATGCCGCTCAGAGTTTAAGGTTCCACTCCAGTGCCACCGCCTTTGGGATACCTCCCCCAGCCCCTTGTTGGTGCTCTCACAGGATTTAGTTTGTTAAGGCCCTGCTGGCAGCCTGCTGAGTATGCAGTGGCCCCTCTGAAAGTATGGGGGCCCCTTGGGGTGGGGCCCAGCTTCCTCCTTGGTGCCGCCCTCCCAGCACAGTGTCCCATCTGTGGGCTCAACCATACCAACCTCCCTTCCCCGCACCTGGACTTGGCAGGAAACCCGATGGTTTGGGAAGCATTCGGGAGATCTGGAATGTTCTATGCTATAGTTGCCACTTGAATGTTGACCAGCTGGGGACTGTCTGTTCGTGTAAGTCATATCCTGTTCGTGGGCATGTGTTCCCAGCGTCATCCTGAGCTGTAGGAAAATGCCTGATTTGGCGTGTTCCAACCTAGAACGCCTCCCTCAAAACCCCTCAGCAACTTGTGGGACACAATGACTCAAGCATTGCTAGCTGGAGGAGTCATGGGTGTACTTGTGTGTGTATGTGTGTGCACATGTGTGTGCATGCATGTGTGTGTACGTGTGTGCTTGCCTGGGCAGGGCAGAAGTGTTGGCGGACAGACCTTGTTTTCTGCTAAAATCTCATTTCCTGTGGCTGATGGATTCCGTGGTGGCTCCAGGACCCCCTCTTCCCAGTGCTCGCCCGGGGGCTGCGAGCCAGCTGCCCTGGCAGGAGATACTCGGGGCAGCTTGGGACTCCAGCAGTCCTCCTCCACAGAGGGGATGGCAAAAACCCATGTGGGAGAAGAGGAGGAGGATTGTTCCAGGCCTGCTCAGTTATTAAAGATGTCTCAAGATAATGAGGCGTAGGGAAGAACAAAGAGACAGAAAAGCATCGAGATTAAAAAATACCACCCTCCGTGCTTTGACCCTCAGGCCCAGGCAGAGGCATTTGGTGGATATTCAGCTGTTTGGAAGAGGGGGTTTCTGGCTGCATCAGGCTGGAGGGTCTCTAGGTGTCCCTGAGGACGTAGGAAAGACCGCCCTGGCTTGAGTCTGTGGTTCGCTGAGCTGAGGGGCTGTGTGTCCGATTAGGAGCACCCTGGGTTTGTGGGTGATCATTCTCCCCGATGTCACCCTTAAGATCAGGGACTTATCCTCCACGGGCCATTTTGCTCTTAATATCCCACTATGGATAGACTATCTATGATTTTATCCTAAACTTTTGGTACCAATTTATATACCTACCTGGAACTGTCTCTTCAGAGTATTGATGACTCACGTGGTGTTTTCTTTCCTGTTCTTACCTCTTTCTAAGCTTCCTACTGGTGCTCTGGAATTTGGAGAACCAGCTAGCTGGGCTGTTGATCATAGCCTCCTTGTTTGGACAGATTAAATAGGGAAGGAAGGGAAGAAGGAAGGAGGGAAGGAAGAAAGATCTAAATAAATTCATATATTTGATTAAGAGGCATCACATCTGTGGTTTTTTTTTTTTAAGATGTTGGGGGTAGGAGTTTATTAATTAATTAATTTATTTTTGCTGTGTTGGGTCTTTGTTTCTGTGCGAGGGCTTTCTCTAGTTGTGGCAAGCAGGGGCCACTCTTCATCGCGGTGCGCGGGCCTCTCACTATCGCGGCCTCTCTTGTCGTGGAGCACAGGCTGCAGACGCGCAGGCTCAGTAGTCGTGGCTCACGGGCTTAGTTGCTGCGCGGCATGTGGGATCCTCCCAGACCAGGGCTTGAACCCGCGTCCCCTGCATTAGCAGGCAGACTCTTCAACCACTGCGCCACCAGGGAAGCCCGCATCTGTGTTTTAAATGTAGATATTTTACACCTGGGGTCAAGCCGCTTCCCTTTGTCCTGGGGAGAGGGTTCTAGCTGAGGTGGCATTGGAGAAGTAATTTTGTTTAAGCGTTAAGTCCTTTAGAAGAGCTAAATTACGCTCAGTTATGAATCACTGGTAAACCCCAAATCACAACCGTTTTGTGTCGCTGGCACACCTGCTGGTGTGCAGGGGCACACGGCTCCCAGACGTCAGCCTTGCTCAGCCTCCCTCCCCTGAATGATAGTCACCTCCTCCCACTACCTCAAATGTGGCAAAGGGACAGGCGCCAACCCAGGACACGGCAAGACCACGGAAGTCATTAAGAAAATAGAACCTGCTGGCCTCCCCTTGCCAAAGTGATTCTAGATGAAAGAGTGCCGGGGGGATGGGGCCAGATGTGCTTGAGAAAGGCTGGCTTTTAGGGTTTTCTTGGGATGTCCTGGGGTTTGAGGTTGACGGGAGCTGCCTCTGGAAGGGGGGTGATTTGAGGACCTTGACGTTCTGCCCCAGGGCTGTCCTTGAGCCTTTTCACGTAGAAAGCTTAGGGTGGCTTTGGGTCGGCATCGTTCTCTGCTGTGAGTCCAGAGCTTTTATGGGAGTGGAAAAGGGATCCAAAGTGGTCAGAGCTATTGATCAGAGTGAGGAAACAAACGTCATATTTCAAGGTCCTGGCGGATGTGACCTTGAACTACCAGAAGGGGGGGATGGTGATGGTCAAGGAGCACATGGGAAGTGGGGCTCTCCCATCCAGAGGAGGCAATGTTCTTACAGCCCCAGGGCTTGGGGTTTGGAGGTGCTAGAGGTAAAGCCCATGGGAGTGCCGGGAGGGGCTGCAAGGAGGCCTCAGGCTCCGGAGTGGCTGCTGGAGAGAAGACGAGAGCGCAGAGCTGCCGTGGCTCTGGGGTAACGCTCAGGGGTCGGCTCGCCACAGGTGCCAGAGGGGGCTTCTGGGAAGGTCAGGTCCAACCTCAAGGCAAAAGACAGACCCCGGTGGCAAAAGACCTTGCTCCTGTCTGAACTCAGAAGGCTGGAAGACCTCATTTGGAATGAGGGCCAGATCAGCGTGGTGCAGAAGGAGGAATGGAACCCGGGGCTGGGGGCCGTCAGTGTGGTCCAGAAGGAGGAATGGAACCCGGGGCTGGGGGCTGGAGGGAAGAGTTGGGGAGAAGCCTGGAAGCAGCTCATGGATACTTTAAACCTGAGGTGCTCAGAAGAGCAGACTTCAGCCTGTCGCGGGGCCTGCCAGGGCTGGGCTTCCTGCTAGTCCTAGGGCATCAGGCGTACGCACGGCCGAGTATTTCTGAGCTGGGAGGAAGCTTGGGGACCACTCCTCCTCCTCCTCCTCATTTTAGAGTTGGGAAAACTGAGACTCGGAGAGAAGTGACCTTCTCAAGCTCACATAGCTGAGGACCCACCGTTGCTGATCCTTGGGCCAGTGCTCTTTCTGCGGAATCATTTGGTCTCGACAGGGCCAACCTATGGCAGCGTTTCCTCCCTAGCAGGCCACACCCCCTCTGTGCCTGGACTCAGGTACTCCAGGCAAGGACAGGGCCATTGTCTCTGGAAAACTGCCATTGGAATGAACGTGTGGCCACCTGGCAGGAAGGGGTGGCAGGGTCACTCCTCTCTCCCAGAACAGAGACTCCTGAAGATTCGGTGTTTAAGTTAAAGGAATGAATGTCTAAGGGTGGAATTTCAGGCATTGGCCAGTATGTGAGAGTGTTCTTTCTCCACTGCCTTCAAGCAACTGCCCAATCCTGGGCTTCTGTACTGATGTTGGCACAGGTGCTGATGCTGGTGTAGTGTAGCCCATCCGTTCAAACCTCATGCCTGGCATAGCCATATCTGCACAGGCTGGGAACCAGATGGGGCTTGGTCGTATCTTAGAGGACAGAGAACAGGACCCAGAGTAGACAGGAGGCGACGTGCCACAGAGGCCTGGGAATCCTGCTGGGGCAGGGGGCTTGACCTGTAAGGGGCAGCCTGGGGCTTGTAGGGAATAGCAGAGGGCTTGGGGAGAGCCTCAGGTGAACCTGCTGACTACAGTTTCCTTGTCGTGGGCTCCGTGGGCTGCTCAGCCTAACCATTCACAGGAGACCAGACAGATGCTCACTCCCCCAGAGCCGCCCTTATCACCCAGAGCAACACCAGAGCCGCTGAGAGCAGGTACCTGGAACCGTGGCCCCAGGTCACATTCTTTTCATAAGTGGAATAACGCAATGACCCTTTAAACTTCCTTATTAATTGGCTGTGCTGCCGAAAAAGCAGTCCATCACCCCCTCCACCTCCACTCCCGCTCCCTGTTTACGGTTCTGCTGAGGCTGGGCTCTTAGCCGGCTGGCATGATGATGAAGGGCAAAGCCCCAGGCCCCTTGCAAGATCCCATGTGAGGGCTGCGGCCAGAGCTGCCTTGCATCCAGAGCTCTGCTGTTTAGAGAAGCTTCAAGTGGACTTACGGGCTTCCCCGTTCCTGGTACAACCTGGGGAGTGATGTCAAATGGTGCTGGTAAGGAGCCCTGGAATTCCGGCGGCCCCTTTCCCCCAGCCTCCCTCTCTGGACATACACAAGCCAGGTGATGTACTCTCATGGAAAGAGAAACACGGGCACCCCCAGAAAGGGGGAACATGGCCCCTGTATTCCACAGCCAGGCATTGGGGCAGTCTTGGGGGGAGACCCCAGAGTGTCCACGTGAGTTAGGGGATGAAGACGATAAATTCAAACACATCTGCGTGGCCAGCACTGGGTCTTGGCATTGGGTGGCCGGGCCCCTCTGGATGAGCATCAGGGTCTGGGTCAGCACTAGCATGTGCAGGAAGTAGCTCCAGCTCCGGGTCACCTCTCTGGCTCTGAAGGTGCAGGACATTGGACACAGATAGATGCCATGGGGGTGGAAGATGAGGGGAAGATGGTGGCAATAGAGCCTGCGTGCTGGCTGGGAAAGCCAGCTCTGCCTGTGTGGGATCCTGTTTGACCTTCTTCTTCCAGGGTGCAGTGATGGTCTTTCCCCTCCCCACTTCAGGTAGGGGTGTGACAGGTGTCCTTTGGTGGCCCCGGGGTAGAGCCCTATCTCTTCTGGTTCCTCTCGAACCTGCCCACACCTTTGTAAATAGAACCTTTATTTAAATAACTCTCCCACAGGGCTTCCCTGGTGGTGCAGTGGTTGAGGGTCCGCCTGCTGATGCAGGGGACACGGGTTCGTGCCCCGGTCCGGGAGGATCCCACATGCCGCGGAGCGGCTAGGCCTGTGAGCTATGGCCACTGAGCCTGCGCGTCCGGAGCCTGTGCTCCGCAACGGGAGAGGCCACAACAGTGAGAGGCCCGTGTACCACAAAAAAACAAAACAAAACAAACAAACAAAAAAACTCTCCCACAGTTATCCTAGTGAGAGCATGCTCTTTGTTTACTTCCGGGATGCTGACTGATACAAATAGCAGGACCAATAGATAGAAAATAACCAGTGGAGCAGAATTGCACCTGAGGCAGAAGAGTGCGTGCGCTAGGAGTCTGGGGGAGTGAGAGTTCATGTGGCCTGGGGCCGGCAGGGAGGAGTTCTCAGAGGTCCCGGGATCTGGGACCTGGGTGGTGGGAACTGAGGCAACTTTGTGAGCCTCCCAGCACAGTGCCCAGCGAATTCAACAGAATTGAACTGGAAAGCTTGATGATGCCTGGTATTCAGCACTGGCTGCCAGCCACCCCTGCCTGGGTCCCAGTGGGCCACTTGGATTGTTAGGGTGAAGGCTGCAGCTGTGCTGGGACATTTCCCCCTAGGGAGAAATGTGCTCTTTGCAGCCTTCCCACGGCCCTTCTCACGTGTTGTCCGAAGCACAGGTACGAGTGTACACATCCTAGCTGCCAGGTATATTCCGGTCAAGCGTCCTTGCACGCCTCCCTCCTCCCAGGGCTTAAAAGTATGCTTTGCCCAGAGCTAAGTCTAAATAAACATTTATTGACTGAATAAGTGAGTGTATGAATGAATCAATCGAATTCTGTCGGTGTTTGAACATCCGACGCGCTCAACACCTTGAGAGGGGCTGGGGGTGCAGAGGCGGGACCTGCCTTGTTAAGGAGCTCCCGGGCTGGTGGAGCAGGCCACCACAAAGGGACCAGGACCGAGTCTGCTGAAAGGCAGGGACAAGGTGAAGAGAGTCCAGAGGAAAGAGGGACCACTCAGAACGGAGCTGGGAGGGGCAGAGAAAGCACCTCAGAGGAGAAGGCATTTGAATGGAGTGTAGACTGTGCCTAGTGGAAAAAGGATGGAGGAGGATTCCAGGCAGAGTAACAGCACGCAAAGCATGCCTGAAAAGTGCATGGCGTGTTTAGGGAAAGACTAGCGTGGACTTGCTGAAGACTAGGGTGCTTTTGGAGAGTGGTGAGAGAGGACACTGGATGGTGGTTGAGGTTGGATTAGGAAGGGCCTGAAGGCTGTGGGGAACCAGGAATGATTTTGGAGGAAGGGAGTAACATGACCAGACCTGTGTTTTGGAAAAATACCTCTGGTGGTAGGTGTTCGGGGGGGCTTGGGAGTTTAGGGGCCATTTGGGATATACTGTAGTAATCCAGGTGACAGATGATGAAAACCTGGGAGAGGGTCATGGTGGTGGGGATGGTGAGGAAAGGATAGAGGTGAGAGACATATTGGAAGTAAAACTGATAGCGTCTCACCGGAAGTGAGCAGGGGTGAAGTCCAAGGTGATGGATGTCTGGCTGCCACCTGATGTGGTTTTTCAGGGAGATGGGGAACCCAGGAGGAGGAACCAGTTTGGGGAAGGAAATAATTACTTTCTTTTTCTGTTGGCTGCACCTCACGGCTTGCGGGACCCTTGTTCCCCGACCAGGGTAGAACCCGTGCCCCCCTGCGGTAGAAGCGTGGAGTCCTAACCACTGGGTGGTCAGGGAATTCCCGGGAAATGATTACTTTCATGTCAGGCAAGCTTGAGGTGTCTGTAGGGTGTTCCCTGACCAGGAGGAACTAGATGAGGGCTGGAGGTGTGTTCTGGGCTCCATCAGCAGAGGGGTGAGCGTTACACCCGAGGCGGGTGTAGGACGAGGGGACTGGTGGGCTGAAGGGGGAGCCTTCCATACGCCAGCTTTTAAGGGCAGCCGTTGTAGGAGCCAGAGAATGGGGTTGGCAGGAGGGCTGGGGGTCAGAGAGAGGAGAGCCCAGGCGGGGTCCCTGAGGCTCAGAGAAGAGCGAAGGATCGGCCCAGTCCGAGCACACAGGGAGCTTGATCAACGCCCCCTGCCTGGAAGCATCGTTTTTCCCCATGGAGTTCTGACCTTTTGGGCAGATGGCGAGAGGTGTTACGTCAGGCCTAGGAGCTGGTAAAGAGTTCAGAAAGTCCTAGATGGGCCTCAGAAGGCAGCAGGTGTGATAATCACGAGTCTTCGGATCCTGGGAGTCCGGGCTCCTGCCCACGGACGAGGTGGGCACAGGGGACCCCGGGCTGACACCCTTGGGGTCTCTCTGTGATCCTGTCAGGGGTCAGGGTCTTCAGAAACGTCATCTCTGCATCCAGCTGGCTCTTGTGTAAACAGCTGTCGACTCTCCTGAGCTTCTTAGGAAACTCAAGCTGACGATGCTAAAAACTCTACATTTCAGTGAAAGAGCACCTTGTAGCTTAGGGAAATCAATTCCCGTGTCCCTTCTTAAATCATAATTGGTCAGAGATGAGCAATCCGGAGAATTCATTCACGCTGACTCCATATTATAGACAGAGGAAGCCAAGGCTGGGAGCAGACGGATTGAGGACCCTGCAGTGCTGGCTCAGAGCAGTTCTCAGCTGCTCTGGGGTGGTGGTGCCGTGCCCAAGCCCCTCTTCTTTCCAAGAGAAAATGGAAAGAAGTGTCACTTTGCCCTCAGGGGGCAGATGTGCAGAAGAGCCAGGCAGTGTGAGCACGTCACTCTGAGAGGTCCTGGTCTGAGCCCCGAGCTCTGCTGGTTGATGGAGCAGAGGCTAGATGACCCCAAGGAAAAGTTAACTTCCGTACAAGACACCCGTGAGTGATTTCTAAAGCAAAAAATCAAACCCCTCACCCCGCTGCTTGCAACCCTCCAGTTGCTTCCTCTGGCCCTTAAGATAACCCAAGCTGTGCAGCAAGCCCTGTGGGGGCCCTGGTGACCCAGCCCTGTCCTCTCCACCCCTGTCTCTGACTCCTTTGTCCTCTTTCCCTCTGTGCCAGCCACTCTGGCCATCCGTTTCTCAACTTTGCAGCTTGTTCCCGGCTCACGGTCTTTGTATAAACTGTGTCCTCTGGTTGGAATATCCCCCCGCCCCAGGTCAATCCGTAGGACCCAGCTAAGATGTCCCCTCTCCTGGGAGTCCTTCCCTGACAAGTCTAACTCAAGCCACCCATTCTTTCCTCCTATCCCTAATTATTTTCCTTCATATTCATGGTTATTTCCTTAACAGTTCTTACCACTGTCTGTAATTTTCTCAGCCATTTATCTGTTCATGTACCTACCGTCTGGCTCCCCTCCCTAGGATGTAAGCGCCAGGAAGACGGGGACTGTCTTGTTCACCATTATGCCCTTGTGCCCGGTACAGAGCCTGGAGCACAGGGACCCAGCAAAGACATGCTCATTAGTGGCGCATATGCCCGACACTGACTGTGTCATGAGCGGGGGTATCACCTAGGACAGGAGTGCTTGTGGTCACCAAGGGCCCAAGCAAGAGAGTGTGGCTGACTCTATAGAAGCCTTGGGCTTTAGGAGGTTGGGTGGTTAAAAGCACAAGTTTTGGTCCCTGGTAGATATGAGCTCAAAATCTCAGTTTGCCTCTTGGGAGAGTCTCCTAATTCTGGATACTTCATTTTCCTCATTTTTAAACTTTCTTTTTTTTTTTTTTTGCCACACTGTGTGGCTTGCGGGATCTTAGTTCTCTGACCAGGGATCGACCCCGCACCCTCGGCAGTGAAAGCATGGAGTCCTAACCACTGGACTGCCAGGGAATTCCTAATATGTATGTATGTGTGTATATGTACCACCCCTTCTTTATCCATTTATCTGTTGATGAGCATGTAGGTTGCTTCCATGTCTTGGCTATTGTAAAATAGTGCTGCTGTGAACATTGGGTTGCATGTATCTTTTCAAATTAGTGTTTTTAATTTTTTCTGGATTTACACCCACGAGTGGAATTGCTGAATCATACAATAGTTCTATTTTTAGTTGTTTGAGGAGCCTCCATACTGTTTTCCACAGTGGCTGTGTTAATTTACATTCTCATCAACAGTGCACAAGTGTTCCCTTTTCTCCACACCCTCTCCAGCATTTATTCTTTGTACATTTTTTGATGATGGCCATTCTGATAGATGTGAGGTGATATCTCACTGTTGTTTTGACTTGCATTTCTCTAATAATTAGTGATGTTGAGAATCTTTTCACGTGCCTGTTGGCCATCTGTATGTCTTCTTTGGAAAAAATTTCTGTTCAGGTCTTCTGCCCATTTTTCATTTGGGTTGTTTGGCTTTTTGATATTGAGTTGTATGAGCTGTTCATAGATTTTTGGATATTAATGCCTTGTTGGTCATATCGCCTGCAAATATTTTCTCCCGTTCTGTAGGTTGTCTTTTCGTTTTGTCAGTGGTTTCTCTTGCTGTGCAAAAGGTTTTAAGTTTAATTAGGTCCTATTTGTTTATTTTTGCTTTTATTTCTTTTACCTTAGGGGACAGATCAAAAAAATATTGCTACACTTTATGTCAAAGAGTGTTTTGCCTATGTTCTCTCTCAGGAGTTTTATGGTGTTATGTCTCACATTTAGGTCTTTACTCCATTTTGAGCTTATTTTTGTATATAGTGTGAGGAAATGTTCTAATCTCATTGTTTTACATGTAGCTGTCCAGTTTTCTCAGCACCACTTGTTGAAGAGATTGTCTTTTCCCCTTGTATATTTTTGCCTCCTTTGTCGTAGATTAATTGACCAACAATATTTATCTTTTTGTGACTGTTGTAGGAGATGTCAGAATTTCCTCCCTTCTAATGGCTGAATAATATTCTATTGTATGTGTATGCCATGATTTATCCAGTCATCTGTTGATGGACACTTGGATTGCTTCTACTTTTTGGCTGTTGTTAATGCTGCTATGAACACGGCTGTACAAATATCTCTTCAAGACCCTGCTTTCAGTTCTTTTGGGTGTATGCTCAGAAGTGGGATTGCTGGATCATATGGTAATTCTATTTTTAGCTGTTTGAGGAACCACGGTACTGTTTTCTTTCAGTGGTGGTCCCATTTCACATTCCCACCAATAGTGCCGAAGGGTCCCAATTTCTCTGCATTCTTTCCAACACTTATTTTCTGTCTTGTTTTGATAGTAGCCATCCTAAAGGTGTGAAATGATATGTCGTTGTGGTTTTGATTAGCATTTCCCTAATGATTAGTGATGTTGAGACATTTTCCTCATTTTTAGATGGGTGTAACACCGACCTCACAGGGTGGCTAGGAGGATTAAAGGAGAAAAATGTATGGAAAATCCTTGGTGTAAGTGCTCAGTAAAGGCCATCAACTATTATTCTTTCTAATTTATCCTAGAGAATGGGCCCAAAGTGCAGGTCCTGAGGAGGCATGTGTGAAGGACCACGTGTGCTGCTCGTATCCCTGTTGGATGCTGGGTTCCCCCGGAAACACTTCCTATCAGCACTGTCCCTCTGGCCAGGGAGGCCAGAGCCTGTAAAGGAGGCAGGGACCTTGGGGGTGGGAAGAGCAGGGCGTTAGGCCCAGGTGTCCCAGGGGTCTCCTCATTGCTCTGTGAGCAGTGGGCACCACCTGTCCTCTGCCTCAGTTTCTCCCTTTGTCACAAATGGGGCTACCCTGGGAAGAGGACAGATTACCTGTCATGACTGGAAATAGCTCTGAAATCTGTCCTGAAAGCCTCATTTCTGTGCGTGGGACCTGCAGTGGCTGGTGTGTTGGGGCCTCAGGCTCTGTTCCTTCTCACAGATTTTCTGTCCATTCAGGGGACAGGCTGTGATTGCCAGAACCCACAACTAGCACTAAAAGCCCCTTTGAAGTGAGGCACCACTTTTAAGTGCAATCAGCTCAGAGATAACCCTCGACTCCCTGCCCCCAACCCAGGAATGTCTCCTTCCCTCACCCAAGCCCACCCCCGGGAGGATCCCAGCCCAGGAATCCTCTGTCTCTGTTTGTGGTAGTTGTGCTGCTTTGTTTTGTGTTTTTCTTCTGTGAAAATGAGAGATGGAGGAGGATAAATGTGTTCCTAGTAGGAAAATTGAGCAGGATTACAAAATAGTCCTGCAGTTTGGTAAGGAGAGGCTGGCGAAGGGAAGAAACGAGGGAGCATTGAGAAAACAGGGCTGGAGCAGAAGAGACAGGCCAGCAGGTCAGGACCCAATGTGTGGGGTCATTTTCCCCCTAAGACCCGGGGTTGGGGGGGTTGGGGGGGCGGGGGATCTGAGGTTAGAAAGGCAGGAAGCAAAGGTTTGGAAACCAGCTGGCCTTTGGGAAAGGTAAGGAGTTAGGGAGCAGGTGTTAGAGAGCCTGGTCGCCGCCGAGCCTTACCTGGTTGGAGAAGCCAAGTTGGTGAAGTCACTGTGTCGAGGCTCTGGATCACCATGGCGGCTGGTTGCCCAAGTTCGAGGTGGGGAGTGGGAGACCATGGTGCTGAGACTTCAGAGGCAGACTCGATTTCCAGTCCCTCCTCCGTGCCCCCTTGACTGTATGACTCTCAGTGTCTTGGAGCCTTTGTCTCCATTTCTAAGAGATGGAGTATTGGTAGCCACCTGTTAGGGTGTTAGGAGGTCTAACTAAGATCAGCTGAGTCAAGGGTCTGCCATACATCATGAGCTCAGGAAGCATTTCCTTCTTTTTTTTTTGCGGTACGCGGGCCTCTCACTGCTGCGGCCTCTCCCGTTGTGGAGCACAGGCTCCGGATGCGCAGGCTCGGCGGTGGCCATGGCTCACGGGCCCAGCCGCTCCGTGGCATGTGGGATCTTCCCGGACCGGGGCACGAACCCGTGTCCCCTGCATCGGCAGGTGGAGTGTCAACCACTGTGCCACCAGGGAAGCCCCAGCATTTCCTTCTTAAGTGGTAGAACCAGGACTGTTGGTGATGGTGCTTGGCTTCCATCGCCAGACCCTGACTACCATGATGGGCTCGCCTCTCCAAGCTTATGCATGGGCTCTTTGCCCAAGGGGTCAGAAATGTCTTTACCACTTGTCTTCCCGATAGGTCCACTCTGCTCCCACCTGGCCAGGATACTTGCTCTGCCAAAGCCAGGTCATGGTGCTCACATTTGAGGGCGGTAGCTTCTTGCAGGCAGAAACTGTGCAGTCACTAGGGGGCGCCATCTGGCTGCCAACAGTCTGGGGCTCCCTGGGTAGCTGCTGCAGGGGGCGGAGCTCTGCCCCTGGAAGTGTGTTGGGGAGCCCTGGCTGTGCACCCCAGGCTTGCACAGGGCAAGGAACCAGGGATCCAGATAGTCATTAGATGAAGGTCTACCCAGCACCGAGCTGATGTCTGCAGTTTGGAGGCTGGGAAGGAGGGGCTTGCTCAGCTGATATTTAAACTGGCCTTCAACCCACATAACAGACCGTTAACGCATAAATTCTCTCAAGCATCCCATGAGCAAACTCCCTTCCACCTCCTCCACAGTGCGCTCTGTGACTTCCTTTTCCCTTTGAAGCTGGCGTGGTGGTTTCTAGAAATTTGGTTTCTGCTGGGTGAGACTGTGGGGTGGGCATGGGGGATGCTCCTGGCTGCACTGTCTTAGATTTCTAACCCAGCACACTCTTGGCCCCTGTTTGACTTGGATTCTTTTATTTTTATTTGTTTATTTTTAATCGTGATTAAAAAAACACATAAAATTGACCATTTTAACCGTACACTTCAGTAGTATCTCCACATTGCTGTGCAACAGGCCTCTAGAACTTTTTTGTCTCGCAGAACTGAAACTCTGTACCCATTAAACACCAACTTCCCACTGCCCCCTCCTCCCAGCCCCTGGCAACCACCATTCTGCTCTCTGTCTCCGTGAACTTGACTACTCCAGGGACCTCTTAGGAGTAGACTCAGATGGTATTTGTCTTCTTGTGACTGGCTTATTTCACTTAGTATGATGTCGTCAAGTTTCACCCACATTGCTGTGTATGACTGGTTGTCCTTTTTTTTTTTTTTAAGATGTTGGGGGTAGGAGTTTATTAATTAATTTATTTGTTTTTGCTGTGTTGGGTCTTCGTTTCTGTGAGAGAGCTTTCTCTAGTTGTGGCAGGCGGGGGCCACTCTTCATCGCGGTGCTTGGGCCTCTCACTATCTCAGCCTCTCTTGTTGTGGAGCACAGGCTCCAGATGTGCAGGCTCAGTAGTTGTGGCTCACGGGCCTAGTTGCTCTGTGGCATGTGGGATCCTCCTAGACCAGGGCTCAAACCCGTGTCCCCTGCATTAGCAGGCAGATTCTCAACCACTGCGCCACCAGAGAAGCCCTGGTTGTCCATTGTAAGAGGCTGAATAATATTCTGTTGTATGGATATACCACATTTTGTTTATCCATTCCTGTCACTGGAGCGTTCAGCTCAGATTCTGATTCTGATCTAACTGGCCATTACTGAGTGCCCACCCTATGCTGAGGGCTCTTTTAGCATCTGGGATGCCCATCATTAAGAAATTCTCACTCACTTTGGGGAACGTCCACTGAAGAGGGACACAAGTAGGGTCTTTGTTCTTTCTCACTTTGCTGACCCTTAAGAACCCTATTGTGTCACCAGAGCAGCCTCTCAAAGGATTCAGCCATGAACCTGTAGTGCTTTGATAAATGTTCCAAAAGATAAAAATAATAAATAACAAACAATGAATGTTATATAGCCAAAAGAGGCTTGGAAACTTCAGCTTTGTCTCATTTGGTCCTCGTACCAACTGTGTGAAATTTGTGCCTATTTTTCAGACGGAAATAGAATTAGTAAGATCGGAGCAGGAGGATGAAGGTCGGGAAGGCGAGAGGGTGGCCATGAGGCTGGGGCTCGGCTGGGACTAGGGTGACGTAAGAGAGGTGCCCGAAGTGAGCACCCACCCAGAGGGAGCACCCCTACGTTTGTGGCCTGGGCGCCTTGCTCATCCCACTCTAGCCCTGGCCCTGGGATGAAGGCCTAGCCTGAGAGAGGCCTCCCCAAGGCCAGGAGCAGCCGTCTACACCCTAAGGTCTGAGAGCCACCCTGAAGGGGCTCACCCTGAGAGGGGCTTGTGTTGGAAGTGGGGAAGCCCCTGGAGGCCGGGCTCCTGGGAAGCTGGGCTTCCTGACAGAGGCAGAGCCCTGGGACCTGCAGTGTTGCCTGTCGTCCCCATCCTCTGCCTGTCCTCGTCTCAGGTGTTCAGTGTGGATTCCTGCTTATCAGCATCCCTGCGAGGTGCCACCTGAAGGTCTACAGATGCAGACGAAGAAAGCCGTGTCCAGGCAGGGCTTATGCAGATGCCTCGTGCTTCCGAAAGGAGGCTTGGGCCCCTCCGTTGCACTGACAACAGCTTGAAGCCAGGAATTGTGGGTGGAGGTCTCGGCCTCTGTGCTGTGTGGCCAGGGTGCGCCGGGACCTCTGGTGCATGGGACCTCTGTGCTGAGGCATAAACACACGGGGCACGTTTCAACAGCAACACCCATATTTGAAGTTTCAGGTGACCTTCTCGGTCTTCTCTACTTCCGTCCATGATGGGCCCCAGAGAGTTGAGCTCGGCCCTTCAGAGGGTGCAGGCTCTGGAGAAGCAGGCCTGACCTCTCTTGGTCTCTCTTAGTGGAGCCTCCTCTCCCGCGAATGAGTGGGGACCTGCGGGGCAGAGACCCTCCATCTCCGCATGGAGGGCAGGCTTTCCGGCTGTCAGGAGGCGGGTGGCGGGTAGGTGAGAATATGGGGTGTCAGCTGTGGGAGTTGCAGAGGCCAAGGGACACCCGAGGAGTTTGAGCAGTTGGCCCTCGAGGCTCTCTTTCCTGGTTCTGAAATGGCAATAATAATATTGACCTCGTAGGAGTGTTGAGACAGAGGAGAAAGCAGGTGAGAAAGCACTTGACAAAGCAGAAAATGTTCTGCTGGTGGGAGGTTTGATTTTACCTCTGAGGAATGGGTGGTGGAGAGAAGGAAACTGTTGCTATCTGGGGAGTGGATGGGGGAGAGAAAGGCACAAGACAGGAGTGTTTGGGAAAAGATAATGACGAGAAGTTAGGAATTTGTAGACACTGAGGAGAAAGGGGGAGGAGAAGAGGGTAGAAAAGCTGGAAAAAGTAGATGCTAGCACCTACCAAAATGGCGTGAGCAGCGGTGTGTGCGTGTGCGCACAGTGTATGGTCAGTGTGTGTGTTGTGTAGGTGGTATGTGGTATAGTGTGTGTGAGTGTGTGTGTGTGTGTGGCAAGGGGTGTATGCATGTGTGGTGTGTGTAATATAGGTGTGTGGTGTGTGTGTGTGCTATGTGTGTGCTAAGTGATGTGTACATGTGTGGTATGTATGCAGTGTGTGTAGTGTGTGTGTGTTGTATAGGTGTGTGTGTGTGTATGTGTACACAGAGTGTGGTGCATGTGTGCTGTGTGGGGTGTGTGTGTAGGTGTGGGGTGTGTTTGTGTGTATGTGTACACAGTGTGGCGTATGTCTGCTGTGTGTGGTATGTGTGTGTGTGTAGGTGTGGTGTGTGTGTATATGTACACAGAATGTGGTGTATATGTGCTGTGTGTGGTGTGTGTGTGTGTACGTGTACACAGAGTGGTGTATGTGTGGTGTGTGTGGTGTGTGTGTGTATAGATGTGGGGTGTGTGTGTGTAAGTGTACACAGAGTGTGGTGTGTGTATAGGTGTGGGGTGTGTGTGTGTCTGTTTGTACACAGAGTGGTGTATGTGTGCTGTGTGTGGTGTATGTGTGCTGTGTGTGTGTGTAGGTGTGGGGTGTGTTTGTGTGTATGTGTACACAGTGTGGTGTATGTGTGCTGTGTGTGGTGTGTGTGTAGTGTGTGTGTACATGTACATTGTGTATGTGTACTGTGTGTGTAGGTGTGTGTATGTGTACACGGTGTGTGTGGGGTGTGTGTGTAGGTGTGTGGTGTATGTGTGCTGTGTGTGTGTAGGTGGGTGTGTTTGTATGTGTACACAGTGTGGTGTATGTGTGCTGTGTGTGGTGTGTGTGTGTGTAGGTGTGTGTGTGTGTGTGTACGTGTACACAGTGTGGTGTATGTGTGCTGTGTGTGGTGTGTGTGTGTAGGGGTGTGTATGTGTACACGGAGTGTGGTGTGTGTGTAGGTGTGGGATGTGTGTTTGTGTATGTGTACACAGAGTGTGGTGTATGTGTGCTGTGTGTGTGTGTAGTGTGTGGTGTTTGTGTACACAGAGTGTGGTGTGTGGTGTGTGTGTGTGTAGGTGTGGGGGGTGTGTGTGTACATGTACACAGAGTGTGGTGTGTGTATGTGTGTGTAGGTGTGGGGTGTGTGTGTGTACATGTACACAGAGTGTGGTGTGTGTGTGTGGTGTGTGTGGTGTGTCCTTTGGCCTCTTCCCCACCCCTTTCCCTCTGCCTCTGCTCAGGCTGCCCTCAGGGCTGGCGGCTGCCCTGGCACCGTGTCAGCTCAGTCGGCCTGGGCCTGCCCCCTGGTGGCTGAGTGTGGCAGGGTGACGGGCTGTGGTTCGGGCACGCTGCCCCCCGCACCCCGTTCTTGCTCTGCTCTGCCGGCCTCTGTTCTCTACCTCCTCTCCTTCCTCTTCCCCCGCCTCTGTACCCAAGGTGTCTGGGTTTCTCCCCAGGTTTCCCAAACTTCTCAAACATAAGTGAGGGTGATAACTCTAAAGCTGCCTGCTTCCCAGCGCCATGTGAGGATGAGACGGATGATGGGGGGTGGGTGCCGTGAAAGGACTTTGTGGACGGAGGGGCCCCGGGTGAATCAGTGCGACACCAGCGTGCGACCCGGCCTTCCTGGTGGCCGTTTGTGGAACAGTCCCTCTAGGACCCCAGCGGAATTTCCATCACTTCGGGCATTTCCTGGGTGACAGGGGTCATGGGGTACAGACCTTTCCATGTGATACCCAGCTGCTTTATTTTTTCTAATAAGGATTTTAAAAACAACGGAATTATTTGAGACTAACAAAATTACCTAGTGCAGATTTACTAGACAATTAAACACCGTGACTCACGGCAGGTGTGCTGTACAGGTGTTGTTCTGGTTTTAACTACTGCTCCCTGCTCACTACAGAGCTGTCCTGGTCCTTTGGACACAGCCGGCTGAATGGCTTGGTGTCTGCCCTGCTCAGGTGGTGATTCTTTCACACATGTGTGCATCTGGTTACTGATGCAGCAAGTATTTATTAAGTGCTCAGAACACACTTGGCACCATGCTAGACACAGGGAACAACAAGATAAATAAACACACACCTGCCCCCCAGGGTCTTGACCAGCAAGCCGAGAGGCCACTTGAGGAGAAGCGCTCTGACCAGGCTGTAGCCCTGCTGTGGTCCCCATAGGGTTCTGGCATGGGCGGTGGCATTCAAGATCTGGTAGCTCAGTGATGCAGAGCTGGACCTGCCTCTGGGAGGCTCAGTGTGCCCACGCTATGTGCCAGGCACTGTGACACCAGGACGCAGCCACCACCACACAGATGGTGGGGCCCCTGCCCATGGCAGCTCTGTCCTCTGGCACAAAGTAAGTGGGCGGCATGTTTGTGTCAAATAAACGAGGATTTGATGACCTTATCATAATGTCTTTCTGTCGCCTGCTCCTGCCTGGAATCCAGCACAGAGGTCTGGGTCTGCGCTGTGTATTCTCAGAACTGATGGTCAGAGCTCTGTGGACCGGCTGTCCTGGCTTGACTGAATCACAGAAAAAGCTGTTTGTTGACCTTCTGGGCCAAACATCACCAGAAAGAGTCACTTCAGGAAAGAAGGCAACTCTGTATCTATGGCAGCATTTCCAACAGTATGTTCTAGAAATATGAATTCAAAATAATTTATAAGGGAATTCCCTGGAGGTCCAGTGGTTAGGACTGCGCTTTCACTGCTGAGGGCCCGGGTTCAATCCCTGTTTGGGCATATGAGATCCCACAAGCTGCGCGGCACGGCCAAAGGGAAAAAAAAAATTAAAGCACACACAAAAAAATTTATAAATATTAATGTGTAAAGATGAATTTCAAATGCAGAGAGAGAGAGAGGAGACGTTTGTGATCAACTTTACGTTAATGTGTATTGGTGTAAAAATAATTAAACTGGTGTTATTTTAAGTAGCTACTCAGAGATTCTGGTAAGATGACTTTCCAGGAGGCGGAGTGATGCTGCGTTCAGCCTTTTCCAGACATGTTTGGCATCGAGCTCTTTTTGTGAACCAGCTCTTCTCTTCACACTAGAGTTCTGGGGAACATTAGTTTGGGAGAACCCTCTTTACCGGTTTACCCTTCTCCACCTACATCCAATACTAAGGGAACGAATCAGTCAGACCTGAGACCCTGCTGGTATTTTTTTTTTTTAAAGTCTTTATTGAATTTATTACAATATTGCCTCTGTTTTATGTTTTGTTTTTTTGACCCCAGGCATGTGGGATCTTAGCTCCCCTACCAGGGATCTAACCCGCACCCCATGCAGTGGAAGGCGAAGTCTTAACCACTGGACCGCCAGGGAAGTCCCCCTGCTGGTATTCTTCACAGGAGTGATATCACCCCCGAGGGGATGAAATGGTTCTTGAAGAGGAAAACAAATGTTCCTCTGTGTATTATGCACAGATAGCCATATAGTACATAAATAGATATACAGTATATCTGTGGTATTAAAATTTCATGGGAGTGATTAGGGGAAAAAAATGACTAAAAAGTCTCCTTATGGGGCTTCCCTGGTGGCGCAGTGGTTGAGAGTCCGCCTGCCGATGCAGGGGACACGGGTTCATGCCCCGGTCC
This sequence comes from Hyperoodon ampullatus, assembly GCF_949752795.1. Taxonomy (NCBI): domain Eukaryota; kingdom Metazoa; phylum Chordata; class Mammalia; order Artiodactyla; family Ziphiidae; genus Hyperoodon; species Hyperoodon ampullatus. Next base: position 87,934,569 of record NC_136922.1, read on the forward strand.
GGGAAGATCCCACATGCCACGGAGCGGCTGGGCCCGTGAGCCATGGCCGCTGAGCCTGCACGTCCGGAGCCTGTGCTCCGCAACGGGAGAGGCCACAACAGTGAGAGGCCCACGTACCGCAAAAAAAAAAAAAAAAAAAAAAAGTCTCCTTAGAAGGGCAGTAATGAAAAAAAGTTTGGGAAATGCTGGCATGCAGACTGTCAGTCAAACTGGAGTCAGGTGACAGTTCTGCCACTGTGTGACCTGGGGTAAGTTGTCTACCTCTCTGAAACTCAGGTTCCTGACCCAGAAATAGAGATTCTTACCATCTCATGAGATTGCTGTGAACTCTAAGAAGATGAGTACAGTGCCTAACACACAGGACGTGTTTGACAAACGGAGACTCAGGACAGCCCTTCGGGCCTGAAACTTTGCTATCCAGCCTGGGTGACTGCAGCAGGGTTAGCCCGTATGCCCTCCTGTAGGGTTTCTCTGCCTTTAGGCTGTAGACTGATGCATAAAGATACGTGAAGCTTGCAACAGCCAGTCCTAAGGAAAGGGAAATGGGAAAATGCTATTTTAAAGCTTGTAAGATCAACAAAAAATAGCAGTTTAGCCTGGGGGCACCCCACCAAGTCAGAGCTGGCCGTGGGGGTGGCTGCAGTACCACCTGCTGGGCACTCCACTGCCCCCCTGGACAGCAGGGCCCCAGGGCCCCAGGATCAGAGCCTTCATCTGGCAGGCGCCCCCTGCTGGACACCGGGGGCTGGGATAGACACCGAGGTGGGTGGGGCAGGCCCAGGCAGGAACTGTCTGCCGCGCCTAAAAATAGTGCGCGAGAGAACAGGAAACAGAAGCTGCAGGCCAACAGGGAAATGCTTTCTGAGTTATCAGGAAACCAGGACTAGCATCGGGGGCAGCCACACCCTGCAGCAGTACTACAGCTCCTGTGAGGCCTCTCCGTGGAAGGAACTGGATGGGGAAGCTGGAGTTCGGGTGGGGTTGGGAGGGGGCTCCTAACTGGGAAACACTAGCCTCAGTGCTTTGCTTTAGGCTTAATACAGCATATCTGTGCCCTGTTGATCTTCAGTTGCATGCAGATGCAAGTCTTTATTAGGGTGACCAACAGTCCCAGTGTTTCGGGAACTGAAGGGGGCACGGAACTTTGAGTTTTCAAAGTGGGGAAGTCCTATGCAAACTCACTATCTTCTTAACGAAAGATGCTTAAGTCTCTTAAAGCTTTAGAGCCATGGGTGCAAGCCTCCCTGCACAGAGCATGACCTGGGGGAGTTCTTAAAAATCCCCAGGCCTAAGCTGCACTCAGACCAAGTAACTTAGACTCTCAGGGCGGGGCAGAGATATCTTGGATTTTAAAGCTCTTGCGGCCTCACCCCCAGAAATCCTCAATGCTCTGTCTGCAGCGGAGGCTGCAAATGCATCACTTAAAGCTAAGTCAGTAGAGGCCTCGGCTTGCGGGATCTTAGACCCTAGACCAGGGATAGAACCCGTGCCCCTTGCAGTGGAAGCGTGGAGTCCTAATCACTGGACCGCCAGGGAGTTCCCAGAAAAGTGTGTTGTGATCAGTCCGATCAAAATATTTATTCAACACCTTCACACTGGAATTAACTTAACGCAATTAACGCAATTAACTTCTAATGAGCAAGACAGCCACAGTGTAGGGCAGCTGGTGACAAAAGTCATCCCTGGGGAAGAAATCTAGGAATGAACTGATGAAAAGTATACTGGATTGAGCATCAGAATTCCTGGGCTGTTATCACAACACTTCTAGAAATGAGCAGTGTGTGAGACCCAAAATTACTCTTCTTCTCTCATCCTCACCTGTAGATTCTAAGGCTTATGACCTGACTCCTAAGGCCCCTGGCTCATCTGAAACTTTGATTCTTTTTTTTTTTTAATAAATTTACTTATTTTAATTTATTTATTTTTGGCTGCATTGGGTTTTGCTACATGCGGGCTTTCTCTAGTTGCGGCGAGTGGGGGCTACTCTTCATTGCGGTGCGTGGGCTTCTCATTGCGGTGGCTCCTCGTTGTGGAGCACGGGCTCTAGGCGCGCGGGCTTCAGTAGTTCTGGCACATGGGCTCAGTAGTTGTGGCTCACGGGCTCTAGAGTTCAGGCTCAGTAGTTGTGGCGCACGGGCTTAGTTTCTCTGCGGCATGTGGAATCTTCCCAGGCCAGGGCTCAAACCCGTGTCCCCTGTATTGGCAGGCGGATTCTTAACCACTGCGCCACCAGGGAAGCCCCCTGAAACTTTGATTCTGAACCTGGCCCCCATGTCTTGTTGGAGAGCAGAGCATGCAGGGCTCTGGGCAAGCGCTCCCCCATGTTATGGACAAACTCTTTCTATCCTGTGGCTAAAAAGAGAACACATTTGGTTAGGGATGAGAGAATGAAAGTCTTAAGGTCCCATATGGACGGGGAAGATCTCGGGGCACCTGAGTTGACTACAGCATTTGTTGCAGGTGGGAGAGGGAGGGAATAAAGCCTTTCAGAGGTGTACTGGGTTGCTAAGGCTGCCATCACAAAGCATCACGGACTGGGTGGCTTAAACAACAGAAATTTATTTGGAGGCTAGACGCCTGAGATCAAGGTGTATGGGACCATGCTCCCCCCTGAAGGCACTAGAGAAGGATCTGTTCCAGGCCTTTCTCCAAGCTTCTGATAATTCCTTGGTTGTGGCAGCCTAGCTCCAGTCTTTACATGGAGTTCTCCCTGTGTTCAAATGTCCCTTTTTATAAAGATGGCAGTCATGGGCTTCCCTGGTGGCACAGTGGTTAAGAATCCGCCTGCCAATGTGGGGGACACGGGTTCGAGCTCTGGTCCAGGAAGATCCCACATGCCACAGAACAACAAAGCCCGTGCACCACAACTTCTGAGCCTGCACTCTAGAGCTGGTGAGCCACAGCTACTGAGCCTGTGTGCCACAACTGTTGAAGCCCATGAGCCTAGAGCCCGTGCTCTGCAGCAAGAGAAGCCACCGCAATGAGAAGCCCGTGCACCGCAACGAAGAGTAGCCCCCGCTCGCCGCAACTAGAGAAAGCCCGCACGCACAGCAACAGAGACCCAACGCAGCCAAAAATAAAAAATAAATAAATAAATTTATTTAAAAAAAGAAAAGATGACAGTCATATCGGGTTAGGGGCCGTGCCTACTCTAGTAATGCCTCATCTTAACTAATTACATCTGCAAGGACCTTATTTCCAAATAAGGTCACATGTACTGGGGGTTAGGACTTCAAGATGTGAATTTTGAGGAGGCCCAATTCAATCCATAACAGTGGGGATGCACTAACAGTAGCAGCTAACTAAACAGGTTCAATGACTAAAGAAGGCTCAGAGGCCCAAAATGATGGTGCTTGCAAACCTAAATTTATTACAGTGATAACATCAAAATGGAGATATCATCACAGCCAAAGGCTGCTCATGGCAGGGGTCTGGAGAAACCAAATCCTGGGCCCTACTGCCTCCCTCTGTTAGTGGCTGCGCGAGATGTGCTCTTTCTCAAATCAGGAACCACTGACGTGTGCACAGGACACTTCCGAGCCCCAAGATGGAGCCTCTTTCCGGGTTTCTTACACCTGCTGGCATGCAGGCAAATCCTCATTCCACAACCTCCCCCAGTGGCACAGCCTCCAGGGGCTCCCGGAGACCAGGTGCAAACCATCAATCTCATTGCTACCAAAGCACAAAGTCGACAAGCTGGTACACACCACCCCAACTCCTCCGGGGCGTTGTTACAAAGCAACGCTATTAATCAGTGTGCTTCATGCCTCAACCAGGGTCAGTCCCGAGGACATGGCTGATTTCACAGGCACAGATCAGGTGAATCCCAGACATGCTGGAATTAGCCCTCACAGTCCAGGGCTGGAGGAGATCACCCAGGTGACCCCCTTTGCTAGGTGCTGAGTTCCCCCTTCCATGTGGCAGGATGTATGAAATTCACGTGGACATAAGGACAAAAATCTGAGGCCATTTGAGAATCCAGGCAGTTCTATTCCCTTAGCCGTGGGCTTGGGTTGGGGGCTGGTGGTTTAAATCTAATTTTTACGTGCATCCTTTTTAGGTCTTCTGTAGCTCCAGCCACTGGAGTCCCTCCTTCCCTTCTTGCTGCTTTCCTGAGTCACTGCCCAGGCATTTTGGGTCTGAGATGCCTTCAGAGTATGATGTGTGGGGCTCCGTGCCTGACCCCTCAGCCTGTGCTGGCAGCCCTAGGGTCACAGGGAGGTGAGGATGGAAGGAGCCCATGGGGGTGAGCCCAGTGGCCTGAGGGGGTGCCGATGGCTTATTGCCCATAGGCAGTTAGCTTCAGGGGGGCCATCTGGAGCTGGGGGTGCAGAGAGCCTGGGCAGCTCCCGGACCAGGAACACGGATGAATTGGAGTCCCGGTCCCGTGGCTGATGGTCTCTGCAGGAGGCCGCAGGCCAAGGGTCACTGTAGGCTCCCCCAGGCAGTGAGAGCCACTGGCCCCAGGTCTGGGAGCACCAGAGTCCAGCTGGCTTCCACAGCCATTCCTTCCACACGGAGATAGAGCAGGAGCCAGAACTGGGAGTGGAGCCTGCAGAGGGAAGTGGTAGGGGAAGCAAGACTGATTGACGCTGAGCCTCCAGAGGGTCTCGTTTATTTCCGGCCCACAAGGGACAGGGGTGCTCCAGAGCTTGGCACCTGGCTGAATCTGCAGATGTGGCAAGGGGCCAAGGGAGAGGTGACAGGGGAGGAAGCCAGGCAGGTCCTGTAGTCAGCAAAGCAGCCCTGCTGAGACAGGGCAGAGCAGACGGAGGCCTCAGGGATGTTTCCTGAAGGGGCTGGAAGCAGTGCTAGAGGTGGAAGGCAGGGGCCCTCCAGCCCCAGCGGGGAGGGGTCTGCCTGGCCTTCCCCTCTTCCCAGCTCCACCAGCCACATCCTCTCTGCCTCTACTTGATGGTGCCTTTAGCCCAGCCCTTATCTAACCAGGTTGGCCCCTGCTGGCTCCACCCCCAACCCGGACAGACACATGCCACACCGTTTGCGAATTTTAATTCTGTTTTCAGGAAGATCAAAGTAACACAAAGGGCACTAAGGAGAGACTGGAAAAAACAGATTCAGGTGGCCCCTGTGCAATCTTGCATTTCGTTACATTTGTTCAGTTACGAGAATGATCGCTCAGGAGGTGTTTCTGTGAATGGTGATGCGTGGGAGTCTCGGGTTAGCAGCTTGGCGATGGGTAGTGATGATTATTTACGTGTTACATGTCTGCTTTAAAGTTTGGGGGTCTCTTGAGTAATCCATATGCTCATTTGCCTGTTTTTCTTTTTTTAATGAATTAATTTATTCATTTATTTAATTTTTGGCTGCATTGGGTCTTCGCTGCTGCACGTGGGTTTTCTCAAGTTGCTGAGAGCGGGGGCTACTCTTTGTTGCGGTGCACGGGCTTCTCATTGCGGAGGCTTCTCTTGTTGTGGAGCACGGCCTCTATGCGCGCAGGCTTCAGTAGTTGTGGCACGCGGGCTTCAGTAGTTGTGGCTCGCGGGCTCTAGAGCGCAGGCTCAGTAGTTGTGGCACACGGGCTTAGTTGCTCCGTGGCATGTGGGATCTTCCCGGACCAGGGCTCACACCCGTGTCCCCTGCATTGGCAGGCGGATTCTTAACCACTGTGCCACCAGGGAAGCCCCCATATGCCTGTTTTATGTGACTTCAGAGCAACATTTTATAATTTTAAACAATTGTGGAGGCTAGAGTTCTGGAATTTTTGTATTTGGAGAACTTTTTGTTGTGTGTATGATTCGGTTGAGGCTGAGACCTTACTTGGTTAAGGAGATGCTGGAGAGGCTGCTGAATTAGGATCAAGTCCCAGCTCTGTCTCTAATAGTCTGTGACCCTGAGCAAAACACTTCTTTGAGTCTCATTTATCCATCTGTGCAGTGAAGAGAACACAGAGCCTGCCTTCCAGGACTAAATGCAGCGGGGTATGTGATGTAGGAAAGCCTTTCCAGCTTCAAAGTTCTACACAAGTGCAGAGTATTATTCCTACAGTTACTATTCAATGTAACATTATTTCCATGGGAAAGTCCAGTTTACTTTTTGACAATTGGATTTACAACGTAGTTTCCAGGAATGCATTTGTCTCCAAGTGGTCTTTGGCCAAAAGCAACACAACTTGACCCCGAGATAAAATGCACTGTGGCAAAGGGCAGGAACTGCACAGGCAGGTTTTCAAAGAAAAAGAGAAAACTCCCCCCAGCTATGATGCTCATCTTGCCCATCTGCAGAGAAGTCCTGGTACTGGGGTTCTCCAGAGAAACAGAAAAAACAGGATATGTATGTATGTGTTTATTTATTTATTTATATTAAGGAATTGGCTCATGCAATTGTGGAGGTTTGGCAAGTCCAAAATGTGCAGGGTGGGCCAGCGGGCTGGAGACCCACGGCAGAGACAATGTTGTAGTTCAAGTCCAAAGGCAGTCGGCTGGCAGAATTCTCTCTTCATAGTGGGAGGGCAGTGTTTTTCTATTAAGGTCTTCAACTGATTGGACAAGACCCACCCACCCTATGGAGGGCAATCTGCTTTCCTCAAAGTCTCTTGATTTACATGTTAATCTCACTAGTCATTCCCCTACTCCAAGGGGAGGGGTGGGAGGTGCCTGCATCGCACCTCAAGCTTTGATGAGTGTCCTCTGCACTTTGGGGTGCTTGGTAGACTGGTGACAGCCTCTCACTTGAGAAATCTAAAGGGTGTGAGGGAGGTAGTGATGACCAGTTGTTCTGAAGTTGGAGCAAAAGAGAGGTGGCTTCACTGGGGGCTACCTGCACTCCCGTAGTTTGTTGGTGTGAAGAACATGAGACCAGTTGGAGCCGCAAGTGCAGGAGAGGTGCATGGGCTCCTCCAAACCTGCCAAGAGGAGAGCCTTGGGGAGAAGGGGGGAAAGAGTCTCCTGCAGATAGAAGCTGGGACATCTCCAGATGCCCAGAGGCTGAAGAAGGAGCAAGTGACAGCCAGATGAGACATGTGTTGGCTGTCACCTGGAGCCCTAGAACTCTAGATCCCTGAACTCTGGGGAGTGTTTGTGACGGTCACCTTGGAATGTTTCTCGGCTCAGAGACTGTGATGCCCGTATAAATTGAGAACTCTCCTGCCCCTTTCTCCTCCTGCATCCCTTTTCTCGGGCCCGAAGGGGTCAGGAACCAGGGTTGGCAAAGTGAGGGAGAAGAGGCAAAAGTACCAGGGAGGGACGTGGGGAAGAAGCCAGCCTTGTTCCCCACTGGATGGCTCGACTGTGGCACTGGGGAGAGTGGCTCTGATTCTGTAAACATCCCCCTGCCACCCGCCACCTGCCCACAGTGGTGGAGTGTATTTCCCCACTGGGCAGGTATTGGGCTCGGCCACGTGACTTGCCAGTGGGATGTTAGCAGATGTCACGTGAATAAAGGCTTGCAGTATGCTTGCACTGAGGACTTTCCTCTCGCATTTCTGTCCTCATCAGGAGAACATGGCCCAGGTAGAGTGCGCTTCCTAAAGAATGAAAGACGTGGAACAGTCCCAAACAGTGCTCACAGCCTGGAGCAACCCTGACTGGGATCAGCAAACTGCCCCCTACTTATGAGCTAGAAACAGATGCCTATTTCTGTGTGTCACGGAGCTTTGGGGTGGTTTATTCTGTGGCATTATTATGACAACAGTTGACAAGAGAAGTTACCAAATAAAGTTGAGACCTGTGATGATTACACTAAGGTAGACATTACTTGTTGACTGGAGGACATTCTTTATTGACTAGAACTGCCTAGAGTTCATTCTGGGGTGGGAGAAGACCATGCCTAACCAACTAAACTTAAAGGAACATTAATAGACAACAATAAAGTTGCTTTCTGATCATACCCATGTGCCCTGCCCGTCCAACTCAGCAGTTACATATATTTCCATCAACAGTATATAATAATGTTGTATATGTTTAAAATTTACACAGATAGCATCCTGTATTCTGCAAATTGCCCTTTTCACTTGCGGTTATGCTTTTGAAGTTTATCCAGGCTTTAGTGAAAGGGGCTGAGATTGGTCCTGTCTAGCTGCTATTCCTTCTTTGACCCATCTGGTCCAATCCTCATTTGGGGCTGCAGCGTTTCTCCTCTGCAGATAACTTTTCTCTGCAGTCACCATTTTTTTATTCTTTAAATCTTCACTGGTACCTGGCCCCTGGGGGAGAAGGAGAGGGAAGGGAAGTAACATTTATGAAGTACCTGCTGCATGCAGGCGCACTGGGTACTTTAATCCTCTCATTTAATCCTCTTAGTACCCCTTTGGGGTAGCTGTTAGTGTTCCTGTTTTATGGATGATAGAAACCTGGGGTTTAGAGAGATGATTCATTTACCGGAGGCCACATGAGCAGAAAGTCTGTCTGTCTGTAGAGCCCTTGCTGCTAACCACGGCACTGCATCTGTTCTCGTTAGTGGAACAGGTGTCCTTCAGTCCCACGTCATTGCCCTACAAGGCCCCTTTGCAATCCCTAGATCATTTGCATAGGGCGGGACCTACCTCTGGTCCATTTTCTGGTTCACCTGCTCCCTCAGGTGGGACCACAGTCCTCGTGGAACAAGCCCTACCCTCTTTTTTCCCAGTACTGCATGGCATTTTTTGTGTGTGTGTGTGTGTGTGTGTGGTACGCGGGCCTCTCACTGTTGTGGCCTCTCCCGTTGCGGAGCACAGGCTCCGGACGCGCAGGCTCAGCGGCCATGGCTCACGGGCCCAGCCGCTCCGTGGCATGTGGGATCCTCCCGGACCGGGGCACAAACCCCTGTCCCCTGCATCGGCAGGCGGACTCTCAACCACTGCGCCACCAGGGAAGCCCTGCATGGCATGTTTAAAGAAATGATTAGCGACCTACATGGAAGTGTCACCAAGGGAAGAGGAGCTGCTCCCTTACTCAGGAGCCAGCAGGTCCCATGGTGCAGACAAAAGCTTTTGCAGACCCTGGGGGAGGGAATGATAGGCAAGGCAGGGGAGGAGGAGGGAGCAGAACAAGATAACAGCTGCTCCTGGTGGCTTGAGTCATGTTCAGAGCCTAAATTAGCCTTATTCTTTTCCAGATCCTCTGTGGGCTTGCTGCAGGCTGCCTGGCTGTCTCATCTCCTAGGTGTTGTTTTCTCCCTTTCTCCCCTGTCCAGCCCTCCCTCTTAGGTTCTTTCACTAGAGCTAGCTTGCTGGGAGGCTAGATGGAGTGGCCTAAATGTGGGCTGAAGGATGGTGGTGGTGGGTGCTCAAATTTCTCTTTCATCTCTTCTTATCCCTAGGAAACTTTACCATTAGAGATTAATTCTTTTACTGGAATGCAACTTGAAGTAAAGTCTTATCAGTACAGTTTATCAGATTTTCCCCTGAAGACAGCATATTTGAAAAACGCACACAAAATTCTCATATGATTCTACTACAGTGTAGGGTAATTCTTCCCTCCTGCCCATGTCACCTCCTCCTCTCCCCTTAGATGGCTGCACTGATGGAGGAAGAGAGCATTAGGGCTCTGAGTTGAGAGAGGTCAAGGAGGGGCTTCACCAGAGGGAGCCAGCAGAAAGGGCAAGTTGGCCATTGGCACAAGACTGCTCTGGGCCAGCTCTGCTGTGGCCTCAGAGATGGAAAGCCCAAGTCTGAGCTTCAACTGTTTCACAAACTGGGTTCAGAGCCTGGAGAAAGTTACTTCTCTCTGGGCCTGTTTCCTTTCATGGAAAACAAAGGTTGAAGAAGGTGATCTCCAAGATCCCTTGTCACGTGGTGAGTCTGTAAGTTTTCTCTGCAGATTTTGCACTGCAGAACAGTTTTCTCAGCCTCGGTGTTTTGCTGGCTCAGCACTGTGGCTCTCTATCTTGAAAACTAATCTGCGCCCCACAATTCATCTTAAAAACAAGGCAAAACAACAAGCCACAGCTCTTCTTATTAACTCTGCAAACAACAGAGGTAACCTAGGAAGGGACTGCTGACGGGTCATTAGATGGAACCAGGCTTTGCTCCAAAGTGCAGGGTGATGGATGCACTCCGGCGGGCAGCCTTGGTGCACCCTGGTATCTACATGGCACAAACAGGCTTGCAACAATTTGGCTTTTCCCTTGCCTGGCTGGACATTCTCTAGACCCTCTGCAGGTCTTATCCGACTGTGGGCCCTAACAGTTGCCAGGCAGTGTACAGGCACTTCCCATCACTCTGGCATGAGTTTTCTTTGGAATCTTTTCCAAAATAGCTCATTCTCATTTTTCTTTTGTGGTGTGTGTTGCCTTTGTACTTTTAACTATTTTGTTTATGTCTCATTATTTTAAATATTCTGATTTTATTGTCTGTCAATTTTTCCTTTATCTGAAAAAAAAATTTTTTTTTTCTAGTATTCTTGTTTGTTTTGTCTGCTGGTTCTTGCTGGAGGTGACTGTTTCCTTATAATTTGGAATTTTAATTTTGGATTGTGAGCTCTCATCTTCAGGGGGCTTGATCTGTGGGTTAAGTACCCATTCCTTCCGGGAAGTTTTACATTTGCTTCTTCCGGGCTTCCTGGGTTATCTCTTGTCATGGATCCATTTCATGTTAATTTCTCATCTTGGAGGGTCCCAGGTCCATAGTGTAATTTCAGATCCCAAACCCTTGTGAGTCATAGCCCTGGTGCCTAGAATTCTCAGCAGAGACTTCTTTATTCTAATAAAGTAAGAAAGAACAGATAAATTTCCTTGCAGTCTCCCTGTACTAGTGAATGAATTTTTCTCATACACCCCTTTATTGAGGTTGCATCTCCTTGAGAGTTCTGGCTTTATGTAGGGATCTTAGTTCCAAATCCCCACCTTGTACCAGATAAGTCTCATTTCCTATGCTTGGATAGATGATGGTCCTGGTTACTGGTCTTGCTGGAATCTGAATCTCCTAGGCCTTCCTGTCTACCCAATAGGAGTTATGCTTCTTGAATAAGAGAGGAGAAGGGAAGAGAGGGCCAGATTGGTTGTTTTAATGTGTTAGTAGCCTTTTTGGAACAGGTGAATATCATCTACACCAGTGGTCTTTACCCTCTTTTACTTAAAAGAATTCTGAAAACCAATGTGCCTTGTAGCACATTTTTAAGTTCCCTTATGAATAATTTCAAATTAAGTTGAAATAATTGCAAAAGATATAACCTCCAGTGTATTTGAAATATTTTCATTTAAAAAACAGTTATATCGCTTTTTAAAATGTTAGTGACTTGACACCTACCATCATTTATTCAAAATGCACGTACAACTTTTTTTTTTTTGGCTGCACCACGTGGCTTGTGGGATTTTAGTTCCCCAAGCAGGGATTGAACGCGGGCCCTCGGCAGTGAGAGCTTGGAGTCCTAACCACTGGACCGCCAGGGAATTCCCCTACAACTTTTTTTTAAATGTTTGAGACTTTACATCATTTTCTCTTTGAACTCATTTTAAATAATTTTATGATGTAATGTTTTGCCTTTAAAAGTATTTTAAATTGTCTTCTTATATACTTCTCAGCAACACAAAGCAACATAAAGTTAAATTTTATTTCTTATGACTGTAAGTCCTTAAGCGTTGAACACATTTCTCTGGATTGAGTTATTTTTGCAATTATTATGAATGGGCTATGGCTCAAAATAACATAAATACATTACAAAATTTAATAAATACTTAAAAAATGGAAATATTTCATGAGGTGGACGTGACGGTCAAGTCTCTCTGGGCAAATACTACTATGGCTTAAATGAGACGGGAGTCAGTATATTTCACTCTTATTTTAATTTAAAAAAATTTTATTTATTTTATTTTAAATTTATTCTTGGCTGCATTGGGTCTTTGTTGCTGCACATGGGCTTTCTCTAGTTGCGGCTACTCTTCGTTGCAGTGTGTGAGCTTCTCATTGCGGTGGCTTCTCTTGTTGTGGAGCAAGGTCTCTAGGCGTGTGGGCTTCAGTAGTTGTGGCTCGCGGGCTCTAGAGCGCAGGCTCAGTAGTTGTGGCACATGGGCTTAGTTGCTCCGTGGCATGTGGGATCTTCCTGGACCAGGGCTCGAACCCATGTCCCCTGCATTGGCAGGCGGATTCTTAACCACTGAGCCACCAGGGAAGCCCCACTCTTATTTTTATTTTTATCGATACAAGCACTGAACAACTTTGCTCACATAAATAAGAGGATTTGGAAAAGAAGGAGTTTTGTTCTACCTGTTATTCAGTTCTTTAATTTCTTTTAATTTTTTAAGCCCCAAATCACATGGTCACATGGTGATCTAGCATCAAAAAATTTTTTTTGCAACCTATTAGTCAGCAGTTTGATTAGGTTCCCTTCGCATTTCCTAGCAAGCAAAGAACTGAAAAACCATGACTTGTAAAAAGTGAATGGAGTCACTTATTTTCTCACCACGTAAACCAATGTTGGAAGCTTGCTCTTTGGTCTGGCGCCCCAGACCAAAGAGATTTTCACACCTGGAATCAAGCGGCACATTGAGATTCTGGGTGGGTGGGAGGTGTGCCTTTCTTTTGTAAAGTCGGAGAACAGAAATTGAGTGGGAGGCTTCTGCTGCAGGTGTTTTCAGGTAGATCAGCTTTAGTGGGGAGGGCTTGTGGAAGTTGAGGATCTGGAATGGAAAACGGTTCCCCTTGAGACTGCCAGGCCTGAGCACCCCCTGGAGAGTTTTCCAGACCCTCAGTCATTTGTTTGAGGGAGGTCTTCCTGGAAGAAGAGGGCTTTGCAGCTGGATTGTAAGCTCTGTGAATAGGGACCATATCTGTGTCTGGGTGGTGCTCAGCGAGTTCAAGGTGGACGATAATAAGCTAAAGTTTATTGTGTGTTTACCGTCACATTGACACCTGCCTTAGCTCAGTCAGTCCACACGTAAGTCCATGAGGAGTTTGTTCTCACTGATTCCATCTCACACGTGAGGTGCTGAAGACCAGACGGGCAAAGAACATTCTAAAGGGGCCTGAGTGGTACATAGTAGAACTGGGGCCTGAATCCTAAAGAGTCTGTCTAATATCAAAGCAGCAAAGTGAGGCCTCAGGGTGGCCCCATGACTCTCTTCCCTGCTCTCCAGGCAGGGAGAGAAGAGAAGAGATTGCTTCTTGGATAATTAAAAATAATAGAACGGTAGTGTTGGAAATGGCTTTTTAAATGAGCAACCTGCTATGGGGTGAGTTAGCTTTCCTCAGTCCTAGTACCTCATGTTTAAAACAGGGTTGTGATGTTGATGATGATGGTGATGGGGCTGATGGGGCTGATGATGAGGAGGATGGGGATGATGATGGTGGCAGTGATACCTACTGCAGAAGGGAGCAGTTATCTCATAGCCAGTACCTGCCATTGCTGGACACTTTGCTCTTTCTCAGTTTAGGCAAACATCTGTCTTCCATCCCCTCCTCTGCAAAACACTTTTCTCATAACAAGCTTTCAGCTATTTGATGTTTAAATACCTATTCCCTTTGTTGTCTCTTCTCCAGGATAAATCTCATGAGTCCTTTGTCTAAATGGAAGTTATAATTTTAATACTCCTTATTTTCCTGGTCACTCTCCTCTGCATATATTCTCATTTATCAAAATGACTTTGAAAATATGGTACTCAGATTTTATCTCCATATTCCAGTTGTGGTTTGACTGGGGCAGAATGCTGTGAAATTGCTCTTTCCCTGGATCTTTAGATGTCATCTAAACACTTAATGGTTTTTCCTAAGCGTCCTCACTGTTGACTCGGTAAACTTCTGTTAAGTCACCATCCACAGATTATGATGCAAGTCGGCTGCAAACCCCGTCTCCCATCCCATCTTACAATTTTGCAGGGGACAGTTTGTAACCTTGACCACGGGACTTTACATCTACCTCTGTGAAATTTCATTTTGTTGCCCACAGTCTGTATTCTAGCTTGTCCAAGTGTTTTTTTTTTTTTGCGGTACTTGAGCCTCTCACTGTTGTGGCCTCTCCTGTTGCGGAGCACAGGCTCTGGACGCGCAGGCTCAGCGGCCATGGCTTACGGGCCCAGCCTCTCCGCGGCATGTGGGATTTTCCTGGACCGGGGCACGAACCCGTGTCCCCTGCATCGGCAGGCGGACTCTCAACCACTGCGTCACCACGGAAGCCCTTGTCCAAGTGGTTTTGAATCCTGATTCTGTTCATTAAGGAGGAGAGCACAACGCATGGTGGTGTGAGGTGAACGGGGTGGCTTAGGAGAAAGAGCAGTGAATGAATGGTGTTGCAGACATCCAGGCCAATTGGGTCATCGCTATTTTAGGTTCTTTCTCTTTGATAGCAATCCCTTCTATTATTTAGAGATAGGTGAAGGATATGTTTCCCTGCCCCCCTACTAAATGCACTCTTGTAAGTTCCATGATGTCCCAGCTCCCTGTCCCTTGGGCATTCTTCTCTGTACTTTGCATACTCGGGGTAGATGAAGCAATGCTTGAGCAGAGGATTCAGCTAACTATCTAATTGCAACCAGGTGACAAACCTCCACAAACACTGGTGGAATCCTAAGGCCTGGGAGCTTCTCCGAAAGGCATGGGCTACCGGGCTCGGTGGATTTTTCCGCTCCGTTCACACATGGGTGAGAATGCCTGTGAAATCTTTTAGCCAATCCATGAATCTTGAACAGCATTCAGTTCAGCAACAAAAGTATTTTCTAACATTCATTCTACTAATTAACAGAAGTGGTTAGTGTGGATCAGAGATTAAGTTGGCTGGAATGCTTGTCAGTAGCTGCCTGTCGGGTGTGGGATTTTCATGAGAGTGTTCCAAATGCTAACTGCCTGTGCATGGACTGTGTATCCCCATTAAGGAACTTCGGATGTTAAATAACCTCCTCTGGGCTATCCGTGGATAACAATGCTATATGTGACTACGGGGGTTAATTTTATGTGCCAGCTGGACTGGGCCACAGGGTGCCCAGATATTTGGTTGAACATCGTGTCTGGGTGTGTCCATGAGGGTGTTTCTGGATGAGGTTGAATATTTAATTAGTAGCCTGAGTGAAGCAGATTGCCCTCCATAAGGTGGGTGGGCCTCATCCAATCTGCTGTGGATCTGAGTAGAAGAAAAGGGCTGACTAAGAGGGAACTTCTGCCTATTTGAACTGAGACAGTGATTTTTTTCCTGCCTTCAGACTGGAACTGAAAAATGGGCTCTTCTTGGGTCTTGAGGCTGCTGCCTTTTGACTGGAACTTACGCCATAGGATCTGCTGGGTCTCCAGTTTGCCTGCAGATCTTGGGATTTCTTAGCCCCCATAATCGTGTGGGCCTATTCCTTGTAATAAATCTCTCTCTCTCTCTATCTCTTTCTATGTATGTATATATCTCCTACTGGTTCTGGTTCTGTGGAGAACCCTAATACAGGTATGTATGTACTGCCATCTGTGCAGAAGTATTGTGAAGTAAGTTATAACAAGGTAGCAGATTGGGAGGTGGGTGCTAGGTTTTCTTCCCAACTATTGCTGCCAACTGGTTCTGCATGCCACAAAGTGGTCCTGTGAGTATCACCATGGTCACACAGAGAGGTCCCATCTAGGCACCCATCTGTTATGCAACAGGACTGGTACACATCCCACAATGTCGCGTGGCATGACTTCTCTGTGGGTGGTGGGGGGAAAGGGAGCCTACAAAGCAGAGTTGGCATTACCCTCTCGTCATCCCTCCAGAGAGCCATGCCAGGGCAGGGCTTTGCTGGATGCGCAGTGTGGGTTTGCATTCCAGTGGCAGGGGTCTGCCTCATTTTGGGGGCAAGTGTGAGAGTGACTTGATACCAGGGAAGGGAGCCCTCACTGCCTGGCACAGGGCGTCTGGGTTCCAGCTCCAGCTGTTGCTGAGAGTTTTCTGGGAGCACCAGCTGCTCAGCCCCTGGAGATCTGGGGCCCCTCGGGAGTGGCAGCTCCTCTGCAGAGGGTGAGAGTAGAGAGGGAGGATACCCACCATTCCAATGACAAGTGGGCTTGAGTGCAGCACTTTGCACTGGGAGAAGTTAGGGAGAGGCTTTTCCAGCTGGCTTGGTGCCCAGGAAACCCAGAGTGAGGTCTTGGGGTCACTGTATGACAGTCCTGCCCCTTGTATCACATTTTGTGACTGTGATGGTTGTGCCCCTTCCTGGGTCGCAGTCTTCTCATCTTTTGGGGTGATGAGATTGCTTTTTGGTCTCTCTCAGGCTCTGCATTCTAAATGGGGACAGAGGCCTACCTCCCTCTAGTACACAGACTCTTGATATACAAATGGTGTATGTCAAATATATAAATTCCCATGGTTCAAAATATTGAATAATTTTCCTTCAAATTTTCTTGCACAAATGAGTAACAGTTGAATTTTAATATTTTGCTAATAATGATGCTAGGTGATTGGAATGTGGAAAGAGATTTTAAGAAATGCTCAGAAAAGACAGATAAAGGCTTCATATTGCTGAGTGACTCAGTGAGCATTTGTAGGACAGTGATGTTTCTGTCATTTTCTCATGCTCATTAAAAAAGGCATGTGGAGATTCTGGGTCCATAGAGTTCTGTCTTTTCTCCCTAAAAGCGTCGCATTTGTTTTAATTCTCAGCGTGACTGATTTTGGAGACAGGCAGCCCTTCTCAAAAGTGCAGATCATCTTGACTTCAAAACAGTGATAGATTCAGTCTTCACATTTTCATGACCAAATGGAGAACAGGATCGCGGAAACCATTTTGCCCACTGGCTCGCATTGGCAATGCCGGAGCAAGGCTGCAGGAGGTAAATGGATGCAGCGTATCGACCTGGTTACCGTGCAGCTGAATAATTATGATGGCATCATTTTTCTGCATTCGGTCAAAACTGCACACAGAGCAATCTGACGGTGCCCATTGGTCTAGACCATTTTTCTTCATAAAAGCCACTGCATTTGTCTCCTTTTACATGCAACTCATCTCAGAGGCAGATAACTTACTTCTGAGGTACAGATGTGCCCCTTTTCAAAATCCTCCGGAAGTCTCTCCTCAACTTTTCCTTTCCTGCACCTAGCAAAGTGTCCTGAGTATAACAGGCAGTCAATAAATATCTGTTGTGGCTGATGAGGACGGGGAGTGAAATTGAGGAAGCCTTTCATGGCTTTATAATGGCGATGCTGTGCAGTAGATTGGTGCGAGAGGTTGCCAGAAACATCTGATGATTACCGCTACAACCCCAGCTCCCTTGGTAAGCCTTTGATTGAAAGGCGATACAGGTATCATTTTGCTGCATTAGGAGGAAAAGGTATATGGAGATTTGACGTGTGTGGTGTTTCATAACTTTCTCTCCATCAAATAGCGACATTTGTCTTCTTTCATCTAAGGCTGAATCATTTGTGAAATGGAGACCTAAATTTTAAGGCGCAGAACATTTCAAGTTAACCATCCTTGAGAAAGCTTGCTTCATGTTTTTTTCTGCCCAAATGGGGAGTAAGAATATAGAAACCGGTTACCTCTTGATAATGGCACTTCTGAGTCAGAACATGGGGAGGGGCGGCTGCAGGAAGCTGCCTGACATCACTGGCTTGTTTTGCTTTTGATTCATTTAATGGCTGCGACCCAGACAGTGGAACCTGCGTGGGGTGTTGGTAGGGGGGAGCCAGAGGGTGGTTTTGGGGAGCAAGGATAAAGGAAAATCCTGCACAGTGACATTTCCTGGAGACCCATCCTATGCCAGACACTCTACCAGGCAGTGGGAATCCAAAGATGAATATGGTCTCTGTCCCCAAGGAGCTCCTGGTTAAATGGGGGAAATGGACCAGGAAGCAAATGCTTCCAGCACAGAAGAGGTCCATGGTGACACAGAAGGGAGAGCTGGACATAGTGAAAGCACAGAGGGCGGGGACCTTATCCAGTTCAGGGGAGTCAGGGAAGCTTCCTGGGGAGGTGTGTTGGCATTGAGTCTATAAAAGATGGTATGATTTAGTCAGGAAAAAGTGATGCGGGCTGGAGGTGGTGTTCCAGCAAAGAGAGAAGCGTGTGTGAGGGATAGAGGCAGGAAGGGTCATGGCAAAGTGATTTTGGATCCAGGGAAAGGAGAGGTCCTGAAGAACAGGAGATGTCTGAGGAGGAAGATAGATGCAGAAGTGAAATGACAGAACCAGAAAAGGACAGCCTATCTCCAATTCCTCCGTTCTGCTGTCAATTTAATGCCAGGCTAGTCCTCCATCCTCACACCCCACGTTCAATCAGATACCAAGTCCTGTTGGAGTTACCTCCATGATGCCCCTAGAACCCACCCTCACCCCTCCTCTTCATCTTCACTGCCATGGCCTCGGACTTCATCCTCTCTGGCTGAGACCCGCCCCCCCCCCCATAGAGGGACCACAAATAACAACAGCTTGAACACCAGAGAAGTTCATTTCTCTTTCACAAGTAACTGCTGGGACAGCACAGCAGCTCCTTGGTGCCTGGGACACAAGTGTCTTCTGGGTCCTTGCTTTGATGTTCCTGTGCTCTTGCCCTCGTTTGCAGGATCCCATGTACTGCAGCAGCTCAGCTGTAGTCCAGTCAGTGGAAGAAGCAAAAGAGGAAGGGAAGGCATGCTCCTTCCTTTAAAAGCATCACCTAGAAGTTGTTTACATAGGTTATGCTCACATTTCCCTAGCCATACGGTCCCATCTATCAGCAAGGAGAGCCAGGAAATGTAGTTTTTATTTAGGGTGACCAAAAACAAAGCAATAAACCAAGGGTTCAAGTGCCATAGAGAAAGGAGAGAAGGGCTATTGAGGGACATCTGGTCACCCACCCCTAGTCTTGCCCTCTTTGCCAGCTGTTTGCAAAGCTCTGAAGGTGTAGGTCATAGCACCCCATCTACTACGAAACCACACTCACTCAGCTCTGTCCCCACCTGTCTGGGAACATGCTCCCTCCTGGGTGAGTCTCCAGGCTCCACAAGTTTGTTCGGGCTCTGCCTCCTGCTGGAGAAACAACAGAATATGGTGCAAGGCACGTGAGACCAGAGTCAAAGAACTCTGTGCCTGTGGAACCAGGTGTAAGCTATTCTAGCTCTGAGGCTCTGTCATCTGTACAATTTGGATAATAATTTAACTTGAGGGCGAGGGTAGAAGATAATGTAGGTAAAGACAGTGCCTAGTAGATGCCAGTCATTACAGCCAGCCTCCTTGCCCCGCCCCCCTCAGGTGAAACTGCTCACCCATCCGCTTGTGACTCTGTTCCTTTCCCCACAGAGTCTCCCCCTAGGGGTTCCCATGTCACTGTCCTCGTAAGGTCTTGGTTCAGCAGCCCATGCCCTCTCCTGTGATGATTTTTACCCACATCCACCTTCCCTGGCAGGCTGAACTCTGTGGTCCCCACTGCTCGCAGCAAGCTGCCCGCTAAAGCGAGGTCAGTGTCGGTTAACCTGAAATGGGTTGAACCGGGGCCAAGAAGCAAGTCACACAGACCCAGAGGAGCAGCGGCTCAGAAACAGGCATAGCAGAGCCTCGGAGCTGGTGCTCACAGCTGGGCATCTGGGGCCAAGTCAGCTCTTACCTGAGGTCAGAGCCTTTGGTGGGTGAGGAGACCAGACTGGCAGGCACATGGAAGAGGTGAGATCCAGGCAGGGAGACCTGGGGAGAAGGGGTCACGGTGCGGGTGAAGCCCACCCGTATCAGAGCCCCGTGGAAGGAGCTGGACGCTAAGCCAGGCCATCCCCGAGTGCTGGGGTCAGAAAGGGGGGATCCTCATTTGCAGGAGGAGGAAGGGGGAATAGGAATGAGGGAACAGAGAGAAAGGCTCCCTCCCCCCATCAGTCTGGCCCTGGTGTAGGGCCCACACACGGCATCCTGTGGGAAAAGAGCAAAGACTGGAGAGGTGATGGGAGGAAAGGCGATTTTTGCGTTTGGGTTGCACAGGGATGTGGTCGCACTGCTGCAGGCTTTCCAGCAGAGGGCAGGAGAGGCCCGTGCATGAGGCTCGGGCAGCACGGGCTGCAGGGGCTGGGAGGTCAGGAAGATGGGGAGAAAGGATGGGGAGGAAAAGCTAGGCCCAAGGCTTCTTTCCAAGGAAGACGCTCTCGGCGGACATTTTCCAGCCCCTGGGTTCTACAGAGCTGGGTGGAAGTTGTGACAACGGGGTGGCCCGTGCAGAGGGTTCATTTAGAAGGCGGCTCCAGGCAGCACCCGCGAGGGCCTGGCTCTGAGCTTCTGGTTCGGGCCTCCGTGCCTGTCCGCTCTGCTCGTAGCCCACGGTTCAGAAGCGGGGATGACCTGTCCCCCTCCTTGGCCTGTGTTGCTCCTGCGTCAGGACATCTGGTTTGTGAGGCTCGTGTGGGTGGACGTCCCCGCATCCTCAGTCCCACACCTCAGGACCTCGGGGGGGTCGTGTCTCTGTCACAGCATCCATCAAACCCTTCCCCATGCCTGGAAACCGCAGAAGGACCCCGTCCTGCTGTCCAGTTGTGGGCAGTCAAGTGGGAGAGCTTTGAGCCGAAGTCTTGGGGTCAGGCTCTGGCTGGGACCTCCCCTCATCTCTCTGAGACTCAGTTTTCGCTTCCGAGAAGCAGAGGTTTGAAAACCAGCTCTTACCCAGCGCTGTGAGGAATCTGAAATGAGATAATTGTATAAACACTCTTCTGAACAGTTAAGGGATACAGAAATGTGATTTTTTTGTCATTGATCGTCTGTTTCAGGCACGACGGTTCTGTGAGGACAAAGATGGGGTCTTATCCGTCCCTCTGCCTCTGTGGGGCTGAGCACTGTTTTGTGGATGGAAGCCGGTCCCTGAGGAAGGGATGGGCAGTGAGTGCCGTCCTGGTCAGCACCGGCTCCTTATAGGACAGGGCGCGATGGGGCAGTGGATGAGGCCAAGAGGCTGCCGCCCAGGCCCGACCTGTTCTGAGACGATGGATGTTGTGAGGACAGGGGATAAAGATTCCAGAGTCCCCATGGAGGCGGCACCTCCCACAGGAAGCTTTCCTAGAGCAGATTGGGGGCATTTGCAAGCTGATGTAACGCCACGTGGCCCAGGGTGGCAGGGAGGGGTCAGGGATCACAGAAGTAGGCCAGGCAGGCAAGGTCGAGGGCTGGAAACGAGCCCCAGTGCCGCTGGTGCTGGGAGCTGGGCAGCCTTTTCTTCTCTGGCCGCTCCCCTTTCTAGCTGGCGAGAGCTTTTGATCGCAGCCCCTTGGGTGCACAGGAGAGACCACTCCATAGCTCACAAGGGCCCTGGATTCCTTAACCTGTCTTCCTTCTTTCTGGAGAGCAGACGTTTGTGTGGGGGGCATTCACAGGCTCCGACAAGTCCCATTTCCTTACTAATAAATATTCCTCCTCTCCTCTCTGAGCACTAAAAGAAAAAATCCAGAGGAAGAACAAGTCACCCATTTGTCACCGGCTCCTCCATCCAGACCAGGGGACACATTTTACTGTTGCTTGTGGCCAACTCGGGGAAACAAGGAAGAGGGATGTGCTTGTTTCTCTCCAATTGGTTTAATCCTGCTTGGAAGGGCCAGCCCTGCCCTTGACCCTGGCCTGGTCGCAGCTGGGAGAGTTGCAGGAGGAGGGGGAGGGCAGTGCGGGGCAGCGGCTCAGGCAGGGGCCATAGGAGACCAGACAAACGCAGGGAGGAGGGGGGAGAGGGGATAGAAGGTTGGAGACACTGACCAGGGGACGCTCTGCCCCCCAGGGGAGGAGAGGAAGAAGGTTCCCAAACCAAAGAGGATACGGGCCTGCGGAGAGCCCAGAGCTCTGGCCACCTTTACCTAAGGAGCTCGGCACCTCCTTGGTGATGGCCGTGCTGGTCATTCGTTACAGGAGCATCATGTCCAGCAAGCAGACTGTTGGAGCTCCGGCCTTGCAGCCACTAGCCCGGTGTGTCTGCATCCTACGGGCTGTCTACCTGCTACGCTGGGGGGCGTCTCCAGGCTCTAAGATGCTTCTGTTTTCTCTGGTATTTGCTCATCCCTGTTTAATGTACTTTTCAGCCTCTCACAGAGAACACAGACCGTGGCCAGACCACGCCTGGCTGTCGCCAGATCACAAGCCAGGTCTTGGTGGTGCCGGGGCATGTGTTTTTGTCACAGTGAGCTCTCGTGATTGCAGATGTTCTGGGACCTGTCACAGGGGCCCAGAAACAGTTGTTTAATATTATCTGTCAGAGTCCTGGGCAAGGAAGGCAGACCCCGTGTTGGGGGGTCTCATTTCCCACCTGGCTGTGTGGTATGGGTGAGGGTCACAGTTCCCTGGGCCTTGTCCTTTCTCATCTGCAAAGTGGCAGGAAACCCATCGCTGCCCTGTCATGCCCTTCAGGTTGTTTGGATTCGAGATGACGTTTAGTGTATGTGAGTCTCTCTGCATCCCGTGAAGGAGGGTGTCAGTGGAGCTGCTGTTATGGTTATTCTTTGGGGGAGGTTGGCGAGCTCTCTCTCTCTGCTCTCCGTCCCCCTGTCCCCCTCTCATTTCTGTGCTGCCTGTTCCCGCACTGCGAGCTGGCCCCGCCCACCCCCCCGGACGCGGCCAGTCCCACGGCCCCAGTCGGAGCCACCCACCCAGTGGGCTCCGTGGTGTGGCGCCCAGTGGAGGAAGGGAGGACACCATTCCGGCCTGTGCTGTCTTCTTTGACATCAGCCTGGAATGTTCTGGAAGCTGCCAGCAGGGGGCAGTAGCACCCCGCACCTTGACCCCTCACCTGTGCTTCCCCACTGGGGCCAGAAGGCCACTGCAGCGAGCGGTGTGTGCGGCAGGCAGGTCAGGAGTGAATCCCTGACCTGGGCCACGTGCGATGGGTGTGGCAGGGCCACCTCGAGAGCCAGACGTGGCATCAAGTGCTGACTTCTTTGGGGGAGCAGGAGCTTTGGGGGGGTGATGTCCTGGGTGATGCTGACCAGCGGTGAGGCCCCCAGCGCTGTCCTCAGCGGCTGCTTGTGTCCACCGAGCGCCCTGTCCCGAGGGAGGGGCCACGGGGTTGGCTCCGATGAGCACAGAGGATGGGCTGGGAGCAGGCAGGTGGGTCACTTGGTGGCCTGGGCCCCTGCCCCCTGCCCAGACCTCCGCCCTCAGCCGCCACTACGAGCTGGCCCCGCCCACCCCCCCGGACGCGGCCAGTCCCATGGCCCCGCCACTCCTGACATGAGCCCCGGCCCCTCCTGGCCCAGCTCCTGGGGGCCCGGCTCCTGCACTCAGCCACCTCCTCTCCTCTGCGTTCCTGGCACTGCTGTACTGAGGTGGAAGGTGGGACCAGGTTCCTTTCCCAGCAGTTACTCCCGTCGCCCAACATGTGGATGACGTCGCAGGATGATGCTTACTGACCACAGGGGACTTGTTCCAGGGTTTCTAGGGACCCCTGGCCTCTGAGGAAAGAAGAATAACAGGGATCTTGTGTATCTATTGTGTTTTGTCCATAGGGAGTTTCTGAGGGCTGGCGGGGGTGGGGTGCTTTAAGGCAGGTAGTGTCAGTGTTTCCCATTGTTATTGTTCCCTCCTCTGTCTGAAACAAGAGCCAGTCACGTCCTGAACCTTGGCAATCACTTGGCTTCCCATGGGTGATGGGGAATCTCTGTCACAGGGCCCATCTCCCCAGAAAGCAGGAATCACACACTGTCTGCTTACACCTGAGAAATACTTGGTGCTGTGGAGTATTCTGATATGAGGGTGTCACGGTGTCTTGTGTTCTCCACTCCTGTGTTTTCCAGTGTTGCTGTTATTAAATTATTCATTCGGTAACATTTATTCACTCACTCACTGGTTTATTGGTATTTATTGAGCACCTACTATGCACCAAGTGCTTTTTTAAATTTTTTTAAGTTAGGGAGGGGGATTGAGATCCCATTTCAGGCCCCGTGAATAGTCTCACCCCGCCCTCTTCTAATGAAATGCAGCTGTGGCTCCAGATGTGGGGATAGAGGGGTGAGCAGGACGGAGCCAGTGGAAAGAGCTGGGCACGTATGTAGCAAAGCAGAACTGGGAGGGAGAAGAGACGCGACAAATGTTGGGGGAGAAGAGGACAGATCAGGGTAAGAGGCAGGACAGACTGGGGAAGGAGACAAGATGGATGGGTTGGCCGATCTGGGGACAGGGAGAGGGAAAGAGACAGGAACGGGGAGGAGGGGGTAGGGGCATGGCTCGGGGAGAGGCGGTGAGGAACACTGGGCAGAGGGGCCCGGGGAGTGGGGCGAGAGGATGGCATGGTCTCAGGAGAGAGTCTGCAGTTCAGGTTTGGGACTGGAATCCCTGAGCAGGAAGTGATGGGGCACAGTTCAGACCCAGGTTCTGGGGGCCTAGAGGTCACAGCTGCAGCCGCAGAGCTGGCCGCCAGTGGCTGGCAGCCCGCGTCGGGGGGTGGGGGGCGTGCATCCCTGACGGCCAGCTCATCCGTGTGCTGTGCAGGGGTGGGTGACCAGGTGCTCTGGGAATAATGGCATCAACAGGCAAAGCCCCTGCCTTCAGGGAGCTCCCGCTGAGTGGCCAGAGCCAGCTACAAGCAGAATGAGTGCAGGGTTGGTGACGAAATGAGGTTTGTCCTCTGGCCCCTCCCTGCTTCCAAGCAGAGCTCCCCACTGCCAGGCCCCTCCCCTGGTGGTCCTCAGCTAGGCTGTGTCTGCCTTTCTCTCATCGACGTTTCAAAACATACTAGCTCTGTGTCCCTTTCCTGAGTATTCTCCTGGTTGTCAGGAGCAACTTTAATAAGTTATGGTGTTAAAGACTCTGACTCCACGGATGCTGCCTTCCAGGTAGCGTTTATTCTTTGGACCCATAAATAGCTTAAGGCAATGTAGTAAGTAAAACAGGACCACAGGCAGCCAGGCAGGGCCAGTGGGAGGATAATGGGGGAAATCTGGACTCAAGGGACATCAACCCCCACCCTGTAGATGGCCAGGCTATCCTCCTTATCCATGCATCAGGACCCCATTTTCACGACATCCAAGGAAATCTTGGGGGAAGTGGGTTCCACTCTTCTCTCACTGGTTCTAAGTTTCCTAATAACCACACAGATGCCCTGATGCCTAAAGGCCCTCCCCCTCCCCCGCTCCTCCCTCCCAGCTGAGGTCTGAGCGGCATCCCCTTCCAGCCCCGGTGAAGGTGGACAGCCGCTGAGCTTTTTTTCTTTATTTTGTGAAGGTTCTTTCTGATTCTCTCTTTCAGCTCTTTTCTCCTCAAGTTCAAAGAAAATCAGGTTCCTTTAACCTTTCCTCAAGCTTCTTGCTCTTTAATCCCTAATCATTTCTGCAATTTCTGTCCTCTAAATCTTTTCCAGTTCTTGCTTCTCAAGGGAAACCTTAAATTGGACACATTAGGAGTTTGGGCAGTTTTAATGGGGTGGTGGCTCCTTGGTTCATATCTAATATTCCAACATAATAATGATAAAAAAGTGAATGTTTTCATTTTTCCTCCTGCGTCAGGCTCTGTTTGCAGGGCTTCTTGTATGTATCTTAATTTAATCTTCATAACAGCTGGCCTATGAGGAAGGCATTATGATTCCATTTTACAGATGAGAGAAACTAGGCTCAGATAAGTTAAAGTCATTTCTGCGAAGTCACACACTAGTTAATGTAAGAGCCAGGTAGGGGTTGGGGGAGGGTGCTACAGAGCTCGAAGCTGACTTTTGTAAATATGGAAATTTGTTCTAATTCTAATTTAAAAAATCTTAATAATTCATGCAAATATTTTGCATTGTGCTTTATACAAAACCCACATTTGTTTTAATGTAAGAATAACACTTTTTATTTTGATGAACCTCAGGATAGAATTGATGCTCTGGGGAGACATGCCATGTCTGCGTTGTGGCCTCAGGTCCCCAGGGCACACCCCCATGCACCTTTGGGCTTCAAACACCCCAGAGGGAAATTTCTGTTCTCTGAGTCCTGAGACCTGTCCTCTAGCATCACCACATAGCTGGACAGCTTTATAGGTATCTTTTCTCCTGGAGCACCAGTTCCTCAACTTCTAAGAAAGGAATGATTTGTTTCTTGGAGTCGTTTTGAAGAGAATGTAAAATAATAGATACGAGAGGGTCTGCGAAGTGCAAAAGCATGACATGCTTGGTGAATGTTTACATTTTGACATCAGGAGGCCATTTGAGCTGCACTGAGCCTCTGATTTACTCTGGCTGTAGATTTATTTTCCTATGCTTCCACAGATTTATTCTACGAAGAGTTTCTATTTAGCCCCATCTCCGCTTCCCAGGGCCCAAATGAAGTCTGTGTTTCCCTGACTTGATTTCTCTGCCTGATTAATAGAATTTCCCTCCAAGTGAGGAGGGGGGCACGGGTGGCTGCAGGGCAGGGGGGTGTCCCCGCCCATGAGAGCCGACATAGCCGCCCCTGAAGTTGGAATTTTCACAGAACACTCACCCTACCTGAGCATCAGCATCTTTCAAGTATCCAGATGGAGCCTGCCATGCAGGGATGCTGCTTATGGAAATGAGATGATACCAAGTTGATGCAACAGTCAGCGGATATGTATGCAGGGCCTGCTCTGAGCCAGACGCTGCTCTAGGGCTTGAGAGATATCGACAAGCCCAACAAAGATTCCTGCCCTTGGGAGCTTGGATTCCAGTGTGTACATACATGAGGTGTAAACATAAGTAAAGGTATGAATAAGCAAAACGTAGAGTCTGTTAGACAGAGAGAAAGGAGAGAGTAAGCAGAGAGAGGGGCATCAGGAGTGTTGGATGGTGGGTGCTACTTGTAAATGGGGGTCCGGATGAGCCTTGCCAGGAAAGTGAGATTTGCGCAGCCTCCTTCAGGTCTCCATCTGAGGTGGGTCAAATAGATGGCTGTGGGCAGGGTGGAAGGACCAGATGGAACAAAGGAATTAAGGCGGGATTAAGCCTGGCGTGTCTGAGGAGTATCAGAGTAGCCGGTGTGGCTGAAGTGGACACGAGGAGAAGAACAGCAGGAGAAAAGGTCAAAGAGGACGAGGGGAGGGCACAATCTATCTAGAGCCTTCTCGGCTTCTCCTCTAAGTGAAACAGGAGCCTTCTCAGGGTTTGAGGCAGAGAAATGACATCATGTGACATCTTTTCAGCTTAGCCACCCCCAAATTCCACACCAGTTCCCTGGCTGAAGTTCGCAGGCCCTAGGAGTCAGAGGTGGGCGGTAGTTGTGCTGGAGCCACCTGGTCTGAGAGAGAGGAGAGGTGGCTGCTTGGGGGAGAGTCAGGGGGCCTGTGACTGTGCCATGAGGAGAGAGAGTGGACCCTCAGAACTGTCCACCACCCTCAGTTAGCTGGTGCTGCAGCTAGGACCTGGGCATAAATAACACTCCAGTAAAAGGCTCTGGGAGTTCAGAGAAGGATGAGATTAATACAGATTCTGAGGACTCAAGGTTTAATTATGGGGGATGCCATTTAATCTGGGACTTAGATAGTAGGGTTTAGATAGTTGGATATGAACGAAGGGGCATCCTGCTGGAAATAGCTGAAATGTGCCCTGGGGTAGAAAAACAAAGAAACAGCCGTGGTAACTGGTTCTACTTCATTGGACTGTAGGATGTATGAGGGGAAGGGTGGAAAGTTAGGCTGATTTGTAAGGTCCTCAAATACTATTTTGGATGCTCTGAGGAAATAAGTATAGCATTGTTATTCTATGTTGAAAGGATCAGGACATAAACTTGCTAGAGTTCTAGAACCACTTGGTAAGGAGAGAGAGGTTAAGAACCAAATTCAAAGAAATGGGTAGAGTTGAGGGCCTTGTTTGGAAGATAATTGTGCAGTTGTGGGGCTTCAAGTAATTGAGTCATCTCAAGAGACAAGACCACATGACCAAAACCATGGAGAAAAAAAGAGATGATAGAAATAAACCCATAGAAGATACAGATCTTAGAATGAGTAGAAATGGACATTAAAAGGAAGTTACATGAGAAGATGGAGAACCTCAAGAAAGAACTGGAATCTATGAACAGAAAAGAGAAAAATTCTGGAACTGAAAAATGCACCATAGGATGGGTTTAACAGTAGGTTTGGCACACCTGAAGAGAATAGCAGTCTGGAAGTAGAAGAAAATATCCAGACTAAAGAAAAAAGTGTAAAATTCAGAAAAGAGTATAAGAGAAAGAATATGGTGAAAAGGTTTAACATATATGCATTGGGAATCCCAGAAAGAGAGGAGAGAGATAATGGGGCAGAAACAATATCTAAAGAAATAATAACCAGGGATTTTATGAAAGTGATGAAAGACATAAAGCTGTGGGCCCAAGAAGCACCACGAACCTCAAGCAGGATAAATACAAAGAAAACCCATATATCTAGGCTCCTTGGAGTAAAATGGCCAGAAACAAAGAGGAAAATCTTAAAGGCAGCCAAAGAGGGGAAAATATACGTGACCTTCAAACAAACAGCAATAAGATCCACAGCTGGCTTCTCGCCAGAAGACAATGTAAGGCTCTCTTTAAAGTGCTAAAAGAAAATAATTGCTAATCTAGCATTCGATACCCATTGAAGACAGCCTTCAAAAGTTAAAGTGAGGGCTTCCCTGGTGGCTCAGTGGTTGAGAGTCCGCCTGCCGATGCAGGGGACACGGGTTCGTGCCCCGGTCTGGGAAGATCCCACATATGCTGCGGAGCAGCTGGACCCGTGAGCCATGGCCGCTGAGCCTGCGCGTCCAGAGCCTGTGCTCCACAACGGGAGAGGCCACAACAGTGAGAGGCCCGCGTACCGCAAAAAAAAAAAAAAAAAAAATTAAAGTGAAATAGAGCATCTTTGGGCAAACAAAAACAGAGAATTCTTCACATGCAGGCCTATCCTAAAAGAAATACTAAAAAAATTCTTAGGACAGAAGGAAAAGGATTCCAGAAGGAAGCACAGGGATATAGGAAGGAATGAAGAGTGAGGGGGTAGATAAATAAATCTACATGAATACTGACCATATAAAACTAAAACAATCACAAGAGTTACTTTTTATGAAGTGTGTATTATGTTTCAGGCAATGTGCACGCATTATTTTATTTATTCTTCACAACAATCCTGTGAGTTAGGTTCCCATTTGGAACACAAGGAAACTGAGGTTTAGAGAGTAAAAGTAGTTTCCTTGAACTTTAATCGGTCTTATGACCAAGACTTTGTTTCTCTAAGTTGTGCTTTTCTGAAGTGTCAGTGGCTGGTCCCCTTAAGTTTCAGGGAGAACTGGTGAGGTGGGCATCCATCTGGGTCAGTCTTGGTGGCTGTCATTTCCAGATACTTCCCGCTCACTGTGGAAGGGTAACCCAAAGTAGCTCTGGATGTGGGCACAGCAGCTGGTTGGCCGGGTCCCTCGGTGGGGCTGATGAGTTCCTTCTGCTTCAAATAGCTTCTGTTTTCTTCTCCACACACCGAATCACTAGCCATCCTTCAAGATCCAGAAAAAAATCTCGCCCTGGCAGTGAATTCTTCCTTATGTTTCCGTTTATTCTGACCACTCCCCTTTTAATCTACCTGCAAATTAGCCATCAGCACTGCATTGAAGAGGTCTTAGTTTTTCCGTATGTGATGGCGCTTCTCCCCTGCCATTAGACTGTAAGATTCCGGAAAGCAGAGGCCGTAGCTGGTTTGACATTTACCAACCAATGTGCTTAGTATGGCACCTGGCACTTAGAGGGTGCTCAGGCAGCAAATACTCATTGATTTGTTAGTTGTAGGTCACCCTGTCCACCACTGGCAGTGAAACCATAGCCAGTGTTTCGGCCATGAATACCATGTGAACAATTGCAGAGCATTTCAGCTTGCCCTGAACTTAGCAGAGTTGTTGAACTCAGTGAGGTCCAATCAGGGCTAAGTTTATGTAGCATCAAGATGTCTGGATTGAAGGGTGAACAGTGAAGTCTGCTGAGTTATGTTTGGATTATCAACCAACCAAATTCCCAGGCACTACCAAGAGCAGTTTAATGTAATTTGACTTTCTTGTAGGATCTTCTGTCAAACTGATTTATGAGTGGCATAATAGTCAAGCCACAACAGGTGCCCCCTCAGCCCCATTGCGCTGGGCCCCACCTTAGAGCTCTGTGCCTTCCCTGTTGGTTCACCACTGGTTTAAAAAAAAACTTATTTATTTATGGCTGCGTTGGGTCTTCGTTGCTGCACCTGGGCTTTCTCTAGTTGCGGCGAGCGGGGGCTGCTTTTCGTTGCGGTGCACAGGCTTCTCATTGCGGTGGCTTCTCTTGTTGAGGAGCACAGGCTCTAGGCACGCGGGCTTCAGTAGTTGTGGCTCGTGGGCTCCAGAGCGCAGGCTCAGTAGTTGTGGCGCCTGGGCTTAGTTGCTCCGCGGCATGCGGGATCTTCCCAGGCCAGGGCTCGAACCCATGTGCCCTGCCTTGGCAGGCGGATTCTTAACCACTGCGCCATCAGGGAAGTCCCCTCCCCACTGATTTTTTTTTTTTTTTTTGGCGGTATGCGGGCCTCTCACTGTTGTGGCCTCTCCCGTTGCGGAGCACAGGCTCTGGATGTGCAGGCTCAATGGCCATGGCTCACGGGCCTAGCCACTCCGCGGCATGTGGGATCTTTCCGGACCAGGGCACGAACCCATGTCCCCTGCATCGGCAGGCGGACTCTCAACCACTGCGCCACCAGGGAAGCCCCATCACCACTGATTTTTAATCTGCTTTCTCAGTGCTGATATTCATGCAAGTCTAGACACATCTGTGGGTAGGGAGGACACCCACAAGGTTACCTGTGGTGAATATTAATGAGTGTTCCATAATGAGACTGGGACACCTATGTGTCAGTGGGAATGTAGAGGCAGAGAACAACAGTTAGAGGAAAGTAAGAGAATACATGGCATTGCTGGCTGGGCAAGATGCAGGCAAGGAAGAGGGCTATGTGGGTCTAAAATGGCCCAAGTAGATTTTGGATCTCTCTTAGCTTGGCAGAGGCCAAGAGGAAAGTGATGCAGTAAAGTGGCTATAGGAAGAGTCCAATCTGGAATTTATTGAGGACCTTGTCATGCTCAGCTTTGTTCTGAAAGGCAGCCAAGAGGGAGAGAAATATCTCCCATTTTGGCCTAAGATGAGAGTGAAGAAAGAAAAGGGCAAAGTTAAAGTGTTTTTGGACTAAAGCTGTAACATCCAGTGGTCCATGTACTTTTTTGTTTCACCTGTGGTTCTATTTTGTATTTCATATAACTTGAACTTAATTGGGGAGGACATTTTTGACTCCCACTCCCACCTGCCCTTCATAAATATCCAAGCACAGCAATGCTTTGTATTGTGCTAATTGAATTAAGGCCTAATCACACACATACACATACATGTGCACACATGCAAACAGATATTCATTCTTTCAGTTGAAATCCATAAAAATTGGTTGATCTAAGATTTTAAAAGTTATAAAACGTTGACAAAAAATCTTGCTGGGATTTTGGTAGAAATTGTATTAAACCTGAATATCAATTTGGGGAGAGTCGACATCTTTACTATATTGAGTCTTCCAATCCATGAACACAATATGTCTCTTCACTTAATTAGATCTTCTTTGATTTCTTTCGCTAGTGGTTTGTAGTTTACAGCATACAAGTTTTGTACGTTTTTAAAAGGTTTATACCTAAGTATTCCATTTCTTTTTGAGTGATTGTAAATGGCATTGTAATTTTAATTTTGGTTTCCATGTGTTCCTTGCTGGTATATAGAAATACAGTTGATTTTCATATGTTGATCTTGTATCCTCTTACCTTGCTGAACTCATTAGTTCTAGTTGTTGTCGTTGTTGTTGTTGTTTTTTGGTGGATTCTGTAATTTTCTGCCCAGATGACCATGTTATCTGCACATAGGGAAAGCTGAATTCTTTTCTTTCTGGTCTGCATGGCTTTTATTTCCTTTTCTTGCCTTAGTGTGCTGGTTAAAATTTGAGTATTATGTTGAATAGCAGTGGTGTGAGTGGTCAGCCTTGCTTTGATCCTGATATTAGAAGGAAAGCACTCCGTTTTTCACTATCATGTACATTATTTGTAATTTTTTTGTAGATGTCAAGGGAATTCCCCTCTCTTCCTAGTTTTCTGCAAGTTTTTAATCATAAACAGGTGTTGAATTTGTCACTGTCTTTCCTGAATCAATATATATGATCATGTGATTTTCCTTCTTTAGTCTGTTTGTACGTGAATTATTTACATTGACTGATTGACTTTTAAATTTTGAACCACTCTTGCATATATTGGGTTGGCTAAAAAGTTCATTTGTGTTTTTCTGTAAGATGTTGCAGAAAAACCCAAACGAACTTTTTTGGCTAACCCAATATTTAGACTTACTATATAGTACAGTAACCAAGGCAGTGTGGTGTTGGGAGAGGGATAAACACACAGATCAATGGAATAGAATAGAGAACGCAGAAATAGCCCCACACAAGTATGGCCAACTGATTTTTGATAAAGGTGCAAAAATATTTCAATGGAAGAAGTATAGTCTTTTCACAACTGGTGCTGGGGTATTTGGATATCCATAGGCAAGCAAAAAAGAAAGAACCTTGACTTAATCTTACACCTTATACAAAAATTAACTGAAAGTGGAATATACAGATTTAAATGTGAAAGATAAAACTGTAAAACATTTAGAAGAAAATATAGGACCTGGCGAAGACTTCTTAGACGTGACACCAAAAGCATTATACATAAAAGAAAAAAATTGATAAATTGAACTTCATCAAAACTAAAATCTTGGGCTTCCCTGGTGGCGCAGTGGTTGAGAGTCCGCCTGCCGATGCAGGGGTCATGGGTTCGTGCCCCGGTCTGGGAGGATCCCACATGCAGCGGAGCGGCTGGGTCCTTGAGCCATGGCCGCTGAGCCTGCGCATCCGGAGCCTGTGCTCCGCAACGGGAGAGGCCACAACAGTAAGAGGCCCGCGTACAGCAAAAAAAAAAAAAAAAAAAAAAAAAAAAACCCAAAACTAAAATCTTATGCTTTGTGTAACATACTGTTAAGGGAATGAAAAGATAAGTTACAGACTGGGAGAAAATATTTGCAAACCCCATGTCTGACAAATAACATATCTAGACTATATAAAGAACTCTTAAAACTTAACACTAAAAAACCAAACAATAGAATTAGAAAATGGACAAAAGACATGGAAAGACATTTCACCAGAGAGGATGCAGAGATGGCAAATAAGCACATGAAAAAATGTTCAACATCAGTAGTTGTCAGGGAAATGCAGTTAAGACCATGATGATATATTACTACATATCCATCAGGACAGCTAAAATAAAAAATAATGACAGGGTCAGACGCTGCTGAGGGTGTGGAACCTGGGTCTTTCATACATTGCTGATGAGAAAGGAAAATGGCCACTCTGGAATATAATTTGACAATTTCTTAAAAAAGTAAATATGTTGGTGCAGCCACTATGGAAAACAGTATGGAGGTTTCTCAAAAAACTAAAAATGGAGTTGCCATATGATCTAGCAACCCCATTCCTGGGCATATGTCTGGAAAAAACTGTTATTTGAAAAGATACATGCACCCCTATGTTCATAGTAGCACTATTCACAACAGCCAAGACATGGAAACAAACCAAATGTCCATCGACAGATGAATGGATAAAGAAGATATAGTGTATATATGCAATGGAATATTACTCAGCCATAAAAAGAAATGAAATAATGCCATTGGCAGCAACATGGATGGACCTAGAGATTATCATAGTAAGTGAAGTAGAGAGAAAGACAGATATCATGTGATATCACTCACATGTGGAATCTAAAATATGACACAAATAAACTTATCTATGAAATAGAAATAGGCTCACAGACATAGAGAACAGACTTGTGGTTGCCAAGCGGGGTGTGGTAGGGGGGCTTGGAAGCCTGGATTGGGAGTTTGGGGTTAGCAGATGCAAACTATTATATATGGAATGGATAAATAATAAGGTCCTATTGTATAGCACAGGGAACTATATTCAATATCCTATAATAATCCATAATGGAAAAGAATTAAAAAAAGAAAAAAATATACACTTACCATATAACCCAGCACTTAACACTTCTAGGCATTTACCCCAGAGAAATGAAAAACCTATGTCCATACAAACCCTCTATATGATTGCTTATAGCAGCTTGTTTGTAATAGCCCCAAGCTGGGAACAACCAAAATACACTACAATAGGCTAATGGTTAAATGAACCGTGGACATACATACCATGGAATAGTACTCAGAAATGAAAAGGAACTATTTATACATACAAAAACTTGGGTGGATCTCAAGGGCATTTATTTTGAGTGAAAAAAGCCAATTTCAAAATGTATATTCTGATAACATTTCTAAGTGACAAAAGTAAGGCATTGGAGAACAAATTGTTGGCTGTCAGGGGTTAGGGATGTTGGGGATTAGGGTGGGGAGGGAAAGTGTGATTCTAAAGGGGTAGTGTGAGGGAGATCTTTGTGATTATAACGTAGTTCTGTATCTTGATTCCAGTGGTGGTTACCTGAATCTACACATGTGGTAAGACAAAGAACTGTAACACACATGTACTAATGTCAATATTCTTATTTTGATATTGCATTTTAGTTACGTAACATGTAACCATTCGGGGGAAACTGAGCGTAGAATACAAGGGACCACTCTGTACCATGTTTGCAATATCCTGTGAATCTGTAATTATTTCTAGATTAAAAGTTAAAGAAAAGCAAACCTAAAAAGTATTTCAGCCATACTAAAAGATATAGAGAACAGTACAAAAAACGCTGTGTGCCCGCTACCCAGCATGAAAGAGGCCCCCAAACATTACAGAGCTCCCTGTGGATACCCCCCAGCCGCCAGATCACATTCCCCTTCCTCTGCTCACTTCCTTAAAGTGACCACTCTCCTAATTTTGATGTTTATCATCCTCATATTTATACTTCCACCATAAATATATGTATCCTTAAATAATGTGTAATATTGTTCTACATGTTTTAGAACTATATACATGCTGTCAAATTGTGTTTACCCTACAACTTGCCTTTTTTCACTTGAAATATGTCTTTTGAGATTTCTCACATCAGTATACATCGCTTTAGTTTAATCATTTAAAATGGTGTAGTATTCTACTGAATTAATTTGCCACAATTATCCATTTCTTTGATGGACATTTAGGGTATTTCCAATTTTTCCTTATTGTGGCCAATACTACAATAGTCATTTTAATTTTTTTTTTTTTTTTTTTTTTTTTTTGTGGTACGCAGGCCTCTCACTGTTGTGGCCTCTCCCGTTGCAGAGCACAGGCTCCGGACGCGCAGGCTCAGCGGCCATGGCTCACGGGCCCAGCCGCTCCGTGGCATGTGGGATCTTCCTGGCCCAGGGCATGAACCTGCGTCCCCTGCATCGGCAGGTGGACTCTCAACCACTGCGCCACCAGGGAAGCCCTACAATAGTAATTTTAATAAAAGTCTTTTGATCATACCTAGAAGAGTTTTAGGGGATATATTTTGGACTGGAAATGCTGGGCAATGGGTATGGGTTAGATGCATCTTCAGCACTACTAGGTATTGCCCAATTGTACTTCAAAGTGATTTTCCTAGGACCTTAAGAGAACTCCTATTGGGCCACATCATTGCCAGCATCCAGTAGTGTCACATTTTTTGCCAATCTAATGGGTATGAAGTAGAATTACATTGTGGTTTGAATGTGTGTTCCTTGTCTTCTGGTTGTTGTCGAGCATTAAAAAATATGCTTTTTGAGCATTTTGGCATATACTTTAATGAATCTCTACTCATATTCTTTGTCCATTTGTCTGTTGGGTGGTGGTCTTATTTGTAGGAGTTCCTTATTATAGACAGAATTTTTGTATTGTTTATGTGCATTGCAAGTAACTTCTCTCTGTCTATGACTTGTACGTTAAGTATGTTTATCTGATGTCCTGAAAGTTTTAATTTTAGCCTGGTTGAATTTATCAGTCTTTTCTTCAACAGTTTGTGCTTTTTGTGTCTTGCTAAGAAATTTCTTTCCAGCCTACAGGTCACAAGGTGTTTTCCCGTAGTTTAAATATTTCTAAAGGTTTTAGAGTTTTGCTTTTCACGTGTAGGTCTTAATCCACTTGCAACTGATTTTTTTGTGTAAGATGTGAGGTAGCAACTAGATCAATTATATTTCCATATGGATAGTTGTCCCAGGACCACTGATAGAATATTCCATTCTTACCCTGCTGATCTGCAGTGCCACCTCTGTCGTATATCAAGTTATTTTTATATGCGTAAGTCTCTCTTTGGACCCTTGCTTCTCCCTAATTAATCTAATGTTTCTCCTTATGCCAACATTGTCTTGATTATTGTAACCTTATTACTATAACCTCGATTACTATAACCTTATAACCTTATTAGTAGTCTTGATTTTAGGGAGGGCAAATCTATCCACCTGATTTCTCTTTTTCAAATTTTTGGCTATTTTTGGTCATTTACTTCTAGAAGTTATCAGTTTCTATGGACTTTTGATTGGAATTTCACTAAATTTTACTTTTGTTTGGGGAAAATCAGTATCTTTATGGTATTTAGTCTTCCTATCCTTTAACATTGAATACTTTTCAGTTTTTTAGATCATCTTTAATGGCATGAAATAGTGTTTTATAATTTATCTATAAGGATCTTGCACACCTTCTTAGATTTAGTCTTAGATATTTTGTAGTTTTATTTGCTGTTGTAAATTGTATTTTTAAAATTAAATGTTCTAGCTGTTTGATGTTGATGTGTAGGATTATGATTGATTTTTGTATAATAATTTTATATCCCACAACTTAGCTGAATTCTCTTATTAATTTTAATTATTTTTAAAATGTCTTGGATCTTCTATATGGAAATCATATTATTTGTGGATAATCACAGTTTTATACTTCTAGTAAAATGCTTAATAGAGACAATGAAGGTGGTATTCTTACCTTGTTCCTGATTTTAAAAAGAAATACTTATATTTCACCATAAGAATAATGTTTGGTAAAGTTTTTGGTGGCTATTAAGAAGGTCCCTTCTATTTCTATTTGATAAGATTTTTGAAGTACCTAATGCTTTTTTAATCAAAAGATTTATGTCTCTATTTTGTTCATTATGTACTTTTTCTACCTTTTCTTAATGTGATTTATTATGTTGGTAGATATTCTAATATTGAATTTTCCTTGCCTTTGTGAGATAAATCTTACACAGTTGTGATGTATTATGATTTTAAACATTATTTGATTCAGTTTGTTAAAAAAATTTTATTCAACATTTTTACATCTCTTTTTATGAATGAGTTTGGCCTGAAATGTTTCCTTCTTGTATTATCCTTGTTTGATTTTGGAATCAAAGTTTTGGAAGCCTCATAAGTTGATGAGTTTTATTCCTTTTTCTCTTGTTCAAAACCTTTTGAATAGGGTTGAAATTATTTATTCTTGAGGGCTTGGTAGAATATGCTTATAAGACAATCTGGGCCGGGGATTCACCCACCCCCAAAATGGGTTTTAACCACCGATTTAATTACTTTAACAATTAGTGTATATTCTGTTTTTCTTGGGTCAGTTTTTATACGTTTTGCTAAAAAAATTTTCATTTTATTTAGACTTTCAATTTTGTGGTTATAAAATTTTCATCCTCTCTTCTTATCTAATACATGCATTTAAGACTAGAAATGTCCCCCTGGCACAGTTTCCAGAACTTTTGATTTGTAGTGTTCTCATTGTCAAAAAATTTTTCATTTTAAATTATTTTGTTTAAAAATATTTTGTTTTTTCAGCTTTACTGAGATATGATCGACAAATAAAATTGTAATATTTAATATATGTATACATTGTGACAGGATTCCCACATTTGAGTGAATTACTAAATTTATCGCCTCACATGTTTGTTTTTTTGGTGAGAATACTTAAGTTCTCCTTTCTTAGCAAATTTCAACTAGTGTTATCAATTATAGTCATCATGTTATGCATTAGCTCTTCAGATCTTATTCATGTTATAACTGAAAATTTGTACCCTTTTGTCAGGCTCTTCCTATTTCCTACAGCCTCCTGTACCCTGTGACCTCAACTCTGATGGGCTCAACAAAAATAGTCAATTTTCAGACTGCTTGGTGATTTTTTTTTTTTAAGCAATTTTAAAAAAATTTCATGGGCTTCTCATTGCTGTGGCTTCTCTTGGTGTGGAGCACAGCCTCTAGGCACGCAGGCTCAGAAGTTGTGACACATGGGCTTAGTTGCTCTGTGGCATGTGGGATCTTCCCAGACCAGGGCTTGAACCCATGTCCCCTGCATTGGCAGGCGGATTCTTAACCACTGCGCCACCAGGGTAGCCCTGCATGGTGATTTTTGATTGTAAGTGTGGGAATGATGCTTTTTTCCAACTTTCTGTATCCTAAGCAGAAGTCTGAAGTCCTTCAGTTTTTTTCTCTGTAAACTGTTTATATCTTGATCCCATTTTTCCATGGAGTTGCTTTCTTCTAATGTATCTTCTGCTTTACTCATTCCCTTTTCAGCTTGTCTACACTGCTGTTAAATCCATCCACTGAGTTTTTAATTCTAATTTACCTTTAATTCTAGACTCCCAGTGTGGTTCTTTCTCAAATCTGCTTGGTCATTTGGAAAATAGTTTTGTTAGCCTGCAGATTTTTTCAAGCTTGCTTTTATTAAAGAATACATATTTCTTCTATAATGTAACACTATAATTTCAATATATGATGCCTTTGCAGGTCTGTTTCTGCTGCCTTTTGTTTCTGCTTATTTTTATTCATGGTGCTTTGCTCCCTTGTGTACTTGGTTATTTTTTTATTTTTTAAATTTTTATACCATTTTTGTTTCTTTACTTATTATTTATTTTTGGCTGCATTGGGTCCTCATTGCTGTGTGCGGGTCCCCTCCAGTCGCGACAAGCAGAGGCTTCTCTTTCGTTGTGGTGCGCGGGCTTACTGCGGTGGCTTCTTGCGTTGTGGAGCTCAGGCTCCAGGTGTGAGGGCTCAGTAGTTGTGGCTCACGGGCTCTAGAGCACAGGCTCCGGACGCGCAGGCTCAGCGGCCATGGCTTACGGGCCCAGCCGCTCCGCGGCATGTGGGGTCTTCCCGGACCGGGGCACGAACCCGTGACCCCTGCGTCGGCAGGCAGACTCTCAACCACTGCGCCACCAGGGAAG
This sequence comes from Hyperoodon ampullatus, assembly GCF_949752795.1. Classification (NCBI taxonomy): domain Eukaryota; kingdom Metazoa; phylum Chordata; class Mammalia; order Artiodactyla; family Ziphiidae; genus Hyperoodon; species Hyperoodon ampullatus. Next base: position 87,973,431 of record NC_136922.1, read on the forward strand.
CGCTGCTTGGTTATTTTTGACTGTAAGCTGCAATATTTTTATGGGTACTTATTTGTGGCATTTCTCTGAGTCCTAGGATAAAGACCCATTCTTCCAGAGAAGATTTTGTTTAGTTCTTCCATATGCCTGTGGGCTCTACTGGTCCTAACCTATTTAAGCTGAATTAATTGTTTGAGTTTATGTAGACAATCCAAGTGGCCTACAAATCTGATTTGTGGTTACAGTTTTTCAGTGATAGTTCTTTTTTTTTTCCTTCCTGCTTTCCTTTGTCCCAAGGCCACTTTCCTTGTAGTTCCTGGGAGCGTGAGGGTGGGCTGGGCTTATGCCTCCTTACCTTGAGGGTATAGCCTTTCGGGTTCCCACACTTATAGGAGGAGGTTCACTCTTGGACTTTCCATGTTGGGCAGGTTTTGGGCTTTGTCTTATCTTCTAAGCCTCGTGAGGCTGAGCAAACTTAAGGTTCAAGTTCTTTTACTTTGGCAGATGCCTTCAGGACAAATGTAACTTCCGGATTCTTGATTCCCTTTGTCACATAGGTTTTTGACCTGATTGTTCCTTAGTTGTCAGCTCTTTGAGATTCTTAAAAGGAAAATTTAAATGTCTTATCTAGCATTTAGTTCTTTCCTTTTCAGAAGGAAAATCTATCCAACAATCCTGCAGGTTCTTATACTGGAAACAGTAGGCTTTATTGAGTTTTAAAATTTAATGACTGCAAAATTTATTTATAGAAATTCCACACTACTTAAAAACATTATTCCTTTCTTGTTTCTGACACTTTATTTTATATTACAAATGAATTTGGATTTTTGATTTTACAGCCTGTATCGAATAATTCTATGAACTAAAACTCCTGTGGGTCGGTTATTGTTTCCAATGTTTCTTGTTTGCTTTATCCTGTTTCCTCACATGTTTTGTAATTTGGGCTATCAGCTTTTATGTAATGGAGCTTTGTCAGTGGTATTCTGTGCAGTGTTTATCAGAGTGTACCCTTCTAGAGAAGGGTGTTACATTTGTTTCCATCAGGGGCTCAGAGCAATGCCAGAGGGGCCACCTCCATGTGACTTTCTCAGTTGAGAGGTTCAGAGACTATGCAGTTTGTGTAAGGTGGGCCTGTGGTTATGAAATTTTACGAAGACATTTTTTGGCTACCCAGCCCCCAGGCCCCGAGAGATGGGCTTCTGTGCCACTTTCCTTTGACAGTGCATAGATTTTTTTTTTTTTTTCTAGTTCACCCTTGCACAAAGACCATAGCCCTCCAAGTGTTACGGATTTTCAGACGTGATTCCCCATTTCATCCCGGCCCATGGCTTTGGTCTCTTGTACCTAGATGGCTATTGAAGCCCAGAATTCTTTATTTTTCTTTTAATCAAGACCAGAAAGTGCTCCGAGTGCAGCCACAGCCTCAGCACCATGTCCCACACCCCCACTCTGGTTTTCAGCTTCCTCTTCCTTTTTTTTCCTCTAGAGATTTTCCTTGCTTTCTTAAGAGATCAGCCAAGCATTTAAACACTGTTTGTTTTATTTTATCCAGCATTTCTAAGTAGTTGGTTAACAGGAGGCTTTTCGGCTATCTCATCTCTCACGTTGCTGGAAATTGATGGTAATTCAGTCATTTTTTTAGGGAGCATCTATATGATGTCCAATATCTCATTTGAATACTTTTTAAAAAAAGTTTTCACTGATATTTTTGAAGGCTGAAAATAGTCAAGGCAAGGACCTCATCATATTTATCTTTGTATTTCTCATGCCTGGGTATAAAGTACCAATAATTGTTTCAAAAATGAGGAAATAGGAAGTTTATCTAGAGCATGTCATTAGCTGTTCTTTCAAGACTGTGCTCACTTCTGAACATTGATAAATAAAATGTCTCAACCAATCTAAAAACTATTCTTAAGCAGACATCTGATTAGAGTGCTTTTATTTGTCCACAAAAAAGTTTCTTCTGACTTTGTGAGTGTGAAGCCTTTCCTTACATCCAAACTAATGTTGGTATATAGGTAAAAAATCAGGTGGCTAGCAAGGCTATTTCCCTCCATTTTGGTGACCTCTTTCCTGGGCCAAGTCTCCATGTGGACAGTCTAATTCCATTATTGTTTGTAGACTGGATACCAGTGCAACGTAATTATGGCAAACAGTATTACCGGCAGTGTTCCACGCCCCCTCCTCTACCCTTGAGCTTACGTATTTGATCACACACAGAGTATATTAGCCGTGTGCTCCCCCTCTGGAAAAATAATTACAGCTGTCTTTAGGCATTTGCAAGCCCAGAAGGAAGGCATTGCTGTGTACACAGGCCTTGGGAAATGGGCACTTGCATGACGTCCTGCCCTCCTGCATCCTCCTCCTATGGCGTTCCCTCCCCCACCAAGCAGAGCAAGGCAACATCCAGTACTGAGGCTCTGCCAGGCCCTCATTGGTTAATTGCCAACCACTGTGGGAGTTAATCAGAGATTTCCAAGACAGCCAGAGTAGAGATTTGCGAGAAAACAGAGCAGGCAGCTGCCAGACATAATCCCCTACCCACCTGTCCTCTCCAGGTTGCTCGAGAGTTGGAGATTTTGAGGCAGCTTCTGAATGTGATGGTGTCGCTCTGGGCAACCCAAGAAGCAGCAAGTAGAGGATGGAGAGATTGGGGGGGGCAGTTAGGGGAGGTGAACCTTGGAGCCGAGAGTAAGAGCAAAGGGACATTGCATTTTCTCTGTGGGTGGTGCTGGGTGTGGACATGGGGAGGCTACTGCTAACTCACAGAGGCAGACAGACTCCTGGGAGCTGTGGTTTCCAGGGTCTCTATATTTGTGTTTGGTGCTTCAGAGGGGAGTTTAAACCAATGCAAATGCATATGGCCTTGACTGTCAGGCAGTAAGAGACCACAGACCCATTCTCCATCATCTAGTTTTCTAATCAGATTGTTGGCACGCCAAACACACCCCATGCCTTATACTGCAAGCGTGAGTTATAACTCTAGAGAGAGCTAGCTGGATGTCAGGTTCAGTAGGGAAAGCTACGTTGACTATATAACCCACAAGTACGTACCGTTGGTCACTATGACAGGGATTTGGCCCTAAACCCCTTTGTAGAACTCCAGGTCCTAGGAAATCAAGTCCAACCATAGGTGGGTGTGGGTTCCCTCATATCCAAGCCCAATCTTTCCTGCTCACGCCTCCTTTCTCTTGGGTCCACCTTGGCTCCTGTTTAGTTTTTTAGGGAGTGGGGCATGGGAACAGGAGTTGGGGGAAGTCCTGGGCCCATTTCATGGCACCAGCCCTCTTGGTGGGCCGAGGGATGAGCAGATGCAGATAACCGTCTTAAAGGAAAGGCCAAGAGGCTCAGACCCTCGTGTCCTCAAGAATGAGTGTCAGAATTTCAGGTGCCAGCCTTTTACCTCCTCCCACATCACATTCCCACCCCATCCCCCCGACAGCCCCTTGGCCTGATAGTGTCTTTGGTCTCAGTCTGGATTATGGCTCCTTGAGACAGAGGCAGAAAGAGCATCTTGATTCCCCTCAGTGTTGAGTAAGTCAGTATTAAAGAGACCCAGAGGATTTCCTTAGCAGCTCCAATCTCAGGGTGATGGTTTTCTGGAGGACCCTCTTCCACTCCACGCTGCTTTCTGTCCGCTGAGAATCTCCCGAGCAAGTGTCCCATTGTTGTACCTTTCTTTCCCCTAGAACATCCCACATCTTTGTCTCAGACTTTCCTTTGCTTACTATCATTTGGACTTCTGCCAGAGGTGGTTTTGTCCCTGAGATATGGAGCTTGCCTGTGGACACAAGGACTCCTTCTGTTGGTCCCTAAAACAGGAGCACTTTCTCCTGGGACTGCTCCGCCCCATTAGATGGATTTAGTGTTAGATCCTGAGCCCTCCTGGTTTGGCCATCGGCAGGTGACTGTCCATGCCTGGGAAATGCCAGAGATGTGATGCCCACCACCTAGGATCCCTCTGGTTGCTGAGTTGAGAAGTGACTCTAGGGCTAGGGCTGGAAGCAGAGACCATCTGAGGGTCCATTGCAATGATCCAGGTGAGAAAGAGTGGTGGTGGTTGACCTCAGGTGGTAGAGGTAAAGGGAGAAACAGCTGGATTCTGAGTAAATTCTGTAGGTGGAGCCTATGCGATTTCTTGACAAACTGGATATGGGGTGTGAGAAAGAAGAGTAGTCAAGGGTGACTTCAAGATTTTAGGCCTGGGCAAGTGCAGGGATTGTGTTCTCATGAACCGGGATGGGGTATTTAGTGGGAGCAGATTTGGAGTTGGGGAGAGGAAGATTGGAAGTTCAGTCCTGAATATATTAAATTTAAGGTTGTATGTGTATATCCAAGTGGAGATATCGAGTAGACATTAGGATATAGGTGTGAGTTCAGGGGAGACACCTAGGCTAGAGATGTACATATACGAGCCATCAGTGGGTATAGATGGAGGAGAGCGGAGGAGAGGACAGGACAAGGGAAGCGGAGAGGAGGGGACAGGAGAGGACAGAAGAGGTCCAAGGACTGAGCCCTGGGACACTCCAAACTTAAGAGGTTGGGGAGATAAGCTTTTGTGCATGTCTGTGCTTGTTTCGTTTTTTTCCATCTTCCACTGGAATGCAAGCTCAGTGAGGGCAGTGACATTTTGTGTGTGTGGCCCAGTACTGGCTACTCAGTAAAACTCTGTAGGATGAAGGAATGCAAAGCTTTATACCCGCCATGTGATCTCTGATGGTGAAGGGGGAGTTGGCAAGCTTGCCTACTTGGGTGCCACGGATCCAAGCCAAGCCAGACCTGCAGTCCTGAGTGGATGTGGGTGGTGCACTCTGGCATCCCCCCATCCCCTTCCATTGTGTGTATGTTGAAACTGCTTCCTGGGGGTGGAAGTTGGAAGAGGGGGTTGCTGAGAGGAGCCAGAAGTCCTGCAGGATGACTGCAGAGGCCACAGCAGCTTCGGAGGGTGGCCACTCACGTGTCCCCCGTGGAGTGACTCTGGGGGAAGGGGGCTCAGCTGATGCCCTGAGCCAGCTCCTTCCAGAGCTCACCTTCCTGCTGTGACTCTCTGTGTGATGTGTGTGTGTTGAAAGCCCAGGAAGTGCTGTAATCCCGTTATCCCTGTCCTTTCCCTCCCAGGAGTCTAAAATCCAATTCCTGAGAACATCAGCAAACATAATGGATGCGGACACCAGGGGAAATGGCAGAAGGGCTCGGGTGGCTTCTCCAGCCCCCCACGCAGCCCAGCTCAAATGAGCACGTCCCTGACCCCATGGATGAACCTGAGAGTGTGGCAGCTCTGCCTCAGGCCTTCCCACCCCCGTATTCTGCTCTCCTTTCCCAGGGTTAATTACTGGGTGCCCCACCAAGGCCAGGTGCACCCCGCTCTTCTGCAGGTGCCCCTTTAATTCTGTGCCCGCTGCTCCCCTCCCTCCCAGACCAGATTCCCTTTCTAGACTGAGCTCAGCTCCTCAAGCAGAATTCCTTAATATCAGTGTTTTTGCTTTCTCGGCCTTCTTGGCTTCTCCCCGTTCTCGTTCTTGATGTGATTTCCACCTGCGATCCTCCAGGTATAGAGCTCTGGGCCCAGCTCCAAGGGTATTGACCAGCTGGCCCTGTGTCCAGCCACCAGCCTCTTGTCTCCTGTGGGTCTGTCTGGAGCTGCTCCCTGCGGTCGCAGCCTGTGTCTATCTGTTCCTTACTCTCTTGTAGGAAGTTACTGACAACGTGCTTTCAGACTGGTTATTTAAAATGCAACAAGAGCCGGCAGGCTTAAGGATTTATAGCATACAGATGCTTAAGAATAATAGAGTAATTAAGGGGGAAGGCTGATGGGGAAGATACATAAAAATCACCCACAATTCTATGACCTAGAGATAACCACTGTGAACACTTAGCTGTGTTTCCTTCCAGTTTGTTCTGTGCATATTTATAAAGCATTGCTGTGATCATACTCTTGATTTCACTTTTCACCCAGGCTGCTTTTGGGCGGGCATTACAGGTGCACGAGAAGCATCCTTCCGCAAGTCTTGTGCGGAGAAGCCTCAGCTCCTGGAACATTGGTCCAGCTCTTCTCAGGCAGCCCCATCCCAGACCACATCCTGCCTATCACTCTGCTGCACTGAGAAATCGGTATTTTCTTTGGGTTTCATCAGCTTCAGGCCCTTCTCTGGGCTGAGCTCTGCCTGCACTCACTTGCCCCCAAGAGGGCTGTCGCTCTTCTGTTCCCTGGTTTTGTTCTGAGTGCAGCAGCGCTGTCCCCGCCTGAGCAGCGAGGATCTCCTGGATCCCGTGTCCCAGCGAGCAGAGGCAGCATCCTCTTCCTGGTCTCAGGGATGCCCCACCTTCTTTTTTTTTTTTTTTTAAGAAGATGTTGGGGGTAGGAGTTTATTAATTAATTAATTTATTTTTGCTGTGTTAGGCCTTCGTTTCTGTGTGACGGCTTTCTCTAGTTGTGGCAAGCGGGGGCCACTCGTCATCGCGGTACGCGGGCCTCTCACTATCGCGCCCTCTCTTGTTGCGGAGCACAGGCTCCAGATGCGCAGGCTCAGTAGTTGTGGCTCACGGGCCCAGTTGCTCCGCGGCATGTGGGATCCCCCCAGACCAGGGCTCGAACCCGTGTCCCCTGGCATTAGCAGGCAGAGTCTCAACCACTGCGCCACCAGGGAGGCCCGCCCCATCTTCTTTTGATCTGTTTTTCCATTTGGAATTCAGAGCACTTTTCTGCTTTTCTCCTTTGCAGAAAGGGCCAGAGGCTGTTTTCTCTCCCATTACCAGTGAAAGCTAGCTTATACTAGCAGCCACTTCCCATCGATTACAAGGAAAGCAGCCGCCAGCCCAGCAGTGTCACACGAGGGCACAGGTAGGCAAGGGCTTTTCTTTAGAGTCAGTCTCTTCTCCGGCAGTGACTGAAGTGCTGGAAGATGCAGAAGGAAGGCATCTGCCCCACTCCTTGGCCCCACGGCACTGCCTAACGTGGAATATGAGCCTCCCCTTGAGTGAGCTGACTGTGGCCTGTCTGCATAAGGTTTCTCCCTCGGCGCCAGCGCCAGCGGACCCCATTTGGGATCTCTCTGTCCTCTTTGTCTCTCCAGGTCCTGCCGTGCCCCCCCGCCCCATGCACACTCTGCTCAGCTGCCTGCTCCCTCTAGCAGCCTGCCCGTAACTCCTCCTGACCCTTTGCTCTGAATTCCTTCAGCACAGCCAGCCCACACGGCACCACCCTGGGAGCCAGGTAACCAGGGCCCCTGCTCTGGGCCTTGCTTCAGAAGGCTTCTGTCTCGTCCTCCCTGGCCATGATGCTTCCACAGGGCACAGTAGTCCACAGTGCTGGTCACCCATTTTTCTCAACTCTGGAGGCAGCCTGTGGACAGTCAGCTCTCAGGGCCTATTTTATTCCTTGTAGAATTTGAACAATGACTGGGCATTTGTGGGGCCTCAGTAAATACTGAGTGAGGGCTTCCCTGGTGGTGGAGTGGTTAAGAATCTGCCTGCCAGTGCAGGGGACACGGGTTCAAGCCCTGGTCCGGGAAGATCCCACATGCCGTGGAGCAACTAAGCCCATGCACCACAACTCCTGAGCCTGAGCTCTAGAGCCCGCAAGCCACAACTACGGAGCCCGTGTGCTGCAACTACTGAAGCCCGCGTGCCTAGAGCCTGTGCTCCTCAACAAGAGAAGCCACCGCAACGAGAAGCCCGTGCACCGCAATGAAGAGTGGCCCGTGCTCACCACAACTAGAGAAAGCCTACACGCAGCAACTAAGACCCAACGCAGCCATAAATAAATAAATAAATTTTGGGGAAAAAAAAATAGTAAGAGAGTGATGCTCAGGGTGTGAGTCTTTCTACAAAGAAAGGCAGGTGGCACAGACTGTCCCAGGAGGTGTGAGAGGTGGAAAGGAGTACCGTGGGAGGGACTTTTTGTTTGTTTGTTTGTTTGTTTGTTTGGCTGTGTTGGGTCTTTGTTTCTGCGCGCAGGCTTTCTCTAGTTGTGGCGGGCGGGGGCTACTCTTCGTTGCGGTGCGCGGGCTTCTCATTGCAGTGGTTTCTCTTGTTGCAGAGCGTGGGCTTTAAGCGCGCGGGCTTCAGTAGTTGTGGCTCGTGGGCTCTAGAGCGCAGGCTCAGTAGTTGTGGCGCATGGGCTTAGTTGCTCTGTGGCATGTGGGATCTTCCCGGACCAGGGATTGAACCCCGTGTGCCCTGCATTGGCCGGTGGATTCTTAACCACTGCGCCACCAGGGAAGTCCCGGGAGAGACTTTTTTTTAGGGGATAATGAACAGGCCAGGGGGGAACAGCCCTTAACAGCAGTGAAAATGCTTTGGGCAAATTTCATCGTGAAACCAACCCAGAGCTACAGAAACTCACAGGCACCCCGGGACCCCTGTGGGAAGGAAACATGGAGAATGAGTGTCCTGGAGGATGGCTCTTGGATAGGATGGCTTGGCCGAGGGGCTGGGGACCTCACCCTTGGGTTGGGGGTTGCAAGACCAGGCCCCCTAGAATGCTCTAGAGGTCCCACTTCTCTGGATGGACATCAAGCATTGGAGCCTGGCTTCTGTGCAGGGACTGGGGATGGGGTAAAAGAAGGAATACTTTCTGAGCCCTGCCTGGCTGCCTGGCTCTGGCCCCAGAGATGCTGCAGAGCTGTCTGTCCCAAGGGGCAGAGGATGAACTGCTAGAATTTAAAATGGCTGAGCTCAGCTCTGCTGCCGGGTCCCTGGGCTTTTTGGTGGCCACTCTTCCCTTTTTTACTCTCTCTTTCTTTCTCTTAATCTAATGCACAAGACTAAATTCACCTTAATTAGGAGAATTATTTGTCTTATAAATTTCATACCTAATATTCAAGCAGGAGCCTTTCTCCCTCAGCGTATTTATTAAAGATATCCTGGGAGGCCTGCTAATGACTCATGACGTCATGAATATTTAGACCGAAGGAGCTGGAGGCAGGGAAGAGGGGAGGGGAGAGAAGAACAGATCATTTTAGGAACCAAAAGGGGTGAAATTTTCCTCTTGGATGGGGGCTGGCTGGGAAGAAATGCGATTTCAAGATTCAGAGGTGTGAGTTCTGTTCTTGTCCAAAGCCGAGTAGAGCCAGGGGTGCCATGTGTGCTGGCTGAGTTGGGCTTGTTTTGCATTTGCTTCAGGATGCCAAAGCACACATTTCAATGAGTGATGGAGGAAACATCTTAGCCCCGTGCTGCACCCATCCTGTGTTCTTCTCTGGCTGTCTGGAAGCAGCATTTGGTGTAGATTCAGCATTTACATGACTGACCTTAATGCCAACCTTCATCCAGAAACTGAATATTTTATAATTGAAATAACAGGGGAATGGGGAGCCTGGAAGCTCATCTCCAGCCCTGGGGGAGAACTCTTCCATGGTTATACTCCCCAGTGCCCTTATTTCTCCAGACCCAGATGATGCACAAATCACCCTCTCTCCTGATGAAACTGGGTTATTGAACAGTCTGAACTGAGAGGGGTACAAAGAGGGATACAGGACGAGTCTCCCCTCCCATCCCCTAGTGACATCTCAGACAGAGCCCTGGCTTTCCGGCCCCCTGAGGAAATAAAGGGCTCCTGGTCTGGTCTGGTGTACCATTCATCTCCACTACCCATCGGAGTCAGTGCTCCTCGGCTGTCCTCCAGACGCTTCGGTGCAGTCAGGGGCTGGCTGCTGTCTTAGGAGCAGAAGTCTTCGTCCTTAGCAGTGCAGTAGGAGTACACTCTGGGCTGTCCGTGCCCTGGGGGCTGGGAAGGAGGGGCAAGAGGTGTCCAAACCAGGGGCAGACCCAGCCCTTCTGCTAGGGTTGCATGAGATCCAGCATCTCCTTCTTGCAGGCACTTCTGGCATCTACAGTTGATTCTGTTGGAGCTGCCTTCTCTTGACTCAGATTCAGGGAAGCATCTTCCTCCCCTCCCCACGGGAAAGGGAGGAAAAGTCCACAGTGTTCTTTGCCCCAGGGCTTTAACTCTGGATTTCTGAAAATTATCTTGACTTCTCTCTTGTCTTCTGCTCATATAAACTGTGTTTGGGGAAGAAGATGTGAGAGTCGTTAGAGATAGAGCCTTCTCATAAGTTTCTGGAAGCTTCTGTAAGAAGGTAGGCAGTAACTTCATGCCTGTTATTTTTAGGTTTGAGGCCTTAGCTCTGATTCTGCAAGCCAAGGCAACTGGAGAGGTATCATTGAGCATATCTTACATTAGCTTTCTGTAATTGAAGTGATATATTGACAGTACACACAGGAGCTCCCCTCCCATCTTCATGTCATTCATTCCTTCATTCATTCATTCACACACTGAATTCCTTGGCTCTTGTGTTGTGCAAGGGGCTTAGTGTTAGGGATACAGATATGAGTAAAGACAATCATCCCTGCCTTTGGAAAGCTTCTAGTTGGGTGGGGAGGTAGACTGGCTAATACATATGATAATCCTCAAAGAGAGGGAGGATAAAGGGCCATGAGAGAACATGCAGGGGCTCCCAGCTTAGCTGGTGCGGGTATCAGGGAAGGCTTTCTGGAGTAAGTGGTAACTAAGGTAGGCCATAAAGACCGAACAGGTATTAGCTAGACAAAGGGGATCAGCAGTCTAGACAGAGGGAACAGCATATGCAAAGGCTCAGAGGGCAGAGCAAGGTCCATTTGGGGAATTACAGGAAGTTCAGGGTGACTGGATCACAGAGAGCAGGGCGGGGTTTGAGGGCTCAGGGATGAAGTGATAGCTGGGACCAGAGTGGTGGCTGGAGCCTTATCACAAGGGGCCTGGCTCCAGGAGGGGACTTTATCCTGAGGGCAAGAGGCAGTCCCTGGAGGTTGTCTTGTAGGGGCTCATACAGCCTGTTTCCTAGCTATAAAACAACCCCTGGCTGCGGGTAGAGAGTGAGTTACAGGGGCCTCTCCTGGAGTCAGGGAGACCAGCTAGGAGGCAGCTCCCATGTTTCTCTGGTCCTGTTGGCTACTAGTTTAGTCCAGGGGAGAGAAGTTGGTGGCCTGGATTGGGCTAAGGCCAGTCAGGACCAGAGAAAAGTAGGCAAATTCAAGAAACGTCTTGTTTCTTATCTGCGTACGCTCATTTTTTACTGTAGAAAGAGCCTCTCCATCTGTGCTCTCACCTCGGTGTTCCCACACCTACTGTCCTCTTCCATGGCCACCCCAAAGATTTATAAGCACAGATCCTAGTCCCTGAGCTCTGGGGTCAGGGCATATGTGATCATGGGATGAGTTGCCATGGCAACCCAGAGCAAGTTTGGGTTTGGCCTGGCAGATTGAAGGTGAGGGATGGAGGCAAAAATGCTGTGATGAGCAAAGGAGTTTTGGCTCCGAGTCTGCCCTAACACAGGCCGAGGAGAAGGGAGTTGTTCTGTATGCCTGAGGACAACCTGCCAGGCTCCACAGGGAGGCCAGGCTGCCGGGGAGGGAGAAGCCAGGTCTGAGTTCTGACCTGTGGGAGGCATCGGGAGGAGTTGTGGTAACTATGGTAACCGGAAGTGCATGACTCCATGGAGAGTGAGCTCAGGCCCTCCCTGACCTGTGGGTACATTGGGGCGGCCTGTGGTCTGAGATCTGAAGGTGCCCAGGGATGGGCAGCAGGCGGGTGATAGGCAGATGAGGCATTGTCTCCAGAGCCAGGAGTGAGTGTTCTGGGAGGGGCTGGGGAGTATGTGAGGGGCACCCCAGTGCTGCCCACTGATCATGTCATCGTAACACCCTGGGCCCCTGACTCTGGGGGGTCTCCTCAGATCGTCTGCTGCTTCCCTAGTAAACTTCCGGGATGGAGTCCTCGCGAAGATGTCCTCCCTGCCCTCCCTCCTCAGCCTCCACGTCTCCCTTTGTTCTTGTGCACGACTCTGTTCTGCTCCAACAGTGATGGTTGCTGGTGAAGCTGGATTTCTCCCTGTGTCATTCTCCCTTGTCCCCCGCTGTTGGTCATCAGGCCCTTGTCCGGCTATGCTGACATCCTGGTGGGAAGGCTTCCCAGCAGTGTTTCAAAGCCTGGGGAGAAGAAGCAGACAGTGGCTAGAACCCCCCAAAAAAGTCCCCGAATCTCTTCCCATTCCCAACCCACAGGGAACCCACCGCCTTCCTCAGTTTCTTCCTTTTGTAGTGGGTGAGCCTGCAACTTGCTGGGGTGGTTGGCTGCAGGGTGAAGGTGGAAAACACTCGGTTAGTGGGGGCCCCTTGTATGGAGAGCCCATTCCTGTGGCCTGGGGTGATGGGGGAGCATAATCTGAGTGGAGGCCTGCAGAGATAGGGGCTGCAGTTTATGATGAGATGGGTGTGTGTGTGTGTGTGCCCCAAGAATGGTTCTCTCTTCGGCTTATTTTGCATGCTCATTTGGCTGCACTGGAAGGGGGGCCCCCGAGAGGAGAGAAGGGCCGAACCTACGCTGGGCCTCTGTGCCTGAGTCTTGCAAAGGTGACGGGGAGGGAAAGGGTGAGGTGCTGGCCTCTGTACTGCACAGACCAGTAAAAAAGAAAAACCAACCAAGCAGGGCTAACATGAGGGAACTGACTTCTTTTGTCAAAGCAAGAATGTTAAAAAAGAACAGGATAAGAAACACCGACTTAACGACAACAGCAACAAAACTACCGTTACTATTATTATCAATACGTAAAAGAAAGGATGTTTTAACATGAAAAAGGGACTCCTCCCAGGAAGGGAGTAATCTCAGAACGAAGGGTAACTTTACCCAAGAAAGGACAGTTGGCAACCTTGCGCACACGCGCGCGCGCACACACACACACACACACACGCATATATATCCTGCATGATCCTTATTTTTATTTTTTCGTTTTGATAAAGTCTGATAAAAGCATTCCCGGGCTTCCCTGGTGGCGCAGTGGTTGGGAGTCCTCCTGTCGATGCAGGGGATGCGGGTTCGTGCCCCGGTCCGGGAGGATCCCACGTGCCGCGGAGCCGCTGGGCCCGTGGGCCATGGCCGCTGAGCCTGCGCGTCCGGAGCCCGTGCACCGCAACGGGAGAGGCCACAGCAGTGAGGGGCCTGCGTACCGCAAAAAAAAAAAAGCATTCCCATGGGTGGGCCAGGTCTGTAGACCAGCTTTGGGGCAAAGGACTCTGTGGCTCACTGAGCTGTGGGGTACAGAGAAGGATGGGGGAGGGCTTCGACAGGAAGGCACCCCTTGGCCTGCCCTAGCCCCCGGGGCTGGTAGAGCTGGGGAATCTTCTCCAAGCAGGCCGCAGTGATTCTTTTTTTTTTTTTTTTTTTTGTGATACGTGGGCCTCTCACCGTTGGTGGCCTCTCCTGTTGCGGAGCACAGGCTCCGGACGCGCAGGCTCAGCGGCCATGGCTCACGGGCCCAGCCTCTCCGCGGCATGTGGGATCTTCCCGGACCGGGGCACGAACCCGTGTCCCCTGCATCGGCAGGCGGACTCTCAACCACTGCGCCACCAGGGAAGCCCCCCATAGTGATTCTTGTAATGCAGCTCATCTTGGACTCAGAAAAGGAGAACTGGAAGAGGGGGAGAATAATAATGGACGCTCTGAAGTTCAAGTACACTGTCCCCCTGTGGGATCTCTTTCCATTCCCCCTCCTCCTCCTCCACATGCCCTTCCCATGTTTGCTGTTCCAGTGGCCACTGTCATCTCCCTAAGGTCCAAGAGTTTTCCATTCTTGGAAGGAAGCTGTGCCCAAGCCAAAGGCGTGGCCACAACTTCCTAAAGTCCCAGTGGAGCCCAACTGAAAAACCCACGCCCACAGCTCCGGGGAGCCCGTTGATGTGAACCCTGTCTCTAAGTGTGTCTTTGGCTGGTGGATCTTTGCTCTGGACCCCAGGTGACAGGCTGTTAGTAGCATCCCCAGGGAGAGACACGTTTTCAGCTGCATCACTTTCAGAGACTTTTTTTATTGGTTCAGCATTTTTATTTGTTGTTCTAAGCTGCTGACTTACATTGCCTTTATCAGCTCTTACCGTGAATTCTGACCATCTCTCAAGTGGGAAAATGCCTGGCAAAACATCATTTTCTCTGAATGGAGATTCTGAATTGTCCATTAAATGAAAGCTTGTTCCCTGAAAGAACTTTAATAGAACCACAGCCCAGAGGTTGCAGCTGAGCCATTTGGACTTCTGGTGGCACCAGGGACAAAACACCTCAGTATTGGTGTGACTACGTTAATGTGTGCCAGGGCACACACGTGGCTATGCCTGTGAATTTACACATGGACTCACACGTACACACTCATGGGGGCTGGGAGGATGGGGCTTAGGGGAGAGAAGAAAGGTTGTTTTACAGGGACAGGGCTTCCCTGGTGGCGCAGTGGCTGAGAGTCCGCCTGCCGATGCAGGGGACGCGGGTTCGTGCCCCGGTCCGGGAAGATCCCACATGCCGCGGTGCGGCTGGGCCCGTGAGCCGTGGCCGCTGAGCCTGCGCATCCAGAGCCTGTGCTCCGCAACGGGAGAGGCCACAACAATGAGAGGCCCGCGTACCGCAAAAAACAAACAAAAACATAAAGGGACAGTTATTTTCCTAGTCACCTGCTGCTGAAATGAGCTCTGGGTTAGAGTGCAGAAGGTTGAGTCCAGTCCCAGATCTTCTTCTAAGTTGCTGTGGGTTGTTGGGGAAGTCACTTCTCTTCTCTGGGCTTCAGATGCAAAATGGATGCAAAGACCTCTATAGACCCTATGTGTATGTAATGTTGTAGTCAGTCTTTAAGGCAGGAAACAGAAACCACTCTAGGTATTTCAAGCAGAAAGGGATTTTAGACAGAGAATGAGGACTTTACAAAATCCCTGGAGGAGCTAAATGAGGTTGAAGGCTACGGGTAGGGAAACTGCCCCATCACGGTTGCCTCTGCTGTCACCATCACGGCCACCCCCCCACTCCTTGAAGCCAGTCATGTGACCCTGGACCCTGGAGCCCAGGCATCACCAGCCCTTGTGTCTGCCTGGTCCTGCTTGTCTGACCACAGCTCTGCAGAGACATGCCGACCCCCGGGCACCTCTCTCTAAATCTGGCAGGAATGCATCTAATTGGCCAAAAGTGAACTGAGCTACAGGATGGTCTGGGAAGTGTAGTTTCTAGCTTTGTCAGCTCTGGAGAAAGAAGGTGAAATGGAGAATCAATTAGAGCATCTGGCCCAGCCCTTTTGCTCCAAAGTTCATGATTCTGCTGGCGAGATTATCAGCAGAGACACCAGATTGTTAAAGTTGTTCTTGGCCTTGCCACACTTCACCCGGGCTCCTGGGTGGCCCCCAGCCCCAAAGGGACGAGACGCCATGCACACCAGGGCACTGGGTTCGGATGCCCCTTGAGGTCTCCTTCTGACCTCCCCTCTCCGTGGGGGTGGGAGGCTCAGGGAGGAACCTGCCAGTTGCCTTCTCTTTCTGTGGTTCCTTCTGCCCCGACTCCTATCCTCCTCGCGTGAGGTTGAAAAATTGGATTTGGAGGACCGAGAAGTTCAGGAGGAACTTCAGGAGGAGATCAAGGGTCCTCTTCTATCGTCACATGGCCGAGGCCTCGGCCCCATTATCTAAGGACAGACAGCCCCCTCCTCAGCTGGGAGGGTCCTGGTGGGCAGAGTGTGGCAGAGTCTGAGTTCAGCAGGGTTCTGCCTGGAGCAGGGACAGCGGGGACCAGCTCCATCCCCCTGCTGTCCCCTGCGTTCCTGACAAGGAAAGGAATATTGAGCAGAATGGAGGATGGCAGGCTAGCGGCTGCTGGTGAGTTATGAGGAGCAGGGGACAGGAGAAGGAAGGGAATTTTATTCCTTGTTCAGTGAGGAACCTCCCCGTGCCTGCATCGCTCCTGTAAATCGGCACTAATTATGCCCTCCCTCCCCACGCCTGTCAGGAGAGCAGCAGGGAGGGAAGGTGCCAGGGAGTGAGGAGACGCTGCTCCTTCAGAAGCTGGGCTTCTGATCCAGTTGGTGGCGCCGTGGCGGCGAGTGGGGAAAGCAGGAGAAGGTGGCAGGGGTGCTCCGGTGGAGACCTGGGGACGCCCCCGGGGGATCCAGTCTCTTTCCCCAGTGTGTCCTTAGGACTTTGCCCCTGGAAACTTTTGCAGAAAGGCCTGGGAAACAGGCTAGTTTTTCAAAAGGCGGCAGCCTTCAGAGGTGAGTGGGCCATTAAGCTTTTGAGCGCCTGGGTGGCGCTATAATTGGCTGTGACCTGGACCTGGTCCCCTTGGAACAGTGATGGGACTTGCAGGAAGAAGCACTGCTGGTTCCCAAGGTGGGATGTTCCACTTGAGAAGGCACCCAGAAACCACCCCCGCTTTTCTGATGAGGAACTTTGTGGGTTAAAAGGAAGAGTCCAAGGGTCTTTCTGGATACAAGTCTCCCACGAAGCAAGAGGGGGCTGTGTATTTTAGTGGAAGGTGCTCCAGTCCATTTGGGCAGGAGAACTGGTTTTGTCCCCGTTGCATCACCTCCCCGCTCTGGGCCAGCTGTTTGCACACCTGACTGGGGACTTAACGGCCACTCCTGCTGAGGGCCCTCTTGGCTTCGATGGCCTGTGACTCCAGGGCCCCCCTCTCACCTGTCCCCTCCCCTTCCCACAGGATGTGTGTTCCTGCCCCTCCTGGTCTCAGAGCGAGGCTCAGTCGCCTCCACACTCTTCTCTCAGGCAGGTGCAGGGGTGGTGTCTGCGTGTCGAAAAGGCCCCGTTCGGCTGTTGGCTGTTGGGAAAGAGCCTGGCTGTGCGCTGCATACAACCTCCAGTGTTGTTATTCAGAGGAAGAAAGACCAGAAAGAAAAGCAAAGGGAGAAGATATTGTTTGGGTACAATCTGTGTTTGCAGTTTTCCACGTCAGTCCTTTTTATGAACGTTCCTAAAACAAGACAACAGCAGTGGCTGATTCAATATGCGCCACGCAGGAAAACAATAAGGAAAAAAAAAATAAGGGTTTTTAATAAGCACTGGGAAAGGCTGTAATTAAATGTCGGGCTCTGTTTGGAAAACAAGAATCTCATTTAGTGCTTTTGCCCTGGCGCCTCCTAACATCTGCACCCGTGTTTTCTGCTGGGCAATTACTGCGTCCTCCGCGGCTTGATTAACAAATACAGGTGTGGGCTCGGGAGGGGGAATCCCGGGATAGAGGGAGGGGCGCGCTGGGGAAGACTTGGCACTCACCCCAACAGGTGTCGGGGACCTGGGGGAGGGAGATGCTCAGGCGGAGGGAGGAGGGGTGAGGGAGAGGAGAGACTCACCTGCCTTTCCCGCTTGCTCTTCTTGGAGTCTCATTTCACCAAGGAGCCCGGGGGTCAAGGGCTCACAGAGGGCCCCTCTGGGCTAGGATTCAGGGACTTCAAAAAAGGTGGGGCTTCCCTGGTGGCGCAGTGGTTGAGAGTCCGCCTGCCGATGCAGGGGACACGGGTTCGTGCCCTGGTCCGGGAAGATCCCACATGCTGCGGAGTGGCTGGGCCCGTGAGCCATGGCCGCTGAGCCTGTGCGTCCGGAGCCTGCGCTCCGCAACGGGAGAGGCCACAACAGCGAGAGGCCCGTGTACCGCAAAAAAAAAAAAGGTGACCGAGGAAGAAGGGACATTTCAATAAGGTAATGGGAGCCTCGAGTCAGTGCAAGTTGTGTGTCCACAGGCAGATTTCTTTTTCGGAAATTTACCAAGTGGCATAGGAAGGGTGTGTCTCCTATACCTGGTGCAGTTCCAGATTGCCTCCTTGACTGCAGGTCCCCACCTGTCCTGTGGAAATGCCACCTGCCCTGACCCCACCGCCCCATTATAGTACGTTTTGTTACTACGCATTCACTAGGGGCCAGGAACATGCTAGGCCCCGCCCTGTACTCTTTTGCCCGAGTCCCTCAACAGTGGCATGAGTGCTGCTGTAACCATCTTTGTTTTCTGGATGGGGAAGTTGAGGCACAGAGGTTAAAAACACGTGCAGGAATACGTAGCTGGTAGGAACGGAGTCAGCTCCTGCCTGCGTTGGTCCCCTTGCTTGTTTATCAGAGACAGCGTTCACTGTTCTCCTTCCTGCACTTGCTCTGGGTGCTTGCTTCTCAGATGTTTTAGCCGAGTGCCTGCTGGGAGAGGAGAAGAGGCCTCTTGGTCTGGATTGGCTTGGGCGGGGGGCTGGGCTCCCACTCTTGGAGCCCGAAGTCCCAGGGGTGTGATGTAGGGGAGAGGAATGGAGAAGCAGTTTGATCCAAAGAGATACTGGGGCTTCCACTGACAGGAGATGCTTCCGTGGAGAGCAGGGTCTGCAATCCTGAGCAAACGTACTGACACGTAAAGCCTTGTCTAAAGGGCATTTGCAAATCTAATGTCTTACCCAAATGTTATGTACTGTGAAGACATGGATTATTGGCTGGGTGCTTTGTCCAGAAGCATGGCTCAGGTTGGCATTGCTCAGAGGGCTGAGAGAACCTGTTTACTTGGGTGTCTTGTGTTTATTTACCGACCATCTCTGTTTCCAACTCTCTGAAGCAGAGCCTGGGTCCTTTGGAAAAGTTTGGCCTTTCCATTACCCTGTGACCTTCAGGAAAGGATTCTCCCTTCCTGAGTCTCAGAGACAGATGGATTTCCTTGTTAGGGGTTGTGTTCAACTCCACGGTGCCACCTTATGGCTCTGAGATCCCCCGCCCCTCTTGTCATGGCTGCTTCTCAGCTCTGGCCAGAAGCTGGCTCTGGCCCCTTGCTTCCCAGCTCCACCCAGCAGTACTGAAGGTGCCACTCCCCGCACCAGCTGGAAGCCGCCCTGCTGGTGTGTGTGTTCATGGCAGCTCCCGTGCCCGGTGCCAGGCTCCTGGAGGAGAGCTGAGATTCTAGAGCAGCCAGCCCCCTCCCCATCACTTGGCGTAGCTTTTCTCACTTCCTGAAGTGAAGAGGAGGGAAAGCTTCTGATGCTCTGCTCACCGCTGCCTCTTCTGCTGTTGAGGCTGCAGTTGTCTGTTGCTGCTGTGGCAGTTGAGGCAACAGCTGTTGAGGTGTTGCCTGTTTCAACTCAACAAAGTGGAGGGGGGAGAGGGAGGAGGGGAGGGAGAGGGACGGGGGGAAGAGAGAGAGAGAGAGAGAGAGAGAGAGAGCAAGCGAACGTCACCAAACTGGGAAGTCAGTTAATATCCCTGGGACCAAGTGACTTAGCAATATCTCCTGCCATCAGGAAGCCAATGCAAATGGTGAAAATCCAGGTAAAGATGAGAGCAGGGCATGCCTTTAATGCCAGGACATTCTGCTTGATATAATCTTGAGGAGTTGAAATAGCCAGCCCTTTAATATTAGTTCCAAACTTGAGGAAGCACCTGAGTATGTCATTAATATCACAACCTTGTACGCAGGTTTCTTCTTCAGGAAGCTCTGATAACAGTAAAGGCATGATTTCATTTATCCTCACTACTAAGCCCCCCACTTTTCAGATTCAGGAACAGAATCCAGGGAGATCACTGCATGTTAGTGGCTACATCAGGTTTCTGGTTGCAAGCCATTGCTCTTTCACTGAAATTCCTTAACTCCATAGAATCTTGAATTAAACCTCTTTCAAGAGACCCTGCGTCGCCAGGACATGCGCAGCAGATGGTTCTTATTCATGGTGGGAGCTAAACTGCTGATGGTGCCAGGTGATGATAATGTTGTCTGTGAGGGACGTGGAAGCAACTCTGGTGGCTCACAATCTTTCCTCTGTGGCTCAGGTGGGACATTGGTCTAAGCTGTGGCTTCTGCACGGTTTGCTGAGCCTGACTGCCAAGTTCTGCCTCCTAGGCTCTTGCATATTGGCTTCTTTGCGTATTTGTAAAGGAACCAACCATGACCTAAACAGATATGGCCCTGCCCTTGGTGAGTGGATGCTCTGAACCAAAGAGCACATGACGTGGACATCAGACATACCTGCAGGAATGAAAGCCAAGGTTGACCAGATGGCCGGGCTTTGATCTCTGACCACTCCCTCTCTATGCACCTCCCCCCAACAGGACCATGAGCAGTGACTTCTCTATGACACCATGGTTCCTGAGGGTGGTTAGAGGTGGTGAGCTGAAATCAGAAGTAACTCTGCTTCCAGCATTAGTGCCTTTGGGGAAGCAAAGTTTGAAAGCAAGATCGAATGCCATCAACATAGTGTAAGGGAATGCAACATGCCCCCGGTATTCGCTGGGGGAGGCTGGACTTCCATATAGTCTTTTTAGGCCTTCCTGGGGAAGTAGAGGCAGCTCGACCAGCCATTTAAGTGCCAGATTTTGGATATAGGAGATCCTCACTGTGGCTTTTACTGGCTCTAGGATATAGATCAACAACCTTTTAGCTGCCATGTAATACAGACAAACGTGTGCCTTTTGGGGATGACCCTGGGCAGACCTCACAGTTTAGCAGGGAGAAGAAGACAGCAGAGAAATGAACGACAGGACTGTATCAGGTGGGGCCTGAGCTGGATGACCTCTAATATTCCTTCTACCCACGAGCATCTGTGCTTCTGGGAATCTGTAAAAAAGTTGAGTAGGAAGGAAGAGAGAGGTAAAAATGAAAGTGATGTATGCAGTGAGATGTAGGAGCGGGACAGTACCAGGTTTCCAGGGTGACCCGGCCTCTCCCTCTCACCCACCTGCCTCCCCCACAGCGCACTGAAGATGAGCTGCAGTCTGATGCAAAGGCCAAGGCCAGTTTCTAACTCGGAAGGCAGCTCTGCTGGACTAAGCAACAGCTTCTCAGCTGATGCTTCATGGATTAGGGTCTACTCCCTACCACTGTATGGATAGGAGGCCACACAAGTCATCCCCCCAGCTTCCCAAACTGCATATACCAAGAAGGTCAGCTGCCAGCACAGAGTCCAGAGCATGGAAGACCTCACGAAGAGTTGACTGGGTAGTTTGAATTGCTCCGCTTCAACAGGGCAAACCATTTATGGCAATGCTTCCAAAACTCAGAGGATGAGAACTGTTTGAGCAGTGTCCAGATGCACATTCCTGGGCCCATCCCCAGAGATTCCGATTCAGCTGGTCTGCATTTTGAGCAAGCTCTCCAGCCGGTGCTGTACAATTCACAGCGTGCCGTTCCTTCCTGTGACGTGGAGCCCTAGCTTTGGCACCGTGGGGCTTCTCCTTCGACGTCCTCATTAGTGGAAGGTGTCCTTCGTGCTTGGCATGGGGGGAGGGGTGTGGGTTGTGACTTTGTCTTCCTGCTCCTCATAGGACTCAGTTTTTCTGGATCGTGCCTGGTTTTAAAGGCCTTCCTGTAGCAGAACCAGGGCTTCTGTCGCTCATCTCTTCCCCGACCTGTCCTGCCCTGAGTGTTCTTATCTCACCCCCAGGCTCAGAGTTTGGAAAAAGTAACTGCCCAGGCTGGCTGTAGCAGCCCAAATTTGGACTTTTCTGTCCGCACTGAGTCCCTCGTTAGCTAGGACAGTTCCTCCCGGTCAGGCCTGTCTCCTCTTTCATCTTGGCTCTGACACAAGGGCTTACTACATAAACAGGTTACCCTGAAGACTCTGGCCCTTTGGGAAGCAAACTCCTTTGCAGGAGATTCAGAATGATCCCCGCCCTGTGCCTTCCGTGTTGATACCCTGCTGGCTGAGGGGGGAGCATAGGCCTCACATCCACGGTTCCTCCTTGGAGGGCAGAGGGGTAGCACCTCGGTTCATGGACACGGTGGTTCATGGAGACGCTGTCTGCTGCAGGAGAAGAGGCGAGGATGAGCCCTGATACATCAGAACCCTGCTGGCACGGCCTTCTCGGTGCCGAGCCCTGTCTAGCTTGAGACACGTCTCCATGTCAAAGGTCTGAAGCCAGGCAGACCCATGCAATGCAGGGATTCTTTTCCTTTTTTTTTTTTTTTTTTTTTTGCGGTACGTGGGCCTCTCACTGTTGTGGCCTCCCCCGTTGTGGAGCACAGGCTCCGGACACGCAGGCTCAGCGGCCATGGCTCACGGGCCCAGCCGCTCCGCGGCATGTGGGATCTTCCCAGACCGGGGCATGAACCCGTGTCCCCTGCATCGGCAGGTGGACTCTCAACCACTGCGCCACCAGGGAAGCCCAATGCAAGGATTCTTAAGTGTGCCTCCCAGGATGTCCTTAGAGCTTTACTAGCCTTCTGCAGTCTCCCTGGAGTCCTGGGCTGGTCTCCGGGTGTGCATAAAGTTGAGGAACTGTTGCCCAAGGACTCTCCTGGAGGTAAGGGGCCCTCCCTCTAGGGCTGTGTCTGAACACCACGTCGGCTTATGGATTGTTCTGGTGAAATAGATTGAAGGGTTGGCTCTCAAGTCATTATCTTCTGGTCTTCTGCTGGCTTGCATTTAGTAGGTGGACCACATTCTCTTTATGTCTCAGTTTGCTCCCATGTAAAATAGAAAAAAATCTCTAAATAATCATCTTGATATTCATAATAATAATAATGCATTCAACAAGTAGTTGTGAGCACCAGTGACATGCCAGTACTCTTTAATGGCTCTAGGATACAGAAGTGAACAGAATCCATGCCTTTGTGGAGCTTATATCCTAAAAAGGGAAGGAGAAAGTAAAAAACATAAAAATAATATTTAATATGTCAGAATGTGATATATTTTAGTTAGAGAAACAAAGCAGGAATGGAAGGTAGGGCCTAGCAGAGAGGGAGGGGCTGTTTTATAGGGTGTGATCAGGGAAGGCCTCACTGATGACCTGAAGGAGTGAGGAGGCAAGCCGAGTGGAGATTTTGGGAGGAAGTTTCGAAGCCTAGGAAATAACAACTGAAAGGGCTCTGAGGCAGAAGTCTGCTTATCAAAGAGCAAGGAGGCCAGTGTGGCCAGATAATAGTAACAAGAGGGGGCTTCCCTGGTGGCACAGTGGTTGGGAGTCCGCCTGCCGATGCAGAGGACAAGGGTTCGTGCCCCGGTCCGGGAAGATCCCACATGCCACGGAGCGGCTGGGCCCGTGAGCCATGGCCGCTGAGCCTGCGCGTCCGGAGCCTGTGCTCCGCAACGGGAGAGGCCATGACAGTGAGAGGCCCGCGTACCGCAAAAAAAAAAAAAAAAAAAAAAAAGAAAAAATAGTAACAAGAGGAACAATAATAACAGCAAAGCCATTTATGGGGTACTTTTTATGTCCCTGAAACTCTGCTAAGTGGTTTGCAGACACCCTGTCCAGTGAAGTAGATAATATTATCATCTCCATTTTGCACTTGAGGGAGGCTGTGTGACTTGCCCAAGGTTCTACAGCTACGAGGTGGAGGAGCTCCGTCCAGGCAGCTTGACTCCAGGGCCTGCTCTGTTGGTCACCAAATGCAAGAGGATGGGGAGGGGTTTGCCGCTCTTCCCCAGTGCGATCAGCTTCTTAGGGAGGGGAGGGATCCATGTGTATACGTAGATTTCTCTTCTTCCTCTACTGGTTAATCAGTGCATATGTTAGTATAACACAGTCAGTCTTTTTTTTTTTTTTTTAACTTGTAAAAGTTTATTTCTTTTTTTTTTTGAGTATAATTGCTTTACAGTGGTGTGTTAGTTTCTGCTTTATAACAAAGTGAATCAGTTATACATATACATCTGTTCCCAAATCTCTTCCCTCTTGCGTCTCCCTCCCTCCCACCCTCCCTATCCCACCCCTCTAGGTGGTCACAAAGCACAGAGCTGATCTCCCTGTACTATGCGCTGCTTCCCACTAGCTATCTATTTTACATTTGGTAGTGTATATATGTCCATGCCTCTCTCTCACTTTGTCACAGCTTACCCTTCTCCCTCCCCATATCCTCAAGTCCATTCTCTAGTAGGTCTGTGTCTTTATTCCTGTCTTACCCCTAGGTTCTTCTCGACTTTTTTTTTTCTTAAATTCCATATATATGTGTTAGCATACGGTATTTGTCTTTCTCTTTCTGACTTACTTCACTCTGTATGACAGACTCTAGGTCTATCCACCTCATTACAAATAGCTCAATTTCGTTTCCTTTTATGGCTGAGTAATATTCCATTGTATATATGTGCCACATCTTCTTTATCCATTCATCTGATGATGGACAGTTAGGTTGTTTCCATTTCCGGGCTATTGTAAATAGAGCTGCAATGAACATTTTGGTACATGACTCTTTTTGAATTATGGTTTTCTCAGGGTATATGCCCAGTAGTGGGATTGCTGGGTCATATGGTAGTTCTATTTGTAGTTTTTTTAAGGAACCTCCATACTGTTCTCCATAGTGGCAGTACCAATTCACATTCCCACCAGCAGTGCAAGAGTGTTCCCTTTTCTCCACACCCTCTCCAGCATTTATTGTTTCTAGATTTTTTGATGATGGCCATTCTGAACACAGTCAGTGTTTATGGACACCCCGACACAGTGGTCCGGAGTGGACACTAGGGAAGAAGCATCAGAGATAAAGGGAGGAACCGAGGGCCCCATGGCCGACTGCAAGAGGAAGATGATAGTTTCCTGGCTGCCCCTCTGGGTTTCTCTCCCTTCTCCTGCCTCAGGCGCTGGCCGTGGTGCTGGCTGCTGATGTGCTGAGCACAGGGGGAAGTCAGTGGCTGGCGATTTTTAACTAGGGCAGCAGTCAGCGTAGGGGGTGTTTGTGGGCCTGACGCAGGATATTGATGTGGACAGGTGGTGAGAGCTGAAAGAAAGAAGGTGTGGCAGGAGTAAGGGGTGGCTAGTCCACTTCTGATTCTAAGATTGGTCCACGGTGAACTAAACATAATTGTCTTAGTGGTCCAGTCCTTGTTGGACAGTTGCTAGGTGGCTGTGCGGGATCACAGCTGGGGCACCCACCAGCCTCCTACGGCCCAGTAGTCATTACTGTTCACATCAGCAAAGCTACTTTTTCTGTGATCACAGACCATGTACCTTTCCACCTTTGACTTGGATTGTTTTGTTTCTCCGTCCAGGAATGTTTAAAACCTGACTTAAATCACGGTTGACTTCTTGAAAACACATTACCTATTAATCTTTTTTTTTTTTTTGCGGTACGCGGGCCTCTCACTGTTGTGGCCTCTCCTGTTGCGGAGCACAGGCTCCGGATGCACAGGCTCAGCGGCCATGGCTCACGGGCCCAGCCGCTCCACGGCATGTGGGATCTTCCCGGACCGGGGCACGAACCTGTGTCCCCTGCATCGGCAGGCGGACTCTCAACCACTGCGCCACCAGGGAAGCCCTACCTATTTCTCTTTTGAAGTACAGTTATATGTGTAGCTTATGTCACACAGTCTAACAGTCACCTCTTCCTAGTCTGTTGTCTAATCGACATTTTCTTGAGGCCACAGAAGTTATTCTTCATATCTTTTGTACCTTCACTGCACAGTTCTGGGTATATGATGGGTTCACGAAAATATTAGATCCTTTTTGGTCTTGGTGTCTTTCAAAAGCTCCTTGTACATTTCCTGGATTTCTTTTGCACAAGAGTCACGCCAGGATTTGTAGGGCTAAAATCTCATCTGTTAAGCCAGTTGATTTTTTAAGAAGTCAAATAGCCGTGTATGTATTGGACATTATGGAGGAGGGATTAAAAAAATGTGGCTGAATGATGAGCATTCAAGGGTGGGCAAAACAAAAAGGATAGTATTTGTGCTTCTTAGCAGGGAGAGTAACTGTGTTTCATTTTGTGGGTTAATTAAGAAAACCATGAATTACTTTGGCTTGTCTCTAACTGCTGTCCCAGATGGCAGCCTGTCAGGTTATTGGTCTTCTATGGATGCGTAGGTCAAGCACTTGGGTAATGGGCATTTAGCCATATCTTTTTTAAAAAGTAGATTGGGATTGACATATACACACTACTATATACAAAATAAATAACTAATAAGGGCCTACTGTATAGCACAGGGCACTCTACTCAATACTCTGTAATGACCTATATGGGAAAAGAATCTAAAAAAGAGTGGATATATGTATATGTATAACCGATTCACTTTGCTGTACAACAGAAACTAACACAATGTTTTAAATCAACTATACTCCAATACATATTAAAAAGAAAGTAGATATTACCTCATTGTTTTAGTTCTTTGACCTGGATATTTGAGTGGAGCCAGTAAGCACTATGCTGCCTTGGAGGAATTCAGATTTATACCCTCCTGGAGTCAGAGAGACAGGAGCAGAGTGGAAGGGCTCCTGATCAGCACGACCCCTCCCCTGTCAGATCTGTCCCACACGGTGACCCAGGTAAATGCTGCCCTTATCTTTCTCCACCATCTTTCTCAGGGACTTGGCCGCTGCTTCTGTAACTTGGACAGCAACGACGTCCTCGGTAACAGAACTTTTCCTCAGCTCTGGGAGAAACTTGCCGATGTTTGATGACTGTGGGGATATCACAGAAAAAAGCATTAAACTTTCCAACATGGCTGGGCCAAATATTAATCATCTGTCACCCAGCAATCTCAGCGAGCAGGAAGGAGAGAATGAGTTGCGGAGGGGGTGAGAGGCTGAGAGATAGCATTTCAGGAGCTAGGTGGAACGAGCAGTGCCAGTGGGGACGAGGAGGAGGGAATGATGAGCAGATAGCAGATGAATCGGGGAGGAAGGTGAAAGAAACGAAAGAAGGTGTATGGAAAAAATGAAGGGGGAAGGGAGAGAATGCAAGAGGGATGTGAAAACTCTTTAAATAGAATAAGATTCCAGACAAGTGCAATATCATTACAGGTGGGCATGCAGAGGTCTGGGAGAGGAGATGGCAGAAAGAGGAAGAATACTAACAAGGAGGGACATGGAGATAGACTGGGAACAGACAGGTGGAGGCAGACACACACTGATGAAAAGGAAATGAATATTCCAGGGCCGTAAGAAACCAGGGGCTACGGATATTGTGACATCAACAGAAGGCAGAGACTGCAAGACAAAAGGCAACTTAAGCCATTTTCTGATCTGTTAAGTCACCCATGGCAGCACAATGTGCTGGGAAATGATGTCTGCCTGTGATCATTGTTTACTCAGAAAGCCGGCTGACATGAGATGAAATTAACACAATAGGTTGGAAAATTGCTAATAAAACAAAAATCCCTGCTGTTAGATTTTCATAGCCTAATTATTCAGCACGTTACTCACTAATGGCATGAGGCATTACCATGCTAATGTGCAGACTGCATATGTCAGAGAAGGAGAGGATTGGAGGGGCTTCGACTCCCTGCGAATGGAGAAGTTTCCTAATCCCAGGTGGAAGATGGTTAAGATGAGTGGGGCACCAGCGGCCAAGGAAGGGAGGTAGCCGAAGACTTTTCTAGACTTGGGCAGGAATTAGAGCCCTAGGGCTTGTTCCTCTGTTTTAATCAAAGCGCTGTGGGCCCTTAAAATCCAAGCTGCTTTCTGCATCCACCATGTGTCCCTCTCACTTGAGGATCACATTACTGAAGGTGATTAAGTTTTTTTTTTTTTTTAAATATTTATTTATTTGGCTGTGCCGGGTCTTAGTTGCGGGATGTGGGATCCAGCTCCCCGACCAGGGATCGAACCCAGGTCCCCTGCATTGGGAGCGCAGAGTCCCAACCACTGGACCAGGAGGGAAGTCCCTGAAGGTGATTAAGCTTTGGGCACAGGTGACAGGAAGCAAAATCTGTCTCTCAGTGAACTCCATAACTGTGGAAACCCAACTTCGTTTACTCTTTTACTTGGCATCCTCTGATCACTCTCTGACTCAAATCACTTGGAGTTAATTTACACTTGTTGCTGTTTTTATTTGTAAATCTGTTCTGTTATGTTAAAAGGTATTCTAATTGTCCTTGACAAAGTAAAAAATATCAGTCAGGGATCATGTCTTCTACTTTCTTAGAAACTCCTTATTCTGTATATCCATGGATCTGTAGATCCAGGCATCCATTCAACACTGGTTGAATGTCTCTTCCTGAGCCACCTGATGGAATGCAAAGAAAAATAGAGACCAGCATTTTCCTCAAGATGCTCACAGGCTCTTGGTGGGGCATGGGGTGGGTATGCATATGTCAGAGCTCTTAAACCAAGGAAAGGCTGAAAGTGTGTCCACAGCTAGTCCCACCTTCATGGAGGATGGGGGCAGGGCTGCAGCTCTGGAGGAGCCATTCTGTCTTTTTCAGCCTTAGGTGATTCTGGAGCCATCACCCATTTTCAAGGTGGGCAGTTTGAGGATGGAAGGGCTGCCTGAATGTGTGTGTGTGTGTGTGTGTGTGTGTGTGTGTGTGTGTGTGTGTGTTTCTTGAGCCTATCTCCCCACTGTGGTAGGCTCAGGTAGCTGTAGCATTAGTCTCTTCCCTTTGTCTTTTCCTATGGATAGTGAAATCCTTTTTCTAACAAGAAGTCCATTCCATGTTAATCCAGGGAGATCAAAATACAGTGGCCATGGTTCTTCCCTGGTGGCGCAGTGGATAAGAATCTGCCTGCCAGTGCAGGGGACACGGGTTCGAGCCCTGGTCTGGAAAGATCCCAAATGCCGCAGAGCAACCAAGCCCGTGGGCCACAGCTACGAAGCCTGCACTCTAGAGCCCTTAAGCCACAACTATTGAAGTCTGAGTGCCACAACTGCTGAAGTCCGCATGCCTAGCGCCTGTGTTCTGCAACAAGAGAAGCCACCACAATGAGAAACCCTCTCACCGCAATGAAGAGTAAACCCCGCTCACCACAACTAGAGAAAGCCCACTTGCAGCAAAAAGACCCAACGCAGCCAAAACAATAAAAATAAAATTAAATCTAAAAAAAAAATTACAGTGGCTATGGTAACTGGTTCAAGGATGGCCACATGACCTAGGCTGAATCAATCAACATCCTTCTTGTACTTTTGCTGGAACCAGTGGCAGAAGTATTTTCCCTGTCTCTCTGTCTCTGTCTCTGTTTCTCTCTTGTCCTGACAGAACTGTCTGAGATACATTGAACTCCCTAAGTTTAGAGGTGCAGGTGGCCAATTCTGTAGCATATGGGGGAAAATTACCTGAGAATGAAATCAGCACAGAAAAGTGAAGTTAGTAGACAGAGAGAAAGAGAGAGAGAAATGTGATGACATTGTTCAAATCAGTTCCTGAATCTAGACATATCTGAAATGAGGCCTGTCCTTTGGACTTCCTGGTTACATAGACCAGCTCGTTCTTTTTTCGTTTCAAGTGGTTGGAATTAAATTTTTGTCACATGCCCATCGAGTAGTCCTTAGTAATACCCTTTCTTCCACTTCTCTCGGCTTTAGAATGCTTAAGGCATTCTTGGCCACCATGAACAGAACAAAACTTTACAATTCTTTACAACTAATGTGTCCTTTTGTCACCTGGCATCTGCTTTGGTGGTGGCAGGTGAAGAGACAGGTCAAGCCGCTTGCTGAGCAGTACTCAGTGGAGTGAAATCTGGGGCCAAGGTCCTTGATCTTCTCACCTACAAAGGCTTTTGAAACACACACTTTTCTCAGCCTCCCTTCTGTCTCTCTTTGGACTTTTTCCCTCTTGTAAATTGACACAGAGGATATGAAGCTGAGGGAGATCTTTGTGATAAAGGCCTAGGTTTTTCAGGAGGGGTTTCAGAGTGAAGGAGCTATTAAGTGGGTGGAGCCTGCTAGAAGTAGAGTGATGCCACCAGCAGGGATGAGAGGGCTGGCGGAGCCTCTGTCTCAGAGCACCAGTGTTTTCTTACACATTGGCCTGAAGTTCCCCGTGCACAGGGGTCTTGCTCTGTGTCCTTTGATGACATCGGGCGGGGACAGGAATAGGAAGCAGGAAATGGTAGTAGGACTAATGACTGGTATTCTGATTTTTCTTTTTCTGGGCATATGGTCAGAGTTTATTACCCACCCCTTGAAGGTGAGTGTGGCTAAATTACTTGATCACAGTGAAATATGAGCAGAATTGATGCACCCATTCTGGGGCAAAGCTCTGAAAGCCATTGCATGATTTTCTGCATTATTTTTGCCATGGTACCTGGTGATATTCAAGATGGGCAGGCTCCACCAAACAGGCCGTCCCCAGTGAGAAAAGGGCAGCCAACTTGATATGGACATGAAGTGTGAGCAAGAAGGGAACCATTGGGGTCTTCTCTGGTGGCGCAGTGGTTGAGAGCCCGCCTGCTGATGCAGGGGACACAGGTTCGTGCCCCAGTCCGGGAAGATCCCACATGCCGCGGAGCGGCTGGGCCCGTGAGCCATGGCCGCTGAGCCTGCGTGTCTGGAGCCTGTGCTCCGCAACGGGAGAGGCCACAACAGTGAGAGGCCCGCGTACTGCAAAAAAACCCAAAAGACAAAAAACAAAAAAAAGAAGGGAACCATTGTTGTTCTAGCCACTAAGGTATTTTAAAAAAATCAATTGACTTTATTTCTTAGCACGGTTTTAGATTTAAACAACTGAGAAGATAGTTCAGAGAATTCCATATACCTCACCCCTTCACAGTTTCCTCTGTTATTAGCACCATACATTAGTGTAGTATATTTGTTACAATTAATGAACCAATACTGATATATTATTAGTTTACCTGAAGAGTCACTCTTCGTGTTGTACAGTTTTACGGGTTTTGACAAATGCATGTCATGCATCCATCATTATACTGTCATATAGAATAGTTTCCTAAAGCCCTAAGAAACCTATACCTCAGCTATTTATCCTAGTTCCCTTTCCCTGAACTCCTGGAAGTCCTTGGTATTTTTAATGTCTCTGTGGTTTTTCCTTTTCCAGAATGTCATATAGTTGGAATCATACAGTATGTGGCCTTCTCAGACTAGCTTCTTTCAGTTAGCACTATGCATTTAACTTTCCTTCATGTCTTTTCATGGCTTGATACCTCACTTATTTTTATCACTGAGTAATATTTCATCATATGGAATGCAGTTTGCTTATCCATTCACCTATTGAAGAACATCGGGGTTGTTTTCAGTTTTTGGCAAATGTAAATAAACATTCTTGCGCAGGTGTTGTGTGGACATAAGTTTTTTTTTAATTAATTAATTTTTGGCTGCTTTGGATCTTTGTTGCTGCACGTGGGCTTTCTCTAGTTGTGGCGAGCGGGGGCTACTCTTCATTGCGGTGCGTGGGCTTCTCATTGTGGTGGCTTCTCTTGTTGCAGAGCAGGGCTCTAGGCACATGGGCTTCAGTAGTTGTGGCTCGCAGGCTCTAGAGTGCAGGATCAGTAGTTGTGGTGCACGGGCTTAGTTGCTCTGCAGCATGTGGGATCTTCCTGGACCAGGGATCGAACCTATGCCGCCTGCATTGGCAGGCGGATTCTTTTTTTTTTTTTTTTTTTTTTTTTTTTTTTTTTTTTTGCTGTACGCGGGCCTCTCACTGCTGTGGCCTCTCCCGCTGCGGAGCACAGGCTCCAGACGCGCAGGCTCAGCGGCCATGGCTCACGGGCCCAGCCGCTCCGCGGCATGTGGGATCTTCCCGGACCGGGGCACGAACCCGTGTCCCCTGCATCGGCAGGCGGACTCTCAACCACTGCGCCACCAGGGAAGCCCGGCAGGCGGATTCTTAACCACCGTGCCACCAGGGAAGTCCCTGGACATAAGTTTTCAATTTGATTGGGCAAATACCTGGGAGTGCAATTGCTGGATCGTATGGTAAAACTATGTTTAGCTTTGTAAGAAACTGCTAATCTGTCAGTCAGATTGGCTGTACTGTTTTTTTGGTGGGGGAGCAGGGTGGATAAGCAAACTAACATTTATTTATTTATTTATTTATTTATTTTCTTTTGTAAGTTACATTGTGATTTTTTTGAAAAAATTTTATTGAAGTATAGTTGATTTACAATGTTGTGTTAGTTTCTGGTGTACAGAAAAGCGATTCAATTATATATATACACACACACATATATATATGTATATATATTCTTTTTCAGCTTCTTTTCCATTATACTTTATTACAACATGTTGAATATAGTTCCCTGTTCTGGTTTCTTTTAGATTTTAGCCATTCTGATAGGTGTGTACTGGGATCTCATTGTTTTAACTTGCAGTTCCCTAATGACATATGATGTTGAACATGTATTCATATGCTTATTTGTCATCTGTGTATCTTCTTTGGTAGGATGTCTGTTTAGATCTTTCACCCATTTTTAAATTGGGTTGCTTGCTTTCTTACTGTTGGGTTTTAAGAGCTCTTTTTCCATTTGAGATACAAGGCCTTTATCAGATGGTGTTTTGCAAATATATTCTCCCCATCTGTGGCTTGTCTTTCCATTTCTTAACAGTGTCTTTTGCAGATCAGAAGCTCTTAATATTAATAAAGTCCAACTCATCAATTTTTTTTCTTTCATGCATTGTACATTTGGTGTTGTATCTGAAAACTCATCTCCAAACCTAGGGTCACCTAGATTTTCTTCTATGTTATCTTCTAGAAGTTTTATAGTTTTGCCTTTTACATTTAGGTCTGTGATCCATTTTGAATTAATTTTTGTGAAAGGTAGAAAGTCTGTATCTAGATTAAATTTTTGCATAAGGACGTCTAATTGTTCCAGTACCATTTGTTGAAAAGACTATCATTTCTTCATTGAATTTCCTTTGCTCCTTTGTCAAAGACCAGTGGCCTGTATTTGTGTGGGTGTATATCTGAACTCTGTTACATTTCATTGATTTATTTGTCTATTTTTCTTCCAGGACTACACTTTCTTGATTACTGTAACTTTAGAGTAGTCTTGAAGTCAGGTAACATCAGTCTTTTGACTTTGTTCTTCTTTAGTATTGTGTTGACTATTCTGTGTCTTTTGCTTTCTGTATAAACTTTATTTTTTATTTTTATTTTTTATTTTATTTTTTTTTTATGCTGTACGCGGGCCTCTCACTGTTGTGGCCTCTCCCGTTGCGGAGCACAGGCTCCGGACGCGCGGGCTTAGCAGCCATGGCTCACGGGCCCAGCCGCTCCGCGGCATGTGGGATCTTCCCGGACCGGGGCACAAACCCGTGTCCCCTGCATCGGCAGGTGGACTCTCAACCACTGCGCCACCAGGGAAGCCCCTGTATAAACTTTAGAATCATTTTGCTGATAATTATTTTGTTGATATCCACAAAATAACTTGCTAGACTTTTGATTAGGATTGCATTAAATCTGTGATCAAGTTGGGAAGAATTGACACCTTAACAATATTGAGTCTTCCAAACCGTGAACGTGGAATATATCTCCATTTATTTAGATCTTTGACTTATTTCATCAGGATTTTATAGTTTCCCTCATATGGGTTCTGTGCTTATTTTGTTAGATTTATATCTAAGTATTTAAAGTTTTTGATGCTTATTTAGATGATATTCTGTTTTTAATTTCAAATTTCAATTGTTCATTGCTGGTATATAGGAAAGCAATTTTTGTATATTAACGTGGTATCCTGAAACCTTGCTGTGGTTGCTTACTAGTTCCAGAGGTGTTTTTTTGTTTTTTGGGTTTTGTAGGGTCAATTCTTTGGAATTTTATATATAGACAATCATGTCATCTGCAAACAAAGACAGTTTTATTTTTTCCTTTCCTATCTCTGTAAATTTGATGTCCTTTTATTGTCTTATTTCATTAGCTAGGACTTCTAGTATGATGCTGAATAGAGTGGTGAGAGGAGATATCCTTTCCTTGTTCCTGATCTTAGGGGGAAAGCATCTAGTTTCTCACTATTAAGTGTAATATTAACTGTAGGTGTTTGTAGATGTTCTTTATCAAATTAAGGAAGTTGTCCTCTATTCTTAATTTGCTGAGGATTTCTATTATGAGTGGATGTTGGATTTTTGTCAAATGCTTTTTTTACATCTATTGATATGATCATATAATTTTTCTTCTTTAGCCTGTTGATATTTACATTAATTGATTACATTAATTGATTTTCAAATGTTGAACCAGGCTTACATATCTGGAATAAGTTCCATTTAATCATTCTGTATAATTCTTTCTTACATTGTTGGATTTGATTTTCTGATATTTTTGTATCTGTGTTCATGAGTAATATTTGTCTGCAGTTTTCCTTTCTTGTAATGTTTATATTTGGTTTTGGTATTGGGGCAATGCTGACCCCATAGTATGAGTTAGAAAATTTTTCCTCTGCTCTTATTTTCTGGAAGAGATAATAGAGAACTGGTATCACTTCTTCCTTAAATATTTGGTAGAATTCATCAGTGAAACCATCTGGTCCTGGTAGTTTCCTTTTTGGAAGGTTATTCAATTTATTTGATATATATAGGTCTATTTATGTTATCTATTTCTCCTTGTATGAGTTTTGATAGTTTATATCTTTGAAGGAATTGGTCCATTTCATATAAGTTATCAAATTTGTGGGCATAGAATTGTTCATAATATTCCTTTATTATGCTTTAAATGTTATTAGGATCAGTAGAAATAACACCTCTTTCATTTCTGCTATTAATACTTCTTGTCTTCTTTCTATTTTTCTTGGTTAGCCTGACGAGAGGTTTATCAGTTTTATTGATCTTTTGAAGAACCAGCTTTTGGTTTTGTTGATTTTCTGTATTTTTTTTTATTTACAATTTTATTGATTTCTGCTCTAATTTTATTGTTTCTTTTATTTTGTTTCTTTAGGTTTATGTTATTTTTTTTCTCAAATTTCCTAAAGTGGAAGCTTGGTGATTGATTTTAGGTCTTTATTCTCTTCTGATATATACGTTCGATGTTATAATTTTCTTTCTAAACCTTTTGTTTCATTCCACAAATTTTGATGTTAGTGTATCTTCATTCAGTTCAAAATATTTTAAAAATTCTCTTGGGAAAATCTAGCCAACTTGATGCACAAGAAGTGTGATCAAGATAGAAAACGCTGTTGTTTTAAGTCACTAAGGGTTTTATTTCAACTGTAGGAAAATTAGCCTATCTTGTAGGTGAATGGGGGCAAAGCTTTTTTGTAAGTGTAGCAGTCATAGCTCTTAGTTTTAGGCAACAGGGATCAAATCTCGTTAATTTAAGCAGAAAGGGAATTTATTTTATTATTATTTTTTACAACTTTATTGGAGTATAATTGCTTCACATTGGTGTATTAGTTTCTGCTTTATAACAGAGTGAATCAGTTATACATATACATCTGTTCCCATATCCCTTCCCTCTTGCATCTCCCTCCCTCCCACCCTCCCTATCCCACCCCTCCAGTCGGTCACAAAGCACGGAGCTGATCTCCCTGTGCTATTCGGCTGCTTCCCACTAGCTATCTACCTTACATTTGGTAGTGTATATATGTCCATGCCTCTCTCTCGCTTTGTCACAGCTTACCCTTCTCCCTCCCCATATCCTCAAGTCCATTCTCAAGTAGGTCTGTGTCTTTATTCCTGTTTTACCCCTAGGTTCTTCATGACTTTTTTTTTCTTAAATTCCATATATATGTGTTAGCATACGGTATTTGTCTTTCTCTTTCTGACTTAGTTCACTCTGTATGACAGACTCTAGGTCCATCCACCTCATTACAAATAGCTCAATTTCGTTTCTTTTTATGGCTGAGTAATATTCTATTGTATATATGTGCCACATCTTCTTTATCCATTCATCGGATGATGGACACTTAGGTTGTTTCCATCTCCGGGCTATTGTAAATAGAGCTGCAATGAACATTTTGGTACCTGGCTCTTTTTGAATTATGGTTTTCTCAGGGTATATGCCCAGTAGAGGGATTGCTGGGTCATATGGTAGTTCTATTTGTAGTTTTTTAAGGAACCTCCATACTGTTCTCCATAGTGGCAGTACCAATTCACATTCCCACCAGCAGTGCAAGAGTGTTCCCTTTTCTCCACACCCTCTCCAGCATTTACTGTTTCTAGATTTTTTGATGATGGCCATTCTGACTGGTGTGAGGTGATATCTCATTGTAGTTTTGATTTGCATTTCTCTAATGATTAATGATGTTGAGCATTCAGAAAGGGAATTTATTAAGAGAACATCGGGTAGTTCAAAATAACTTCAGACCTGTAGTACCTGGATTGTAGGCTACACACTTGGGAATAATGCTGCAGATCATGCAACAAAAGTAAGGCAGCAAAGATGCCACTGGTGGCGCTGCCACTGGTGATTGCCCTGCAGGTATCACCAACACTAGGTGCTGCCTTGGGAAACTGGAAATAGCTGCTGCCATACGCGAACAGAATTGGGTCTCTCAGCTCCTGCCTCTTCACAGTGCTTGCTTCCAGTTTAAAGTCTGGGAGGGGTCATATAGGCTAGTTCAACACAATGAGACATCTGCTGTCCTAGGTAAGAAAGGGTATAACTGGAAGACCACCAGACAAGATGACTCGGGTTGGAGTCCAGACTCTCTGTGAGGTGAGCCTGAGCAGGCCGCTTTACCTTTGTGAGTTCGTAGGGTGGTATGAGGATGAAAGGAGATTAGTGCTTTGAGAGCAGTGAAACTCTCTATAAATGTATGTTATGATGTGTCACATGCCCACAGAGAGCCCAGCAACTAACCTGGCACTAGGCACACATTTGTTCATGTTAAAGATCTTGGCCTCTCAGTACCCATCTATCTCCCCCACTGGAATGCAGGCTAGAGATTTTGGTCTGCTTTGTTCAGTGATGTAGCCCCAGCAGCCAGAACAAGGCCTAAAGGAGTGAGCACTCAATAAATATTTGTTGAATGAATGAATGAGTAAGTGAATGAATGAATATCTCTAGTCTGTCATCTGAGACCAGTTTCCCTAGCCTAGGCCTTTACTTCTAGGTTCATCCAAGGAGTTTCTTCCTCACTGAGTTCCATCTTCCTTCAGCTTTAGTGAAGGGGCTTCAAAAAAGCAACTGTCCAAGCAGCCAGCTTCTGTCATTGTTTTTCTAGGTCTGATGGTAAGGACTTGCAGGCTGCTTCTGAAGGAGGTGAGCCCAGTCTCCACAAGACCCCCTCTAGCCCACCAGCCAGTTATGTCTTTGCCCTTTTAGCCATACTTTTCTCTGCAGTCTTGGCTCTAATTTTCCCATTGCTCAGTTGAGCCCTAGCAGAACTAGTCTAACAGTATCACTCTCCACCTC
This sequence comes from Hyperoodon ampullatus, assembly GCF_949752795.1. Lineage (NCBI taxonomy): Eukaryota > Metazoa > Chordata > Mammalia > Artiodactyla > Ziphiidae > Hyperoodon > Hyperoodon ampullatus. The sequence continues at coordinate 88,010,093 of NC_136922.1, forward strand.
TCAATGACAGTAATCAGCCCATCACAGAACTGTCATTTGTCTTACCCCAGGGTCATACACAAAAGTCATAGAGAACATAAGGTAAAGACGATTGGACCTAAAAAGAACTTTAGAAGCCATCTAAGCTCGCTTCTTTGGGGGAGCCTTTACATTTTGTGTTTCTTCTGCTTGTTCAGCATCTCCCCTTTATCTTCCCATGGCTGGCTCCTTCTTTTCGGAAGCCTCAGTATAAAAATCACCTCCTTGGGGCTTCCCTGGTGGCGCAGTGGTTGAGAGCCCGCCTGCTGATGCAGGGGACACGGGTTCGTGCCCCGGTCCGGGAAGATCCCACATGCCGCGGAGCGGCTGGGCCCGTGAGCTATGGCCACTGAGCCTGCGCATCCGGAGCCTGTGCTCCGCAACGGGAGAGGCCACAGCAGTGAGAGACCCGCGTACCGCAAAAAAAAAAAAAAAAAAAAAAAAAAAATCACCTCCTTGTGTGGGTCTTCCTTGAGTACTTAATCTAAAGTACTCGTACCTCTCCATCATAAGACTACATTTTAATGATCTGCTTATTACTACCACTATGTCACATACATATTTATTAATTTATTGATCATGCAAGCAGATGAATAGTACCTGCCACATGTCAGGAGCTCAGTAACAATGTTGAATGAATGAATCCATTCAAGTTCCTCTGGAAACCGAAGCCTAGAGAAGTAAAGTGACCCTGAAAAGGTCACAGAGCTCATTAATGGAAAAGCAGGGACTAGAACCCATGGCCCTGACTCTCGTCCAGTGCTTTTCCTACCATACCTTCGCAGCAATAAAGGTAAAAAGAATGAGTCCCCACTGTGTGTCACCCTCCATGCTAGTTGGTCTCTACATGTCAGTCCATCCTTCTAACAGCCCTACAAGGTTGATAGAATTCACATTTTTATAAATAAAGATAGAGGGTCTTTGGATTCTAAGCAGTTTGCCAGAATATCACACTGCTATAGAGAGAGAACTGGGATCTGAAACCAGCTTTGTCTGTTTCTCAATTTTTTTTGTACCATCTCAACTGCATGACTCCCTTCAGATAAAATTTGCACCTTATTAGTGTTTCTGTACAGTAAACCTAAGCAGTGAATAATAGGGAAATTTCAGGCACTGTGGCAGGCTGACAGAAGGCTTGGGGTAGGGAGGCCCTGCAGCTTTCCCCTTCACATCACATGATAGAGTTGACATCTGTCTCTTTCTCTCGCAAGTGAGGCTCATCGGCTCTAGGGTCCTGGAATGGAACTGTCACATGGGATAAGCAGCCTCCAAAGGTCCGTAGTGTGAATGGAAGCTTGGCCCAGCTCTATTTCATTTTCTCCTTGGGAGGACAAGAAGTTGGAAGTATGTAATTGATGCCAAAATGGCTAGAAAATAAACTCTCCCATCCATGATTTGTACATCCCGAAATCTAAAACTTGTGGACCAAATGATACGTGAGACCATGAGCCCCTGGTTTCTGCCTGCTCTGTGCAGCCTGGACCCGTGTTCAGTCTAGCTCCAGCCATTCCTTGTCCTCTTGAGCCCGTGTTGCACTTACTTGGCTGACTCTTGACCTTAGGCAAACTCAACCATTCCCCTTTCTCTTACTCGTTCCCCAGGCAGCAGAATATTTCTGGAGAAAACACACAATCCATGTCCTCTTGCCTCATCTGGGCCTTTGATGCAGCTCCGTGGTCCTTTTGTTCTGCTCTGGTTGCCAGCTCCTTCCCATCTTCACTGTTGTAGTAAAGACATCCATGCTGTGTTCAGAAATGCTGGTCCAAATACACATGCTGGCTTTGACAGCTTAGAGGAAGCTGCAGGTCTGGGGGAAGGACGTTCTCAGCATCAATAATAGCTTCTCAGGTGGTGACAGTCAAGGAGGTGCTAGCAGCTCCCTGGTCCTCTGTCATAAAAATCTAAAACTTGCCTTATGGGCTCAGACTCTTGTTCCTACCCCTCTGATAAAGGATTTGAGGTCTTTGTATTAGAGAATGTCGTCTTCTTGCCTCCTTTGCTCCCTTGCTATCTCACCTTCCTTCTTTCTTTCAATGAAAGTCCAGTACCTACTGTGTGCTGAGCATTGTTCCTGGCTCTGTAGGAGGAAGGCTGAAATCTTTGATATCCTGGAACGTCCACATAAGTCATAGTTGACCTCCATGACATCCATTCTAAGGGTGGAGTGCCTCCCGAGTCCGCTCCATCCCTGGTACACACGAATGTATCTACATGCTCATTAAGCTTAGTTATATTCTTGGACTGAAACAGCGTCTTAGGGCTCGCATCTAATTCACTAGATTTCTCTTTCTGAGACAGGGAAGAGCAAAGGCAAAGGCAGTAAGGATGTAAGGAGAAGATACACCTGTTCAGGACGGAGACCCTCAAAGCAGCTCTTGTAGCAAACCAAACATTAAAAGTGATTTTGCTTGAGCCGAGATCTCCCTGAACTCAAAAGCACAGGTGTAGCGAGATGAGAGGGCCGAATTATCTTGGAGACAGAGTAATAAGCTAATACAGCGTGCATGGCAACTCAGGGACTGAGAATTCATAAATATATTCATGTTTTCTTCCCAGTGAGATTGATTAAATACCCAAACCCAAAGTTAGACTAAAAGAGAGATGGAAGGAGCTAGAGAGAGAAAGGGGGAGTGAGCTACTGAAGTTCTGGTAAAACATATCAACTCCAGACAAAGAATGCTTCATCAAACACATAAACAGCCACTGCCTGATACATTAGGATCTGGAAGTATCATAAATTAACCTGCCAAGAAACTTTGCAAAAGGTCATATTTAACATTAATCAGGCTCTGGGAAGCAGTGTGTACTTTCAAGGCGAGAAGAAAGAAAAAAGACTGCCCTCCTTGTATTTCATTTTCAAAATCACTTCCAAATTATTCAGCAGGAGAGGAAAAAGACCATTTCCAGCTGATTTAGGGACAGAGAATTGATTCCGTTGTCACCTAGACATCCCTTCGTTGTGGGTGTTGAGGCATATAAGTGGAAGGGAACATTGCCTGGACCTGACCATTGACTTTCATATTATGTCCTTTCTCCTGCTTTCAACAGCATGGTGGTCTTATTTTGAAAAGTGCCCACCCATAGGTAGCAAAAGAGCAGCTCAGGAGAAGGGACACAGTCAAAGAAAGTTGTAGGTCGAAGAATATGGGCAATCACCCCAGTGGTGGCTGGTTTGGAAAACAAGCCTTCTTTTAGGCTATGAGACCTTGAGCCAGGGCCAAGTTCTGAGTCATTTAGTAAGACCATATGAGATATGGGACTCACCATTCCTGGGAATTAGTTTCCCCGTCCACTGACTGGGATGATAACACTTGCCTGTAGAACAGATAGAGAATGTGTCTACTCATCTGGCCGGGAAATGTGTAGCATAAATTTAGATCATTAATTTTCTGTCTTCTCTCAGAATGCCTGTTTTCTTGATCCGACTTTACATGGATGCTTCTGTCTTTATTGCTGGTTACTTTAGACCCTTACCCTATTCCTTTCCTGTCAACTGCCTTTCCTAATTGGCAATTCTAATTTGCCCCAAGACAGAGCTACATTAACATGTACATTTATTCAACAAATATTTATGAGGCATTCACTATGTGAGTCAGGCTCTGTTCTAGGTGAACAAAACAGACCCAAATCCCTGCCCTCACCATATACATAAACAAATAAACACAAGAAATTAATAATGTGGCAATATGACAAATGTAATAAGTAAATGAAGAGCACGGTAAGTTAGAAGGTGATGCATACTCTGCGGGGGTTGAAGATGGTGACAGTTGGGAGTGCCAAGGTGTGTGCAATTTTAAATAGAGTGGCCAGTGTAGGCTTCATTGAGAAAGTGATATTTAAACAAAGTCTTGCAGGAGGTGAGGGAGGAGCCAATTGAATACCCGAGGAAAGAGCATACCAGGTAAGAGGACAGCAGGTGCAAAGGCCCTGAGGTTGAAATTGCCTGGCATGTTTGAGGAGCAGCAAGAAGGCTGTCGCATCAGGAGAAGAGTTGAGTGAGGGGGAAGGGGTGAAAGAAAGTGAAGCTAAAGATTGTCTAGGGCCTGCTGGCTCAGCAGGAAGGACTTCGGCTTTTACTGTGCAAGAAATGGGCCCTCTTTGGAGGGTTTGGAGCAGAAGAGACACAGTTTGACTTGCACATTGATTTACAAAGGTGTCATGTCAGTGTTGCTCAGATCTGCTGTAATCAGAGAGAGGAAGAGGAATTTAACCTCTAAAACCCACAGGCACCGAGGGAAGCTATGGGCAGTGCAGGGCCCACCCAGAGCAGCTCTTCCTTCGTTCACGCTTTCCTTCTGCAAAGTCTTTGTTGTAATCTGAGCTTTCGTCTTCTCCCTCCATCTTGAGGAGAGCATCTCAGACAGCCTGAGGAAGCAGCCCAGCCAGGGGAGCACAGAGAGTGTTCAGAGGATGTTCTGCAGAGGCCGCCTTTCCCAGCCTGCCCCTGCCGGCTGGAGAACCTTCTGTCAGCCACGGAGATGGCTCACCAGGGGAGGCGGCATCTCTGCACAGCCAGACTGTCTGTCTGTTCTGATGATCCAGGAGGGACCTGGTGATAAAACTTCCCCGGGGCACTCGGGAGAGGGAAGCTCCTGGCGAAACGTGAAGAACGAGCATTGTGCTGTGTAAATACATTTACGGGACAGAGCTGTTCCTTGGCCCACTGGGGCCCGTTTCTTGACTGTATGGCAGGAATGGTCTTCGCTGGAATGATTGACAGGGCCAGTGGGCAAAGCTAAGCAGTCTTTGATGTCTTGCCTTGCATTGGCACATTTACCTAATGAGTCGGGGGAACAGGCTTGGAGGGGCACTGAAGCTGGGGTCCACAGGTGGCCTCGGAACGGAAAACTCTTGCTCTTCTTGCCATGTGGAAAAATCCCATGTGGTCTGTCTCCATGTTCCAGTTCTCCCTGGTCCAGGTCCCGTAGAGTCTTCATTTTCTTTCACGGGGCAGACAGGAAACTCCCTTTGGCCCAGTTTGGGGTAACATTGTTTAACCATGGCCGTTAGGAAGTCCTGTCTGTCTGGCTCATCTGGGAGATGCTCCAGGTGGGTCCAAGTCGATGGGTGTGAGATGGTGATGCTCATGATCCAGGCCTGGTGGCAACTCCACTCTGTTAACCTAGAACCAGCCCCTCTGATTCAGATGGTGGGATTCTGGGGTCTTAACAGGTGCAGCTCAGCCGCTACAGAGCTCTCAGCAGGTCACAAAGGGAGAACGTGGCCTCTTAGCAATGGGCGTCGAGGGCACTCAACCAGCCCAGGATATTGAAATATTTCAGACTCAGTCCGTGTGTCTGGGAGGTGCAAAAAAATCCCTTCAGTCCAGCCTGGAGAAGGAAGAGGACCAGGACCTGGTGCTCCCAGTCGCCAAAGGTGTCTGAACGCGAGGGTCTCGGAGGCCTATTCCTGCTTCCTCTGGGGCTGAGGATGGTGTTTTGTCCTCATTACGCTGCCCAGTGACTGTGCTTGGGTCCTTTCCCACGGGTGGGCCTGTGATTCCCACTTCTTTGGCACGTCTCTTTCCGGGGTGAGGTCTTGGTGAGGGCTTGCCGACATGGGAGAATGCGACTCTCAGCAAATCTACAGGAACAGCTGGCCAGGAACCGCTGTGCGACAGGAGGGGCTGTGGTTTGGTTGTTGTGCTTATTTCTCTGAGACGAGCAGCCCTGTCATCCTTCTGTTGGGTATCCTGGGGAGGAAGAATTCCTGGTGCTGATATGTTCAGGCTGCAGATTCCTGCCCCCAGGAGAAGTAGCAGAGGTGCCAGCTTTCCACGTCCCTCCAGGAGGCATTGGTACCATCCCTGGAGATGAGTGTGGGGACGTGCTCTCCCCTGCCAGCCTCCCTGGACATGAGGTGTCTGACCTACTGGGCTGTTTCTACCTTGAATTTCTACAACTCATCGCTTTGGTCTCTAGGGGGAAAGAAACCAGACAGCTAGGATTCCCTGAGCTGCAGCTCCTGGGACAGCTACTGCTACGATTTTGGCATCTTCATTCACAGCTTTTCAAGCGTTTGGCCTTTTGACCACCCAGCTTCCCATTCATCTCTCAGCCCCAAGGACAGCTGGGGTGCAAAGCTGTGGGGTCATCATCCCCTGGGGGATTCTTTTCTATTAGCTGATGCTGGAGGCACTTGGTAAAGGATGGGCTTTGCTCCAAACTGCAAGCCCAACTTGGATCTCTTCTAGTTCAGAGGTTCAAGTTGCTGAGGGGTTATAACTGGGGACTTTGTGTCTGTGGAGGACACCTGGAATAGTGTGGAGTATGTCCAGAGAGCAAGTCAGCATGAGCCCAGGATGGAGGGATCAAGTTTCTAATGCTGATGACAAATGAGGTGGCAAGTCTTTCTACCCACCCCATCCCCTGGCAGCCATAGGAGCATCTTACAAGTCTCCCCTATAGAAACAATCTGGACCTGAGGCCCCACCCAGTGCAGGCTTCAGAACTGATACTCAGAGATAAGACATGGCATTGGATTCCCACCCCAGTTTTCCATTAAACAACAGAGCAAGAAGGGACTGCAATAATCAGCTGCTTTCAACATCCTTATTTTACAGATAAGGAAAGTGAGTCCCAGTGGGAATCATAATAATAATAATAGCCAATGCCTTTATGTTGTTTACTCTGTGCCCATTACTGTTGTAAGGACTTCCTATTCCATCCTCACAAAACTCTGTGAGGTCGGCATTGTTATCATCTCCATGTTACAGAGGAGGAAACTGAGGCAGTAGAGGCTAAGTCACTTGGCCAAGGACATACAGCTGGCATGTGGTGGAACTGGCATTCAGAGACAGGCAAGTCTGGCTCCAGGGTCCAACCCTGGTAGTTTGGTCAGAATCAGGACCCACAATCTAAGCATTCCAAGCCTCCATCCATGCATTCTCCTTTTAGACCTATGTGTTAGGTCCAGTATGGTAGCCACCAACCACATGTGGCTATTGAGCACTTGAAGTGTGGCTTGTCCAACTGGAGGTGTGTTGTAAGTGTAAAATACACTCTGGGTTTCAAAGCCCTAATACAAAAAAGAAAAAGAATGTGAGATATCTCATTATTATTTTTGTATTGATTACATGTTGAAATGATAATCTGTTGGAGGTATTGGTTTAAATAAAATATATAATTATAATTAACTTCATCTTTTTTTTTTACTCATTTTTTGGTAACTGCCAGGATTGTAGGATTACCTATGTGGCTTGCATCTGTGGCTCACATTATATTTAACATTGTATATGTGACCTGTATTTGTGGACAGCACTGTTCTATACCATCAGTTGCCAGCTGGAAAGCAAACTTGAGTGTCTCAGTGCTATTGAGGCTGCATCTCAGTCACAGCCCCAGTGACTGCAGTGCCTTGTAAAGAGGGCATCTCACCCACACTTGGCTTTGTCTGCATCTGTGACTCACATTTTTGCTCCATTGTTGAGCCGGAACCTTCCCTGCCACCATCAGGGGAAGGGCACACCATGAAACTCCTGAGAGGTTAGTAAGGCTTAATGGAAAGGGCACGAGCCCCATAGATCCACGTTTGAATCCTGGCTTTGTTGTTATGTATTAGTTTCACTATTTAAACTTTGAGCTTCTCGATCCTTATCTGTGGAATGAGAATAATAATGCCTGTGCTCTTGAGCTGTGGGGACAAATGAGATGATGCATATGAAGTACGTAAAGCACAGTGAGGTCCCACTAAAGCCACTGGTCCTCTCGCTTCCAACCCCTGTTATCAGAGGCTGGCTTTTTCTGCCACTTAAAATATCTTGTTCTAGTGACCAAAACCTAGAGAAAACATCAGGGAAAATGGTCCCTGCTGCTTTTTTACTTTCTGATTTCCTTGGTAACTTGGGACAGGTCTGTGCCTCAGTTTCTCTCTGTGTGAAGAAGGTGAGGCCCCTGAAAGACGGACCCTGCTCATGCTGCCCAGTGATGGTCGGAACTCTCAGATGCCAAGTAGCAGTGCTCAGGGTGGGTGGGAAAAGGGTGCACTGGGGCAGCCTTCAGGTTATCGTCTTCCCATCCTTCTCCTGCTCAAGAAACCCAGCCTGCTCTGCTACTAGCTCAGGTCTGGGGCAGACACAGGTGTGAATCTGGGACCAGAGAGGCCCAAACTATCTTGGGCTCAGAGTGGCTGAGACCGGGCCCTATCCAATGGATCTGTCCAGGGAGAATGGAGTGACACCAGCACTCCCCCTGGGCTGTCCTTTGGAATATTTTTGTGGGAGGAGCTGGAGCCCCAGGTTGGCTTTAGTTTTCTTTAAGGTCTCTAGGCTATGGGTCTAGGACCCCCATTGTGTGCAGTAGTGAAGTCACGTCGGTAAAACATGGTGGAAGTGCACAGCCATTCAAATTAGTACAAATGTGCTCAAATTCCGAGCCTAAACTTGTTATATGGCCATGGGCAAGTCATTCAATCTCCCTGAGTCCGTTTCTCACCTTTACAAGGAAATAATACCCAGTTTACATAGCAGTTGTACGATAAATGACAAAATCTATTGGAGTGGACATTAAAAATGTACATAGTGGGCAGTCATTAAGTGTCAGCTATTTGGAGCCATGTCTTTTGGTTCCAGTGTAATGACAGCAAGAAGATTTCCCCCTCTTTGTGTCAAGAACTATGGGTCTGTCCATAAGAACATGGCCAGCAGCAGCCCACTGAAGAAAAGAGGAATGTCAAACGCTTACTAACCACTTCCCTTCCCCAGTTCATACCCCACTGTCCATTTGATGGTCTGAGTCACAAACATAAGGCTGAGAAACAGAATCATTTCCTCTTCAGAATTCTATAGGTAGGAATCAGCAAGTACAAGGACAATTTGGGACTAATTTCAGTCCCTATGTGGTTTTGAGCAAATAAATGAGTCACAATATGCCCTTGGCCAGCCCATGTATCCTCTTGGGGCATCTGCTTCCTCTTTAATAAAATGGGATGCGTAATCCTTGCCTCTCCTTCATTTTACAAGCATGTAACAAGGATGAATCCAGTAATGGCTGCAGAATCCTTTGAGGTCCTTGGAGAAATAGTTGCTATATAAATGCAAAGTATGATGCCCATTTCTGTTATATTGTGTTTTGCAAATAAATACGTAGTCCTGCATCATAACCATGTCAATGCCAGTCTGGCCAACTATATGCCATGTGCATTTTTTTCAGTGAAATAATCATCTCTACACATTATTCCTTGAAAGCCTAACTCCAGATTTATAAAGTGTGAGATTGTTACTATTATTACCATTTTTCTTTGGGGAAGCCCATCTATTCTGCTTCATTTCAGCTTCTGATGTTTCTGACAGGTCATTCATGGTGATGTGTGCATGGGGGTTTCTCAGTACCTTCAAGGACCTGGATCAGGACCAAGGAGGGTTTCATGTTCATCGCTTTTCCCATTTGTTTCCCTGACCCTCTTAATTGAGTTGTTCAGAAGAGGAGCCCTGTCATTCATTTGAAAAATGGCCTGCTTGTCCCTTCCTAAAAACTTTAACCAGGTTGCTCTCTGATTCAGGAGATAAAATAACTGATTGGGGGACACACTTTGATTCTTATAACACTTTACAGGTCATCGGGTATTGTCACTATCTCAGTAATGCTGACACTGCGTGGCCCCAGTGATCAAGCCTAAAGATGTGTGAGGTGGCAATTTCCTAGTCTTGGTTCTGAAGCTTCAGAGCTCACACTTAGGTGAATCACAATTCTCAGGGCTGAGTTTTCTTCCTTTTTAATAAAAATACACAGAAATTTGGCCCATGAGGGAAAAGTGAGTATTGATCCTGAATTAAAGGAGAAACATTTCTGTGTTTGAGTCTCTGGGGACTTGTGCTGAAATGTAGACAGTTGGGGGTCCTCTGGGCTTCTGTCTCCCGGGATCATTCATATCCATCGCGTGTCGGCCTTTCCCCAAAAAGATTCTTGAGGCTTGATTCATGTTCACAAAATCCCTAGGAGCTGAGAATTGGAACTTCTGAATCTTCTACCTTTACAGAAAGTGTAAAGGAAATTCTAGTTCACTGTTCCCCTGAAAGGCTTGGACCGCAAGGGTTTTGTTGCCCTATCCACTGTCTGATCATTCTGACTAAATGTTGGCATACTTTGGGTAAACCCCTGGTCATTCATATTCAGAGTCTCCCTTATTGGGGCTTCATCCTGTCCCCTACTTCCCGTTTTAAATGTAGGTTCTTTTATCAGCTTTCCTTCCTTTTCATTCAAACCAGCCTCTTCCAGTGAGCTTATCCTTTCTCATATCTTTTACTACCATGTTATTTTTCTTTCCTTAGCTCCAGATCCATATTTCTTTCTTTCTTTTTTTTTTTTTTTTACCGGTACGCGGGCCTCTCACTGTTGTGGCCTCTCCCGTTGCGGAGCACAGGCTCTGGACGCGCAGGCTCAGCGGCCATGGCTCACGGGCCCAGCCGCTCTGCGGCATGTGGGATCTTCCCGAACCGGGGCACAAACCCATGTCCCCTGCATCGGCAGGTGGACTCTCAACCACTGCACCACCAGGGAAGCCCCTAGATCCATATTTCTAATTGCATATTGTGCATCTCCTTCTGTATGTCCTATACACACCTTAGACTCCATGACTAAAATCAGACTCACCATCTTTTCTTCACATCTTTTCCACTTCCTACATTCTTTGCCTTGGCTGTGGCAACTAGTAAACAAACTTAAGCCAGAAATGTGGGTGTTGTTTTATATTCTCCCCTTTATTCCATTCAGTTATGAGTCATGTCAGTTTCTCTCGAATCCTCTTTTCCATCCTCTCCACTGCTCTTGGAAGAGTTCAAGGTCTTGGACCCTCTTACTTGGACTCTTGAAATAGTGTTAAATTCACCACCCTTTTCAAGTCTCACAGCCACCTCTTCTCCTCCTCAGTGCATCCTGTTTGCTTGTGGGATCTTAGTTCCCCTACCAGGGATCGAACCCGGGCCCTTGGCAGTGAAAGCGCATAGTCTTAACCACTGGACTGCCAGGGAATTACCTGTTTTTCATTTTTTGCACCCATATTCATAGCAGCATTATTCACAATAGCCAAAACATGCAAGCAGCCCAAGTGTCCATCGATAAGTGAATGGATAAACAAAATGTGGTCTCTACTTGTAATGGAATATCATTCAACCTTAAAAAGGCAGGAAATTCTGACAAATGCTACAACATGAATGAAGCTTGAGGACATTATTATGCTAAGTGAAATAAGCCAGTCAAAAAAAAAAAAGAAAAATATTGTATGGTTCCTTTTATATGAGGACTTAGAGCAATTCATAGAGACAGAAAGAAGAACTATGGTTGCCAGGCACCAGGTGTAAGGGGTAATGGGGAGTTCTTATTTAATAGGTCCATAGTTTCAGTTTTACAAGACGAAAGAGGTTCTGGAAATGGATGGTGGTGATGGTTGCACAACAATGGGAATGTACTTAAAGCAAAAAAAGGATCCATGCGTTCTGTAGAACAGTGATGGACCAGAATTTAGGAGCCTTGTTTTCAAGTACAGGCTTTGCTTCCTACTACAAGCTCTAGGCCTCAGGGTTCTCATCTACAAGACAAAGAAATTGGCTGAGAAGACCCCTTAGGCTGATGCTCCCTCTGAAATTCTGGGATTTGGAATGTGGATCACTGGCCGCAGGGAGAGCCAGGTGGAGTGCTCTGGGAATTTACTGGGAAAACGGCCCTGAGCACCTGCTACTGGAGGGATCACCCTCTCATACAAAGAGATGATTTACATTTTCTTTTTCAGGCCAAGTCTCCACTCCGTTCTCTGCTCTATAAACGGAGCCAGAGAACTAGCACATCATGGGAGATTAGTACTCTCCTCTTAAGGGCACTAATCTCATCAGGTCAGGGTTCCACCCTTATGACCTAGTTTGTTTTTTTTTTACAACTTTATTGGAGTATAATTGCTTCACAATGGTGTATTAGTTTCTGCTTTATAGCAAAGTGAATCAGTTATACATATACATATATCCCCATATCTCCTCCCTCTTGTGTCTCCCTCCCTCCTACCCTCCCTATCCCACCCCTCCAGTGGGTCACAAAGCACGGAGCTGATCTCCCTGTGCTATGCGGCTGCTTCCCACTATCTATCTACCTTACGTTTGGTAGTGTATATATGTCCATGCCTCTCTCTCGCTTTGTCACAGCTTACCCTTCCCCCTCCCCATATCCTCAAGTCTATTCTCAAGTAGGTCTGTATCTTTATTCCTCTTTTACCCCTAGGTTCTTCATGACATTTTTTTTTCTTAAATTCCATATATATGTGTTAGCATATGGTATTTGTCTTTATTTTTCTGACTTACTTCACTCTGTATGACAGACTCTAGCTTATGACCTCATTTAAACTTAATTACTTCCTTACTCCAAATACAGCCATAATGGGGGTTAGGACTTCAACATATGATTTAGGGGAGATACAACTCAGCCCACAGCAGGGCCTTTGCGCTGGCTGTTCTCTCTATCCAGAAAGCTCTTTCCCCAGTTTTCCCAATGAGTGACTCCTTATCATTCACACCTCTGCTCAGAGAGTTTTCCGTAACCACCCCATACAAAGTAGCCGTACTGTCACTCTCTCTCAGGTTACCGTATTTGTAAATAATATTCCACATAATACTCATCACTCTGATGCTTCTTAAGAACTAACTTATATTTGGAAGTCTGCTGCCTATCTTCATCTCCTCCAATAATATAGGCTCCATAGAAACAAGAACCTTGTGGTCTCTTGAGAGCTTGGAACTGTGCCTGGCACATTGCAGGTCCTCACTAAATATTTGTTGAATAGTAGCTAAGTGAATAACTACATGGATGCCAACCCTAGTTACTGCCATTGGAAGGTGGCAGTCTGGTGGGGGTGGCTGATGTGTTAGAAGGCACCAGATCACTGGCTGCCCTAACAGAAGAAAATAGGTGTGTTATGGGAGTGAGGGAAGGGAATGCCTGATTCTGTGCAGGGCTGTGAGGGGAGAATTGGGGCAGACTTCACGAGTGAGATACTCCTGTGTTTCATCTCAGAGTGACACAGAAGAGATGAGAAGGCTGATAATACCTTATGGAGAGAGAAGGCATATGCAAAGTCCTGGAGGGAAGGGAGTGCCATTTCCAGGTGCCTGGGGGTGGTTTGGGGTGGCATGCACAGAGAGGGGTGGCAAGCTTAGGGTTGCAGAGTGCCTTGGGTCGCATGCTAAAGAACCTGGGCTTTACCCTACGAGACATAGGGCCCCACCAAAGGAGGTGAGGCCCCCGACGTAGATGTGCATGCTTACCCCTCAGGCCTAAATGTCTCACGCACGCCACCTCACTCCACTCAACGGCACAAGGTTTGTCTGTTTCTCACAGTTCCCTTACAAGTCTGTGAGCTTCTTGAGGGCAGGCAGCTGACTGTATTCATTTTTGTATCTTCTTCATAGTGCTCATTCCTTAGCTGGTATTGAAGCTCAGCATCTGGTTTTACCAACCTGGTGACTTTTTTTTTTTTAGCAGGAGTCAGAAAGCCAATTCTAACTCAAGCATCCTGAGTAACAGGTGGCTCATTTTGGGGCTACAGGGTGGGACATTGGGCTAAAGTGTCTCAAGTGGCCCACTGCAAACCTGGGTGGTTCCAGAGAGAGTGGTGGGCAGGTGAAAAGCTCTGGCTTTGTCAACAGGTGGGTAAATTATAATTTGCAGGGAGGAGGGAGAGAAAGGATTCGTTCTGAGTTCCATGGCTCTAGTATGAGATGGTCTCCACTGCACCAGGAGAAAAGGGTCATCCTCCTTAGAGATGCCACTGATCGTTTACAAACAAAATATCCAAAACTTGCCACTGACATTTCTATTAATTTTAGAGATGGCAAAGTGAGGCATGGGAAAGCCACTTCTGGGAGCTCCAGCCTGGAGATTCCAGCTTGGCCTCTGACTGTTGACCTGAATACAACACTCAGAACACTGGTTTCTTCTTGGGGTCCTTTTTCCTTTGTCTGCCAGGTCAGAGAGGAGGGAACCCCAGTGTACATTACTTGAGAGGCCCTCCTAGTGTTTTCTTGTCGGTCTGTGTTTGGTATCATACTGGGAGCCCAGTGTTAATGCCTGCACGTACACTGCTAGCCAGTACCTGGAATGATGCTTGCCTGGGTGCCTTCTTAGGCAAGACAAGGGTTTTTTTTTTTTTTTTTTTTTTGCGGTATGCGGGCCTCTCACTGTTGTGGCCTCTCCCGTTGCGGAGCACAGGCTCTGGACGCACAGGCTCAGCGGCCATGGCTCACGGGCCCAGCTGCTCCACGGCATGTGGGATCTTCCCAGACTGGGGCACAAACCCGTGTCCCCTGCATCAGCAGGCGGACTCTCAACCACTGCGCCACCAGGTTGCCCAAGACAAGGGGTTTTGAAGGCAGTGTCTGCCATGGATCCATGCCACTGCATGACCTGGCTCTGCAGAGAGTGTTGTGTTATCCAGCAGTAAACCAAAGGGAGCCCCAGGTCCTCTGGTAGTGGCCTGTGATAGTGGCAGGTAGTCTGTGACTTCCAACCAGTGTTGGCTCATACTAAGTCCCAGAACACTAGGTCATTCATTTTTCTCCTTAGCCTACAGAATGGTGGTTCTCAACTTTGGCTATACTTTGGAATCTTTGGGGGAAAGTTTCAGAAATCTTGATGCCCAGGACACATTTCAGACGAATTAATATCTATGGGACCGGGACTCACATATCAATATTTTTAAAAAAATCTAATTCATTGAGGTATAATTTACATACAATATAATGTATCCTTTTAAGCATATGATTTGATGGCTTTTGACGAATATATATACTCATGAAAGCGTCACCACTATGGTCAAGATAGAACATTTCCATCACTCCAGAAAATTCCGTCATGCCCCTTTGCAGCTGGGCCGCCTTCTTCCTCTCCCAGGAAACCTCTGATCCATTTTCTGTCATTTAGATTGGTTTTGCCTTTGTTAGAATTCCATGTAAATGAAATCTTACTTTGTCTTCTTTTGTAGAGCAAAATATTTTTGAGATTCACTGTGTTTGTTCCTCCTTCTTGATGAGTAGTATTCATTGTATGGATGTGTTTGCTAGTTACCTGTTGTTGGCCATTTGGGGTTTTCCCCAGTTTTTAGCTATTATGAATATACTCCTATCAACATTTGTTTAGACCTTGTGGGAACATTGATTTTCAGTTTTCTTGGGTATTTTGGAATGGAATTGACAGGTGATATAGTAAAATACAAGTTTAACTTGATAAACTGCCTAACTGTTTTCCAAAGTAGTTAATTCATTTTACATTCTCACCCGCAGTGTCTGAGAGTACTCTACATTCTTGCCAGTAGTTTATGTTTTCAGGCTTTTAAAATTTTAGCCATTCTAGTGGGTGTGGGGTGGTAGCACATTTTGGTTTTAATTTGTATTTCTCTGATGATTAATGATATTGAGCATCTTTTAATATGCTTATTACCTATTTATATATCTTCTTTTGTGGCATGTCTTTCTTTTCATGGAATTGTTTTGGTATTATTGAGTATCAAGAGTTCTTTTCATATTCTTGATTATTCTTTGTCTGGTATATATTTCTGTTTACACTTATACCCACACCCCCCCCCCCAAATATTTTCTCCTATGGCTTGCCTTGTTATTTTCTTAACAGTGTCGAAGAGCAGAAGTTAAAAACCTTGATAATGTTTAATTTGCCAGTTTTTTCTTTTGAGATTCATGCTTTTTGTGTCCTAAGGAATCTTTGCCTATCCTAAACCATAAAGGTATTTTTTTTAACATCTTTATTGGAGTATAATTGCTCCACAATGGTGTGTTAGTTTCTGCTCCACAACAAAGTGAATCAGCCATATATATATACACTCGTTCCCATATCTCCTCCCTCTTGTGTCTCCCTCCCTCCCACCCTCCCTATCCCACCCCTCCAGGCGGTCACAGAGCACCGAGCTGATCTCCCTGTGCTATGCGGCTGCTTCCACCATAAAGGTTTTAATTATCTTTTCTTCTAGATGTTTTATAGTTTAACTTTTCAAGTCAAGGTTGTGTATGGTGTGAGGGACAAGTCAAGGTTTATTTATTTTTTCTATGGATATCCAGTTGTCCCAAGCCATTTATGAAAAGACTATCCTTTCTCTATTAAATTATGTAGTTACTTTTGTAAAAAAAAAAAATCAATTGACCAGATATATCTGAGTCTATTTCTGGATTTACTTTTCTGGTCCACCGATCTATTTATCTGTACTTACACTAATAAACATCGCTTTGATTATTGTAGCCTTATGGGAAATATTGAAATCAGTCAGCATAAAACCTCTAAGTTTGTTCTTCTTTTTCAGAATTGTTTTGGCTATTTTATATCCTTTGCATTTCCATATGAATTTTAGGATCAGCTTGACAATTTCCACAAAATAAGCCTGCTGGGATTTTTATTGAGATTGCATTGACGCTACAGACTAGTTTGGGGAGAATTGATATCTTAAACAACATTGAGTGTTCCAAACTGAGTATGGGTCATCTCCATTTATTTAGGTCTTATTTAATTTATTTTGCAATGTTTTGTAATTTTCAGTTGGTGGGGCGGCTTAGATGACTTTTACTAGATTTATTCCTTTATTCCTAGTATTTTATGTTTTTGGTGCTATTTACATGGGATCATTATTATTTTTTTATTTTTTTTTACATGGGATTATTTTAAAATTTCATTTTCCAGTTGATTGCTGCTAATATATAAGAATACAATTGATTTTTTATATTAATCTTGTATTTTTTGACCTTACTAAATTCACATATTACTTCCATTACCTGACATGAGATATTTCTACATTTCTCACAGCAGTGAGAAATTTGTAGTTTTCAATGTACAGATCTTGCACATATTTTAAATTTATCCTTAAGTTATTTTTTGTTTAAGCTACTGTAAATAATCTTTTAAAATCATTTTCTTTTCCAATTATTTTTTTGCTCAGGCACCAGTGTTTTTTTTAGCTTCTCAGGTAATTTGATAGTGTAGCTGAGGCTGAGAACCACTGGTCTGGGAGACTCTGATCATGAGCCCTGCTGGACGTGGGACCACTAATGGTATTTGTGTTTCTTCCTTTGTTGTGATGCATGTGGATGGCTCAGATCACTCAAGTAACTGAGAGTCCCCTCAACAAGCAGAATCATTTGCACCTGTGGCAAAGTGGAACCCTTTGTCTTAATGATTTGTCTTAACGGTAAGTGCTATTGGGCTCTAAAGATAACAGGCTCCTAAAAGGGACTTAATGGATCTTGAAGTATGTTATTGACCTAGTGTGGACCTGACCATGCTGATCTGCTGGATTTGAACTTCAGCTCCTCAGGACCAGCTATGTGATGGGCATTGGTACTGGGAAGCAAACTTTGCAGCTCTGTGGGCTACCTATTTCTCCTGAGGTTATGTGTGTTGTAGGTAGCGGGATGGGTTGGGGAGGACATGGGGGAGTTGTTTTGGTAGTTCTTCCTTAATTAGAAGAAGAGAGATGGAAGGTGGGTTGTGAGTCTGCAACACGTTCTTCATTTTCCCCAGTGCTCCGGGTAATGGTATTTAACGGAAAGACAAATCCATTCATCTTCCCAGCGTCCTGGCACATGGAAGCCGTGAGGGCTACTGTCAGAAGAGACACTAGGGGCTATAAAAAGCCATTCGATTCCCTCCCCTCTTAATTCTCCCTTTGTAACCCCTTTCCCGGGGAGACTGGTACTGTGCTTGCTGACTCTTCATCACCTGGAAGTCTTAGGCCTCGTGGGCATTTTATCGAGATTCAGGTTAGCTTTACCGTCCCATTCTTCTTTCTTTTATCTCCGTCATTTTTCTGCCAGGGGTAGCAACACCATGGAAAGATTTCTTTCTGCTTTATCTTGCCGATTTTTAAAAGAGCTGGTTGATATGCCATTGGGCGTAGGAGAACAAACCAGTCCCTCAGGACAGGTAGCAGCTGAAGTGGTGCTTCTAGCCTCAGGGCCCTGGTGTTTCTGAGGCAGGCTTAGGGAAACAGGAGCCCCTTGCCTCTCTTCTGTGCTTCTTTTTTCAGCTTTGGCATCTGTACCTTGTCTCATCTCCCGTCAGTACCCGTGTCAGGGTGGAGCTAGATGAGTTGGGCAGCATTAGTCCCCTTTGATCACAAAATTGTCCTGGAGGAGAGATCCATTTCCAAAGGATTTTCTCCCTCTGCTCCTGTTGTTTCCTTCTCTCAGGTTGCTGTGTCCCCTACACCTCTGCCCATATCCCTCCTCTCCCATTTTCATTTGTTTTTCACCACAGGTTCAGAAAATTCAATTCCACAGCCATTTACTGAGTGCTGACTCCATGCCAGGGACTGTGGTGGGCAGGAGAGTTACAGTAGGAAACGGGTCTGGTCCCTGCTCACAAGAAGCAAGTCTACTGGAGGGGACAGACAAACACAGATGCAAATCGCTGTCACTCCAGGTCAGGAATTCCACACTCACAACAGAGGAATGAATAAAGCCCTTTGGATGATGACGTCTACGAAGGGCACGCTTCATATACACGCTGCGTTTTATCTGGGCCTCAAAGAAGGGGTGGGGTTTCAACCATCATAGAGGATGTGAGGGTAGGAAGGGTGCAGTAGGACCTTGAAACTAAGGGAACGGAGTTAGCAAAGGCCCAGAGGTGTGAATTTGCATGTTGGGAGTATGTGAGTGTCTAGTTCAATTGGAAGGTGGCCCATATGGCTTGGGAGGAATAACAGAGCCTGAGATGAGACTAGAAAGGCAAGTTGGGGCAGCCATTGTGGAGAGCTTGTGCCACACACTAAGGAGCCTACACGCGTGCTCTCTAGTATATGATGGGGAGCTGGCAAGGTTGATGAACAGGAAATGGCATGGTCAGAGCTGGGCTTCAGGAAGCTCCCTCTAACAGAACTGTGAACGATGCATGGGAGAGGTCAGGGATTGCAGGGTGAACAGATAGGAGCGTGCTTCAGACTAGCTCAGATTAGCAACGACAGGGGCCTGAATGTAGGCATGAGTCTTGAGGCCTGGAAAGGAGAGGACCAGTTGAGAAAGGTTTCAGGTTGGGTCAGATAG
Organism: Hyperoodon ampullatus; assembly: GCF_949752795.1. Taxonomy (NCBI): domain Eukaryota; kingdom Metazoa; phylum Chordata; class Mammalia; order Artiodactyla; family Ziphiidae; genus Hyperoodon; species Hyperoodon ampullatus. Next base: position 88,029,126 of record NC_136922.1, read on the forward strand.
GACTCAATGGAAACAGAGGGAAATCAAGTTGACAGCTAGGTAAACAAGAGGAAGGCAAAGTCATGAATAGATCCCAAGGACAAGGGTTGGCTTTGGGGAGGGTATATAGTTAAATTCTTTGGATTGCAAGCAACAGAAACTGACACTAGCTAGTTGAAGTAAAAAAGGATGTTTAATGCAAGAATATGGAGTAGGAATCCTTCAAACCACCAGGAAGAGTTGCATTCGCAAGAGAACAACCGAGGGAAGCTTCTGACACATCGGCAAAAGGAATTTGTGGACTTTTCTTTTGTGACATTGTCTTCAACGCCTCAGCAACCTCTAGGCTGTCAGTGCAGATTTTATTTATTTCTTTATTTATGGCTGCGTTGGGTCTTTGTTGCTGTGAGCAGGCTTTCTCTAGTTGCGGTGGGCGGGGGCTATTCTTCGTTGCAGTGTGCGGGCTTCTCATTGCAGTGGCTTCTCTTGTTGCGGAGCATGGGCTCTAGGTGTGTGGGCTTCAGTAGTTGTGGCACGCAGTCTCAGTAGTTGTGGCGCACAGGCTTAGTTGCTCCGCGGCATGTGGGATCTTCCCGGACCAGGGCTTGAACCCGTGTCCCCTGCATTGGCAGGCGGTTTCCTAACCACTGCGCCACCAGGGAGGCCCTGTCAGTGCAGATTTTAAGTCACAGGAGAGAGGATCTGGCCCAACTTGGCAGAGATGTGTCTTCCTGGGCCAGGAGCTGTGGGCTGGGGTTCGATTTATGGCTTACAGACTTGCTCTCTGGTGGCCCAGCCCTGAATGTTAGGGCTGTTCCCGGAGAAGGGGACATAGTGTGAGCCAGGGAGCCACACTGGTTGATGAGGGCTGAGGAGGAGGACGAGGCCAAGTTTTGTTTTGGCTAAGTTGTGGTGTGGATGAGGCGAAGGACACACGCATCCAGAGGGAATGAACTTGCCCGAGCTCTGCTAGAGAAATGCAAACACATGGGCTCACCAGGTGGAGTGATGAAGCTTTTAGAGTAGGGGAGTTTGGGAAAGAGGGAAATAGAAGAAAAGAGGGAAAGAGATTAGGGTGTGAAGAGACCCTACAAGGTTGGAAAAACCTTAGCTGTCATCTAATCCAGTGCTTTCATTTTATTTAATTTACATTCATTTATTTTTATGGAGCTTATAGCATACTCATAGGAAAGTGCACACACCTTGGGTAGACAGCTCAATGACGTTTTATACATGTCTACACCTTTGTAAGAACCACCGGAAACAGGACACAGAACATATCCTGACTGCAGAAGGTTCGCTTGTGCTCCTGCTTAGTCCATACCATCACCATCCATACCAGAAGTAACCAGTGTTCTGACTTTACCACCAGAGATTAGTTTTGCCTGTTGGACTTTATACAAATCTTATCAGTCGATATGTGTCCTTTGGAGTCTGGCTTCTTTCAATTGGCATTGTGTCTGAGAGCTTTACCTATGTTATTGCACTAAACACAAGTTTGTTTTTTCTTGCTGTGTAGTATTCTATTATATAGGTATGCCGCAATTCATCTGTTATCCTGTTGATGGACATTTGGGCTTCTCAAGGTTTTGGCTATTAGAAATCAAACTGCTATGAAATTTCTTGTACATGCATTGTAGTGACATATTTACTGATTTCTCTAGAGTAAATGCATATTTAGGAGTAGGATTGCTGAGTTCAAGGGTATAGATGTTTAATTTTAGCAGGTACTTCTGGTTTTCCAAAGTGATGGTACCATTTTACACTCCCCCCAGCAATGGAAAAGAGCGCTAGTTGCTCCACCTCCTCATAAACATTGGTGTCGTTAGTCTTTTTAATTTTACCCATTTTATTAGATATATAGTGGTATCTAGTATGGTGTTAATTTGCATTTCCCATGTGACTAACAATATTGAGCACATTTTCATCTGCATGATTTGCTATTTGAATATTTATGTATCCGTGTGTGTGTGTGTGTGTGTGTGTGTGTGTGAGTGAAGTGAATGTTCACGTCTTCTGTCCACTTTTTTTCTGTTCATTTGTTTTCTTCTCGCTTTTAGGAAGTCTAGGTACGAGTCCTTAGTTGAATATATGTTTTGTGAGTACCTTTTCCAGTCTGTGGTTTGTCTTTTCTTTTAATAATGTCTTTCCATTAACACAAGTTTTTATTTTCAATTACCAATTATTTATTTTCTGGTTAGCACTCTTTTTGCTTTATTCAGGAAATATTTACCTACCATAAGTCACTACACTCATTTTGGGGATTAAATCAACAGTATCCAAAGAGGGAAGATGACTCAAGGTTACACATCAAGTGACCGGACCAGTACAGAGACCCATGGCCTCTTTAGCCCCATGCTCCTTTCACTGGGAATCCATGTAGAGTTCTCTTCACTGCTAGAGGAGCTGTAGAAAAAGTGACCAACCTCTGCATCACTGTGACTTCCCACCCCGACAGTTAAGGGAATGAAATTTAAGAAGACGTTCTTCCAAATGCATTGAAAATATTCCTACTCTTTGACCCAATCATTCCTTCTCTAGGAATCTAAAACACAGACAAAGTTTCATGCACACCGATGTTTGATGTTCTTTTCAGTGGCAAAAAGAAAAGAAAATAACAAGTATTCAGCTACAGTGGACTGGCTAATTGAATTGTGGCACGTCTATAACATCGAATAGTATCGCTGCATCATACTAGAACTAAGGTACTTTTGAAAAGTACTTAATGACCCATGAAAATGAGCACAATACATTTTTTTTCCATTTTAAAAACTCAACTTTGGGACTTCCCTGGCGGTCCAGTGGTCAAGACTCCGCACTTCCAATGCAGGGGGTGCGGGTTCCATCCCTGGTCGGGGAACTAAGATCCCACATGCCGCACAGCCAAAAAAACCCAAAAACAAAACCCCCTCAACTTTATTGAGGTACAATTTACATAGAAAAAAGTGTGCTTATTTTAAGTGTATAGTTTGATGAGTTTTCTTTTTTAAAAGAATAATTTCATTTTAAAAATAAAATTTAACGATGTTAAGTGTACAGTTTGATGAGTTTGGAAAAACGTGTACAGTCATGTAACCACCACCACAGTCGTGATGCAGAATATTTCCATTACTCCCCCAGATGCCCTCATGCTTCTTTGCCCTCCATTGCTTTTCCTTATTCTTAGGCCCAGGTAGCCTCTGATCTGTTTTCTGTCATATAGATTAGATTTCCTTTTTCTAGAATTTCATATACACAGAACAATCCAGTATTTTGTCTTTTCTGTAGAGCTTCTTTCACTCATTATAATGGTTTTGAGATTCCTCTGTGCTCTTGCTGCTATTGATAGCTCTTTTACATTGCTACAAAGTATTCTATTGAGTAAGCATTTCAGATTTGTTTATCCATTCTCCTATTTTTTTTTTTTTTTTTTTTTTGCGGTACGCGGGCCTCTCACTGTTGTGGCCTCTCCCGTTGTGGAGCACAGGCTCCGGATGCGCAGGCTTAGCGGCCATGGCTCATGGGCCCAGCCATTCCGCGGCATGTGGGATCTTCCCAGACAGGGGCACGAACCCGTGTCCCTGGCATCGGCAGGCGGACTCTCAACCACTGCACCACCAGGGAAGCCCCATTCTCCTATTGATGGACTTTTGTGTTCTTGCTGGTTTGGGGTTAAAATGAATGAAGCTGTTATGAACATTTGTGTACAGGTTTTTGTGTGGCCGTGTGCTGTCAGTTCTTCGGGGTAAATACCTAGGAGTAGGATTGTCAGGTCTTACAGTAGATAGACATTTAACTTTGCAAGAAACTGTCAAACTCTTTTCCAGAGTGGCTGCACCATTTACATTCCCACTAGAATTGCAGTTATGCCACATCCTTACTAGTATTTGGAATTTTCAGGGTTTAAAAAAAATCATTTATTTTTTGTTTTTAATACTAGCCATTCTAATAGGTATGTAGTGGTAACTCCTTATGGGCTTTTAAAAAACAGCTTTATTGACACGTAGTTTACATACCATGATGTTCACCTGTTTAAAGTATATAGTTCAGTGTTTTTTAGTATATTTAGAGATTTGTGGAACCATCAATGTAATCTAATTTTAGAATATTTTTATCTCACCAAAAGGAATCTTGTACCTGTTAGCATGCCTCTCATGCAATATGACACTAGGTGGAAAAAAAAAAGAAAAACAAAAAATATTATTCAAATATGTATATTTCCATATATGTATGAAAAAAAAGACTAGAAGGAAATATATAAGGAGAAACCTCAGCTGTCTCTTGGTGGTAAGCAGCCTTATTTTCTCCTCTGTACTTTATGGAATTTCAAAATTCCCCACAGTAAGCGCATATTATCTTTGGAGTTAAAATCTTGATTTGTATGAAAAAAAAAAGACATTTCTTCAGGCTACATCTATGGAGGGGGGCAGTACCATAGCAGCTACTAAGACTCTGTTTTCAGTCTGATTTCCTTTGGGAAGAGAATGTGTAAAATCTTACTCGTCTAGGTTTCTGCAGTGAGTTGGCAGTATAAGCTTGCTGTTTGCAATATTTACGTGCGTTGCCTGGGGGAGTCCTGTAAACTACTCTATGAGTTGGTTTCTCTATTGACACACGGTTGAATTCTTCGAAAATGTGCTCTGGAAAGCAAATCCATATGGGAGTTGACTCAAGGGGTGCACATTGTCTTGTGATACATCACAAAAACTGAAGAGAGGTTGCTATGTGCTTGGGAATCATTTCCTAGTTTATAAAGTGTGTTTGTGGCCAGGTATGTATGTGAGCACACAGATGCACATTTGTATAAGCATGTGGCATATTTTTACATGGTAAAGTACTGGAGTGTTGAGGGCTAAGTGCAATGGCTCTCTAGTTCTAGTTTAATGACCCCTGTGCAGTTTGATGGAGACGTCAAATTCCCATTCCTGTGATTACGTTTCCCCCTTAATTCCCATAGACAACTCTAACTCCCATCTCAATACAGGCCTATGGAAGTGAATTGAATCACATCGTGCTTTGAACAAAAAAGTGTTTTGCTTGGAATCTGCACACAATTTCATATCTCAAAGGTCAGTTTCTGAGATGAAGTTGAACTGATGATATTAACCATTTTCCAGAAGAAGCAACAGACTGGTGAGGACTTGGCTGAGGCAGAGATTGATTGCTCAGAAACAAAACCCACTTGGGCTGGCCCAGCAGAGGGTGGACGGGGGTACACTGTAGGGACTGAATAAATAGGAAACAGTAAAAGGAGGCCAGGCTTGAGGCAGTTTCCCTGCTTCTGTTTGTGCCTTGAGCCTCATGACCTCTTGCCCTTGCCTATCTGCACATGTGCCTCTCTGGCCTCTCCTTTGCAGGCCGCCTCCTGCTCATGCCTGGTCTCCACCCTCTTGTAACTGCAGTCTGAGTGTGGCTTTGTTCAGTATGTCCTGCTGGCTCTGGCCTTACTTCTGCTTGACCATTCAGTTTAACTTCGTACTGTATCTAAATGACTCATTCCCTGGAGAGGAATCTGATTGGGCCCAGCTTTGGTCAGATTTCCTAGCAGACGTGGTGTGAAGGGAGGTCAAGTATACAGACACGGCCACCAGGGCCTACCTACACCTTGAGCACAAGCTTAGTGGAGGTGGCTGCATACTTCAAAGATAGACAGAATCTGGTCAAAGGTATTTTTGTTTCTTTTTTTGGCCACTCCCCATAACTGAGACACGTAAGTGAAGATGGTATGATGTAAGGTGGTCCGTGGTAAACCCCCTCCATGGTGGCGCCATAATGATCCCTGTCTCCCGCGATTCATGTTCTTGTGAATCCCCTCCCCTCGAGCGTGGAGGGACTTAGCAATTCACTTCTAATGAACAGGCTACAACACAACTAATGGAATGTCACTTCCGAGTTAGGTTACCAAAGGCTGTGGTTTCCATCTCCTGAATCCTCTCCGAGGCTGTCATTTGCTTGCTGTGATGGAAATAACGCTACGTTGTGAGCAGCCCTCTGGTGGGGGCCCCGTTGGCAAGAAACTGATCTCGGGTGGCCTCGGCCTGAAACGGCTTGAAGCAGGATTTTGGTTCCCGGCCAGAGACTGAAGTCAGGCTACAGCAATGAGAGTGCTGAACCCTAGCCACTAGACCACCAGGGACCAATGGCCAGTGACAAGGCCCTGGCCCATACGGCTTTGCAGAAATGAATTCCCACAAAGACAGAAAGTAGTGAAGCAAGTAAAATGTTTACTAGGAAGAAAAAAGAATATGTGTGGATAGACACATGGGTGGACTCAGAGAGAGAGAGTTGCACCCTTGTGGTAGTTTGAATCACTTATATGGAGCATTTCTTCCAGGTTTCCTTCGGCCAATCATCTTGCTTTGCCTGGTCCTGAGTCCGTATTTGGTTTATCTCAGGGTACTCTCATGTGTGCGTGCACATCTCTTAGCCAAGATGAATTCTAGCAAAGAGCCCTATGGGTAGGTTGACATAACTCCCTTTTTGACTTCCAAGTAGCCTTTCTGCACATATGTAGTTGGGAAGTTCTCCTCGACCTCGAGAATGAGAAATATGTGGTCTCTTATCTGGAAAGGGCTTAGCTCCTCCTCCTCTTCATCTTGGAGCATCTGTCCACAGGGGACAAACTCCAGCTGCTCAGCCCGCGGCCCATCTATCTCCTGCCTCAAAACTAGGGGAGGCCTCTGGCCAATAGCCAACAAGGAACTGAGGCATCTGTCCAACCGTCTGGAGGAAATGAGTCTTGCCACCAACCACATGAATCAACTTGGGAAGCTGGGGATACTCCCTGGCTGAGCCTTGAGATGCCGCAGCCCTGGTGACACCTTGACTGTAACCTGTGTGACACTTTGAGGCAGAAACACCCAGCGAAGCTACGCCTGGATTCCTGCCCCCCCCACACGCTGTGAGATACTGTTTTAAGCCATGCAGTTTGGGGGTAATTTGGCAACAATAGGTAATAAATATGTACATGGTCTCCTAAATCATGCTGTTTTTGAAGCACTGAATCCAGACTCACCTCAAAACAAATTGTAAGAGGTGGTGTGACCCAAGGAGCTCTTCTGGAGAACTTGTTTAGGCCAAGCTTCCTCCAGTATGGTGGGCAAGTTCAAGTTCAGTAGTGCCATGTGGCCAGCTGGACAGAAGTTAGGTTCTAACAGCGACAGCCTAACTGTATAAAATGCAAACAGGGAGGACTCCGTTGTGGAGAACCACAGGTGACAGCCAAATGTTTCAACCTGTGCTGTTATATCTAGGATGTGCAGAGGGTTGCACTTGGAGAATCTGGGTGGCCTTCTCCACTCCAAATGGCAGTGAACCTGAGTATGTGCCGTGGATGCCAAGCCCCTATGGCTGGTGCCCCATATGGCTGCTGTGGACCAGAGGAATATCCTCAGGAATATCTCAGTCTTCTAGAATATCCGTGGGATGAAAAGTCAGACACGGGAGACTGTTACATCACAGAGTCTCACTGCAGGCATGATTAGGCTTAGAGATCCGGAGAGCATTCAGGTGGCCTAGCCACTCCCTGAAGCTATTTCACAGGGAGGGCATCTCCGTGAACCAAGACTCCTCAAAATCCTGTGTTTCCCAATAGATTCCACAGAACTATTAGGAGGTTCTCCTACTGGGAAGCAGGTCGACAGTCAGAGAATATGTCCCAAGAGGATAGTTTCTTGCTGCTGCAGCCCCCAGGGTGGAGTTTTCTCTAAGCATCCTTGAATACCAGGAACATGCTTGCTGGGCTCTTCAATTCAGGTCTCCATTCCCTGCTCCCTGAACTTTGGTCTCAGCTATAAAGCCCAAGTATCCAATGCCTTCCTATTAGGCACCCTCCTCTGCCTCACACCAGGTGTTTTCTTCTTCTTCATCTGTGTCCATCTGTAGGTCTACAGGTTGACAATATACAGTTGAAATACTTAAGTACAGTTTTATTGACACCAACGTCCTGTCCCCACAGAAAGAATTGTGAAGAAATGATACAACACAGGAGGGACTTTGCCTCTGTGCTTTCAAAAGCAGAATTCCTTAAGCTGCTATAGGTAACCTTTAGCTCAGGAGGCTGGTCCTTGTGGAAGGACAGATGAGAAATCTCACTTTCTCTGCCACACATGCTCCCACCCAGAATCCAGCAGCAGCCTGGGACAGGCAGGGCTCTGAGCCGACAGCAGGACAGGGTGCAGCCCAGCTGGCAGCCGTGATTGCTCTGTCTGCAGAGGATGAGGTGTTATCAGTCTCATTACAGGAAAAAGGCTATTAATGGAGAACTGTGCTTTTGGAGGGATGATGGGTAAGGGAAGAAAGAACTGAGCAAAGGGACAGCTATTGTGTCTGATTTTCAAGGTTACCTGATGAGATAGCACTGCAGCTCCCCTGTGGCCTGGAAAAGCAATTCCTTTCTGATGGCTTTATAATAAAGAAGAGAGACCCTTTTGTTAACAATAACTTGTATTTATCTCATGTCTTTCTTCAGAGAAATTGCAAGTGCTTCAGAGATTTTATCTTTATAAAAAGCTGATGAGTAGGTGTGAAGACCTCTGGTGAACTCAGCCCCTCTGTCCCTAATCCGATCCCTTTGCCAGCAGTCCTCTGACTTCCTTCTGGTGACGATGACTGACACGGGTGGGTGTGCGATCACCCTGGCAGTGCTGTAGACGAAGGGGCAGGGTAGCCCGCTTCCACCCAGGACCGTTCAGTATCTCTTGTTCACATGTGCCCTGTCCACAATCCCACTCCCGCAGTCTTAAATTAAAGGGACTTTATTCAAAGGAATTGAGAGTACTTCACAGAATTCAAGACCCATAAGAATGGCTGAACTTCACAAAGGTCTGGAACTGGGTCCTGGAAAGCCATCTTTCTCTGTCTCCCTCCCTCTCTCTGAGGTCACACAGTTCCCTGGGGCTCCCTGTCTCTGTGCACTTATTTCCTACTACTGTTTCTCTCTAGAGACCCCTTTCTCTGATTGTGTCTCTGGATGCATGTCCCCACGTGGCAGCCTTGACACTTGAGTTACCAGGTCCAGGACGGGCAGTTCCTTTAGTCTGGTTATCCTAGAAGAGGAAACCGATCGGGTCCCCTTGTTGCCTAGACTGGAGTCCACCCGGTCCAGTCATTTCTGGTGGTAGAAAGGGCTTCCTCCTCCAGGGTGTAGTAGGATTTGTGCCTTTGTATTTCCTTGCAGGTTGTTCCCTTTGCTTGGAATGACCTTGGCCTTGACTCCCCAGGGGATCCTCAGCCCACATGTATCCTTCTCTGAGAGGCCATCCCTCGCCACTTTCCTGGCCTCTTCCACCCCTACCTGCTCTGCACAACCTGTTGTTCCCTCTTCTCCATTGTTACTGTTTGCTTATTTGTGCCCTAGACTCTGTGTCCTTCTAGCATGCAAGTGCCTTGAGGGCAAGCCTTTTGTCTCTCTCCTTTGTGTATCTTGAAAGCTAGCAAAGTGCCCTTCAAACGCCTGTGAGTGAATGAATGCATGAAAAGCAATAGATCTCAAACAAAGGCTTTGTAATTTTTGTCTTTACGCTCATGTTTTATAGTAGCAAAAGAAATGATCCTCTTTTTTTTTTTTTTTTTTTGCATTACGTGGGCTTCTCACTGCCGTGGCCTCTCCCGTTGCGGAGCACAGGCTCCGGACGCGCAGGCCCAGCAGCCATGGCTCACGGGCCCAGCCGCTCTGCGGCATGTGGGATCTTCCCAGACCGGGGCACGAACCCGTGTCCCCTGCATCGGCAGGCGGACTCTCAACCACTGCGCCACCAGGGAAGCCCGATCCTCTTTTTAAATAAACACTTATGTTACGGTTGAATAAAGAGACTTGGGAATAAACTGCACTTGCCACTAGGTTCTTTCACTTTGGGGGATTAAGGGGAGGCCCCTGAGGCTGCAGCCACAGTGTGCAGCGTCCTGCTGTGTGGATCAGGAACTCTTTTCTTGCCAGCCCTCTTATGGCTACTGAAGTGTGGAGAATCAGCATTCGTGTCACGTACAGTCTTTCATTTTATTTTATGATAATGTATCTATAGATTCGTGATTATATTAGGTATGGCAGTGTTGATTTATGATCATGTGCCTCAAACATTTTCGTTCGTTAGGATCATTTTGCCTTAAAATTTGCAGCAGTACTAAACATGGCAAGATCACTCTATGACAGTAGGTGGGGTAGGGGAGGAGAGGTAGGCATGTAGGGTGGCAAAACTGAATCATCTGAAGAGTTTTCCAAATATCCCATCTCCCACCTTCACCTGACACCCATGCCGATCTTGTTCCCCAGGTGCCGCTTGCCACTTGCATCTCTTTGCTCATTGTTTCTGTCTCATTCTCCCAGGCTCTGGTGGAAACAGTGTGAAAGACAGAAAGGATGAGGAGAAGGGTGGGTGAGCTCTCTCCCTCTCCTCTTTTTTTCTTTCCTTTTTTTTTCTTTTTTTTTTTTTTGCGGTATGTGGGCCTCTCACCGTTGTGGCCTCTCCCATTGCAGAGCACAGGCTCTGGACGCGCAGGCTCAGTGGCCATGGCTCATGGGCCCAGCCGCTCCGCAGCATGTGGGATCTTCCCGGACCGGGGCACGAACCCGTGTCCCCTGCATCGGCAGGCGGACTCTCAACCACTGCGCCACCAGGGAAGCCCTCCCTCTCCTCTTTTTTTTTCAGCACTTTAAATACCCCTTGATCCCATGCTGGTAGAGCCTCTTCTTAAGTCTCCAAGTCTCCCATCCTCCTCCTTAGCAACAAGCCAGTATCTTTGCTGGTGTGTAGCAGCTGTGGAGCCTACATTGAGGTGTTTGGACATAAACACCTTTTTTTTTTTTAAATTAATTAATTTATTTTTGGCTGTGTTGGGTCTTCGTTGCTGTGAGGGCTTTCTCTAGTTGCGGCGAGCAGTGGCTGCTCTTCATTGCCGTGTACGGGCTTCTCACTGCGGTGGCTTCTCTCATTGTGGAGCACAGGCTCTAGGCACGCAGCCTTCAGTAGTTGTGGCGTGCAGGCTCAGTGGTTGTGGCTCGCGGGCTCTAGAGCACAGGCTCAGTAGTTGTGGTGCACGGGCCTAGTTGCTCCGCAGCATGTGGGATCTCCCCGGACCAGGGCTTGAACCCGTGTCCCCTGCATTGGCAGGTGGATTCTTAACCATTGCACCACCAGGGAAGCCCCGTGAACACCTTCTAATCCACTATTAAGTCCTTTAGTTTGTGTTCTTAACCATAATGAACTCTTCACATACTGATGTCAATTTAATACGCTGCTTCCCCAGGCAGGGTCTAGTCATTTAGCGTTAATTGATGATGACTTATTGCAAATGATATTACTGACTTACGGACACTCCTGAGTGACACGCACATTTTTCAGATGAAGCCATAACATTATTACTTAGCGTTCACATAGCACTTCACACGCTAAGGACGCCTGGTAATTGAGTTGGCTGCTTTGTCACTATTCCTCATGCTGATCCCGTCAGGCTAGTTAGTGAAGGTGTCTCTCATTGTATGTAAACTTGATGCACTGGGTTTTAAACTTGCCATGTTGCTGACATGGAGGAATGACATTTTATTGATCGCAGAGTCTGGGGCTCATCAGGTGTTCAGTGGCGACAGTACCTGTGAAGCACAAAACTGGAGGGTGGCTCCATCAGGCATTTTTAATACCCAGAAAGAACAAATGGGGGAGCTACTCTAGGGGGACGTGCCGTCAGATGTTTAGATATGAGAGGAGGTGAGGCAAGGTGTCAGCTAATGGTCAAGGGGACCTCTGAGATACAGACAAGGCCACAAAGGACAAATATGCCACTCAGGTGGACCATACTGCTCATAGATACGACCAAGGTCATAAGTTTTTGTTGTCAGAATTTCCAACCTATTTTATGGGTGGGGTTTTCAGTGGCAAACATCTTGGTTTCTATACAACCCAAATCATTTCGAGTCATTGGAAATTTGTTTTGTGCAGGAAATGTTAAAAAATCAATGTTGCTGGACCACATCTATACTGTTGAGTAGCGGAAGGAAACCCTCATGTTATTTTTTCCATCGTCAGGATTAAGGAAGTTCAAGAATAAGGAGATGGCCAACGAGCCAAGCCTCATAGAATGAGGCGGGAGAGACTGGAGAGAAATCTTTGGCCGTGCAATTCGGAATCCTTTTTCGTCTCCTCTCTACTCTCTGTCACCTGCCTACCAATGTTGCCCTTTTGTTCTGGACACATTATATAGTCTGAAATATTAAACACATCCATTTTGAAACAATATTTTGATCTCTAATAAATGATAAGGAGAGGGGAAATGAGATTCCCCTCTGGCCAGAAAAAGGGTAGTCTTTACTCTCCACGGGAGAAAGATAAGCCCAGTCGATTTGTGGAGATGGTCTCAGAATTAAATTATTTCTCCAGGAACTTTTATATTTAAAAAAATGCAACTTGTCTTTCTTAGAAGAAGCACTATTACCATCTTTCCTTTGTCCCTCTTCTGCGGCAAACTCCAGGACCTTAATTAATTCTTGCTCTTGATTTTATTGGTTCATTTCTGTCTTGTCCTTGTCTTGCTTGCCAACCCCACTTTAAAACAGAAATTGGCTCCCATAACAGACAACTAAGAATTCGTCTCAAGCTCAAGTATGAGTAGAACTCATATCAGAAGGTTTTATTTATTATTCCTTGACTCTTGTATCAAAACCTTTTGATGAAGCCCAAGCAAACCAGTGACACATTCAGATCAGCTTAGCAATTTGCACCTTCATGGAGGGCTTAGCAGAGCAGCTGATGTCTTAAAAAAAAATCCATTTACATCTGTCGGGAAATGCAACCTTATTTGTGTCTGGGACTGTGTCCCTGGGCCGGTAATGATGATAAATCAACTCAGGTCTCAAGCATGCTGGTAGTGCTCAAAACATCAGGTTCACCTGGGAGGGGAGGATGTGTCCTTGGGGGTGACCTCCACCTCTCTGGCCCAATCCCTTGCAGAAGCTTCTAGGTGGAGAAGAAGCAGACCCTCTGGGGTGGGGAGACAGTGTAGTAAATGGTCAGCAGAGGCAACCCTAGAGTCTAACTATCCGAAATTAACATTCTGACACTCCACTTTCTAGACATGTTGGCTTGGGTGAGTCACTTGACCTCTCTGAGCCTCAATTTTCTCACCAGGAAAATGGACATAATGGTATCAACCCTGTAAGGCTGTTGTAAAGATTAAATTAAATGAGATGATACACTTAAGGCACTTGCCACATGGTGAGCGCTTGCTCAGGGGTCACTTTTATCTTGATATGCAGAGCTAAAATTTGGCAAGAGAAACAGGCGGATATACAAGTAGAAGGCAGGACACCAGATATTCATGAACTGGACCTGGAAAAAGATTCACCTGCTGATATCTTGTTTGATACCCTTTGAAGCATGTGCATTAAATGTCCATGCCATCCGCATCCACTAGGTTCATGGGCAGAGTAATGAGACTCGTCTCCAGGCAGACCAGCCTGAGTGGGGCAGGGCTGTGGGCAGCAGAAGAGGCTGGGTAAGTTTTCTTGGGTCACCGGCTGGTTAGTGGTGGAGCTGGGATTTGTATCCAGGTTGTCTGACTCCAGAACCATGGTTCTCAACCTTGTCTGCCAATTAAAATCACCTAGAGAGCTACTAAATGTCCAGATGCCCGGGCAGGGCCCGAGCCCAATGAAACCAGAGCTTCTGGGGGTGGGACCCAGGCAGCAGTAGCTTTTAAAGGTCTCCAGATGGTGGCAGTGTGCAACAAGGCTGAGAAAAACTGCTCTAGACTAGGGCAGTGGTTTTCAGAGTGTGGTTCCCCAAGCCATCAGCATCCCCTGGGAAACTGGGAAAAATGCAAATTACTGTGCTCCACCCCAGACCTTCTGAATCAGAAACCATGGGGGTGAGGCCCAGCAATCTGCATTGTAACAGGCCCTGCAGGTGATTCTGATTCATACTCGTTTGAGAACCACTGCTCCAGAGCTGTGCTTCTCAAACAGCAGTGTGCCTATGAATCATGCTAAAGCAGAGATACAGATTCGGTAGGACAGGAGTGGGACCAGGGCTTTTGAATTGATGCAGATGCTGCTTGTACACGGATCACGTTTGAGGAGTGAGGGACCTCTCCTTCACTCAACAGGCTGCCTCCAGAGTCCCCAGACTGCCTGCATCAGAATCACCTGGGATATTTGTTAACATGCAAATGCCTTGGCCCTGCTCCAGACCTACTGAATTCTGATCTCTGAGGATAGGATCTGGCCGTGCACGTTTACACAAACACCAGGGTGATTTTTTAAAAGTCCTGGTAAGTTTGGGAACCTGTGTTCCCAAGGGCCCTGATCACGATTGGTACCTGTTCCTGTCCCAGCAAGTCTCTTTCAATCCCCAGGACCGGCCGGCCAGCCAGCTAGCCAGGCAGGGTCTGGACAGCAGGCAGTGGGTGCTATAGCTTAAAAAAAAAAAAAAAAGAAAGAAACCAGCAACAGAAGCCCTCAGGCTGCTGTCAGTGCCTCTCCAGCTGAGAACCACATCTTGCTGTGTCCACAGCCTACAGAGTGCAGGGCTGTATTAATCCCTTGGTCTCTGACACTGTCCTGTTTAGACACACCTTGGGTCCTGAGGCTAGAAATACAACTTCCCTTCCTCCTTTGGATGCAGGGTGACTGCCCGTTCTGCCCAGCCACCCCTCTGACACAGTGACCTTTGCCCAGCCCACAGGCCAGTAGGCTGGGAGCTGGCATGACCCCCGCCCCCCCGGATGTACTGTAGGCTGCCACCCCACATGTGGTAGCAGCTGCTTTAGCTTAATGAGCCCAGAACAACGGAAACCCAAAGAGCTGTTCCAGTTCACCCGGAGGAAGAATTATGTTCATGTGGGTAGTGTGCAGGCTTAGAAGCAAGCTCTTCAGAGGTAGACAGCCCTTACTCTGGGGCCATTTGGGCCGGTTCCCTCACAGGGCACACAAATGTCCTTAAACCCATGTTTGCATAAGCACTGCAGTCCTAAAACGCCGGGGTGGGCAGGGCTAGCTTTGGCCAGCACAGTGTACAGGAGGGGCTCGGGAATAACCCCACCTCAGCATCCCCATTCGTCTCTCCTGAAATATATCAGCATTTGTACCTAGCAAGGAGCTTGGAACTCCACCCTTGGCCGCTTATTCCTTTAGATCTCATGAGCTTCTTGATCACAGAATCCTCTCTGAAAATCGAAAACGTAAATATCCTGGAGTAGTTTCTTCCCCTCTGAAATGGGCAATCATCGTTTAGGCTGGAGTGAGGATTATGTAGTTAATATATGGAAAGAAGAACAGACGAAAGCCTGGTTCAGGGTAAAGGCTGTATAAGTGTTAGCTGCTATTATTGTTTTTAGTACCAGCTAAAGTAAAAAACGGATATCTTTTTTGGGGGAGCTTTTCATCTAGATCATTGCTAAACATGCCACCAGGTAGAAAGCCTGAGGCCTACAGTTCCCAAGCCATTCTGATCATTGAGAGGCCAGGTGCAGGGGTCGGTTGGGGGGGGATGATTAAATAACACAGGAACATCCCTTCCATCCCCAGGAGTGAGGAACTCTGATGCCTCTATCATCTAGAAAACAGAGCCTAACATAGTAACGTGACTTGTCTAGGAGTCTTATCTGGCAGGTGAACAGAAATGACTAGCTGTTTGACCTGAATTACAATGACCCCCTGCAGACTAGCCTCAGACACATCTGTAGGTTTGCAGGCAGCTTGATACTGCTTCAGGAGGCCCTTTATGATGTATCACAAGGCCCCCTCCTCCTCGTTCTGCTCTGGATGGAATAATAGCCATTAAAAAGCCATTTTTGAGGGTTCAGTCGAGGTCTCCTTAATAAAGTGCAGGAAACAGGAGGAGCAAGTTGCAGCCCCCAGGTGCGTCTGCAGTGAGGCTGGCCTTCCTGTATGACCCTTACCTGAACACAGAGGACCACAGGTCTCACCGGGTGGGCTTCTGCTCGCCTTTTGCAGGCTGGGAGGAAGGAGAGTATTCTCCACTTCCACCCCGCTCTCCAGTTTTATTTACGGGGAACCTGAGGCTCAGAGAGATCATGTGACTTACCTAAGGTCACTGATTGCATCCTGACTGATACAACTCATTCATAACATGGTTACAAGGACAGGATTTATTTCCTGTGCATCAATCCTGTCTACCAAAGCTTAGTGTAAGTACCTCGTGGGTGGACTTAGGGACTTCAAAGAGATTTGCTGATTGATTGAAATATTCCAGCATTGCTGTTTTGTTATATTTTCCTGATGTCATATATTTCTCTGTTGAGTGAGAGAGAAGAGGATGTGCACTGGGATATGGGGATATGGGGTATGAAGACTTTGGGTTTTTCCTGGAAATTGAAAAACTTGAGGTTTTGCTTTACTTTTTCCGATACAAGGCAGGCTCTGAGAAGGCCTAGAAGATTCCAGGACGGGTGGAACCTTGTTCTTCTGTCATCTCATGGGGCCCATCTCCTTGCTCCTCTCCAGTTTACCTCCATGGTTTCCTCCCAGGAGACAGGAGACAGGAGATAGGATCAGAGTCGGGGAAGGTGGAGAGGAAAGAGCCCAGGAGAACGGGGAGGGCAGTGAGTCATACTATGTGTTTAGAGAAAAATAAGATGCTGAAATAGATACCATTCATGAAACATTTTAGAATTTCCTGCCTGAACCCCAGAAGCATGACTGGGTGACCTTCTTGTGTCAGCAACAGGAGCCCAGGGTTTCCGTCAGAATTGTCTGCCTTAGAAGAATCCCTTCCACCAGTGTTCAGAGCCTCATGCACTCCAGCCCATTCGAGTGTGATCTGTTGGCCCACGGCCGCCATTTCCCTTTTGCCTTCCAGCCTCTCCCCTCTGCTTTCTTAGAGGGGGCTCTGCTTCAGGGCTTTATCTTCAGAGTTGTCTCCATCCTGAGCTAAAAGGGTGGGGATGGACGCTCCTCGAGGAAGAACTCTCTCTGGTCCTTGCTCAGCTACTTCAGGCTGTGAGGCGTGAGGACAGCAAGCCACGTATATGCCAAGGACACAGGACTGAATTGTGTTACGTTGCCCATGGCAACAGATTCTGAGGCTGCTTCTCCTCTGACTGGGTCACACCTGTGTTTGAGAACTATTGCACTTTCTTTAGTGTTTGAGAGTTTTTGGGTGTTCCCTCCCTGCACGTGAAGTGGTAATTTTCTTTTCTGGCCGTATTCACACACACACACACACGCACGCACGCACGCACGCACATGAGCAGTCACTTCCCGAGCCGTGGTTGACATATGAATATGTATCCTCAGCTGTTGATGTTGGAGGAACTTCTGGAACACTGCCTGGGAGTCTGAGTGTGAGGAATTGAGTTCTGGATCTCCAGGTCAATAAGGAAACTGAGGTACCACTGTGGAAATAATACCCAGTTGGAGTTGGAGACCTGGGTTCCCCCCTAGTTTTTTTTTAATATCTATCTATCTATCTATCTATCTATCTATTTATTTATTTATGGTTGTGTTGGGTCTTCCGTGCTGTGCGCAGGCTTTATCTCGTTGCATCGAGCGGGGGCTGCTCTTCATTGCGGTGCACAGTCTTCTCATTGCAGTGGCCTCTCGTTTCAGAGCACAGGCTCTAGGCACGCGGGTTTCAGTAGTTGTGGCATGCAGGCTCAGTAGTTGTGGCTTGCGGGCTCTAGAGCGCAGGCTCAGTAGTTGTGGCGCACGGGCTTAGTTGCTCCGTGGCATGTGGGATCTTCCCGGACCAGGGCTCGAACCCATGTCCCCTGCATTGGCAGGGGGACCCTTAACCACTGCACCACCAGGGAAGTTCCCCGCCCCCCCCAGTTTTGCTTCCTGTTAGCTATGGGCAAGTCATCTAATGTTGATAAGCCTCCCTTTCCTTATCTATTTCTTGGGGTAAAATACTTATCTCACAAGGTTACTGTGAGGATTAAATTACAGGAAATAAGATAATGGCTGTGGAAGTGTCTACAATGACTGATAAAAATGTGTTGATGAAGAATGGGTACAATTCGTGTACATGGTGCTGGGCATTACTGGGGAAATCTACAAAAGAAATAGAGGACATGGACCCTTTATTTAAAAAAATGTAAAATACATGTAACATAAAATTTACCATCTTAACCATTTTTAAGTGTATAGTTAAGTAGTGTTAAGTACATTTACCTTGTTGTACGTCTGATCTTACAGAACATTTTCATCTTGCAGAACTGAAACTCTACACCCCTTAAACAGCAGCTCCCCACTTCTCCCTCCCGAAGCCCTTGGCAACCACCATTCTACTCTCTGTTTCTATGAATCCAACTACTCTAGATACTTCATATAAGTGGAATTGTACAGTGTTTGTCTTTCCATGTCTGGCTTATTTCACTTATCATAATGTCTCAAGGTTCATCTGTGTTGTAGCAGGATTCAGAATTCCCTTCCTTTTTAAGGCTGAATAATATTCTAATGGCATGGACCTTTTAAAAATGTCTGGATAGGGCTTCCCTGGTGGCGCAGTGGTTGGGAGTCTGCCTGCCAATGCTGGGGGCACGCGTTCGTGCCCTGGTCCAGGAAGATCCCACATGCCGCAGAGCGGCTAGGCCCGTGAGCCATGGCCGCTGGGCCTGCGTGTCTGGAGCCTGTGCTCCGCAACGGGAGAGGCCACAATGGTGAGAGGCCCGCGTACCGCAAAAAATAAATAAATAAATAAAAATAAAAATGTCTGGATAACATGAAAAACAGCATATATGGAGAGCCATGAAAAATGACAAAGCAGCCTATTACACAAGGCACCCAAAGCACAACAATAGAAGAGTAGATCATTTCCAGGAGGCCCCTGTCCTTTCTGGGCCTGGCTTTGCATCTTAGGACTGAGCATCCCTAAATGACAGCATCAGGGTCAGGCTAGATATATTCATCAGAACCCTGTAGTTCAGGACAGCGATTCCCAAACAAGTGGTGAGGGAGAGTGGTGAACAATTTAAATTTGCCCCGAGTTTCCAGGAGTGAGCGGCAGTGGGAATGAGAGACAGAGAGAAGGGTCCGCGTCTGAAGTGGGGGCGGCCTTTTGGGACAGAGCTCTTAAATCTGTGAAGTTTGAGGCTAAATCCAGGTAGTTGGTGGCGGAATTGAATTGAATTGTTGGACACCTAATTGGTGTTGAAGAATCAGAATTGGTTGCTTTGGGGGAAAAATCCCTCAATGGCCTAATCCTTGAATTCTCACACCACAAACAAAAGCACTCCCTATGGAAGTTACTAGAATTGCAAGCTTCATGCTAAAGATAAAAACAGGCAACCACCAGAGGACTTGCTTGGTAAAACCATGCGTCCTAAGTGACAGCAGACATTACAGGTGACTTAGGAAGAATGGCTCAGTTTGGAGTGAGACTAGAATCAGAGCTGAGCTTGAAAGAAAATGAGCCATAAGTGGGAGAAGATATTTCCCTGCATGTAACCCATCAAGAATGAATATCCAGAATATACTTGGCTCTCCATACCCATGGGTTCCACATCCCTGGATTTAACCGACTGCAAATCAAAAATATTTTTAAAAATTCCAGAAAGTTCCAAAAAGTAAAACTTGAATTTACATCAGCAAGTATTTACATAGCATTTACATTGTATTTACAACTATTTACATAGCATTTGCATTGTATTCGGTATTAAAGTAATCTAGTGATAATTTAAAGTGTACAGGAGGATGTGTGTGGGCTATATTGCAAATATTACACCAGTTAATGTAAGGGACTTGAGCATCTGTGTAGGTTTTGGTATCTGCAGGGTGTCCTGGAACCAACCCCCGTGGATACTGAGGTACATGAAGTACTGAGGTACTCAGTACTGAGGTACTGAACAGTACATGAAGAATTCCACAAATCAGTAAGAAAAAGATAAGCCACTAAAAATGGTCAAAGGATAAAGAGGAAGCAATTCACAGATGAAGAGTTCTGAATAGCCAATAAATATATGAAAACTGTTCAACCTTACTAGTTTCCAGAGAGCAAAAAAACCCCACAGTGAGATGCCATTTCATATCCTTCAGTTTAGCAAAAAATTCAAAAGTTTGATATTATCAGCAAGAATGTGGGATAATGGAAACTCTCTTACAATGCTGGTGGTTACAGCCAATCGGCAGTATCTAGGAAAAATTAAGATATGCAGACTCTGTGTGTGATCCAGCAATTACACTCCTAAGGTGTGTGTCCTCTAGAGGCAGTCCTCTGTAGACAAGGAGATGTGTACAAAGGTGACTGTTTCAGCCTTGTTCATGGTGGTCTCCTAAGTAAGCAATTGCAGAATATTATAAATAGCATGAAGCTATTTCCATAAATTTAAAAAACATAAAATAATGCTACATACTTCTAAAGAAACATGTGTAGTAAGACTCAGATACATAGAGGAGAAGGATATACACCGATTTCAGTGAGTTGTCTCTTACAGGAAATGGGATAGGGTAGGGGTGAGGACTTTAACCATACCTGTCATGCTTTATTTCTCTTTGAAAATCTCAAGCAATTTGGAAAGGTTTAGCAGTTGTTGATTCTCTGTGGTGGATACATGGGTATTTGTCTTATTATTCCCTGTGATTTTTGTATGTTTGAAATATTTCATAGATGCATTCTTTTAAGTAAAAAAGGTAATGAAATCTTTCGTAATCTGGGCAAAAAAACCGGATTTTGTAATTACTTTATGTTCCTATTGCCTACATGTATATTGTTTCTTCCCCAAATCTGTGATTTAAGAAGCTTGCTTGGGACTAGGCAGAAAGGAGAGAGAGAGGTCTTAAAGCCCTGGCCACTGATCATGTAAGGGAGTGAAAAGTCAGCCAGTGCAGGTGGCCTGTCCACACCTTGCCTGGGAAACGGCCACTAAGCATCTGCTAGTATGCGTTCAGCAGCAGAAAACTGACTATGTCCTGCACACCTGACCATTCCACCATTGGGGATATCTTCAGGGTGAGTTTAGAGCTTTCTCCTACACAGGCTGGAAAGCTGAAGCTTTTTACTTTCTTGCTTCACCACAAGAACAATCATAGCACGGATGCCTCTTTGTCCAGATCTTGAACGGGAAGCTTTCCACATGTGTCACCATTTTGTTGATCCTTCTTTAGATGCTCTGAGATATGGCGGTGTGGCATCCAAAGATGAAGCAAGTGCTGTGAATGTGATCAGATTACAGCAGAGCACAGGGAGCCCGTAATTCACATGAACTGGATATTCTACTTTAGTATGTTTGCTTTAGCTCTTTAAATGGCCGCATCACATGATTGCCGCATATTAGGATTGTGATCAATGACTACCTAACTGCCTCTCTTGTGCCGCAAAATCCTTTTCACATAAATCGCTGCCAGGTCGCTATTCCCTCTGCAATCATTCTGCATTTGTGCAAGTGAATTTCAGAGACTGCTGCTGGGCTGTGCATTTATACTTGTTAAATGTTATCTTCTTGGCGTGGGCCGTGAATTCTAGGCTCGAGATCATGCTGAATTTTGATTATGTCATCTATGGCATGTGCTCTCCCCACCGGCTCGGTGTCGTCTGAATAATTGATTGACATATTTTCGAAGGGGGAGGGCCAAGGACAGAATCCTGTAGCAAAGCAGTGAAAACTTTTCTCTGGATTGACATGGAACCATTAATTAGCAATCTTTGGTTACAGCAGTTCAGTCGGCCATAAATCTGTCCAAAGTATTATCATCAGACGCTGTGGGAGTGCAAGAGACAGAGTGGTTAGGAAGACTCACTATTGTAAAGATGTCAGTTATCTCTAGATGAATCCATAAATTGAATGCAATTTAAGGCAAAATTCCAACAACTTTTTTTCATAGAACCTGGTAAGCTGATTCTAAAATTTATCTGGGAGAACAGAGGAAGGACCAGGAATACACAAGATAGTTTTGAGGAAAAAGAACAATTGGGGATATCAGTTTACCAGAAATCAAGGCTTATTACAAAATTTCCCAAGTGATTAGGGCAGTTTGGTTTTGGAATGGAAAAAGACAAAGAGATCAAAGGAACAGAAAAGAGAGCTCAGAAATAAAATCACAAATATATGGGAATTTGATATTTGACAAGGTACACTGCAAGTCTGTTAGGAATGCATAGGCTATTTTAAAAATGGCAATGGGAAATCTGGTAATCCATAATGGAAAAAATTCAATTTCCATTTCAAACCTATACTAAAATAGGTTCCAGGACCTTTAAAGACCTAAATGAGAGAAGGAAAACTTCAGAATATTGGGGGAGTCGGAAGGAAATATCCTCATGACCTTGGATGTAGGAAGGGTTTCTTAAACAAAATGCCAAAAGCATAACCAAAATGAGAAGTTTGATAGATTTGACTATATGAAAACTAAAAATACTCATGTATCAAAATACAAGTTAAAAGTCAAGTTACAGGCTTGGAAGAGATGTTTGTAGAGCTTATAAAAGATGAATAATTAGTAACCAGAATAATAAGAGAAATAATAAGAGAAAGCCTCTTACAAATCAATATGAAAAATACAAATAACGTAGCAGAAAAAAAGACAAAGGATATGACCAGAGAAGAGTTTTATTAAAAGGACATCTAAATGTCCAGTGAATACATGAGAAAATGCTCAACCTCATTAGTAAACCGGCAAATGCAAATTAAAAATCACAGTGAGATACATTTCTTTCTTTTTTTTTTTTTTTTTGGCGGTACGCGGGCCTCTCACTGTTGTGGCCTCTCCCGTTGCGGAGCACAGGCTCCGGACGCACAGGTTCAGCAGCCATGGCTCACGGGCCCAGCCTCTCCGCGGCATGTGGGATCTTCCCGGACCGGGGCACGAACCCGTGTCCCCTGCATCGGCAGGCGGACTCTCAACCACTGTGCCACCAGGGAAGCCCTGGTGAGATACATTTCTGCCCTGTCAGACTAACAAAATTTAGGAAATCTCATAATAGCAAGTATGGGTAAGAACGTGGAGCAAGGGAAGTCATCATATGTTGATGGAAGGTTTCATTGGTACAGTCTTGGAGAGAAAGTTTGGGAACAGCTAGTAAAACTGAAAATGCACATACCTTGTAGATACAGTGATTTCATTCCCAGGTGTGAATTCTAGAGAAACTCAATATCAAAGGCGGAATAAGGACATGAGAAGATAACTCACTATAAGAAAGACAATAAAATGTACTAAGTGAAACGCCAATATAAAGCACGATGTGTTGGCATAGAGTCTTATTGGACTAACAAAGCCATAGTTGATGCAGTATAGATTTTTGAACAGCCACTTTATTATGGGTGTCTATTGATGCTGGCAGTTGGAGCCAGTAGGTCAAGGGCCTTGGGACAGGCTAGAAACACATTGCCTAAAAATATGCCTTGGTTATCTCGTGCTTTGACATCCTGACAATAAAGAGGGAATATTTAGGGAGGAGCTGGAAGAATTAGATCGCTGCGGGCAAACATGCATTGTCTCTTAGAATACTTATGTGGTCACCTGGGGAAGAAGTTGATAACTCCTCTTGTTTGGGGCTTCTGTCTGACTGATGTTAGGTGCCTGATACAGAAAGAGAAGAATTGAAAGGGGCAGAGCTGCAGACCTTCAAAAGAGAACCCTCAGATAGGAACTGCCTTGCCCTGCTGGATGCATAGGGTGTGCAACCATTCTGGAGAGCCATCTCGCACTCTTTAGTTAAATTAAGAATGTATTTTCCATATGACCCAGCAATTTCATTCCCGGGCACGTATCCTGAAGAAGTTCTTTCATGGGTCCCTAGTGGCATGTGTGAGGATGCTCACAGCCCCATCGTTTCGAGGCGGTGGGGGGTCGGAGGAAGTCTGATCTGCCATCATCAGGGGAGTGCAGAGCCCAATGTGGCAGGTACTCCCCGTGGACTAGAAGCAGAGTGGCTAGAAACAGAGACTGGATATACCCACAGCAGCGTGGGAGGGTCTTAAACCCAGAGTGCTCATGAGAAGAGTTAAGAAAAAGGGAATGAGATCTATAGCACAGTAACATTCATATCAATGAGAAATGCATGCACACAAAACCGCAATGTGCATTTTCCAGGGACGTATACAAATCGAAGGAGTCACGTTAACACATTAAAATGGTTGCTTATGAGGGGGGTGAGAGAGACCACCCCCCACAAGAGTGACTCTGTGGGAATTTACTTCGACTGCCTTTCCATTCCATCATAATACCTTGCAATCCTCCCAGCTCCTGCTTAGATGTGCCGGTTTGACTCTTACACCCTTACTAGATTCAGCATCTCTTGCTTTACTCTCTCGGTGTCTAACCACGGCCACGCCCTGAACTTCACTCTGCTTTAACATCTTGCTATGGCTCTCTGAGTTTCTGACCACACTGTTCACCTTCTGGTCTTGCCTTCATTACTCCCATCTCAGCGCTGACAGCTTGTAGCGGTCTTGCTCTACTACGCGGCCATACGGGTCAACTGGTGTGTAGAAGATGGACCTGCTTGAGCTTGTGTGATGGATCCGTGGTGGCCAAATAAAGTCATGCTTGCCTCAATCTGTTGTCTCCCCAGACCATTTGTCTGCCCTCCACCCTCTCTTCCCCAGGCTTTTAGCTCTTGCTCTGGAGGACTTGGACCCTGTCTGTCTTTTCCTCTAACTCCAACACCGAATGCCTTTGATTTTCATTTAATACCTCGATACGTGCTGATAATATTTTAATATAAACTTCCTTTTACTTCAAAAACAAAGAGCTAAGTAATTTCATATCTATCGAAATACATGAGTTACTGGTGAGTGGATGAAAGAGGCTGGTACTCTAGGCCACACATACAATGACCCTTGTGTCATGAGCACTGTGCTCCATCCAACAGGGTGGGACAGCTTTCAGGAAGCTGGTGACATCAATTAAAGGCTCAGTGACCAAGGGGTTACCTGGAGGGCTTATAGTTAGTTAGAAGATACAAATGGCTGCCTTTTACCTGCCTTCAGTTGAGAATCAGTAATTTGGAACCACTGGTCTCCATGGCTCTTGGCCAAGGATACTTTCCATGTTTCTTGGACATGACACAGAGGAGGGTTGTACAAACACATGTGTATGGGATGGGTGGGTAGGTGAGGGTGTGTGCTGTCTATAAATTCCAGGACCAACAGAATGCCTGACCACATGTGTTCCTGGCACCTATTAGGCCTCTGTGTGAGCTGGCCAGCTTTCTAAAGGGCTTGGTGCCCGGCACAGCAGCACGACACGGGGAGTGGTAAGGACTTGCTTCAGTGCTTTATGACAGTCTGCTGTCTGTTCTCTAGGGGAGAGAGTCAGGCTGCTGGAAAATTGTCGTACCACCACCAGAAGTCCATATGAATAAGAATTGGCTCGGTGATGATGACCACAGTCAGTAGATGTGTGGAGGCGAATTAAACACCAGAGCTTGTGTCTGGGAGCCGCTCTGACTCAGCTGTGGTGATTACACCACGTGGCATAATGGCTTTGCTAACATGTAAATAGCCTCAGCCGTGAGTAAAAAGTGGGCTAAAACTCCATTAACATGATGCCAGGGCTGTGTTTTCAGAACCCACAGGATTTTGACAAAGGAAATATGACAAAGGGATTTGAGACTCTTGGATTTGAGAAACAGAGTGGGGAATCTATTATGGTTGTGAATATATTATAATTTCTCTAACTTTTTATGGCTTACCTAGAAAATAGTTCACAATATTGAGCTCAGGATTACTCTGGAAAACCCAAGCCATGTGGGCATTGTAGTATTATAGAACAGTTGATGTAAGATGTTTTGGGAGAGAGTGGTAATAGCAATGTATGAATGCCAGCAATAGACCAATAGTCTTCTGTTTGATGAGTCCAGTAAAACAATGGACCTTTTAGATACTGCTGATTCTCTTCGCAAAAGCAACCCAAGAAGAACAGATGCCAAGAAGAGATGGTTTGACTCAGGTGGGAGAGATGAATTAAATCTAGGGGGCAGGGACAGTAGAACATTGTAATGAGGAGGTGGTAGAGTGTAATGATTACAAATTCAGGCTGTTTGGGTTCATATCTAGACTTTGGCACTTAATTGTGTGATCTTGGACAAATCACTCAACTTCTCTTAAAAGAAGAGTAAAGAAAGAAAAGAAAAAAAAGAAAGAAAAATTTTCTTTTCTATAATAGATTTTATTAGTACCTTCCTCATAGGGTTGCTGAAAACATTAAATGAGATAATCCATGTAAGGTGTTTAGCATAGTGGCTGGAACATAGAAAGTACTAAATAAAGTTTGCTATTTTAATTGTATCAGTTTTAAACTCTCTCATTAGATACCTTAACACGTTAGGTATTTGTTTTTTCATCCAGTTGGACTCCTGGAGGAGTAAAACTCCAACCTCAGCAAAAATGGTCTCTAATAATGTTTTTCCCATTTAATTTAATTAAAATTTTTAAATTGAAGGATAGTTGATTTACAGTGTTTCAGGTATACAGCAAAGTGATTCAGTTTTAGATTCTTTTCCATTATAAGTTATTATAAGATATTGAATATAGTTCCCTGTGCTATATGGTAGGTCCTTGTTGTTTATCTATTTTATATATATTGGGTTGGCCAAAAAGTTTGTTGGAGTTTTCCCGGCCGTCAGAGGCTACGGAAAAACCCGAACGAACTTTTTGGACAGCCCAATAGTAGTGTGTATCTGTTAATCCCAAATTCCGAATTTATCCCTCCCCCTTCCCCTTCCCCTGGTCTATAATAATTAACTGAGAATTATATGGTAATGAGATTCAGATTCTTTTCCATTATAGGTTATTACAAGATATTGAATATAGTTCCCTGTGCTGTATGGTAGGTCTGTGTTGTTTACCTGTTTTACAGGTAGTAGTGTGTATCTGTTAATCCCCGTTTCCTAATTTATCCCTCCCCCACCCCTTCTCCCTGGTCTATAATAACTGAGAATTATGTCGTAATGACGTCATATGACCACATCTGTAAGCTGCACCTGAAAAAGCCCTTCCATTAAATTAGAGTTAAAAATAGCAGAGGGTTCGGTTCATGCAGTAGGATTTGTGGGGTTGAAGCTGAGGCGCTGGTGTGGTGGCAACCCCTGTTGCTGGTGACCATCCCTATTTTGTCCCCAGCCACATTGCCATTCATGCAGAGAATGCCCACCTTGCTTTGGCAGGGCTTAGGGCTGACCCAGTAGAGCATGAAAACAGCACATCCCTTAGAAAGGGCCTGTTGCTGTTGTGAAGCAGGATTCTTGAAAATGCTGGGAGGAGATGGGCACTGCCATGGCCTAAGGACCGCCTAACACATAATGTGGAGTCTGCAGAGGGGGAGGGACCATCTTGGGTCCCCTGTCGACCTCCCTCAGTGTCGAGGGTAAAGGATGCCTGCTGTCACTCCATCCCACTGGGGCAGACTAGAGATGCACAGGTCCCCACATGCAGCTCCAGCCCAGGGCTTGGTGGTAGATTATGGGCGCCCCAGAGTCCGGAACTCATCCTGTGATGATCTGAGGAGGGTCCGCCGTTCTGGCTTCCTAATCTCATACAGTCATGTGAAAGAATTGTCACATCTGTCAGCAGGAGTGGTCCTCTTGCCAGGCCCCTCTCATGGGAGGCTCCTGGAACAGGGGCCTGGTCACACAGCAGTCTGTAGGCATGAGTTCCAGAGCACCAGTGGGGAGGGGAGTCCATGTGGGTCCTGCTTCTGGCTCGGAGTGTCCTGGCCAGACTGCAATGCCGGCCCAAGTAGTCCCAGGCACCAGGCCCAGGTGGGCACTTAGAAAAATTTGAGGCAGTCACCCCAAAGTGGGGACCCCCTCAGGCACGGGGCCTGGGGGAAAAGTCTCTGCTTGCCCAGGACTACGTGAAGCACTGCCTGCTAGAGCGGGAAGGATCTGGCAGCGATGAGCTAGAGGTCAGAGACCTGGTTCTTGTCTTTGCTCTGCTGACGAGCAGCTTTGTGACCATGAGCACATCTACTGGAGGTCTCTGAGGGACTGGTTTCATGGGTGTGTGACTAACGCAGCAGCACAGAGCCCTGTGCCTGGAGTTGAATGCTCTGTGGCCCCCCTCTTGAAATGTGTAAGAAGTTTCTCTTTGAATTTGTGTTTTGTAAGTGAAGTCTGTGGGACAGTGGAGGGTGCCCTGGGGGCTTGGCTCCTACGTATTCGCATCTCCTGCCACCTCCTCACGTCCTTTCCTCTCTGGGACTGGTTCTCAGCTGCCTGCTTGCCCTCCAGCCCAGTGACCTCTGCTGCTGCCCTCTGCTCCTGATAGGGGTCTGGGTGTGGGCGCAGTGAGAGGTGCCATTGGGTGTGTCTACCCCCCAACACTGGGAGGGTCTGCCTTCATCCCATGAGTGTTTAATGCCCAAGGGAGTGTGACATTAAATAGCACATAAAAAACCAAGACAGGCCGAGAAAGAGACTGCAGAAGAACAGAAAATGGTGCTTTTCCTGCTCTTTGAGCAAAGGGTCTTGTACTTTCATTTTGCACTGGGCCCTGCATCTTGTGTAGCTGGTCTGTGTCTCTGAACCTCACCATCTTCTTTGTAAGAAGGTAGGGTTTGAATTAGATGATCTCTGAGGTACCGTCCACGGCTCATATTCCTTTGCTGAAGGAACATCCATGGCCAGTCACATTTCCCCAGAGGCAGTCTGTAGAGGCTAATTGGCCAGACCACAATTCCCAGGGTTCAAAGGTCTCTGGTATGTCAGTTTTTTTTATGAAGAGTTCTTTCTTTGTGTTTGCACCAGACAGAGTTAAAGAGGCAAGGAAGACTTTACTCGTGACTAATGCAATGGGGGAGAGAGATTGAACTTGACTCTGCTGAAACAAAAGGTGGAGACTTTTAAGCACTGGGATGGTGAACTAGTGGAAAAGTACTGGAGGACGTTAGTGGGGAGGGTGGTTAATGTGATTAGGACACCTGTGGTTGCTAGTTGTTGCTTCTTTTTTTTTTTGCGGTACGTGGGCCTCTCACTGTTGTGGCCTCTCCTGTTGCGGAGCACAGGCTCCGGACACACAGGCTCAGCGGCCATGGCTCACGGGCCCAGCCGCTCCGCGGCATGTGGGATCTTCCCGGACCGGGGCACGAACCCGTGTCCCCCACATCGGCAGGCGGACCCTCAACCACTGCGCCACCAGGGAAGCCCGCTAATTGTTGCTTCTGAAGGTAGTTGTCCCAAGGAGACTGGGAGAAAGGTGCCCGCTCTCTCTTTAGAAAATAGCATTTCAAAGGATGCCTCCCAGGCCCTTGAGAAAGACTTTCCTGGTTTGTAAAAGTGGCAGGTGGTTGGGAGACTTACATCTCAAAGGGGCAAGGAAAGAATGTACAGGTTTCTAGTTGAAAAGAGTTTACAAGTGTCCAGCATTTTCTAGAGTAAATGCTCTAAGAGAAGGGAGGTTGGGGTTGCATGCAAGAAGAAACCTGTCTGAAGTTTAGCCAAGCAGAGGGAACATTAAGGCTGTCTCAGACACGTGCTGTTGGAGGTGAGGGCTGTAGGGCGTGCTGCTCTAGCATCTTTTTAGGGGCAGTGGCTTTTCTCCCCCGACATTATGGAGCAGATGTACTGAGAGGTGGACCAAGCTCTGCGCCCCTCAGCAGGCCAGGGTTGTCCTCAGACCTCAGCCAGATCCTCCGTGGGTGCAAACATGGTTCCCTTATCTGTCTTGGCTTCTCCACGAATGGCCATCCATCTACCCTCTACCCTCAGCCCGTGGTTCTCTCTGACCCTTTCTGAATCACGAGTCCTCAGCTCCGGGGCCGCTCTCCCCTCCCGCAGGCCTCCCAAGAGGTTTGGCATGAGCAAGCTTTCATAAGTATTTATTGCAGGGATGAGAGCCTGATGCCCCGATGGGTCCTTGGCTGCCGGGAGCTGACAGAGGAGGTAGTTTGTATGCTAATGCCGTTGATTGCCTGCATCTTCTGAGGATTCTGCTTTAGGCTTTTTATCTGCCCCTGGAGAGAGACCCAGGAGTTGTTACCCATCTGCCCTCCCCTTTCCCTCCCCTCTGCCCCAGCCCCCCACCTGGTCTTCCCAGAGAGACCCATAAAATTGTATTCAACTCATTATGTCCCAGGCAAAGCCTGATCCTTCATTTCGAGAATAATAATCAAGTGTCCAGATTCAAATGTGGTGTCTGAGGCTGCGATGAAGGGCCTGATATGAGCTGCCTGGAGGGCAGGGCTTGGGGCTGGTGCTGGGGGAGGATGTGAGGGGTGTAAAGGGAGAGTCCAGGCTCCCACGGACCATTCTTTTCTCTGTGGGGAGGGAGGCAAAGCCTTGATTTTGCGCTGAGTGTTTATCCTGTGTCCCCCATTCTGAGCATTGGGAGGGCAGTGCTGTTGTCAGTGGAAGTGCACCTTGTCATGGTGACTGGACTGAGAGTCCCGGATGTTGTAGGATCAGGTGCTTAATTCAACGGGAGTCTGTTAAATTCAGCTTTGCTGTTTCACCCTAATTCAGTGGTTCATGGCCTTGGGGAGCATCCTCATTACTTGGGGAGCTGTAAAATTACAGATGCTTGGGTCACAGTTCCTGAGATTTGGATTTAATTGGTCCAGAGTTTGGCCTTAGCGTTGCGATTTCTAAATCTAACGTGCAGCCAAGGTGGTGAACCCCTACCCCACCCGAATGCTCCTGTATTAATTAGAAGTGGGAAATGGAATTGCCAAGCGGGAGAGCCGTTCCATTGTCTATGAGTTCTCTCCCTGGTAGAAAAGTCACTGTGGAGAGCAAAACCACTCCCAGAAAGGAGGGTAGCGTTCCTAGGAGAGGTGGGCTTTGTGGTAGTTAAGAACCCAGGCTCTGGTGTCACACGAACTTGGTTTATTTTCCTGGTTCCCCTGCTTTGGGCCTTGTGGCAGGGAGCAAGTCACTTTACCTAAGTTTCACCTTCATCATCTGTAAAACGGGGATAATACTAGCTACCCCCAAAGAGCTGTTGTGAGGGTTCAGGAACTGATAGAATGTATGTAAAGGAGCTGGTAGAGTGCTTACAGTGACTAAGTTTCTCTTTAAAAGTTAGTTGTTATTATCATAGTAAAACCTGGTGTCTTGGAGCTTGGATGGCCTGGTGTTCAACTCTCCTCTATGGGGTGATAATGAATAATGCTGCCTGATGATGCCCTTACTATTTGCTGAGCATGATTCTAAGCCCTTTACCTGTATTAACTGAGGCACCGAGAGGTTAAGCAACATGCCCAGGGCCACAGCTGATGAATGGGGTGGGCGGCAGGATTTAAAGCAGCCAGTCTGATTCCAGGGCTTGTCCATGACCACCACACTTTACAGCATCTCCAGCTACACAGGTCTTCCCACCACGTGGACCAGAACACCTGGGCATGGTCAGAGCCCCTCTCCCCTGGTCAGTGTTGGCAGAAGCCTTGAAGGAGGGACATGTTCACAGACATGTGATCCTGCGTGGAGAATCTAGAAAAGGAAGCATGGCTTTTTATGGCAGCATTCTGCCAAACCATTGATTAGATCACAGCCTTCGTTAGCTGCACGGCTATCCCGAGGATCGCTCTGGTCACCTTGATCAGACCTGGCTGTTTTCCAATCTCCAAGCTATCGCTCCAGGCATGGGCACGTATATAAGCAGATGGCCAGGCTCGTCTGCTTTCTGGCAATCTTCACGTGGCAAATTGACTTAGCAGATTTTTGATGCTGATATTTTAAATGCTAATAATCAGCTCTGCAGAAGATGGTTCCTGATAAGGGCCTCTCTGTGCTGGTTGCCCACAGTGATCAGCCCACCCTAGAGTGTTAATTTTAGGGTGCCTTGAATGCCCACCACCTCTAAAGTGTACTGAGAGAGAGTTTACCTACATCCCATCTTGTTTTTAAGGAAGTGTTTGAAAGTAAATTACCTTATAAACAATATAACACTCTTCTGGGAGGACAGTCTTTTCCTTGAACTTATTCCCAAATATTTGTATAGACATAAATGTAGACAGAAGCCCCACAGGCTCTGCAGAAAAGTGTGGCTAATTGAGATCCTTACAGGAGAGCTCCATGTAATCCACTTTATCAGAATTGCATGGAGCCTTTTTGCTATACCTGGGCCAGTTCACATTATTGGTCCAAGTTTGGTTCTACCAGAGCTGGCAGAGGAGATCAGAAAGATTCTTCATGCCAACACCCAAGCCTGTCCTCAGATCCCTCCTCCCTGCTCTCAGGGCCATTTGCAGAAGAGGGTGGATGAGGAGGACAGGGCTGGAGGAGGCCTCTGCTGAGATGGCCCCTGGGCCGGAGTGGGAGACCATGAGGAGAACTGAGCATGCACCTGCCCCTTGCCACTTTCCCCTCCACTTCTCACACTTGGCTTTATCACTGCATCTTCCAGCAATTATTCTAACTGAAAACTCTCTCCCTCGAAAGAGGCTTCTAGGATTTCAAGGAAGAGAGAAAGCCGGGGACTCCAGGACCGGCTGGGTGCTATCTTTATAGTTGACTTCTGTCCTTCTGTGCTTCTCTCTTTTCCTCTGTCATTTTGGTCATCCCTAACTCTTCCTTCCCAGCCCTCTGAGAGCTGAAGGCCAGCCCCTCATCCAAGGCACACCTGCAGGTAGCACAGAAGAAGGAACAAATATTTACGTAGAGCCCATCATGCACCAGGTGCTGCCAAAAGCTCCCTTGGGCATTATATTATTCCATAAACTCATTATAGGTGAGAAAAGCAAATCTCCAAGAGGTCTAAACATTCCCCCAAGGCAAACGGCTATTTTCAGTAGAGCCTGCATTCAAATGCAGGTCTTTGGGCTTCAAATCTAGTGCTCTTTTCCATTCACCACGTAGTCTCTGGGTTCTGGCTACTGATGTTAAACATTAGATGGTCCTCAGCGGATGCCTTCTGGTCTGGCTCCTCTACCCCACCTCTGTTCTATCCACCTGGGGCAACCTCCGTGGCTCCCCTACCCGTTAGCGTCCTTTCCCCTTGTGGCCCAAGGAGAAGGGATCCAGCAGGGAAAGCGTGGGGAAAGCTTGCTGTCCATCAGAGTTGGGGACCCTGGCTGGGACACTCACGGGGCCAGAGTATAATTGGCTGGGAACCTGGCAGTGCCCACTCCAGCCAGCGTGGTTCCCTGTCTGCCTCTTTTAGCTTTGCAGGGAATTCCAGGAACCCCAAGTAACAAATGACAGCAAATTAGGAGCTGAGTAACATAGCAACTGCAAATGTTATCAGTCAGGTGACCCTCAGAAGCTGGCTGCCACTCTAGGGGAGATTATTGTTTATCCAAGTAAATACCAAACCCTCACCATGGTGGTTCGTGTAGCAGAGAATGAAGAAGCTCTATCATTTCTGCCTAGGAGTACACAGAGCAGTGGAGGTTAGGGATTTTTACTCCTTTATTAAAAATTAAGGTGCTTTTGAGTGTGTATGTTTGTGTTTAATGGGTAGTGCTGACTTTTCAATGCAAGTCCTTTGTTCTTTTGTGGAGAAGCTGGTGTAGCAGAATTAGCACGGAACTGAGAGCTGGGCCCTGGGCTTTCATTCTGGTTCTACTGTGAGTAAGCTGTGTGACCTGGGACAAGTAACTTACCCTCTCTGGGCTTTAGGAAGGGGATTGGAGTAATAATGAAGGATGGTGTATTAGTCTGCCCAGGCTGCCATAACAAAATACCACACACTGGGTGGCTTAAACAACAGGGTTTTATTTTCTCTCAGTTCTGGAGGCTAGAAGCCCAAGGTCAAGGTTTGGTTTTCCTGAGGCATTTTTTCCTGGCTTGCAGATGGCTTCCTTCTCACTGTGTCCTCACGTGGCCTTTCCTCTGTGCATCTCTGGTGTCTCTTCCTCTTCTTTTTTTGCATTACGCGAGCCTCTCACTGCTGTGTCCTCTCCCGTTGCGGAGCACAGGCTCCGGACGCACAGGCTCAGCGGCCATGGCTCTCGGGCCCAGCCGCTCCGCGGCATGTGGGATCCTCCCAGACCGGGGCACGAACCCATGTTCCCTGCATTGGCAGGCGGACTCTCAACCACTGCGCCACCAGGGAAGCCCTCTTCCTCTTCTTATAAGGACACCAGTCATATTGGATCATTGGATCATATTGAGCCTCGTTTAATCTTAGTTACTTCCTTAAGGGCCCTATCTCCAAATATAGTCACGTTGGGGGTTTGGGTTTCAACACATGAAATTTGGGCAGACACAATCCAGCCCATAATAGATGGTTAGTGATTCTTTCACTCTTAAACTTCTAATCTCTTTTCTGAGGACTAGCAAAGCTCTCTTTCACTTACTCCGGAAAGCTGAAACAGGAACCAAGGATTTCCTTCCATCCCTGCAGGGACTCAGCACCTGTCTCGCTCTCCTGAGCTGGGACCCCACTCAGAGACTGGGGGCAGGTGGCCCGGCAGGCTGTAGGACACCTCCCTGGGGTACCACTTGCTCTGTGCTTGTCAACCTGCCCAGACCCCTCCCCAGGGTCCTCTGCTGCCCTCTCCTGCTGTCATTGTCACATGTATGTCTGACAGGGACCCTCAGAGCCTATTCTCCCAGGTCAGGTGTGGGCTCCTACCACTGCTTGCCACTTTGTAGCCGGAAATTTTCTGTCCTGGCCTCCCCTCGTCTGGGCACGGCGTGGGCCAGGAACACGCTCTTTTATGGACAGTTTTCAAAGCTGGGATCTGACCAGTAAGGGCTGGGATCAGGGATCTCCCTCTATCTCAAGAAGGGTGATGGCAGGAAGATCTCATTAACACCTTTCCACAAAGGGGAAAAATAATATTTCAGCGTGCTCCCTTTGTGTCTTCAAGCGGTGATAAGGTGCCACCAAAGTGCCAGTCTGAGCTGCGTTCAAATGAAGGATTATTCTGATAAGATGGCGAGAAGAGATGCTCGGGGGAAGGGGACCCTCTGGAGGGGGGGCGATGCTGGCTTAAGGTTATTAAACAGGAAATGCCTGGCCGCGGTGGATCAAGGGGAAATTACACATTCTGTCACATTTGCTTATTGAATCCCAGTTCTATTGAAGCTCGAAAGGGGAAGAAAAAAAATAACGCCACCCCCATCAACCTCCTTGTAGCTCTTATTAGATTTCACAGCCTTTCAATATGAAAATGCTAGTGCGGATGGCAAAATTCCTTGTCAGTTTTTAATATCAGTAAGGGATTGTGGTATTAGGCTTAAGGGGGTTGGAGGTGGGAGCGGGGAGGGGTACAGACAGTCCACAGAGCCCCCCGCGTACACAGCCGGAGCTGTCTTTGCTCCTTAGCGCTCGTTGCAAGCGCAGCAGCTCCTGTCCTCACACTTAGGAGGACACTGCCGAGGTGAGGGTGACCATCTCGGGGGGACCACATACCCCTCTGAGCTTCACAGCGAGAGCCACTGAAACCCACACTCAGGTTTAACCTCCCCTCAGACTCTGTCATCAGGTGCTGCTCTAACAAAGGACCCCAGGCTGGGTGGCTTAAACAACAGAAAACTATTGTCTCATGTCTGGAGGCCAGACATCCAAAATCAAGGTGTTGGCAGGGCCACACTCCCTCTGAAACCTGTAGGTGAGAATCTTTCCTCGACTCCTCTAGCTTCTGGTGTTTGCTGGCATTCTGCGGCCTGTAGATGTATCACTGTAACTGGTCTTTTGTCATCACATGCCTGTTTTCTGCCTCTGTGTCACTCTCCCCTTCTTAAAAGGACACCAGTCCTATTGGACTAAGGATCGCCTGACTCTAGTATCACCTAATCTTAATTAATTGCATGTGCAATGGGCTTATTTTCAAATAGGGTCACATTCCGATGTCCTGGGGGTTGGGACTCCAACAGAGCTTTTCTGGGGACACAGTTCAATCCCTAACAGGTGTCTTTGTTTGGATTCCCCGCAAAGCCAACCCTGAGACAAGCGGTATTTTGGCACAAGTAGTTTGTTTGGGGAATGATCCCAGGATGCAGGCGAGGGAGAGAAGGGGCATTAAAGAGTGGGTTGTCACTGTGGGTGATGGGGTCTCAGTCCCTCTGGAATTCTCTGAGAGGCCATGGAAATAGGCCTTGGAATTATCCCTGGGGGCAAGGAAGTGGGGTGCCTATTCCTCAGGTGAGGGTCACTTGGAAAGCATAAGCTCCTGGCACTTACACCTGCCTCAGAAGGGGCTGAGGAAGCTCCTGCAGGATGTTCTCAGCAGGGAGATGGAGAAGGCCTCGGCTGCCCAGGACTTGGCTCCAGGGGCCCCCAGGCAAGCTTGAAGGGACAAGGGCAGGGAAGGCTTTGGCAGGGGCTGCTCACCAGGACCGAATGAGCCTGGGCCAGAAGCTTAGTCATTTAAGCAGGTCAGCCTGATGTGACCTCTGTCCAGCTGGCAGGAGTGGATCCTTTCCTATTCGCTGTGACCAGGCTTGTTCTTCTGGGGCTGAGCTCCTGGCTGGTCTCCTGATAGATATCCTGGTTCTTCCAGGCTGGGGCTCCTGCCTGGACACCTGCTTCGCCTTTCTGGGAATAGCAGTCCTGTCCCCAGTCTCTGACTCTTTGAGTGTCAGGTAAAACTACTGTCCAACCCTGGTCCAGCCCAGGCCCGGAACAGGGTGGTCTCTCAGTGAATTGCCACCATGAGGTCTGTCTCCCACCTCTCTCTCCTGTCTTTTCCACCTTGTGGGGGACTGTTTCTGTCCACAACACAGATGACATCCATCTCTTTTCTCCTGGAGCCACCTACTTGATGAGCTCAGCCATTTAAGGATTTGGGGAGAATAGGGTACTAAAATCAAAGAGGTTGATTGAATTCGCAGATGCAGAACTTGCAGATATGGAGGGCTGACTGTATTTTATTTTTATTTATTTATTTTGGCCACACCACGCGGCTTGCAGGATCTTAGTTCCCCGACCAGGGGATTGGACCTGGGCCACGGCAGTGAAAGTGCCAGTCCCAACCACTGGACCACCAGGGAATTTCCTTTATTTTATTTTTTTAAAACCTCTTGTGCCTCAATTTCCTCTTTGGCCAGAAGAGGAGAATAACGTACCAAAAAGCCCAGCATCCTCCAGGGTTGCTATGACAATAAAATGAGATAACTTCTCTCCTCAGGAAAGTGGTCCTTCCCTGACATGTAAAGCCAAGTTATTGTGAAGTTGATAATGGGATAGAAAACTAATTGACCTAATTTGGAAGAAAGCTGTGGCAGGTGAGTGATCCAGGTAGCATGACGTGTCTACCTTGAACATATGAGGTGTTGAGACAGGTAGAGGGAGGTCTGGGCGAGGCTGGGGAGGAGTCTCTGCTTCCCATGGGCGGTGCCTGTCTGTCAGTTCTGCTGGTCGCCTGCCTTTCCTGAACACTCCGCTCCACCTGCCACCTCTGCCCCGGGGAGGGCTCCAGGGGCCCCTCCCCCGCCCCTCCCGGGAAATGCACACACAGCGTGTCAGTCACCCTGTTCTTTCCACCCTCAGCCCAGCCACAGCCTTAGCGTCAGAACCATCTCTGCATGCTCACTGCTAAGTCTGAGAGGGGCTGATGGAGGGGAGGGTCCTTCTGGGAGTGGAGTTTGTGAGATGGGAGTAGCAGTGAAGTGGGGGTGGTCCAGTAGTGATCCTCTGTCTCCTTTCTGAGAAATGGGGAGAATCCTGTGGAAACCAATCTGCTTTGACCTCATCATTTCATGCAGGCCTACTATTTTTCAGTGCCAGTGCCAGTAGAGGCTCATCCATCTGAATTAGTTCAAGTTGATTGAAACGGTTTTACACCAAGTCTTTTTTGATACATAATTTTTGCTGTAGTGTCAGCTTGAAAAACTAGGCTTTGGGGACAGATGTGAAACATCACCCTCCCAATTTCTTTTTTTTTCTCTCTTTGTAAATTGAAGTATAGTCGGGTTACCATGTTATATTAGTTTCAGGTATACAACATAGTGATTCAATATTTTTATACATTATACTCCATTGAACTTATTACAACATAATGGCTGTATTTCCCTGTGCTGTACAATATACCCTTGTTGCTTATTCATTTTATACATATTAGTTTGTGTCTCGCCGTCCCAATTTCTTGCTGAACAAACTGCTCACATCTGAGTGGGGCTCAGTTAAGGGCTGAGTGGAGCCCACTTACTTGGTGCCCTTGTGAGAAGCCCCTTCATGGAATTTGGACCTACGTCGTCAGCCTCATGGGAATGTCTGTCTGGCCTGGGGCAGGCAGGTCAACTGTGGAGGGTCTGAAGGTTATTCATGCACATGTCTGATCCCCCACTAGCTGGGAGCTCCTCAGGGACTAGACCTGTCCTTCTTGGTGTCCCGGGAATCCTGCACAGCATCTGGTCATGTCAGCACTTCCCGTATGTTAAGTGAGTCAAACCCTGCCTCTTGGCTCTGGAAACTGGAGGCCCCATTGAGGACCTGGGGGGAAGCCAGGTTGACAGCTGAGCAGCCCTCTCCCAGGAGCAGCCTTATAAATCTGTTCTCATTAGCAAGAGGCCCTGCGGGGAGGGGGCGAGAGTGAGTGGGTGTATGTGTGTCGGAGTGCTGGGGAGAGCTCTCCCATTAACCTGTCAGCGCCCCCTCTCATCTATGTTGTGTTGCTTCTGCTTCTGGGCAGGCTGGGTTTGCAAGTGGTGGCTTCTCAGGATCCTGGAGAAATCCTGACCCTGAACCCCAGTGTCCTGTGAACCCACACAGCGCCCTGTCCAGAAGGTCATGCGTCCCTTGCTCAGTTCCGTTTTCAGGTGCACTGATTGGCCTATGCCTTTTTGCGTAAGGGATAGAGGAAGAGCTGCAAAGGTCTGCCCATCTTTGGCGGCAGGTTTTCTTTGTTCTGAGCGCTCAGTTCGGGTCATAGCTGGTAGCCTCAGCTGCAGTTGACATTGGCCCTTGGCCTTTAGATCAAAGGACTTTTCTGCCAGACAAGTGAGAAATTAAAAAAAAAAAACTGCCTCTCCATCCCACTCAATGAAGTACAAGTTAGTGCCACAGATTCAGCATTCAGGACCTTGCAGGTATGAAGTCTCCAACATGGGAGCCTCCCTTCCCATCCACTCAGCCAGCTCTCAAGGTGTGTCCACTCCCAGCATGAGGCAGCCAGAGTGACAGGTGGGCTTCTGCTGCAGCTCTCGGAGGCTCAAGAGCCCACACCAATGCCCACCAACAGCATCCATGGTAAAACACGCTTGTTTCCTCCTCCCCATTTCCTAATTTCCTATTAAACTTGTATACCATTATGATAATAAAACATAGTTCCCTTTGTTGAAGGCCACACGACACTAGTTTAGGCATAGGAGGCAATAAGGGGACACAATAAAGAGCCAAGATGAAAAGAAAATACAAATGAAAGGGGGCTGATCTCAGGAGGGGGACGCTACTAAATGCTGTGCTAGAGCCTGAGCTTAGACTGGCATTATTAGCATCGTTATTGTTATGGTCTTAGCTTCAAAGTGTAAAAAAAACTTCATACCTCCATATTCATCCTTTAAAGATTTTTATTAACTGCAAAGGCAGTCTCAGCTCTTTTCCTTGGGGCCCAGATCTACACGAATTGTCTGATTGGCTCCAGCTGCAGTTGCTGGACAGGTGACCTGAAGGGGAAGCAAATGATGTGCAAGGCCCATGGGGGCCCATCTGCGGACTCGATGGCTGTGGAAGCACCAGGCTTCTTGCTAAGTACCCTTGACTTTGTACAATCACTGCCCAGGGTCTGCTCAGGGTCCCTGAAAGCTCCTCTGAGCAACAGAATGAACTACTCACAAAATACTCTGGAAATATTTTTGTTTTGAAGACAGCTTTGTTTGCCATCACTTGGAGAATAGCATTTTTTTTCCAGTTTTATTGAGATATATTGACATACGGCACTGTGTAAGTTTAAGGTGTACAGCATAATGATTTGACTTAACGTACACCATGAAATCATGACCACAGTTAGTTTAGTGAACATCCATCATCTCATATAGATGCAAAATTAAAGAAATCGGAAACAAATTTTTTTCCTTATGATGAGAAATCTTAGGTTTTACTCTGTTAACTTTCATATATAATGTACAGCAATGTTAATTATAGTTATCATGTTGTACGTTACATCCCTAATACTTATTTATCTTAAGATTGGAAGTTTGTACCTTTTTACTACCTTCATCCAGTTCCCCCTCCCCCACTCCCTGCCTCTGTAACCACAAATCTGATCTCTTTTTTCCTGTGAGTTTGTTTGTTTTGTTGTTTTTGAAGTATAATTGACCTGCAACACTATGTTAGTTCTTGGTACAGAACATAGTGATTCAATATTTCTATACATTTCAAAATGATCAACATGATAAGTCTAGTTACTATGAGAGTAGCATTATTTTTTAAAAATATTTATTTATTTATTTGGTTGCACGGGGTCTTAGTTGTGGCAGGTGGGCTACTTGGT
Organism: Hyperoodon ampullatus; assembly: GCF_949752795.1. Classification (NCBI taxonomy): domain Eukaryota; kingdom Metazoa; phylum Chordata; class Mammalia; order Artiodactyla; family Ziphiidae; genus Hyperoodon; species Hyperoodon ampullatus. The sequence continues at coordinate 88,069,288 of NC_136922.1, forward strand.
TGCGGCTCCAGGGCTCCTTAGCTGCAGCTCGCCAGCTCCTTAGTTGTGGCACGTGGGCTCCTTAGTTGTGGCCTGTGAACTTTTAGTTGTGACATGCATGTGGGATTTAGTTCCCTGACCAGGGATTGAACCCAGGCCCCCTGCATTGGGAGTGTGGAGTCTTATCCACTGCGCCACCAGGGAAGTCCCCGAGAATAGCATTTTTAATACTAAGAATATACAGGCAGATTGTTTCTGCTGGGACCTGAAAGGCACAGAGGAGTTGGAGAGAAGGGTCCCCACTAAAGACATGGACTTGAATCTTCCTGTCCTACTGGCATCAAGTCATGAAAGAGTCAAGTTCAAATCCAGCCCCCACCTCTGTGTTAAGTTGATACATTACAGAACTTATATAAGCCTTAGTTTCTTTTTCTGTAAAAAGTATGAGAATAATAATAGGTTGTTATAAAGATGAAAAGGGATTATATTTGAAACAATGCTTTGCACAGTGCTTAGCACATGGAAATCTCTCAATAGAATGTTAGATTTTATCATTACTGCCCTCCTGGTGTGAATTGATGCAAGTCCTTATAGCTCTCCTTCTTGTAAAATGAGGACAGCAATACCTGCCATAGAGAGTTGTTTGTATTAAGTGAACTAATGAAGTGAAATAAGGCATGAAATGAAGTAAATGATAAAATATCTAAAGTATCAGCCTTCACCAGGTGAATGGTGCAGCTTGACACCAAGATCCAGCATATGAGTTACCGTAATGAAATAGAAATGTACTGTTTGATCAAGCCTCTCATACATTTTCCTACAAAAACATAACTCTTTGTCAATATAACTACCAGTTCTTAATTATGAGATAAAACAAGGGGAACAATATAGAACAATATTAAGAGAAATAAAAATGTCTGTCTTCAAATTAAGTACCTTTTCATCTCATCCTCTTAGGCCATTAATTACCACTTTAACCTCATCTTGGTCTCCCTACTCAACTACAAGGAGAATACTTAACTTCCTTTTGGTGGTTCAAGTGCCAAAAATGTCCTCAGCCTGGTGCAGGGTTTTTTCAGAAAATCACTTCTAGCTCTTCTCCTGCTGATCCGTCTAATAACCCTACTTAAGTTTTATCGGAGGAGGCAAAGTGTTAAGTGTTTCATCACTTCTTTAATTAGTTCTAGAGGATAATAACAGCTTCTTGACAAAAATAAACCATTTTACAAAAAAAATTTCTTTAAGTTTTGCTCCTAGAATATGTCCTATTTCTCTTTCTGTCTATCTAACTATCTAATTTAGAGTGGTGCTAGAATATAATATAATAATAATAGCAGCCAACATTTTGGTGAGCACTTACGTATGGGCAGTTAGTTTTCTAAGCATTTTACATTTTAAATCTTATTTAATGATGACAAAAATCCTGTGAGGTAGGTTGCTACTACTCCCCTTTTAAAGATGAGGATACCGAGGCTCAAAGAGTTGAAGTAGCTTGTTCAAGGTCCTTGCAGAGCCAGGATTTCAATGTGGGTGGCGTCGCTCAGAACCTGTCCTTAACCACTGGGCAGTGATGTCAGGCACTGTACATGCATCCAGACATAAATAGAAAAGGTTAGTTATAGCCTGCCAGTAAGGATGCCCAGAACCTTATAGCTGAGAAGTGGCAACCAAGTCCGTGCCCCACGATGCCCCCCCAGATCAAGTCCGGTGAGGGATGCTTGCGTTCGAATCCGGCTCTCCCAGTCCGCCCCTGTGCTCTGTCCCTGAGCTCTGCCCTCTCCCCGCACCCGGCCTCTGCCTTCCCTTGGTTGCTCCCACACACTGCAAGCAGAAAAAAAATCCCTCAAAGGCTGAGTTTTTGCGCTTATGACAGGGCTTTCCCAGGCAACTTTTTTTCTCTTTCTTTACCAGCATGTCTTTTACATTAATGGAAATTTTGGAAAATCATGCCTCTCTGCCAATTATAAAAAGGTCTTTGATTTTTTTTAAGTGTTTGTCCCAGAGACTTGTGAAAGGAACCCATTTTTTCCCCTTCAGAATAGTTTTCCTATGAGAACAATACAGGAGAGCTTGAAAACAGTTATTCCATGCACGCTAATTAAAAGACTTGTTTGTTTGTTTTCAAATAACAGAAATCAGTGCTGGCTGGTTTAAGCAAAAGGGGAATTTTTTGCAGGGATAATAGGAAATCTCATGGCTCAAATAAACATGTTAAAGAACCGAGACCAGAAAGGGGAAAAACCTGGGGTGTGTCTGGAGACCCCACGAGGGTCCTGGACCTCCTCCCTCCCCCTGGTCACTGCTATTGTGTAAGTCAGTGCCCGCCTTTCCCTGCTGGGGATCTGAATACCCCATAAGATGAATCCCCAGTGGGAAGAGAATGTAATTGGCCTAGGTATACTTCCAGGTCTACAAATGGATGCGTCGGCCGTGGCCAGGAGCAGGGTCAAATCTCTATGTTCCAGGATGACACCCAGACAAGGGAGGATCACTCTGAGTGGGTCACCACCCCTTTGCATTTGCGCCATTGTGGTTTCTTTACTTTGCCTTTATGACGAATCACATGGCCCAAGATGTACAGCCTATTGGAGAGCTTGTCCCGGGGAGAAGAGACAGAGAAGGTCACCGGAGCCTAGAAAGCCTTTTCTGTCCTCTTTCTTCTTTAGGCTACCCCTACCATAGGGAGAACTCGACAGTCCAAAATCCGCTGTGTTCAGAGCAAGCAGTATTGGCCACTGCATATCTCCGTGTTGTCTTCAGGTAGTTTGGTACCAAGCTAACTGAGGCCAGGTCTGCCTTCCCGCATCAGCAGGTGGAGCTGTGTGCACCTGACTTCCTCAGCCTCCATACTCTCCAGGTGCCCCCCAGCCAGCATTCCCAGCGACTCTTGTGAATAGCTGGTACCCAAACTGAGAGCATTTGGCACCCAAATTCAGGCAGGTTCTAACTGACTTCTAAGGTCCCTGTCATGCTTGCCCCATTAAAGGAGAACCTCAGGGTGTGGGTCCTTCTGCTGATGCACAGTCCTGCCCTGTATCAGTCTGCAGCCCAGCCCCAGCATTGCCTCTGTGCAAGATGCTCAGAGAATGCAGGACCCATGCAAGACCGGGCCTTCTTCCATGAGCTCCAGGCGACACCAAGCAACACTGGCTGGTGCTCACCTCAAGCCTTTGGCTCGACCCTACGTCCAAGGTAGTGTGTTAAACTTAGCCCAAGCCTGGAGTGTGGGGGAATTATTAAGGGAAAGGGGCATCAATAATTCCAAGTGGCCGCAACGCTCAGTTCCGGGTGGAGCCTGAGTTCTCAGTCCGGTAGGGCTTTAGGAGATGATGCAAATGAGTACTGAATCCAGGAGCCAATCTGGGGGCTTCCATAGCCTGGGAGAAACTGCCCTTGTTGCCCCAGGTCTGTGAGTAAACTTAGCACTTAAGTCACTCCTGTAAATTCTTCATATGCAGAGGTGTAATGATATCTACCCCATCCTGGAGAGGTTTTATGAGCTGAAAAACAAAAGTCAGAAGTGCTGTCTGTTTTGAGTTCTTGTTGGTTTGAGGAAACTGAGTCATGGAGCTGTTCCCCAGGCTGGCTCTGAATGTGGAGGAATGGATTCAGGCCGTGGAATACAGCAGTAGAGATGGGACAATGAACTGTCCCCACAGTCCCTTTGCTGTCCTTTGTAGTTAAAGGTGACTGTGACTTCTGCTAACTTTTCTCAGGATAACAGATTTCTCTGAGCAGAACTGTAGCCATAATAACTTAGCAGGCTCCACTGGATCAATAACTCTGAAATCTAAGGGCCATTCAGTTGCTAAAGGCTTTTTATTTAGTCTTTGTGTTTGGTATTAATGTTATCCCCATGGCATCTAAATGGCAGAGCTATTTATGGATTGGAAGTCAATCTGACAGTGTGACTTCTGGCCATCCATCATGGGTAGGAGAGAAAAATCCAGGTGAACAAAACTCCTAGGGTAAGCAGGACAGATGGGGATGTTTAATGCTTGCTGATGCCATGAATTCTACCTAATTTCTTTGTAAGCAATAGTAGTAAAGGGCAATAGAGAAAGAGCATCATTCTTTGAAAATAATAGAGATCCAGTACTCAACTTTGGATCTGAGTTAATAACATCCACAGAATCTAAGTTACTGTAAAGACCACACTGTGATGTGTACTGGTACTTGTCAACCTTTTTTTAATTTTGAGTATGTGGATTCTTTTAATTGAAAAAAAAAGAAAAAAGGCCTCACCGTGGGAGTAGCTGTACTCTGAGTGCTCACTGATTGAGAAAACATATAGTTACTATAGGGGACACTGTATTTAGCACCAGTTTTCAAAGAGTTTGTAGTTAATTCATTAAAAGAGCACACTTGAGAAACAGTGCATATCTGATTGAGACATAATTTTTCTTCGGTCTTTGGACTCAACATATACATGGCTGCTAATGACAGCAACACACCTAACACTTTTTTGAGTGCTTGCGTTGCCCCAGACACCATTCTAGGCATGTTAAAGACATCATCTCATTTACTCCTCAAGACAACTCTGGGAGGTAGGTAGCAAACACTATTCTTGTTTTACAGATGAGGAAACTGAGGATCACAGATGCCAAGTAACCTGCTCTAGGTCATTTAGCTGGAAAGTGATGGTACAAACACTGGTCCCTCGGTTATCTAACACTATTGTCCAGTATTATCAATATCATCAGCTGTGGTCTTTGAGACTCTTCTATTTATTTATTTTTTTATTGACGTGTAGTTGATTTTAAATGTTGTGTTAATTTCTGTTTCTCTTGTACAGAAAAGTGATTCAGGTATATATATATGCATTCTTTTTTAAAAATTCTTTTCCATTACGGTTTATCCCAGGAGATTGGATATAGTTCCCTGTGCTATACATTAGGACCTTGTTGTTTATGCATTCTAAATGTAATAGTTTGCATCTGCTAACCCCAAATTCCCAGTCCACCCCTCTCCCTCCTCCGTGGCAACAACATGTCTGTTCTCTAGGTCCATTAAGTCTGTTTCTGTTTCAGAGATAGGTTCATTTGTGTGATATTTTAGATTCCACATATAAGTGATATGATATGGTATTTGTCTTTCCCTTTCTGACTTACTTCACTTAGTATGATAATCTCTAGTTGCATCCATGTTGCTGCAAATGACAATATTTTGTTCTTTTTTATGGCTGAGTAGTATTCTATTGTATATATGTACCACATCTTCTTTATCCATTCCTCTGTTGATGGACATTTAGGTTGTTTCCTTATCTTGGCTATTGTAAATAGTGCTGCTGTGAACATAGGGGTGCATGTATCTTTTTGAATTAGAGTTTTGTCTGGATATATGCCCAGGAGTGGGATTGCTGGATCATATGGTAATTCTATTTTTAGTTTTCTGAGGAACCTCCATACTGTTTTCCATAGTGGTTGCACCAACTTACATTCCCACCAGCAGTGTAGGAGGGTTCCCTTTTCTCCACACCCTCTCCAGCATTTGTTATTTGTAGACTTTTTAATGATGGCCATTCTGACCGGTGTGTAGTGATACCTCATTGTAGTTTTGACTTGCATTTCTCTAATAATTAGCAATGTTGAACATCTTTTCATGTGCCTGTTGGCCATCTGTATGTCTTCTTTGGAGAAATGTTAGACTCTTCTAATACAGAGCCTTCCAAAGGGATAATGTGGAGGTCGGGTGGTGGGTAAGAGTTCTGATGCTTGGCTTAGCATCTTTTGAAGTCTGCCTCCCAGGTAGGAGCATGTGCCAACCTCTCTTGACTGCACATCCTACTTTATTCTCTTCTCCTCTGTCTTCTTCCTTGATCATTTCCACTGGCTTTTACAAGTGCACATTCTGGAGGGAGAGAGATGACTGGTCATAGTCAGGTGGGGGGGCACAGAGGGTTGAAGGAGTATCAGGGATTTGGATGGAGTGTTGTCTCTCTGAATCTTACTTTTCGCTATCCCGCTCCTACAAGGTTCCTGATGGAGGAAAGGTGTTCACAGGAACAGTAGTCAAATGGGAAAACATACCATTTTAGTAGCGGCTTGGCAAAGCTCCTGATTACTCCAAAGGCAGGCCTCCTCTGAAAAAAATGCAGTTTGGAAAATATGAGATTGGACAAGAGGCCCGAGTTTGGCTTCCTCTTCCCTGTTCCTTGAACCTAAAATAGAAAACATTCTGTAGAAAATTCTGAGACTGCTCTTTTTTAAAGCCAATCTCATGAAGCATGAATGGCTGGGTTGTTTTTGTATGTGAGCATCTACTATATTTGTCTTGATTTCTTTTCTGGCAAGGGCTCTGCCATTTCCTTTGGGAAACTTCCTCTCTTCCATTTCTTGTCCTTCTGGTAGAGGCTGCTAATTCCAGTATCTGTGTCTCCCCCATCGTGGATGCATTGATTGAGCCAATAAATATGGATGTGGCTCAAGCAAGGCTGGTCTATGGACCGGGAGAAGGAAGTCTTTCTCCTTCTTGAATGTCACCCGTGGAAGTTGTGTAAGATGGGGCCATCTGGGCCCCTATCCATTCCATGTAAGAACACGTGCAGTAGGAAAGAACTTGGAGTCAACACGCAGAGAGGAGCGGAGTTGAGAGATGAAAGGATTGGAGAGAGAGAACGAGCAAGCTGGACTGGGAGTTAGAAAATCTGAATTCTTGCTACTGACAAGCATAGGATTCTCTGTAAGGCTCTTAGAATTCTCTCGAAGCCTCAGTTTTCTCATCTGGAAAGTGAGAGAGTTGGATCCAGTATCCATTCCCTTCCATCTGGCTATTCACTGCAGAGCCTGTGAACACTCTCAGCAGAGGCTGCATCTTTTCTTGGAGCCTTTGATCCCATGCAGTACTCACCTTAGCCTTCTTCTCAGACAATTCCATCCACCCTTCCCCTCCTTTCCCCTCCTCTGCCGACTGCTTAGATGAAAGAGCACCTGCTTGTTTTGGAAACGGGAATGAAAGCAAGGGTTTCTTTGCAAACTTTTTTTTTTTGCCATCAGAGCAAACACTGGGCTTGAGGCGCTGTGGGCTCAGGAACATTTAAATAGCCTCCACGCCTTGCTGTCCTCTGTGGCCCACCATGGGACCACCTTGCCCTCACCTTGCCCAAGACCCGAGCTGCCCTTGAAGAGTTTCTAATGACCCCACCCTATTTTCTGAAGTCCACTTCATTGCAGTCCACGCAGAGCAGGGTCCCAGGGCTTTGATGGCCACGGCTCTAAAAGGTACCTTCTAATTTAAACGTTCAGGCTGGGAGCTGAGTGGTTCAGTCTCTTTGGCCTTTGACTTCTTCCTCTAAACAGGAACAAGCCAGATTTCCCAGGAAGGATCTTGTGCCTCTGCAGAAGTTGCAGAGGAATGAAGGGGTTTTTTGGTTGAGGTGAGCAAGCGTGAATTTAGAGGGTCCATGTAGGTGGTGGCTTTCTATGGACGTCTGGTGGACCGAACACATCCTTGGGAGTTGGGACATGAGTTCTAGTCACAGACCCCTCTTTCCCTCCTGAGTGACCTTGGCCGACCATTCATTTAACCTCTGTGAGCCTCAGCTGCCTCAGTAGTAACTCAGGACAGTAAGTCTCACGGGACATTATTGTGACAAATGAGATAATGTGTGTCATTGCTGGCACTTCTAGCTTTCTTAGGGATACTGTGAAGATGACATGAGCTAACCGACACGAAAGCCATTTGAGAGTTGGCAGGGCTGGGGCAGGCCAGTGACTGAGAGGGGCCAGCGCGTCTGGTTGAGCAGAACCCGGGAACGTGGCCATCTACGGATAGGAACTCCCCCTTCTCGGCCCTTCTTAAGCTCTGGAGGTTGGATGTGCTGGCCTTGCTGAAGTTGGGGTAGTTGGATTTGGGCAGAGAAGTGAAGATGCAGGGGATGGTGTTCTCCTCCTGTCACAGCCTTCTTCTCTCCCCATGTCCCAGGCAGGGAATAGCTACAGCCCCAGTGCCTCCTTGCTCAGCGCTCAAAGTCAAGCGGTGTTTTATGACAGAGGCAGATGAGCACGTCTAAATATTTAACTGGCGGATCGATCTGTGGTGACGAGGAGAAGCATTAAAAAAAAAAAAAAAAAAAGACGAGACATTCCAGTGACGTCTTCATGACTGGCAGCGTGCCACGGGGACGGGGCCGGGCTCTCTCTGGGATATTTTGTTCTGAAGCAACTCAGAAGGGGAGAGAGCAATAAGTCAAACACACACTGGCCTAGAAGTCCTGCCTCTGGCTGGTAACTAGAGCCGGTGTGCTTGGAGCAGTGGTGGGTAGACAGGAGACCAAGGCCAGGGAGCTCCAGAGCCTGAGCCAGCTCCACTGCGTGCAGAGCCCCTGTAGTCGTTTGTGCCCTGATGGAGTGTGGATAGAGAGGCGATGTCAGGTGGGAGGAAAGAGGATGTGCAAAGTGTAAATCCAAACGAGTAACTGTATTCCCCACACTCGCTGTGAGGCAGCGCTGGGCTTGCTGGTGAGATGGTGGCTGTCTCTGCCCCACTGACCCAACCGTGTCACCCTCCAACAGGACACGGTGGATCCGGCTGTGACTGAGGCAGGTGGCGTCACCAGGCTGGCCAGGCAGTGGTGTTACGAAGAAGTGGGGTGGGGGTCAGGCTTTATTTTAGTAGAACCGCAAGCGCAGACATGTTCTTCAGAAGTGCAGTACTGGATGGTACAGCATGGAGGAGGCAGCTTGTCATCAACTCCGATCGTCCTAAAGCGAAGGCAGCAAGAGGACTGATAGATAATGCTTTCCACTGTGTGCTAGACCCTTTGCTAGAAAGTTAACATGCTTAGTTATACCTTAAAGTAACTCTGAAAGAGACAGAATGGTGAAGTGGATGTATGAATCCACGCACACCTATAAACACAAGCACACACAGACACACATACATACACACATACATATAAACATACATATACACAGATATAAACATTCATGCACACATATACATACACAAACATACACATTTATATAAACACACACATATATACATATGTGTATATATTATATATATGTTACATATATATAATATGTATAATGTGCCAGTCATTTATTCTCTCTCTGTTTCCCTCACCTTTAATATGGAAATGCCTATATCTGCTCATTCATATACTTAATTTTTTTTTTTTTACACTCTCTAAAAGTTCATTCCTTTTCAGTGACACAAACTGTATCTAATACTCACCAATTGGGAGGTTCCAGCAGGGAAAGCTGCTAAGAACAGACCCTTGACCTGGGAAAAGCCCCCCGTGCAACCAGAGAAAACCCAAATCAGCCACCTGCTGGCCACTGGGCAACACGTGATCCTGCCGTGATGCTTGGCATCCTCACGTTAAAGTTGTAAGAGCATCAGCCACATGCAGATGTGTACAGATGCCTTTATACTTCCCTGTTCACCACTGTCTTCAGGGCCTCGAGCAGTGCCTGGCATGAGTAGACACTCAATAAATCTTTGTTGAATGAATGAATTCGGGGAAGTAGATGTTTCCGTCTTACAGGCGAGGGAGGGGAGGTTAGGTCCAATGAGTTCCGCGGAGTCACAGAGTAGGCGAGTGGCAGAGTGAAGCTGCTGCATCTCACCCCCGAGCGAGTGCCCTTGGCTACTAGGCCTGAACAGAAAGAGCAGACTGTTTCGTCTCAGGCTGGTTTAATACTCTTAGCACTGCAGCCATTGTTTTCTGAAGTTCTCTTCATCTGTGAAATTCTTAGAAATGCTCCCTGAGCTTTAGGGATTTCCTTCATGTTGTTTTCCTCTCTCCTTCTAAGCAAAATGCAAAGTCAACTTTTAACGACATTGGAGGAGAAGCAGGTCCCGTGGCCCCGTGGCCCCACATGCATGTGCCTGCGTGTGTGCGCGCACTTGGGCACGCGTGCTTCTGCACACATGCTTGAGATGCTGAGAACGCTGGTCTTGTTTGCTCCCAAACATGTCAGCTCCACAATTTGGTAATTAGGGAGGATGCTAATGTTCTATGATTGGAAAATGTCACCCTGCGTGACTAATTTGCCAACAGGGCCTAATTGAAGTTGGCGTCATCTGTGGCTCCTCTAAGTCTCTCTTCCGAGGTGTGGAGGCAGCGGTGGTGGCGGTGGCAGTGAGCCAGGGCTGGGCCAGCAGACGGCGATTTATTGCCCCTCATTTCTCAACAGTTCTGAAGGGTCAGATGGGACATCAGCTGTGGTTGGGTTGGGCTTGGCCATAAAGGAAAAGTCTGGGCCTGGATTAACCCATGTGGCAGGTGGCACTCAATAAATAGCTGGGCTTTCTCCAGGGAGGACTTTTTTTTTTTGAGCCAGGGGGTGGGGGGATCGTTTGTGTGGGGCAAACGTCAGAGAGTAGCAGGGCACAAAGCAGCCTAAGGCAGAGTGCAAGTCCTGGGGAGTGTGTTCCCATGATCCTCCTGCCTTGGGGATGGATGTGATGGTAGATCCTGGGGACCCAAGGCTTACCTGACAGCATCCCCGTCCTCAAGGGCTCACTCTCTAGCAGGGAACACCAAAGGCAAATAAATATTGATAATGCTGGGTGATGATTGCTAGGGCCAGTAGGACAGAAAAGTGCCTGCTACCTGGTCTTGTGCTATCTATTGTTAATCTAAACTTCGCTGGTACCCACCTTGTCTTGCTCTAACTTATATCTCATACGCCTCTCACCCCCTTTCTGCCATGTGAGGACATAAGGAGAAGTCAGCCTGCAGCTCAGAAGAGAGTCTTCACCGGAACCCGACCATGTGGCACCCTGATCTTGGACTTCTAGCCTCCAGAACTATGAGAAATAATTTCTGTGGTTCATAAGTCACCCAGTCTATGGCACTTTGTGATAGCCACCCAAGCTGACTAAGACAGTGAGGGAGAGTCAAGGGACCCAGTTTTATTTAACGTGGAGAAACGTACAGGGCAAGATAGGCACCTCGCAGCATGGGAGCAGCTCTCATCTAGAAAACGACAGCCAATGGGCGGAAGTGAGGGGCTGAAGCTCAGTGTAGAAGGAATCACTTTCTTACACTTACTCAGTAGAATCATTTGACAATAGCACAGCTTTTACTTATACAAATAAAATTACTTCTGGTTTTTATTTTTCCCACAACATGTGAAAACAGCTAGATGAGTTTTCGGTAAGTTTGGAAAGCATGTTTGGGATGGCCTGCCTTGAAAGAGATGCCGTGCGATGTCCTCACATCTCACTTTGGGGGATCTCCAGAGCATCTCAAAGAGCTTGTACTGCCCCCCCGCCCCCAGACGGGCACAAAAAGACACCCATGGCACTGACTGAAAGGGACATGCCAGGTGTAAACTCAGACTTTGGGAACAGAACATTTTTTTTTGGACTCTTCCATTTTCTGGATGAAAAGAAACTAGACACTCCTTCTTTGTTTAACCTTTTAATTCAAGACACGGGGCAAAAGCAACCTAATCTGATTGTGAACTTTCTCTCGAGCCACGCACGGAAGATGCCATTTGTTCATTCTTTCCCCTTGCTTCTCTCCTTTAGCTCTTAATGCTTTACCAACCTCCCTCCCCACCCAGAAGAGCCTAAACTCACAAACTAAATGGAGAAATTAAAAAATAAATGCTTGTGGCGTACCCACTGTTCTCTGGCACCCCTCCCCTCGTCCCCAGCACTGTCCCCAGAGTTAATTCAGGAGGGGAAGCTGTAATCTGATTGCAGATGTACAGCATTATTATTCTGTTTCCTCCAATTCTTTTCTGCCTAAGCCGGTGCAGCTGTCATTCTCTTCCTCTCTCTCTCTCAGTCTCTCTGTTTCTGTCTCTCTCTCTCTCTCCATCAACTGCTATATCACTTTCAGGCCAGTCTCTCTGCATTTGATTTCCCTACCTCCTAATATTGAATTTTAATTCAAAGTCCCCCTTCCCTTGCAAATCCTCTGACTACACAGACCAACCTGGTTTTCCCCTCTGATCCCCGTCTCCTTTCTTCATTATCAGTGAGTCAGATTAGCATCTGACAAGAGAGCAGAATTGACTCTATTCTGCCTTGACTTCAAAACCTAAGGCGGATTATTGTCCCTGTTATAACTATAAAAGGCATTTTAATTTGCTGGGAGCCAAGAACAGGCAAGTCACCCAGAGTCACAATTGAACGGGGCCCAGAGCTCTCGGTCCTGCCACCTGTTTTCTGCTGCTCTGGGGACACAGTGGTCAGCTTTGGAAGAGCCACGTCCCCCTACTTCTCCCCCCTGCCCGCCCCCAACACACACAGGAAGAAGAGCTCCCCTCTGGGCCTGGGGGAGCCACTCGGCAGTTCTGGGAGCCGACAGCAACCTCCAAAGGGCTCAGAGGCTGGGCCCAAATGCAGGCCTGGGGTGTGTGGATGTTCAAGGAGGGGCCTCAGCTAGCATGAGACTCCCCCCCTTCACAGCTCCCAAAGCCCCTCCCCACCCTTCCTCACTTGCCCTGGTCAAGCCAAGGCCATCTCTAGGGAGTGTTTGGGTTCCTCAGGGGCACGCAGGGGTGGGTGGGAAGGCGGGCCTCAGCCTCTGGGCACACAGCCCTGAGCCTGCATATCCAGGCCTCAGGCAGCTGCTGGCTCACAGAAGTGTCCCCATGATGGGCCGCTCGGCCTGAACTCTACCATCCCCGGAGGGTCTGAGGGGTGTCCAAATCTGGAAATAGGATCCAACCTCTTGCCATGGGAGGTGTTCCTTTGGTCCTTTTTCTCTGGATGAGCAGCTCTTGGTGGAGGGAGGAGAGCCTGGGCCAAGGGGCTGCAGATCCACACTGTAGACCCTGGTCCGCTCCGTGTCGGCCGAGTGTGCACGTGACAAGGTGTATTTGTTGCTGCAGATGCTGTAACAAATTATCACAAAACGGTCAGCTTAAACAACAGAAACGTATTCTCTCACAGTTCTGGAGGCGAGAAGTTAAAACTCAAGGGGTTGGTGGGATTCGCTCCTACTGGGGGCTCTGAGGGAGGGTCTGTCTCCCACCTCTCACCCAGGTTCTGGCAGTTGCTGGCCCCATGGCATTCCTTAGCTTGCAGCTGCCTTGCTCCAGTGCTGCCTCTGCTGTCACTTGGCCTTCTTCTTGTGTGTCTCAGTGTCCCTGCATCTTCACATAGCCTTCTTATAAGGACACCGGTCATCGGATTTAAGACTTACCCTCCTCGGGTATGACCGCATCTTAACCTGATTCCATCGGCTACAAGCCTAGTTCCAAATAAGGTCACGTTCACAGGTACAGGGAGATGTGGTTAGGGTGCGGACAGATCATTTTGGTGGACACCATTCACCCCACAGCAGAAAGCCACTCAGCTCAGCAAATGGTGCCAGACCCAGGAGAAGTTTGACTCAGTGGAAAGGGAACTGAATTTGGAGAGAGGAGATCGGACCCCAGTCCTAAGTACTCAGAGACCATGTTATCTTGGCAAAGTCCCTTCACGTTCACGAACCTCAGTTTCCTTGTGTCAGAATGATTTCTGAGACACCTTCTTGTTCTTACATTTTATGCTTTTAAATTTATTTTTGACTGGGCCATTCTTCTGCCTCAAAGAGAAAGACGAAAAATGAAGAATAAGAAAACAAAGAAAGCGCAGGAATAGAAAAAGAAAAAAGGGAAAAGAAAATAAACAAGGGCCACACATCATGAGCAGGAGAAAATAAGGAGGGATGTAAGGGCAAGGAGAAATGTGGAAGCAAGAAAAACAACCAAAACCAAGCCAAAGAAGGGAGTTTGAGACAGTGGGTCACGGAGCAGAAAATTGAGGCCTGTTTGCCTCTGTGTGTGTGTCTGTGTGTGCATTTAACCTTGTTTGCCCATGATCTGACTGCAAAAGAAAAATATAGCTGTATAATAAGGGGCAGAGCTTTTTCCCTGGTTGCATACAAACTCCTGCTTTATAAACCATTACCTCCCTGAAGCTATTAATTTAGAGCATATTGTGTGAGGGACTGCTGAGACACGACCACAGGAAGGGGCGTGTGTGTGTTGGGGGAGCTTTCTTTCCCTTCTCCTCTCTTAAATAAAGCAGTTTGCTGGCAGAAGTGAGGTCAGGGAGAGAAGCTACTTTTTAGGGTCTGTGGCCTCAGCCTGTTTGCAGCTGCCTCCCCCCTGTTCCTCCTTGAAAAAACTGCCATGGGCACAGCCTTCCCTTACCATAGTCGGGTGTGCTCCATCCACCCCTTTGCCAGGCCATCCTAGTGCACACCCAGAGCCCTGTGCCCCAAAGAGGCTGCAATCAGGGCCGCCTCAGTATCTCTGGATCTCTCTGTGGCTTTCTCAGGGGCGGGGATCCTTGAGCTGAGATCCTCCTGGTAAATCCCCTCATTGGTAAGAAGCTGCAGCCCTGCTTCCTTTAACTAGCGCTCTCAGTTTCCTGGGCACCACGCGTATGTCCCCTCAATTCGTGTTCGCCTCCCAAATGGTGTGGTGGCTGCTCTTAAGAGCTCCTGTGTAACAATGGTGCAGCAGGTAGGGTTGCCAGACGTAGCCAATAAAAATCCAGTGTGCCCGTTAAATTAGAATTTCAGAGCAATATATGTATTTTTAGTAATATTATGTCCCAAATATTTCATGAGACACACTTCCTAAAATAATTATTTGTTGTTTATTGGAAATTCAGATTTAATTGGGCCTCTTGTATTTTATTGGACAATCCTCGCGGCAGAGGACAGACAACGAAAAGTCCTCTTATTCCCCCCGTTGTCATTCTCCTTGGGTCTCGGGCAGCTAACCCACTGCACCATTGGCATCCTTCTCTTCCCCACTCCGCCTGATGTTTTCATATGATATATTAGTTCTTCTTCCTCTAGGTCAGTCCCCTCTGGACGGAAGGAGTCAGTTAAACGTCACGAATAAATAACTAGCCTCGCCTGTCACCCAGATTAGTCCTTGGGAAGTATCTCCTTTCTGCTGGGATGCATCAGCTGGCTCTCACTTAGAGCTCCTTTTTTTTTTTTTTCTTCCCCACATGCATCCCTTCATGGGTATTTATCTTTTGCCACTAAAACACAAGGCAGGGGGGAACAGTGCGATGTGAGATCCATCAAGATGGCAAACATTCCAGCAATCACACTCCTAGGAATCTGCCCCAAGGAAATAATCAGAGATGTGTACAGAGATTTATGTGCAAGGATGTGCTTCACAGCACTATTTATAATAGTGAAATATTGGAAACTCTCTAAGTGTCCAACAGTGGGAGTGTGGTAAATTGTGGGACATTCTTTGAGTGGAATATTATGTGACAACTAAAAATCATGTTTTTAGAAAAATGTTTTATGATACAGCAGTATGAATAATATAGAGAGTGGGAAGACAAGGGATACATGGCAGCGTGATCCTGATACACCCAGAGAAAAGTCTAAAAGGAAATTCACCAAAATATTAGGTGCTTGGAAGTGTGTGTGGCCCAGCCTGCAGGACTCCTACGATTCATTTAAGATTTTCTCCCTTTCTGGTGGTCAGGGGTCAGTGGTTGAAAATTAGCACGAGGGGGCAGTTTGGTTTACTTTTACCTATGGGCCATCACTTGCCGGTTGTTTTTCAGAGCTGGGGTAGGATGTGGAGAAGGAAAGGGGGTGAGATCTTTGCCTCTTAAACTCATGTCTTTCACAGAGGATGACAGCTTTGTTCCTGTACCCCAGTGCACCCTTCTCCCATCTGCAAGTTAACTGCTGCTTGCTGGCTAACACCCAAATCTCATCCAAATAAGCTTCTGCTCACCGTTCTTTTAAGACTTCCCATTACCTTTAGCAGTGGTTCCGATCTATAGGGGACACGCCGGAGAACTGGGGCTCGGTAACCCACATGGGCTCCATGCATTGTCAGTACATCCAGGAGACACGTTTTGTTGTTTTCATACAGGTAAATGCTGTGCCCATCCATGCATGGCAAACTAAATTTGTTTTAAAAGCCTCGCATATGTCACATAGTTACACAATTCTTTGTTTTCTAATTAAACAACTTAAAAAATATACTTATCAAATGACGGCCAGTGAAACACAGAAGTTGTTTCTTAAATTTTAATTGCTCATCTTTGTTTTATGTTTCTGGAGTAAAAATATGGACTTCATAGGTTTTTGGACTTTGAAGTTTTATTTGTTCTCTGTGAATGATTATTTGATCTTCATACAGCTTGCTTATAAAGAGCCTTTAAAATGGGGAGCAGTTGTTCCCACTTGAGTAGTTTGGGAACTATTGGCCTATAGACCAAAATTAAACTTCTCAGCATGACCTGGCCTGGACCAGAAGTTCTATCCTCATCCCCTTCATATTCCCCACTCACTGGACTCTTTCTTCAACATCCATTTGCCTTTAAACCCTTCCTTCTTTGAATGTCTGTTTCCACCTCTCCATCCCCCTGTTTTACTTCATCTTTACTTTTAAGGCCATATTCAAATATCACATCCTCTCTGAAGACTTCCTGGTGTCCGAATTAGAGGTGGCTTCTTGCTTTGTACCTCCAAAGCATCTTGTTCACACCTTATTGAGGCACTTGCCATAATTTCTTCAGGCCTCTATCTCTCCCATGCATCTGTGGGCAATTTGGGGGGAAGGTACATGTTTTGTACCTTTAAAAAAAGTATCCCAGGGCCTCCCTGGTGGCGCAGTGGTTGAGAGTCCGCCTGCCGATGCAGGGGATACGGGTTCGTGCCCCGGTCTGGGAGGATCCCATATGCCGCGGAGCGGCTGGGCCCGTGAGCCATGGCTGCTGAGCCTGTGCATCCGGAGCCTGTGCTCCGCAACGGGAGAGGCCACAACAGTGAGAGGCCCGCGTACCACAAAAAAAAAAAAAAAAAAAAAAAAAAAAAAAAAAAGTATCCCAGCTTCTTACACATGACTGGAGGGAGACATGTTTGTTGCTTGAGACTATCACCTTGTCCCCAGCCCAAACGGAAGTCCCAGTCCAAGGATTCTGAAACATTCATCCAACATCTCTTTATTGAGCACCCACTATGAGTCAGGTATTATTCTAGTCACTGAGGATATGGTAGGAAGAAGACAGACGGGTGTCTGCTCTCAGGGAACTCACATTCTAGCGGGGGAGATGGATGATAGATGGATGGATAGTAACAGATAGACAAAGAAGAGAATCTTAGAACAAAACGGGGTAATGCCATTCATTCAGTCAGTCCACAAATATTTATTGAGTACCTATGACATGTTAGATGTCCTCATTGCTGGGAATACAGAAGGGAAAAAGACAAAGGTCCTGTTTTCAAGGCATTCTGATGATAGGAAAGGACCTGGTGGGCGGGAGGCAGTATTAGACGGGATGGTGAAGGCAGGCATCCATCAGGGAGCTGCCTGGGACCTAGATAATGAGAGGATGATACTCGAGTAAACATTCATTTTATAAATAATGAAGAGGAAGCAGCCATGAATAGATCCGGAAGAGAACGGCTCCAGGCAGAGGAAAAAATAAGTGCCAAGGCCCTGAGGCAGGAATGAGTTTGGCGTGAGGAACGCAAAGCGGGCCAGTGTGTCTGCAACGAGGGTCAGAGCGGTGGATAGGGGTGAGGGTCGGGCAGTATCCCATGGGGCCCTGCAGGTGGGGCTAAGGCATTTGGGTTTTATTTTATTTTACTTTAAATGCAGGGAAGCTATTGGTTTAGGAGGAGGAATAAATGTGCATAACTTCTTGGCCCTCCCTCCTGAAGATTTGATTCAGTGACTCTGGTATAAAGCCTTAAAAGCTGCAAAAACACTCCCTCGGTGGTTCTGGAGCAGGGGGTCTTTGAACAGTTCTTGGTGGTAGATCTTAGAGTGACCACTAAGGCTTTAGCCACATGCCTGCGATGCAGTGGGGGAATCGGCATGGGAGGAGGCTTTGGGTAAATACGCGGCTGAGCCACAGGCAAGGAAGAGGTGGCTCCCCGCGGCAGCCAGGACGCCCGCTCTCCTCGGGCTGGGCACTGAGTCCTGTTACGCTCTGGGAATGTTCTGGAGTCTGTGGGTCTCCAGCTTCCTGTGTGGACCCCTGCGTCTGGGGCAAGCTGGCTTACGGAGCAGAGTCCTGAAGTTCATTTCATGTACCTTCTCTGAGTCCTGCTTTTCTAAAATGGTTGTAAAAGAAAATAAAGAAATAGATGAGATTCACTCTAAGGGTCTCCTCTCTAGATACAAAGCAAAATAAAATTTTGGATCATATTCTTTCATCAGATCTTTCATGCTAATCTTATGGAGCGGGCTGGCCAGCCTCATTATCCACAAAGGGTATTACTGGTAGATTTGTCTAGAACCCTGAGTTCCCCTGACTTACGTCTCCGGGTTCATCCGAGACATCCAGAATCAGCCCCTTACTGCATGTTCAGTGTACACCAGAACTCCTCTGATTCCTAAACTCTTGTGGCTAAAGTGCTTAAAATATTGCTTCTTCTGTCCCTCTGGGGATGGACGGGACGGTGCCGAGGCAGGCGGAGAGCTGCATTTCTTGTGTAGGGAGGAGGAGGCAGGGCTGAGCTCTGGGCTGATCTTCTCAGCTGGGTGATTTTAGGCAAGTCCTGTCCCTCTCTGGCCCTGGGTTTGTGCCTCTGCAAAGGGAACTGGTGAGATAAAATGTCATGTCTGACTTTCCACGGTTATTTAATCATTTGCTTTAAAGAGCTGGGGAAATCGAGGCTCACTGTCAGGCAGAGGCTTGTCACCATCTCTCAGAAAATTGCCTTTTGAATAGAGAACAATTACTCTCTGGTTCCCTGTTCAGCACGCTGGCCGCTGCCAGACCACACTCTATCCCCAGCAAGCTTTTGTTCAGAGCAGCCTGCAGAGAGGCTGCAACAAGCCCACTGGCCTCTGGGTCCCGCTTCTCATTTTCCACTCAGGTGTCATTTAGATGGAAGCTTTTATTACCTCTTTTTCTCTTGGGTTCCTTTCTTCCCTATTCCGATGCTGCCACAAACACAATGAGAGGACAAATGCTAATTTCATGGAGAACTGGAGACTAAATTTTTAAAAAAGGAGATAGGGACCGTAGAGGGAGGACATTCTCTATTTTCATAGCGTCAGTGAACCAGAGGGAAGAAGAGAGGAGGCTGTGGTTCCCTGCTCTTGGTGTGAAAGAGAAGTAGACTCAAGTGTCCCTGCCTGAAGTGACATTACCTTTGTACTGGAGGCAGAATCCATTGACAGGAAAACGTGGGGACATGCCAGTGAATAGCTCACAGTCTCAAAGGGGTTTTAACACAGCGCTGATTGTGGCCATGGACACCTAAAGAGTGTTGCCATAGCTCCGTCACTCTTTATTAGGAGTCCTGCAATTTGGACGTGTCTGGAGGTGGAGGACTTGCGTCCGTCCAGTGGAGGGCGCCAGCGGACTCCATCCATAGAGCAGCCTTCCTCTGAACACTCCCTGCTTTCCTGGGAGAGCTTTCTTAGGCAGGCCTGGGCTGCCTTCATCTGTTCAGCTGCCTGAGCCTGGCTTCCATCCATGCAGGGAGAGCAAGAGCCCTGGATCCAGAGTCACCAACCTTGGGTTTCAGCCTCAGCTCTGAGACCCCAGGCGAGCCATACATCTTGCCTTTCATTTTCCTGTCTTCCAAATTTGTGATAATTATCTCAAAGGTGCCTTTCAGCTCGAACACCCTGCTGTTCTATGACTCATAGGTATGACTGAAGCTCTGAGTAGAAAGTGAGACTAACTTGAAATGTTCTTGAAGCTTGGCCTTCGAGTAGGGGTGATTTGTGGACAATTTTACTTAGAGGAACAAGGAAGTGGAATCACCTCCCCACAGCCTCCATCCTCTTGAATCAGGAGGTCAAGTTTTTAAACTTAGGTCATTGGAATCTTTTCAGTCAAGCCTGTTAAAAGGAAGCAAGACAGCTAGGCTTGCAGTAGGGTGAGTGAAGTACAAATAACCCCCAGTGATAAATAACCCCAAAATTTCAGAAGCCTAAACACAATGAAATTATATTTCTTATTCATATCATATAGTCCAATGCAGTTCGAAGGAGATGGAATGGGCTCAGCTCCACAAAGTCATTCAGGAACCCAAGACTCCTTCCAATTTGTGCTTGCATCCTTCCCTTGTCCTCAAGGTGTTCCATTCAGCCAGGGGACGGGGACGGAGAGTAGGGGACTGCCTAGGAGTTTACAGGTCAAGCCAGCAAGTGACATATATGATGCCTGCCATCATTTTATTCAACAGGTGTGGTCACATGGACCCACCTATGTGTTTGGGACTGGGAAATATGGCCCCAAAAAGAAGGAGAACAAGGATCTTGGTGAGAACTAGCAGTCTCTGCCTATCTCAGGGCTGTTTCTGAGAATGAAGTAGCAGCTTCTAACCTGGCCCTTTCTATAGCATACACACTAGTCACATGAAGACAGTGTCCCTGTCACTGTAGGACTGTGTCCTCCCAGAGGTATGTCCTACTCTGTTTTACACAAAAGCACTGTGTAGCCTGGGCTGGGGTGTGCTCTGAAGTCAGATGTATCTTGCATCTAATCTTAGCCCCATTAATTAACCATGAGAACCTGAATAAGAAACTTGTTCCCAGATTACAGATGAGGCAACTGAGGTTATAGAAACTGACTGAACCGATTTCATAGGGTCATGGTGAGGATTAGATGAAATAAGATATTTAAGGTGACTGAAACAGAGAAGGCACTTTGATAAATAGAATCAGAGTTCCCTTTTCACTTCCCTTTTGGGATCATTCTAACACCATAAGAACCCTGATTAGGAATATTGGTCTATGGCTCAGCTCATTAATGAATCTGGGCCACTTCCAGCTCCCTGAAACACTGTAATATCCTTTCCATCTCAGCTGAAAGGGAGGGTTAATGTAAGCTCTGAGCCTGGTGTGTGTTCATTAAGACATAAAATAAAAGCTCAAAACCGTAGAGAAGAAGGAGCAGAGATAATTATACTAAAAATCTAGGCTACTTAAGTGATTGCAACTGAATATTAAACTTAGTTTTGAGATGTCTGGCAGCCATGGCAAAAAAGGGGAATAGATGGGTGACCAGGTCTCGCTGTCTGATTTAAGAAGGCATGCCTCTTTGTAAGGGAATGTTAACTGTTTAAGGGGATAATAAATGTAAGAGACATTGATAAGGCGCTTATAGATAATGATCACTGACCCCTTCTTTCTATGCGATTGGCTCTGAAAACTGCCTTTGGAGTTTTGAAAACTGATCTGGGGCAGAATGGATCTGGGGCAGGATTTAGCAGCTGGCTGGTGCTTCCCACAGGTAGAGTAAATTGATGCTTCCCTTTTGGGTGAGATTTGAAGGGTCCCAGGACACAGATGAAAGGACCCTGCCTTCTACAGGCTGGGTTCTAAGAGCCAGGAGTCACCCCACACAGAGTCACAGAAACCGTGAACACGATGAGGACAGAGCAGGGATGCTGCTGCCAAGTTCCCCCTCGTGCTCCCTTTCCAGTAGCTTCGCTGGATGATGTACAAGGGTGCAGCTGACCTGTCCAGGGCCTGCTTTGCGCTGTTGTCTTATGCTGACTATAAATCCTCCTGAAATGATTTCACATTTGATTTAGAAGCCGATTTGCCTAATTGTAGTGGTAAAACAACATTATATGCAGATGTCTCACTATTTTTAAAACAGTTTCTTTTTAATGAATGCTTGACATGGCCTCTGGTGGCAGCAAGCATAGGGGTGCTGAGTCCAGGAGACAAGCAGTTGAAATGGGACGGCCACTAAGCACACTTGTCTTTTATTTTCTTTTAATAAAAATTTTAGGGGAGGGCTTCCCTGGTGGCGCAGTGGTTGAGAGTCTGCCTGCTGTTGCAGGGGACACGGGTTTGTGCCCTGGTCCAGGAAGATCCCACATGTCGCGGAGAGGCTGGGCCCGTGAGCCATGGCCACTGAGCCTGTGCATCCGGAGCCGGTGCTCCGCAATGGGAGAGGCCACAACAGTGAGAGGCCCGCATACCGTAAAAAAAAAAAAAAAAAAAAAAATTTTTAGTGGGGAGGATCGAGTTAAAATCTATAGGAAATGCTTCTATCCAGGAATCTTTTAAAGCTCATGCCAACATCAGCAACGAGGAGCACATTTGGAAAGTGCTTTGCAAACCTTGCAGTTCACAGAGAGCGGTAAAGTCGGCTGGTGTTTAGAGAACACCCATCACAGAAGAGCTGTTAGTGCTGGGTATTTGTGTGTTTTTTTGGCGGTACGCGGGCCTCTCACTGTTGTGGCCTCTCTCGTTGCAGAGCACAGGCTCCGGACGCACAGGCTCAGCGGCCATGGGTCACGGGCCCAGCCGCTCCGCGGCATGTGGGATCTTCCCGGAACGGGGCACGAACCCGTGTCCCCTGCATCGGCAGGCGGACTCTCAACCACTGCACCACCAGGGAAGCCCTGGGTATTTGTTTTTAAGTGCTGCTTGTTTACACAGTTGTGCTGCGGCCTTGAGGTGACAGGAATCATTTTCCTTTTTAATAAAAAAGGAAACTGAGCCACAGCCATCTGTTGGACTGGCTTCATTGCAACTTCGATTCTGTCACATGGTATTGGCCTGGGTTTTAGAGGTCGACCTCACAGCAAGTTTGTGGGGTGACCACTTGACCTGGGATCTTAGATACGGTCTCCATGAAGACCACATCCGGCAAGTGGTGGAATTGGGCGTGGAAATAAAGCATCCCTGAATGACTTCTGTAAACCTCTCCTTCCTGCAGAATTTGGCCCAAGTGGCCACCGGACCTCTTCCCAGTTTCCCACATCTGGTTCTACTTCCCTTCCTTGTCCTGTCTTTAGACCTTCTTCAAAAGGCTTTAGACACTAGGTAACTTCAAGGCCAGCCCTGCACACTTCACCCCCACTGGGTTCAGTCCCAAGAGACAACGAGGCAGCAAGGAACTGGTATAAGATTTGGCATCAGTAGACTTAGGTTTGAATCTCAGTGCAGGTATTTTAGATTGTGTGGCTGTGGATAGATGACCCAGGGTAGAGGACTTCATTTGAATGGAGTCTCTCCTGAACACCTAACTGGGTGGCTCTTGGAGTGTGGTTCCCAAGCAGCAACATTGGCACCATCTGATAATTTGTTGGAAATACAAGTTTTTGAGCCCTACCCCAGACTGACTGAATGATAAACTCAGGGGGTGGGGCCCGGCAGTCTGGGTTCCAAAGCCCTCCAGGTGCCTCTGGAACGTGCTTATGTTTGAGAACTGTTGCCCTGAGTGATAATACTATTAACCTTACAAGGAGATTGTAAAGCTTATCATTAAAACAGGTCAAGTGAGTTGTTCAATAAGTGTTGGTCGTGGGAGTGGCTTGTGCTCACGATCAACACCATGTCTTCTCTGGAAGTTCCTTTTAGCTTGAGAGACATATGGCTCACAGCTCAGAAGAGTGTAGGATTAAAAAAAAAAGATTTATTTATTATTTATTTATTTTATTTATTTTTAGCCGCATCGGGTCTTAGTTGCGGCATGCAGGATCTTCGTTGTGGCGCATGGGCTTCTCTCTAGTTGTGGTGTTCGGGTTTTCTCTCTCTAGTTGTGGCGCAGGCTCCAGAGCGCGTGGGTTCTGTAGTTTGTGGCACACGGGCTGTCTTGTTGAGGCGCGCGAGCTCACTAGTTGTGGTGCGTGGGCTTAGTTGCCCCTAGGCATGTGGGATCTTAGTTCCCTGACCAGGGATGAAACCTGTGCCCCCTGCATTGTAAGGTGGATTCTTTTTTTTTTTTTTAATTAGTTTCTGCTTTATAACAAAGTGAATCAGTTATACATATACATCTGTTCCCATATCCCTTCCCTCTTGCATCTCCCTCCTTCCCACCCTCCCTATCCCACCCCTCCAGGCAGTCACAAAGCACCGAGCTGATCTACCTATGCTATGCGGCTGCTTCCCAGTAGCTATCTATGTAAGGTGGATTCTTTACCACTGGACCACCAGGGAAGTCCCGAGGAGTGTAGGATTTTAACAACCACTTGGACCTTGCTTTCTTAGTGGATGCTTAAGACCTGGGGGCACAGACGTGACTTAATACATTCTTATTTTCTTGGCTTTTTTATTCAAGCTCTAGGCCAGTGGGCAGAGTTCCATGAGAGGGAGGAGGGTGAGTCCTACAGGGACTGTTGGGCAGGATGTTGACCCCTACGTTCCATTGCCTCCCCTGTGAGGAAGGTGTAGTGTTCCAGAGAGGAAGAACTTTGTCCAGAGGAGGCACGAAGACTCTCGGTCCCTGGATTCCAGAGGGGGCTTTTGTTTTGTATTTTTCCCCCCGGTCTTGCTACTACTTTTCTCTGGTTCGTCAACTTCCAGTAGGATAGCGGAACCCCTAAAGAGGTCTTCTCCTCCCTTCCAAATAATCACACACAAAAGTAGTACAGAAGAGTTCTAAAACCCTTGTAAATAGCTTACATTTAAATAATACTTCCCACTCAACGTGCCTTCATTTTGCTTCTCAGAACATCCCTTGAAATTAGGCAGGATGGAGTTGATTGTCCATATTTTACAGATGTGGGAACTGAAGCAGAGAGGGATTAAGGATGTACACCAGATCACATGGCGGCCCCCGAGTCAGGAAACTACTCGCAACTCTCTCTGCTGGATGGGGGATTCTGACGGCCCCGCTCCCAGAGGCTATGGTGGACGGGAGACAAACAAACAATGCTTGTTGATCAGAGCCCATGACTTAACGCCTTGTGTAGGAAAGCCCCTGGCCTCAGTCTCCCGGGGAGGGGGTGAGGGCCGAGCAGCTGTGGGTATGGGGAGTGGTGAGCAGGGCATTCAGCAAGTCTGAAGGGAAGGAGGTGTTGATGAGCTGCTTGGCAGGCTTTGTGGAGAAGGTCTGAAGTTCCGTCCCAGGGAGCCCCAGAGGAGCGATGGGGCAGGCAGAGCGCCCGGGGGAGGCATCTGTCTTCAAATCCAGTAACTGAGTGTGGCAGATTAGCCCCGGGTGCTTCGGCTTTGAAATGGCAGGTTCTTACTTGAGAATGGACTTGAGGATATGGGGAGGGGGAAGGGTAAGCTGTGACAAAGCGAGAGAGAGGCATGGACATATATACACTACCAAACGTAAGGTAGATAGATAGTGGGAAGCAGCCGCAGAGCACAGGGAGATCAGCTGGGTGCTTTGTGACCGCCTGGAGGGGTGGGATAGGGAGGGTGGGAGGGAGGGAGAAGCATGAGGGAAGGGATGTGGGAACAGATGTATATGTATGACTGATTCACTTTGTTATAAAGCAGAAACAAAAAAAAAAAGTAAAAAAAAAGAAATGGCAGGTTCTGATCTCATCTTGAGGTTTGGGACGGTTCTCTGAACCATTTTTACACCTCGTGTACATTATCTCAATCTTGATCGCCCAGTGATCAGGGAGGGCGTAAGCAGCTGGCATGAAGCCCAACTAGGGAAACTGAGGCTTGAAATGGCAGTGAGCCAGGGTTTGGGACTCAACCACCAAGCACAGTCCCTCGAGCCTCCCTTCCTGAGTGAGCAGCTCATCTCTCAGGGTGGCCAGGCGGAACAGGGCCTTGCCAGGTCAGGGGCCCTTGCGCTGCACACTCCGTGCCTCCATCCCAGCTGGGCCCCGGCAGGCATCAGCCTGGATTGGGCCTAAGTGCCTGGGTTAGAGAAAGCCAAGCAAGAGAACTGGTCCAGTGGGGTGGGGTGTCTGCTTTCTTTCTCTTCTTCTTCCTGCCAGGAATCCAGCTGTTCTCATTCCAGACCATTTGTGGGAGGGTTAACAGCATCTTCTATGGGATGCAGCAGCTAGTGCAGACACCGCCCCCAGAGGAGACTTAAATCAACCGGTCTTTTGCACCTGAGGCATCGGGCACAAGAGGAGGTGTGTGTGCACATGTGCACGGCTGTGCGTGTGTGTGGGAGGGGGCAGTGGGTCCTCATCCTATCATCCTGGCTACTCATGCCCCACCAGGGGAGGTTGGGGCAGCCTCATGCATGAGGGAGAGCGTAAATCAGATGAAAATTGGCCAGCCGGCGGTTAGATCACTTCCAAGCAGAGTTTTTCCCCTTCTCCCAAGTGCAGATGGTGTAGATCCTCCCTGTGTCACCCTTCCCCCGACAGTGGACACAGCACTGGAGCTGGAAGGACCCTCAGAGAGTGGGTAGTCTAACCCACTTTGCAGGGGAGGGACAGGGCAGGGCCCAGAGTGAGTGAGGCAGCTCTTGCCAAATGATGTCACAGGAGGCTTAGGGGCAGAAGCCAATTTTATTACATTCATGACAATGCCTATCCACTGACCTTGGCCATGGACTTCACGATAACAATAAACATTTACAATCCTGACTGATCAGCCCAGTTATTTTCAATAATTTTTTTATCATAATAAAAATCCAGTAATGATAACTTACTTTTATCAGGAGGTTTCTGTGCCAAGCGCTTCACAATGATCGGTTAATTTAATATCCCTACATTTTGTTGAGGTAGAGACCATTACCACCCCATTTTTTGGATGTGGAAACTGAGGCTTGGGTTTAAGATGCTTGCCCCAGGTTCACAGCTTTCACTAAGATGTGGCTGTTCTCCGATACATAAAATATCTGAAGAGCTGGGATGAAGTCAAGTGGCTTAAGATGCTTTAATGCTGTTCAAACACAAGCAATAAGTGGTAGAACCAGGACTTGAGCCTAAGCAGTCCGACTCCAGATCATGGGTTTTAGTCATAACACTGTACTGCTCCCCCCAATCCCACGTATTGGTACATTTCCTTGGGCTCCTTTATGATGGCATTTGTACAAAGCCTTGTTTGACTTTTTTTTTTTTTTTTTTTTTTTTTTTTTGGCGGCTCTGAGTGGCTTGCAGGATCTTAGTTCCCTGACCAGGGACTGAACCTGGGCCATGGCAGTAAAAGCACCGAGTCCTAACCACTGGACTGCCAGGGAATTCCCTTGTTTGACTTTCTAAGTGATACTTTCATGAGGCTAGAGTCTAGTGGCCCAAGTAATTTTTGTAGCACATGTTGTTTTCCAGAGCTGTGGATAAAGGTGAGCAGTGCACCCTGTCAGTTGATGGGTGTTGAATCAGTAAAAAAAAAAAAAAAAAAGAGAGATGGGGAAAAAAAGGATATCAGAAATGGATTGTTCTTTGCTGATGGTAAACGATCTTTGGAGTCAGTAGCCCTGATAGTAAGGTGAAAAATACCAAAATTATGTAGCCCTGTGAAGTACTTGCTCTCAGTAACCTGCTTTCATGCCAAGAGCAATGAAACAATAAAGGAGCTGATGTCTTGTGTTATAAGAAAGAAGTGCTTTTGTTGCTGTTTTCCCCAGATTTATGTAACGAGCTTTCATTAAGATCTAGCTGTTATTTAATGCATAAAAAATCTGAAGAGCTA
Source organism: Hyperoodon ampullatus (assembly GCF_949752795.1). Classification (NCBI taxonomy): domain Eukaryota; kingdom Metazoa; phylum Chordata; class Mammalia; order Artiodactyla; family Ziphiidae; genus Hyperoodon; species Hyperoodon ampullatus. The sequence goes on from NC_136922.1 coordinate 88,096,479, forward strand.
AGATACAGTCAAGTAGCTTAAGATGCTTTTTCACTGTTGAAACGTAGCTCCAGCTGAGAATCTGGAGTTCTTCACTTTATGTCATCGCCTATTTAAACCTCCATAGTTTCCCCCCTGGGAGGTTTTGTCAGCTCCATACCTGGCTCTCAGAGGTTCTCCACGTGGCTGAGGACTTTGGATAAGTGAGCCCTGGATCGGTGGGGAGCACCCGGGGACAGTAATGTGCTGCTCTGGGTCCTCCCACCGAAGGGGTTGGAGCCCTGGCCAGAGGGAATGTGGTGTGGCAGGATCTGGTGGCATGTTCTGGGTCCCCGCTGATTAAAAAACCCAAACTGCATCTGCTTGCCCAGCTCACCCTGCTTCTTTGCCTTCCTCTGCCCTTGGCTGTCCCTCCCTCTTTCATCCCTGCCTCTCACCCCACTAGCTCCCTATCCGTGGGTGGAAAGGCACCTCCAGCTTTAGAGGCCAACATGAGCGTGGAGAGTATCTTCAGACATGGGCCCTGAGGGGTTCCCCAGCCGCTGTGATTTAGCTCCATGGAAACCCTGGACCAGCAGAAAGGGGCTGGTGAAGCAGATGGAGCAGCTGACGCCGCTGCCTTGAGCCCTGTCCCTGAGAGTATTGGTGCCTGCCTCAGCTGGTAGCCTCCAGGAGAAAATGCCGCTGAGACTCTGGTTGACAACATGTGAGCTTGAGTCCCAGAGACTTGGGTGTAAATCTGCTTCCCAGGTGTGATCTCGGACAGGCTACTCAACTTCTGTGAGCTTAGGTTTGCTTGCATTTAAAATGAGCAGGATTGGGCTTCCCTGGTGGCGCAGTGGTTGAGAGTCCGCCTGCCGATGCAGGGGACGTGGGTTCGTGCCCCGGTCCGGGAGGATCCCACATGCCACGGAGTGGCTGGGCCCGTGAGCCATGGCCGCTGAGCCTGCGCGTCCAGAGCCCGCGCTTCGCAACGGGAGAGGCCACAACAGTGAGAGGCCTGCGTACCGCAAAAAAAAAAACAAAAAAATAAAATGAGCAGGATTATTGGGAAGGTGAAATGAGACAGTGGATGCTTCCAGCAGAGGGTTTGGCACAAAGTAAATGCTCAGTAAATAAGTATTATCATTACTGCCTTCAAAACTGGGGAGTATGCTTCATTGTCCTCATGTGGTTTCATAAAGGCGCATCAATCAATCCCTTCCTTCTTCCCTCCTTCCCTTCCCCACTGAACAGATATTCGTGGAGAGGCTAGTTTCCGCGTGGAGCAGTTCTGGGTCCCCTGACCCTTAGGGTCCCTGTCCTCCAAGAGCCCCAGCTCACACCCACCTCCTCCCTCCTCTCCCACTCCTGGGGATGCTGGCTGCCCCTTGGCCATGATCACTGCTGCTCAGTGACAGCACTTCCTCTGCTTTCATGTCCCTCCGTCTGAGGCTGGGTCTCGCTTCCCTGGAGAGGAATTAGCGTGGCTGCAATGAGTCTGCGGCGTTATTTCTCTCTCGGCCCCTCTTGCTGGGATCAGAATGAAGCTGTCATTGCTCGATGACTAGAAAGGTCCCCAGAAAAAAATGCGAACAACCTTCCCCCGAGCGGCAGCATTTGGGGCTTAATTGTGTTTTGTTAATCAGGAAAACAGTTCATTTGGCCGCTGCCTCTTTGGTAGGGTGTTTTTTTTTCTTTCTTTTTTTTTTTTAATGTAGGAGATGCCGCTTCGATGATCCATGGGATGTCTCTAGATTCAATTTCTCTCTCTCCCAAGGGCAAGGAATGACTCCTCTCTGTAATATCCATGACCTTGGAGACAGCAGGGCGAGGCATTGCAGTTTCCAAAGAAGTCTGATTTCTAAAACTTAAATTTAAATGTCTGCTTCACAGCAGTGAGAGGGCTTGGGCCCCGGCTCTCACCTGGTCCAGGAAAGGCAGTGGAGGCTGAGGCACCAAAGTGATGCCCCACAGACCCACTTCAGAGTAGAGGTCCCAAAGGTTCCGGTCTCACCCCTTCTCCTGTACTCCTCCGCCTTATCACAGAAATGGTGAACCTGCCCACTGTCACTTGGGAGACACAATTGTAGAGCTTGGGCTGGGGGATGGGAGACAGAGTGTTGCTTCTTGGATAAATTCTTCCACTCCCAGGTGTTAACAACTGAGAAGGGCTTAACTCCAGGCCATACAAAAGAATCCCCCAACCAAGAGAATGGGTCCAAGGGTGGTTATCAATTCCCCTCAAATTCCCTGTGGGCCAGAGCAGTCCTCGAGATAGAACCAGGTGAATATGACCCTGTAGACAGGACTCCACAGTTAAGCAAGCAACCAAACACAGTTCGTTGTAAGTTTGGAATGTGTGCACTGTAAGGATGGCAGCCCATCTCTGTCTTGTTCACTGAAGGATCCGAGGGCTTAGAACAGTCGGGCGCTTGGTAGACACTCCAGTATGGGTAGAGGGAAGGTTGGGGACCAAGTTCAATGCAGAGAGTAACAAGCCCCTGGTTATGTGCACTGGTTAGCCTGCCTTTGAACAAACTGGAGACACCAGTGGTCTTGAGGGATGATTTCTGACACAAGAGGAAGGTTTCTCCCAGTTGAGGAGTCAGTGACAAAGTCCTTCAACAAGAAGTGAGGGAGGGCTTCCCTGGTGGCGCAGTGGTTGAGAGTCCGCCTGCCGATGCAGGGCACACGGATTTGTGCCCTGGTCCGGGAGGATCTCACATGCCGCAGAGCGGCTGGGCCCGTGAGCCATGGCCGCTGAGCCTGTGTGTCCGGAGCCTGTGCTCCGCAACGGGAGAGGCCACAACAGTGAGAGGCCCGTGTACCGCAAAAAAAACCCAAAACAAACAGAAGTGAGGGAGAGGGAAGGGAACAAATGTTGATTGAGGAACTCTAGTGCATGGTGCCATGCTTGGCGTTTTATGACAGAGACTGTCTATTTCCTTTAAATAGCGTGTGAGGTGCTTTCACATTTTGACAGTCGAGGAAACTCAGGGTTAGAGAGGTAAGTAGCCTGACCAGAATCACAGAGCTGTTTGATTCCCCCACCAAGTCCATGGAACTCCAAAGCTCATGCTCTTTCCACGACCCCATAGTGCTTCTCGTGTTGGGACCGCTTGGGTAGCATAAGTGGGTACGTCTGTGCTCGGTCTTGCAGGGGTGCGGAGGGGCTGCAGCCCGAATGAACGGGAATCACTTCCTCTCCTCAAGACGTCCACACTCCTTGGCTTTGGCTCCTGCCTCATCTGGCCGCTCCCTAGCTATGGACCTTGAATAAGATGCATAACGGCTCTGTGCCTCAGTTTCCTCATTTACGACGAAGATAACAGTAGTACCAATTCATAGGGTTGCCTGTGGGTGCAGCACTTATAACTGTGCCTGATCCCCAGCATGATCGATGTAGGTTAAAGCTATTATGAGGACACGCTCTATATCTTTATATGTCCTGTGTCAGTGGAGGGTCGCCTATGTGGTATATGGCTTTTAAATTATTAAGAAAAGCCTGGTCCCCAGGTGCATTCTCCAGAAAATCAAATTTCTAACCAAATTTCTACTGAAATGCTGATTATTAAACACTGGGAAAGCACACCTTCTCATCTAGATGGCTTTTTATCACTGTGGTGTAGGCATGTAGAGTATTACTACCCTGAGCTGAAAACCTATGTTTTGCAAAGAGTCTGTGCTGGAGGTTTAGCCCTGTGTGCCGTTGTTAAGCTCCCCCAAAAGGGCTTTGGACAGGAGAGTGAGTGAATGTATTGGGCACAGAAGGTTACTTGACCACCCTGGGATTTGTTTGTGAGGGGCTGTGTGGTTCCCTCCTGACCCCCTGACGCCTTCCCAGGGAAGAGTGGAGAGAAATGAGGTCCAGTAGAGATGACCCACAGAGTGGTGAAGATGGGCCAAGAGCAGGATCTGGAATCATTGCTCAGGCAAGTGTCTGCTTTGGTAGCAGAATCAAGGAAGAGGCCTGTATTAGCTTGCTGGAGCCCCCATAACAAAATGCTACAGACTGGGAGGCTTTCAACAGCAGAAATTTGTTATCTCACAGTGCTGGAGGCTGGAAGTCCATGGTCAGGGTGTCAGCAGTATGGGTTTCTCCCCAGGCCTCTCTCCATGGCTTGCAGATGGCTGTCTTCTCACTGTCTTCTCATGTGGTCTTTCCTCTGTGCACACACATCCTTGGTGTCTCTTTGTGTATCCACATGTCCTCTTCTTTTTTTTTTTTTTTTGCGGTACATGGGCCTCTCACTGTTCTGGCCTCTCCTGTTGCGGAGCACAGGCTCTGGACGCGCAGGCTCAGCGGCCATGGCTCACGGGCCCAGCCGCTCCGCGGCATGTGGGATCTTCCCGGACCAGGGCACGAACCCTTGTTCCCTGCATCGGCAGGCGGACTCTCAACCACTGTGCCACCAGGGAAGCCCCACATGTCCTCTTCTTTAAGGACACCCACCAGATTGGATTAGAGCCCACCCTAATGGCCTAATTTTAAGTAATTACCTCTTTGAAGGCCCTTTCTCCAAATACAGTCACACTTTGAGGGACTGGGGGTTAGGACCTCAACATTTGAGGGCGGGGGCACACTTCAGTCCATAATAAGGCCTTTATGGGGTTTACTGCTGGATTAATCCTAGATGCTTTAGGGGGCCCATGGCTAACTCCCTCCACCTTTGAATGACTTTTACTAAGTTAATCAGAACCCTTATTTTCTGGATCATAATCCATCTTCACAACATTGCTGCAAGACAGACATCCTCCCTATTCACAGATGGAGGACCTGAGGCTTTAAGAAGTTGTAACTGTCACCTCAGTGCACATGGTGCCAGTAGCAGCCCGTGACCAGCTGGGCTGTCTACACACCAACCTCCACCCTTTCCGCTAGACCAGTGGTTCTCAACTGCGGGAGACTTTGTCCTCCAGGGCACTTGGCAATGTCTGGAGACGTTTTTGGTTGGCACAGCTGGGTGGGGGCTGCTCCTGGCATCTAGTGGGCAGAGGCCAGGGATGCTGCTAAACATCCTGCAATGCACGGGATAGCCCCTCCCAGCAAGGAACGATCTGCTCCCAGATGTCAGTGGTGCAAGGTTGAGAAATCCTGCTCTAGATGGAACTTCTTGTCACCTGAGAGGCCCCAAGGACAGCTTTAAAGGCGGAAGTGCTGAGTGGGAGTCCTGTCATGCTTGAATAACCACCCTGTGCTGTGGAGAACCACTACCTTAGAGCAATTTCCCCCAACCTTCTGTGACCGTGAGGGTCACCAAGGAGCTTGTGGAAGCTGTTTTCTCCATCCCTTTTTGTGGAGATTCTGACTCAGTTCTTTTTTTTTTTCTTTTTCTTTAATTTTTTTAAAGTAAAGAATTTGCAGTGTCTCAGGAGATTTTTAGCATCAGAAAAGTTTGGAAAGTGCCTTAAACAATTTGAGAGCACACATACTACTCCTGGGGGTTGGAGGGCTGGTCTTCCATATTTTCATTGCTCAAAGTTTGGAAAGATAACCTCCGTTTCATTGGTTTGCTGTCTTTCCCCACAGTGATGTGGAAACTTGACATGACCGAGCACCGTGAGATTAACTAAAGTGTGAGTGACTCACAGGCTCCACCCTCCTGGGAGGTACGTTCTTGAGCAAGAAGAGCTTCCTAGCATCCTCCCCATCCCCCTTCTGATGGGCGGCATGGTGAGATGGGAAGGCATGGACCAGTGGACTGAAGACCTAATTTTGCTCTTAGATCTAAGCTTAGTTAAATGTGTTAGCCTGGGCAAGCCATTTAGGTGTCCTGAGCCTCAGTTTTCTCATCTACAAATTGAAAATAACGTTATGTGTCTCCAGTCTTTCAGGGAAGTCTTTCTTTCTTTGAGGAGGTAATGAGATGACGCAGCCCAGGGGCTCGCAATTTTGTCTGTGCGTCAGAATCACCTGTGGACCTTTTCAGACCCACAAAAGGCCAGATCACATCCCAGACCTACTCATTCCGAGTCTTGAGGATGGGACCCACATGTAAAAAGTGCTTCTTTTTTTTTTTTTTTTTGCATTATGTGGGCTTCTCACTGCTGTGGCCTCTCCCGTTGCGGAGCACAGGCTCTGGACGCGCAGGCCCAGCAGCCATGGCTCACGGGCCTAGCCGCTCCGCGGCATGTGGGATCTTCCCAGACTGGGGCACGAACCCGTGTCCCCTGCATCGGCAGGCGGACTCTCAACCACTGCGCCACCAGGGAAGCCCTAAAAGTGCTTCTTTTAAAGGCTCCATAGGTAGGACTCTCGAAAACTGCAAAGCTCCCCAGACAGTGCGTTGCAAACCTGAAAATGGCTGTTCTGAGAGAAGGGATTTTTTCCATTTCCTCGGGTTGCTATTCCCAGCAGTGAATGGTGCTGTCGCGGTTCCCCATTTGGCCTTGTCAGATTATCAGACACATTTGACTACCTAAGCAGATGGTAGCATTCCTTGTGGATATTTTGAAAAAAAAATAGGACGGGCTCCCATCTGCCTGCAATGACTCAGGAGCTGCCTGTCCTTCCCAGAGGCAGGAGCAGCTGTTGAACGTCCTCTGAGGGTCCCTCCAGCCCCAGGGAGTGTGGACAGTGCCTCCTTCCAGGGCGGGTCCATCATGGGAGCATGGCGCACACCAGAAAACGGGAAGGGCACAGCCAGGCAAAGGCCACAAGCGCCAGTGGTGGAAGCAAGGGCCAGACCCTGTGTGGACGGCCTCTCGTGGGCCCGAGTCTGGGCAGATGAGGCATGGAGCAGGGATCCTTCTCCTTCCTTGGCCAGCTACCCAGGGACATGGGGGATGACAGTAGAAACAAAGGGGTTGGGCTTCCCTGGTGGTGCAGTGGTTAAGAATCTGCCTGCCAGTGCAGGGAACACGGGTTCGAGCCCTGGTCTGGGAAGATCCCACATGCCGTGGAGCAGCTAAGCCCGTGCGCCACAACTACCGAGCCTGCGCTCTGGAGCCAATGAGCCACAACTACTGAGCCCATGCACCGCAACTACTGAGCCCACGTGCCTAGAGCCTGTGCTCCGCAACAAGAGAAGCCACTGCAATGAGAAGCCCACAGGCCACAACGAAGTGTAGCCCCCACTCGCTGCAACTAGAGAAAGCCTGCTCACAGCAACGAAGACCCAACACAGCCAAAAATAAATAAAATAAAATTTAATTTAAAAAAAGACTATAAAAAAAGAAACAAGGGTCTTGCTAGCTAAACAGCTCTGTGCAGGTGGGGAGAATCGTTGTGATTACTTTGATTATTATAGTCAATATGGCTATAGGTTTCTCTCTTCCCCCCCAGAGCAACCAGACTCAAGGTGAGAGTGGCCCCACCTGGCTGATCCCCGAGGAGGGACTGTGACTTTGTCCCACTGCTTCTCTGTCCCTCAGCCTGGAAGCAGGAGGCCTGTGTGCTGGTGAGAGGCTGGCTGGCAGGTTTGCCCCGCAGAAGGGAAATTGCTGGCTACAGAGCAGGGTCCCCTAGGGGTGACCTTAGCATCTCTCTGAGGGGCCTGCCATTGGGAAGGGCTCATCTGGTCTTGCAGTAGCTTCCACTCTTGCCTTGGAACCAAGTGCCTCAGATCCTTTCTCTTTGCCTAAAAATACTGAAAGCTCACGGACCTCTCAGCTTATGACTACCCCTTGGTTGCCCCTTTGTGGGCCACTGCTCCAGCCCAAGCCTGTTGTCCCCAGCCTCTTAGGAGAATGCCTGACTCTCCCTGACTTTATTAAGCTGTGCAACAGCCTCCATCTGCTTGGAGTCTTATTTTTCCTACACCTTAGTGCCTTCTGTCTCTAAGGCGCTAAGACAGAAAATCACGGACAGAAAATCACCCAGTGCTGTCTGCGTGCCTGCTCTGTGGGAAATGGTTTGGTTCACACCGGTCTGTGCAGGCTCTGAGCCCTCCCAGGGAGGCCCAGGTGTCTGCGTCTCTGAGAAAGCACCGAAACAGACGCATTTCCTTCCAGCTCCTGTGAGGCCTGGACATTTCTTCTTGTGCCTGGACCGCTGGTCACTGTGCCCCACTCAGCGGTGGCTGCCGTGCCCTCACCATCGTGATGGAGGGTTGAGGGACAGCGATAGGCTGAGACACAGGCTAGAGGGTTACGGGAGAGGATCTTGTGAAACTCTGGAACGCGTAACTGAGTCGCTCTGGGCAGGACTCTAAGAATAAGAGAGACTATATATTTTTTTTCCATAGTCTCTTTATTTATTTATTAAATTGAAGTATAGTTGTTTTACAATATTGTGTTAGTTTTAGGTGTACAGCAAAGTGATTCAGTGACATATATATATATATACACACATATATATGTTCTTTTTCAGATTCTTTTTCATTATAGGGTACAACAAGATGTTGAATATAGTTCCCTGCGCTATACAGTAAATCCTTCTTGTTCATTTTATATATAGTAGTGTGTATTTATTAATCCCACACTCCTAATTTATCCCATCCCCCCCTTTCCGCTTTGGTAACCTTAACTTTGTTTTCTATGTCTGTTGAGTCCGTTTCTGTTTTGTAAATAAGTTCGTTTGTATTATTTTTTGGATTCCGCATATAAGTGATACCATATGATGTTTGTCTTTCTCTGACTTACTTCACTTAGTATGATACTCTCTAGGTCCATCCATGTAGCTGCAAATGGCATTATTTCATTCTTTTTTATGGCTGAGTAGTATTCCATTGTGTGTGTGTGTGTGTGTGTGTGTGTGTGTGTGTGTGTGTGTATATCACATCTTCTTTATCCATGCATCTGTTGATGGACATTTAGGTTGCTTCCATGCCTTGGCTATTGTAAATAGTATTGCTATGAATATTGGGGTGTATGTATCTTTTTGAATTAGAGTTTTCATCAGAAGAAGAATTTTTTTTTTTACTTTTTCATTAAAATGATCTAATAGTTCTACAAATGACATGGCATTAACATTTTATACAAAGCTATAAAGCAGTAGCAAGTTAAAAAATCAACTGCCTTTATTTTTTTTAACATCTTTATTGGAGTGTAATTGCTTTACAATGTTGTGTTAGTCTCTGCTGTATAACAAAGTGAATCAGCTATTTGTATACATACATCCCCATATCCCCTGTCTCCCTCCCTTCCTTTCTTCCACTATGAAGGCTCAACAGTGGTCAAAGGATCTGGGCCCCTCCCTCACCATTCTCTTGTCTCCTTGGCAGAAGTTATGCCCCTTCAGTGGACCCCTCTCCCAGGTCTTTTCAAGGCTGGACTTTCTCAGCAAGGTGAGACTTGGAAATGCAGAAGAAATAGGACCTGTAGCCAAAGACCACCTTCTTTCCCTGAAGCCAGGGCAATGCTGAAGAAGGCTGCTACATCTGTGAGCTTCTCTACCCTGCTGGGGGCAGCCCAGAGTGTTTTGGCCACTCCACTGCATTAGCTAAAGTGGTTGTTGTTGTTTCTTCCTGCTTCTGAGATGTAGAGAGGGGATGAGTGACTGCCAGACCCATGCCTGCAGGTCTTCTTACCCCTTTCTTTTCCTTTCACCTTTTTAATTGGGGCAAACAAAAATATCCACTGGCCAGTAGGGTCAGCCAAAATCTGTCTTAGGGCAGAGAGTGGATAAAGAGTCATGACAGCTAAGATAAGCTTACCTGTCATAGCAGAGTAAGGCAGGGGTGAGGCCTGCCTTCAAGCAGGAGAAATTGGTGGCTACTGATGTAATGGGATTTTAGGGACATCAGTCTGTCTAAAAGTAGATCATCTAGAACTGATAAAGTCTGAAATTCCACCGTTAGAGATCCATTCTTTCGGCTTTATAAATCATCTCTAAAACAATTAAAATGCAAACATTCCTATTTATGGGTAGGCCCTTTTTTTTTTCTTGAGCATAAAATAAGGGATAGAAAATGGTGCATAGAACAATTACTTGGGATGAACTTACCATCAAAGAGTTGAGCAGTTGTATACAGAAGAATCTTGGTTCACCAAAGACAAACTTTTCCTATGCCCCAATTTTATTTGGGATTGGTTCCAAGTAGGTGGTCTAAATTGAGTTTCTTTAGATTGTGGTGCAACCAAGGTCAAGATTTTCCTCCTCAATGTCTCAGTTTCCTGTATTCCTTCCTGTCAATGTCACAGTCAGGGACAGAGAGAGAACTGCACCTCAGAAACACCAGGATGGCTTTATTCTTTTTCTGATGGGCCACTCACATTTCTTACAAGCAGTCTATAGCTCAGTTCCAAGGAGATCTGCCTGCCTGCCTGCCCTGTACCTAACATGTAGTCAGAGAAAACCCATAAGGCACATCTATTATAGGCAAAACCCTGTTTATCATTTAGGACATGTTCAGCTACAAAGAATGAAAACCTAAATAAATATGTATGAAGTGATACAGAGAATTTTTAAGTTATACCGCAAGAATCCTGCAAGTAGGTAGGGCGGTTCCAGATTGGTTAACATCTGTTCACCTGTGTCATCTGGGACCCAGGTTCTCTCAATCATTGTTCACTGTCATCCTCGACCTGTTGGTCTTGTCCTTCATAGTCACAAGGTAGCTGTCATAGTTCCAGGTATCCCATGCAGACATGACATGATCCGACTGAAGAGAAGGGACCATTTCCCCCCAGGATTCTATTTTTATTGATTGAATATCTTTTTTTAGAAGCCACCCCCATTACTCCTCTCACATCTCATTGGCTAAGCCTAGGTCACATGACCCTTTTGAATCCAATGATGGAAGAAGAATGGGTTCCCCACAGACCCATCAAGATTCATGCCTCATCTTCCTAGGGAAGGAGGATAGAGATAAGGTCACCTCTCCCAACAAGACAGGCTTGAGAAAAGTGTGACTGTGGAAACCAAATTGGGGTCCACTGTCCAGGCAGAAGAGGGCGATGGGTTTGTGTGGGCAACAAACAGTACCGGCTACATCAGGGACAGTAATGAGGGAACACGGGGAAACAGACCCCAGATCTGTGCACTTCCTGTCAAGCCAGGACATCTATAATCCTCATAGGAACTGAAGAGCACAGAGAGACACAGAAGCACTTGGGTCCCCAGGTGGATGCAGCACAGAGGCAGCTGAGTGGAGCGGCACAAAGCAGTGACCAGCATGCAGCTGGACAGAGGAGGACTCCTCGTAGAAGGATATTTTGAGCTGGATTCTGGATATCCAGTTAACTAGGCATGAGTCGTCAGAAAAGAGGAGCAGCCACTCCAGTGAGGATAACAATGGGCTCCAAGGCAGGAACGTGGCAGTTGGCCCTTCCCACGTGAATGTGCATATGGATGCATGAGGCATTTGGGTCTCATTTGTGATGAGACCATAAGATCATCAAGGCATAGACCGAGTCTCTCTGTTTACACTTGGATCCCCAATGCCTAGGACAGCCTGGAGTTCTCTGGTAATGCTTATTTTAGGAATAGATGAATGACGTTTATCTGGAACAGTGCAGAAGGGAGGAGGGCGCAGGTATGAGCAGCATAAGCACGGCAGCTCCAAGCTTCTTACTGGGACCATTAGAATCCCTAGGACCAGAGAAATCACTCCCAACTCACTCAGGTTTTCTGCACGAAGGAAGTGACTTCAGCTATTAAAAGTCCTGTCCAGACAACAATATTTGTGCTTCTGTTTGTTCCATCTCTTCATGAATGAGTCAGGCTAGCCTGACAGCTGAGTTCAGGAAGTCTGGCATCAGATTGAGTGCTGGCTAATGGGATTTGTCCCTCTGCTATGAGTCGTGGCCATCGAGGGTGCTGGGGAGCTAGGTGAGAACCAGAGGAGGCAGAGATGCTGTGATGGATGGATTATTGGGAGGCTTTGTCACATGGTGCCCACTTGCCATTGGGGTTCCGCCATATCCCAGCCAAGCTTGACTTAGAGAGAGAAGCATACGTGATTGGTAGGGCCAGGAATGAAATGAAAATGTGGAGCTCCTTGTTAAAACATGACAGAGAAATTCTAAACAGTGACTGCATGCTTTAAACCAGCGGTCCCTGACGTTTTTGGCACCAGGGACCGGTTTCAGGGGCGGGGGTGGGGCATGGGGATGGTCCAGGCGGTAATGCTAGCGACGGGGAGTGGCACATGGAGCTTCAAACGCTCACCCGCCGCTCACCTCCTGCTGTGCGGCCGGGTTCCCAACAGGCCATGGACTGGTACCGGTCCACGGCCTGGGAGTCCACGGCCTGGGGGTTGGGGACCCCTGCTTTAAATCGAGCATAGGACCTTTCTAATCAGAGGGCCCTTCTAAGCATGGGACAGCTGAAGAGGTGGCACACCTGTCATATCCCATTTCCTGGAGGGGCAGGAGGAGTGGTTCCTGGCCCTGTCTTGATCAAGAGCTTTGTGTCCATTCATATTCCCAAATGTATGACAGCATTGTGCTGGTGAAAGTTACCATTTTACAAATCACGATCCTTTCAGAGGAATGAGAGAAATAACAGGGTGCTTAGAAGCAATTAGTCAAAGCAACAAAAGGACAAAGGGAACAACAAGAAAACTATTATACAGATGTGTGGCCAGTCACTGCATTCTGCCTTGGGAAGCCTCAAGGTAGATTCCAAAGTTTCTGCCTGTCTGAATCATTAGTCTCTCTTATACTTAATATCAAGCGTCAGTACTGTCTATCTACCTGTCTATCTATCTACCCATCTAGTCTATCTCAGCACATTAGTAATTGTCATCTCCCATTTCCTGGTCTCATGTGGGCTTAACTGCTACCTTGACTAAAACCAGCAAAGAAAGGCAAAAGTAGCTCAGTCCCTGCAGAAAGCTCAGCCAGACACAGGTACCCAAGATTCAGGTTTCATCCATTTCTGCTCTATAAGGGCCTTGGGAAAGAGGAAGCTAAGAAGTGCCTTCCAGGGGGTCTTGGGCAGCAGGATGAAGGGTACAGTGGGTAGAGGTTTCCTGAGCTGCTGTCTGTGGTCCTGCACCACTATTTCTCCTTGCTTCTTTCAGCAGACATCATGGAACTTGATGTCACAAACAAACAACAAACTGCTAAAGACCCAACAAACACACTTCAGAAAGCATTTATGCTACACCAAAAATTGAATTATATTCAAAATACATCTTCTTGCTTTTTTACTCAAGAGGTATGGGGTTCAACTACATGACCAAAGGTGGAAAGTTTTGTTTCTGGGCTCTTGTTGGGCCACAAAATGTGATGCTGTGGAGCCCTGATCAACCAGACTTTGCCTCAACTCCATGGCCTGGTGTAGATCAGGGCTCAGGCTTTGAGCTGTCCCACCACTGCGTGAGCACAGTTACCAAGGGCATGGCATGTAGGTATCAAGATCATAGGACCAATTAAAAAAATTTTTTTTTGACAGTTTGCTTTATTTATTTATTTATTTATGGCTGTGTTGGGTCCTCATTTCTGTGCAAGGGCTATCTCTAGTTGTGGCAAGCGGGGGCCACTCTTCATCGCGCTGCGCGGGCCTCTCACTGTCGCCGCCTCTCCCGTTGTGGAGCACAGGCTCCAGACGCGCAGGCTCAGTAGTTGTGGCTCACGGGCCCAGTTGCTCTGCGGCACGTGGGATCTTCCCGGACCAGGGCTCGAACCCGTGTCCCCTGCATTAGCAGGCAGATTCTCAACCACTGCGCCACCAGGGAAGCCCTAAAAATTTTTTTAAAATTAAAGTATTGTTGATTTACAATGTTGTGTTAATTTCTGCTGTACAGCAAAATGATTCAGTTATACCTATACATTTTTAATATTCTTTTCCATTATGGTTGATCATGGGTTACTGAATACAGTTCTCTTTGTTATGCAGTAGGACCGTGTTGTTTATCCATTCCATATGTAATAGCTTACATCTGCTAACCCCAGCTTTCCACTCCATCCCTCCCCCAAGCTCCTCCCCCTTGGCAACCACAAGTCTGTTCTCTGTGTCCATGAGTCTGTTTCTGTTTTGTGTCAGTAGATAGGTTCACTTGTGTCATATTTTGGATTCCACATGTAAGTGACATCATATGGTATTTGTCATTCTCTTTCTGACTTACTTAGTATGATAATCCTAGTTGCATCCATGTTGCTGCACATGGCATTATTTCATTCTTTTTTTATGGCTGAGTCGTATCCCATTGTATATATGTACCACATCTTCTTTATCCATTCATCTGTCAGTGGACATTTAGGTTGTTTCCATGTCTTGGCTATTATGAAAAGTGTTGCTGTGAACATAGGGGTGCATGTATCTTTTTGGATTAGAGTTTTTTATATTATTTATTTATTAATTTATTTGGTTGCACCCAATCTTAGTTGCAGCAGGTGGACTCCTTAGTTGCGGCTGGCCAGCTTCTTAGTTTTGACATGTGAACTCTTAGTTGCGGCATGCATGTGGGATCTAGTTCCCCGACCAGGGATCGAACCCAGGCCCCCTGCATTGGGAGCATGGAATCCCAACCACTGTGACACAAGGGAAGTCCCTGGATTAGAGTTTTGTCTGGATATATGCCTAGGAGTGGGATTGCTGGATCATACGGTAATTGTATTTTTAGTATTCTGAGGCACTTCCACACTGTTTTCCATAGTGGCTGTACCAACTTACATTCCCACCAACAGTGTAGGAGGGTTCCCTTTTCTCCACGTCCTCACATAGGATCAATTTCTTATCAGCTCTGAATGAGTGAACGAATGAGTGAAGAATTCAGATCCCCAAGGAGGAACTGGATTATGAAGGTATGGATGACTTGTCAGGGTTTAGGTGATATAAACAGGTCTTCATGTATTAAAAATCTGGACTTTCTGCTGAAAATAGGGGCTGGTTAGGTCCAGACTTGGCTATTTACTAGCTGTGTGACCTTGGCACGTCACTCCGCATCTCTGAGCCTGTCTCCTGGTGGGAAGATGGAGACAAATGTTGCTACCACTACCTTGAGGAGGGGGCCAGTCATGCATGGCAGGGCACCACACCTTGATTGAGGAATCATTGCCTCATCTTCTCTGTGCACCTGCATCTAGACGGTGGATGCTCTCCTGTGCGTCTTCACTGCCCCAGAGGGAGGAGCCTCCAGGACAAGACAACCAGGCTGTTACTGAGGGTTCTGAGGGCTTCTGGTGATTGGCACCGTCTGAAGATTGGGAGCCCCACTCTCTAGTCGCGATCTGTGCACAGGGGGTGTGTGAGCATTTTCGGGCCACCGGTCCTTTCCAGGGTTGGCCCCATATCCTGGGACACGTGCTCCCCCTCTTCCTCTGACTGAGTCAAGCCTGAGTTTAGGAGAAAGGGGATCATGGATCTTGGTTCCCCTGCAGTGGGTGCTTCTCACACTTCACCCCTTTGTCTACTCTCCACCCCATCACCATCTGCCATTGACCCCCCACCCCCCATATTTCTGATCTGATCAAAATAGAAAAAATTAATTGGTCTGGCTATTGAGCATTCTCACTCTCTCAGGGAGGCAGCCAGTCTGACAAATGAATCAGGAAGAAGGTGTTTGATGAAAGTGCTGTGAGTTTCATTTATAACCTACTCTCGTGAAGCACATTTGCTTGCTGGCAGGGGCCTTCTGCAGACGGCTCCATGAGAGCCACCACCGGGCACGTGGGGACTACCTTCTTCTTTGCCTCTGCAAAGGTGGGCCCTGGGCTGGGCCACGTGGGGAGGCCGCCGAAAGCAGCCTTGACTGCAGAGTTTGGATTCATAAGCTGAGGCCCTGGCTCAGGAACAGCGCCTTCATGGGATCCTGCTGGGGGTCCTGCTTCCCCTTCTCGGCTCCCTGCTTCCTTTGCCGGAATGTGGCCTGTGGTCCCTTGCCTCAAATCCAGGCTCTCTGTCCTCAAGATGCTCATTTACCCACTGTTGTCTCATCCTCCCCAGGAACTTGGGGGGCAGGGGGAGCAAGCTCACAGTGGCTGATGGCCCCATTTAGAAGAGGGGGCTGGGCAATGAATGGTCCCCCTGCAGCTCAGCCTCATCTCCTTAATGGATCCTAATTACCCCTGTCCTGCTCATGGCTTCTCCCTGGGAACCATCTGTCGGGATGATGGATGAGGTGAACGAGGGATGTGGCCAGCTGGGGCTGGAGGAATCCTCCCTTTCTCTAATAAGGTCGGGGTAGGGGGTAGTGTGGGAAGTTTAAATCAAGTCCAAAGATCCTGAGGAAGGGAAGGTGCTATTGCAGGATCAGCTGTTCTCCCCTAGAACTTGGGCTGGGTGATTTTAGCCAAGAAGGAAGGTGACGGGGAGGCGGGGTGGGGAGGATTGACTCTTTTGGTGTCAAGTCCCAGGAATATATGACGAAGGAGGAGAGGAAGGCTGGCAGGCCTGTGGGGGACCAACTCCAAGGCAGGACTGAGAGCTGTACGTTATGACTCCAGCCCCAGGTCAGTGGCAAGTCTACATCCACTTGGACAAGGCAGCGGTCATCAGAGCTGAGTGGCTCCTTCTAAGTCAGGGTTGTGCTGGGACCCAATCTCAAGTTCATTCCATATCTCCATGGACATACACCCAGTGAGGACTCAGTAAATGGACTGCAGATCATCCGGGGTCCCAGACACAGATCTTTGACCCAGGAAAAAAGTAGCCGATGCTGGACGGCAGCAATTCTGTTTCTCTGTGGATTAAACAAATAAGGGAGAAAGAATAATGCTTCTGCTTTGAAGTCCGGTCTACTCAGGACAAAGGAGTAGAACCTCCCTCTCCTCAGCCATGATGTGGCCCAGAGTGCACTGGGAGTGAACAAATGCAGTCTGACTTGCCAGTTAGTCTTTTGTCACCTGTTCTATGCCATATGCTGCATGACAAGCTCCTTGCAAACAGCGTGTATCTCATTCATCGATGTCCACCTGGCAGTGTCCACTCCACCCCGAGACTTGGCCGATGCTGCTCAGGGTACACACACTACACAGCGGGAGGCATGAACCAGGGGGCAGGATGGAACCTCTCTCTACACTCTCTACACTGGGGACATCAGTCCCAGGTTTCCACACTGACTACTGACACTGACTACCCCAGAGGTAATGTTTTGAGAGGAACGCTTCCAGCCCTTTCTCTTCACTCCTTCTCTGGAGCCACTGTCCTGACCGCTGAGGGTGACGGGAGCCTTGGGCAGAGCGACTGTGTGCCTTCCAGGTCTCTCCTTCAGAAGCTTATTCTCATGCATGTGTTCTCCTCCCTTGCCTCCTACACTGAATGGGACTGACCCATGTGACCAACAGCAGAGTGAGGAAATGATGCTGGGTGGCTCCTGAGCCCAGGCCATAGAAGACGTGGTTCCTGCCCTCTTGGTCTCTGGGGTCACCACATCACAGAGACACTCGTTATGGTCTGAACTGTGTCGCCCTTGCCCAGTTCATATGTTGAGGTCCTAACCCCTAGACCCTCACCATGTGACTGTATTTAGAAAGAGAGCCTTTAAAAAGGTAATTAAGGTAAAATGAGGTATTTTGGGTAGGCCCTAATCCATTATGACTGGTGTCCTTATATGAAGAGGAGATTAGGACACAGACATGCCCAGAGGGATGATCTGTGAGGACACAGGGGAAGTCACAGTCTGCAAGCCAAGGAGAGAGGCCTGAGAAGAAACTGATTCTGTCGATACCTTGATCTTGGACTTACAGCCTCCAGAATTGTGAGAAAATTAATTTCTATTGTTTAAGCCCCCAATCTGTGGTCCTTGCTATGACAACCTGAGCAGACTAATACAACACTCAAGCAGCCTTGTGAAGAGGCCCATGTGGAGAGGAAGCAGCTCGGCAGCACCAACCTATCTGTCATATGAGTGAACCACCTTGAGGGCAGATCCTCCCGCCCCAGTCGAGCCTTCAGGTGATTACAGCCACCCAGCCTCCAAATTCTTCAGCTGAGGCTCCAGACATCGTGGAACCAGAGATAGGACATCCTCCACATGCCTGTCTAAATTCCTGACTCACCAGAAGCATGAGATGATACACGATCACTGGTGTATGAAGTTGTTAAGTTTGGGATGATTTGTTACGCAGCATTGAATAACCAGTGCACCAGGTCTGCTGTGAATGAGACATTTAATTCAGAGGTAAGGGGGGAGGCCACTTTGAGGAACTTCTCTGGCCACAGATCTAAGCTGTGCATCAGCAGAGTAGTGTGTCCCAGATGATGTGGCCAAACCTTCCTTGAGAAGGGCATGACTATGGAGAGTGGCCTCAGAAGTCCACATAACCAGGTATGGGCTGCGGCCAGGGAGGTTAGCAGGGGGGCAGGAGCCAGCAGACCAGGGGAGGGGAGTGGTGACAGGCCCTGCCCGCCTCCCCCAACCCTTGAAGAGGGCTGGGGTATTGGGAAGGTGTCGGGAAGAGGAACCTGGAAACAGCAACCAGAGAAGAAGGAGAAGCTATGATACCAGGACCCCACATATGGGCCAGGGCCTTCCTGCCCCAGATCAGAAGTCCTCCCTCCACAAAGAGGATCAAGGGACTCCCAGCTTCTGAATCAGAAAACTAATACCTATTGAACACCTACTCTGCACATTATTTCATTTTTATTTTTACAACAGCCCTTGGAGGTAAGCATGATCTCCATTTTTCACATAAGGAAAGAGAGACTCAGGGAAACAGAGAGATTGCAAAACTTGCCCCTCATGTCACTGGTAAATAACAGCTGGATTCAGAGTCAGGAACATCTGCCTCCAGAGGCCCCGTTTGCCCAGGTGGTGGAGTCATGGAAGGCTTGGTGTAGTGGCATAGACCACGGACTCTAGAACTTGACTGCCTGCATTTAATCTCTGGCTTCACTGCCCACTAGCCTTGTGACCCTGGGCAAGTCACTTAATCTCTCTGTGCTTCAGTTTCCCCGTCTCTGAAGTGGAGATGCTAGTGTGCACCTTGTAGGTAACAGAGGATTCAAAGAGTTATAAGCCAAGGACTTGGAGCAGAGCCTGCACAAAGGAAGCACGTTGTGCGTGTTGGCTGTTCTTACTCATAGAAACTCTGCAACATGACCTCTCAATGTGTGAGAGGGTGTGATTCCCAGAACCAGGCTGGACCTGACAGTGCCTAGATCAGACACGGAGCCCAACCAAGGTTGTTGAATTGACCATCAATGTAGAAACGCCTCCTCGTTCCCTCTCATCCTCCCCAATCCCAACCCAAGCAGCTCAAGGTTATGAGATGGCTGATGGCTCCCAAAGGATCCAGAACACAGTCTCCCCTGAGCTCCCGTGGCTGCCCAGGCCAGAGCTCCCAGGACAAGAGCCCTTTCCTGGAGATGGAGCGTAACACTCACATTCTCGTGGGAGATGGGGGACTTCAGCCGCAGACAGAAGGGTAATCAGCCCTTTGTGGACACACGGCTTCACTCCGGCACTCACACCCCGTGGGGGATGGGGGATCAGTAAGAGCCTGTGAGGGTGGGCTTGGGGGTTGTCAGAGCAGTGTCTCCCTGAGGGGAAGGGCCCAGGCTAGCTTTCCTTCTGCCCACCTTCCGAGCGGCAGAGGAGCAGCTAAGTGGTACTGATCCAAGTTCCAAGGGGAACATTTGCTGGGAGGTCACTGGCACCAGCCCATCACTTAGCTGGTATTCATTATTCAGTGAGGGGATGAGGAGCGGAGAAGGGCTGGCATCCTGCTGCCAAGCCTGGCCTCCCAGGAGAGGAGTTGATGTGGGAACTGGGAGAGACAGACAGCCAGGAAAGGGTCAAGGGCAACTCACTCTCATCCTGGGAGAGAGGGTGCCAGGTGGCTGATTCCAGGAGGAATCCCACCTCCCAGACAGCCCAGGTCTCTCACAGGCCCTGGAGCATCTCAGCTTTGGCTGGAGAAGGGGAAAGGAATCTTTGGTGGTATCAGCTCTGGCTGCTTGCCGATGGCCTCTGTATTCAATATGTGCCTCCGTTTCCTCAAATGCCCACTGACATAAAATGTCCCACCCATTTTTAATAGCATGTTGCACTGAAACTAGTCTTTACAGGGACAGAAATGGTAATTAAGTCCTGATGCCTGAACGTGGATCAGAATAATTCATTAAACAAGACCCAGCAGCCGTGGATTCAGCTACTTCCCAACCCTGTGATAGGCTGGCCTGTGTCTAGAGTTGTCGAAGTAGATCACGTTGATAAGAGTGCTTTGTAACAGGTAACACATCAGACAAGTGTTAGTTACCATCATCACCACATTATTATTATCATTATCACCTTTCCAGAAACACAAGTCCAGAAGCGTAATATAGCCTTAACAATGGTGGGTGTTAGGACAGGAATAAGAGTGTTCATAGGGCTTCCCTGGTGGCGCAGTGGTTGAGAGTCTGCCTGCCGCTGCAGGGGATGTGGGTTTGTGCCCCGGTCCGGGAAGATCCCACATGCCGCGGAGCGGCTGGGCCCGTGAGCCATGGCCGCTGAGCCTGTGCGTCCAGAGCCTGTGCTCCGCAACGGGAGAGGCCACAACAGTGAGAGGCCCGCATACTGCAAAAAAAAAAAAAAAAAAAAAAAAAGTGTTCCTAGCAGCACTGTGTGGAAACAACCCAAAGGCCCACAGAGTGAAGAATGGATAAATGAATGATGATATCTTTACAAAACGGAGATTTTTATAGCAGTGAAAATGAATGAAGTGCATGTAACAACACAGGTGAATCTTAGTAACATAATGAATGGGAAAAAAGCAAGTCCTAGAAGGCTGTGTAGAGTACAATACCTGTTTTCTAAACTTCAGAATTAAAACTGAAAAGATACATAATATAAGGCATACGTATATAGGTGATTTAGTGTAATGGTTATCTCTGGCACAGGTGGGGAGCACCGAGAGAGGGCCAGCCAAGGTGAGGATATGTTATTTATATTATTCTAGATTTGGCATTGGATGAACAAAAATGAATGAATGAATGCATGAATGAATGAGTGGACCAGCAGGCCATGCATGGAACAATGTTGGCATTGGGTCATGAGCAAGGATTATGTTTAGTCCAAGTTGAGTAACTGGAGTCCAAAGTACAATTGTTTTTCATTTAAAGAAAAGTCTGATGTTAAGTGGATACTTAGTACT
The DNA here is from genome assembly GCF_949752795.1 of Hyperoodon ampullatus. Lineage (NCBI taxonomy): Eukaryota > Metazoa > Chordata > Mammalia > Artiodactyla > Ziphiidae > Hyperoodon > Hyperoodon ampullatus. Next base: position 88,117,347 of record NC_136922.1, read on the forward strand.
GGATCCCCAAGTTGATATTCTAGAAAGACAGTCACTTTTTTCTAAGGAGGTTGAGGCGGGTACCTCTCTATCGCACAGTGTACCCAGGAATACCCTCATCACCCACCCTTTTGGGGAGAGGCAAGTTCCAGTCTCTCTTACATCCTGTCGTAGGTATGCTGAAGGATGTATAAATTCTGGGGCAGAATTTACATTTATAAGTGGTACTAAACTGATGAATAATACTTCTATAAACATTCTTATACATATCTTTTGGTGTACATATGTATACATTTCCTTTGGCTGTATATCTAGTAGTGAAATTGCTGGGTTATAGAGTATATGTATGTTCAACTCTGATAGACAGTGCCCGTGTTCTGAAGTGGTTGTACCAATCTGTGCTCTTGTCAGCAGGCGAGAGAGTTCTAGTTTCTCCACAGCCTCACCAACACTTCGTGTTGTCAGTCTTTCAAGTTTTCATCATTGTGTTGGGTGTGAGGTCATCTCAGTGTGGTTTTATTTTGAGTTTCTTTGAAGATTAATGAGGTTGAGCATCTTTTCATATATTTATTGGTCACGTGGATATTCTTCCTCATGAAGTGTTTGAGTCTCTTCCCTCTTACTGAATTTTGATATTCTTTATATATATATATATATATATATATATATATTTTGCATCTTAAGTGTTTTTATTTAATTTACATCTGCAGTGGGTTTATCCCCAGCAATACCTCTGGGTACAATTGGACATGTACACATCCTCTTTAACTTAGCAGATCTCGTGATTAGGTTTCTCTTTACTAACAAAAGGTGGTTTAGAACAATGAGGCACATCTTAGTTGATGAAGGCAGCAGTAGCATGGCAGTATGTTTAGACATTCCAGGGATATATATTCTGCATGAGTCCTTCCAGAGGATATATTTATATATGCCATATATATATATTCAAGACTGTCCTGGCTATCCTTGGATATTTGCATTTCATTTTAATTTTAAAATAAATTTTAACTTTATTAATGAAAACAGCCCAAATGCCCACAAACAGGAGAGTGGATGAATAAAGTGTAGTATAGGCACATAAAGGAATATTACACAGCAGTGAAAGTGAATGAACCTCTGTGACATGAAGTAATATGGATGCATCTTAGCAAAGTAATATTAAGCGAAGGAAGAAAAGGCTCAGAAGATCACATACAGCACAATGCCCCCCTTTTTTTTAGAGTGGTAAAAGCAACTAATATAAAAATCTTCACCTTTAAGGAATACATACAGATGAGTTAGCACTATATTAGAAGCAACATTGTTCCTATATTAAGGAACAATGGACCTGTGATTCAGGATCGTGGCTACCTTTGGTGGGGACAGCAGGAGGATGGGATGGGGAATGGCTGCCTAGCTGGGTGGAAATGATTGTTGCGGTCCTAGCTTTCTTGTTGGGTGGTAGATTGATGTGTGCTTATTGCATTGTTAAAAATATATAAATATATAAATGAATTAATGACTAATGATGAAATATTATATGACTCGGGATTATGATTAATCTGATTTAGTACAGCTTGGATTGATTATACAAAAAAGGCTAAAAATGAAGCATTGAATGAGGACACCACTGTCAACCCCTTAGTTGTGGGGCCTCCACTCCCCTGTTTGCTCCCCCTATGGACTGAGCAGGGGTGTAAGTATCAAGATGAATATTATATATTAGTAAAGCTTAATTTCTTTAAATTTGTTCTTAGAAAAATTAGCAGAAGTTAATTTTTTTCTTTCTACACCCCAGTGCGTCTTATGTATTCCCTGGGGTGTATACATGCCTCTGCCCTAAGCAGATGGAATTTTCATTTGGATGGATCACCCAGTTGGCATGTGGAAGTCAAATACTGTCTTGAGCATTTAGGAGCCTGTTGATAGACTCGCAGTCAGAGAGGAGAAGAGCCTACAGGGCAGCCTTGGGAAAGGGAAGGAGGCTAGGAATTTGAGAGGAATTTAAGAGAAGGAATTTATAGGACTTCGTTTCCTTAATAGCAGGACATCCAGGAGCTAAAGAACTATGTATTCTCTGCTAGTGATTACTGTTTCTCTTCGAGCCAGAATCTTTATAAACTCTTGGGCCTGTCAATCTCCTATAGAATGTTGACCCTTTTATGTGGATCCCAGGGCAATTGCAACCTTATATCTGATTCCCGCTCACTGATGGTAATTGGTGGTGCCCTCCCTGCTGACAGCCTTCAGATGTTGAAGGCAAATCAAGCAGCCCTTGATGGGTCTCGATGCTGCTGCAATCTGGAGGCTGCAGTGGCTCAGGGGTGGGGTTTGCATTTCAGGGAAGTATATACAGCTGCCTCTCAAATCCCTGAGCTTGGTCTGATCGGCTACCTTAGACACAGCCTATCAATCAGTTGCCTTGGATGCTTCCATAGGCAATTTTTATTTGAGAGCTTCAGATGGATTAGGGAGTTGGCTTAGAGGAGCCATAATCCTAGAGGGTAATTTGGCAACAGGCAAGTCCTCAATCCTTAGAATTTGGGGGGAGAAGACCATGTGTTAGGCTACAGAGACCAAAGTCTTGAAGTGTTTTGAGCTAGAAGGACACATGCCCCCTCAGGGAAAACAAAGGCTTGTCTTGTTGGGACACGGAGTCAACTACCTGCTCCCCCTGAGCCTTCATTTACCTACTTGTTACAGGTGTACAACCTAATGAGTCTTAAGACGTGGGCATAAATGCTTTCACGAAGAAAGCAAGTGCCATTACAGGTGGGCAGCCTGTCACCACCACTTGGGGGCTGTGTGACCCTGGGTGAGTTAGGACCTGCCAGGAGCCCTCGTCCCCCGATCTCTAGTAGTACTGACCTCATAGATGGGGGATTATGTATTGATAAATGAGCCCTGGTGACAATGCAGAGCCCATAGGAGACCTCACAGAACAGCAGCCACCAAGTGCAGGGCTCAGCTGCCAACATATAGTGCTGAAAGCAAACTGCTTCCTGCTTCTGAGCCAAGGACTCACGAAACTTGCATCCGGATCAGCCCAGTTCCCCTAGAGAATCTTTCCGGAAGGCAGGCTCACTTGCCAAAAGCAGTTTTTCCAAGACTCAGTTGATGGGAAGCCACATCACCATTTGGCAAAATAAAAGTGATGAATTGACTTGCCTTGAATTGAGTTTTGATGAATACTCCCAGGACCCCTGTGCCCAGCAGCACACTCAGACAATCACCACTCAAAAAAAAAATTCAGGGAATCCCATGAGTCTGTTCCAAGAGGAAGGCTGAGAAAGCGGATATGGAAGAGACCTCACATTCAGATATCCCCTTCTGTGTTCCAAGAGCTTTACGTACGCTATCTCATTTGACCCTTTACAGTGAGCCCAAGGCCTAAGGATCATTGGTTTTGTGTGTGGGGAAACCGAAGCTTGAGAGCTAAGTAACTTACCCACAGTTTCTGACTCCAGAGCTCAGACTGTTCCTTCATGCCGTGCAGGCTTCTCATTGGTCCACCTCTTTCCCAGGTCAGAATGTTCATTTACATGTATTAACTCCTTTAACCCTCCTAGGTAAGCCGTGAGGATATTGTTATGGTGCCCATTGCACAGATAAGGAAACTGAGATCCAGAGAAATTAAATCATATGGCTAGTGAGTGATGGATCTGAGTCTGTTTCTTTTTTTTCTTTTTTTTTTTTTTTTGTGGTACGCGGGCCTCTCACTGTTGTGGCCTCTCCCGTTGCGGAGCTCAGGCTCCGGACGCACAGGCTCAGCGGCCATGGCTCACGGGCCCAGCTACTCCGCGGCATGTGGGATCCTCCCAGACCGGGGCACGAACCCGTGTCCCCTGCATCGGCAGGCGGACTCTCAACCACTGCACCACCAGGGAAGCCCTGAGTCTGTTTCTTAATGCCCATGCCTGTCCACTTTATTACAGCTCACCTGAAGAACAAGTTTGGGAAAATCAAGGAATTCAGTGATACAGAAGGCTGGTTTGCTCAGGGTTTCCAAGAGTCGAGGAAAACTGGAGACACCTAGCGGTCCCATCAGTCTAGTCTCCAAACCCCAAGGCTCTACATCAACCTCCACTTGAGCATCTCTGTTCCTTTGCTCAGGGACAGGTGGCCCTGCTGTGGAGGTGGGAAAAGGAGGGGAGGTCAACATGAGCTTGATTGAACAAGCCAAGGAAAGGAGAGGATCACACAGATTTCAGATTTAACAAAAGGAGAACCAAACTGACATTTTATTGACTTGGGGTGGGAGTTGTTAAAGACAGATTATTGCACCAAGGGTAAAGGCCAGTGATACCCAAGGGGCAAGGTGAGTACATAAATTTGAGCTCACACACAGATACTTGCCAACACACACACATTGACACACACACACATACACACACCCCGCCACTACAACCACAAACAAAACCCGAGCTTCTCCCTTAGCTCCCAGCGGCCAGGCCCAGAGACCCTGGGTGAAATGGGAGTGAATGGAAGCCAGTACACTAGAATTGATCCTTACTAATTAATTCTCACTCTCCACCCCCACGTGATCCATCCCTGGACCCACTGAGAGCTTCAGAGATAGAATTCCTCAGGTTTAAGGCTTCAACTTTAAGGTTGAAATAGGTCTTGAAAGAAACGCTTCATTGCTTTCAATAAGAAAGCCCTCTCTTTGGGGACTCCCTGTGTGCTGGCTGGCTCTGTGCAGAGACACAGAGGCTCCTCAGGGAGCATGGAGATGGCCCATAAAGGCCTGCTCGGAAGAGCCCAGCACGCTGTGATTTGTCCTGGCAGAGGGTTGTGTGTGGGTCACCAAGGGAACCTTGAGAGGGCAGAACAGAGAGATATGTGGGGATGGGGAGAATGACAGGGACAAGGCTGGGTAACGAGGAGGAACCTGGCTTAGACTGTCCCTTAGGGACGACACCACCCTGGTCTCTTCTTTCCTGAAAGTATTGGCACGCGGGTCTGGACTCTACAGTGGGTGATGCTGGATCTTGTCCTAGGAAGTCTGTTCTTTGTGAGCCCATCATTCCCTCATGGGTTGCACCTCACTGCTCCTCCTTCCCTAGAGCCAAGTGGGGCCTGGATCGGTATTTGAATGGCCTCTTTCTCCTCTGTTCCTTGGATGGCTCTCTTCCTTTCCTTAGCCCCCACCTCTGAGGCAGTGGCTGCACCCAATGGTCCACGACATCCATGGGTAACTCTTCCCTCCCTGTTAGCCCCCTGTATCCCTAGGGAGAGCCAAGGCAGACAAGGGTATTGTTATTAAAAATGACTTCTCAGGGCTTCCCTGGTGGCGCAGTGGTTGAGAGTCCGCCTGCCGATGCACGGGACACGGGTTCGTGCCCCGGTCTGGGAGGATCCCACATGCCGCGGAGCGGCTGGGCCTGTAAGCCATGGCCGCTGAGCCTGCGCGTCCGGAGCCTGCGCTCTGCAGCGGGAGAGGCCACACAGTGAGAGGCCCGCGTACCGCAAAAAAAAAAAAAAAAAAAAAAAAAAAAAGGACTTCTCAGATTCCTCCCAGACATCTCTTACATCCACTGCAGGAAGTGGCACTCAAAATCCCTCTTACCTTATTTCTTTTCCCTCTTCCCCCCAGCTGGGTTCTTAGCTCTCAGGGCATCATCTGCACAGCAGCCCCTACCCATTCTTTTTTTTTTTTTTTTTTTTTTTTTTGCGGTACGCGGGCCTCTCACCGTTGTGGCCTCTCCCGTTGCGGAGCACGGGCTCCGGACGCGCAGGCTCAGCGGCCATGACTCACGGGCCCAGCTGCTCCGCGGCATGTGGGATCCTCCCGGACCGGGGCACGAACCCGTGTCCCCTGCATCGGCAGGCGGACTCTCAACCACTGCGCCACCAGGAAAGCCCCCCCTACCCATTCTTGATCCACTGCTGTCCCAGGTTCTGCCTGCACTGAGCACTAGGAGAAAAGGAGCATCTGGTTTGAAGGTGAGCTTCATTGAGCCCTAAGAGAGAGAACAGTCTCTCTGAATCAACAAGCCTGGCTTCTTTGGAGACTAAAACAGCAACTGTGGAGTAAATCTGCAACCCCCCACCTCCTTCCCCTGTCTTTTTTATTGGCTGTGTTGAGTCTTCATTGCTGTGTGCAGGCTTTCTCTAGTTGCAGCGAGCGGGGGCTACTCTTTGTTGAGGTGCGTGGGCTTCTCGTTGCGGTGGCTTTTCTTGTTGCGGAGCACGGGCTCTAGGCGCGTGGGCTTCAGTAGTTGTGGCTCGAGGGCTCAGTAGTTGTAGTGCATGGGCTTAGTTGCTCCACGGCATGTGGGATCTTCCCAGACCATGACTCGAACCCGTGTCCCCTGCATTGGCAGGCAGATTCTTAACCACTGCGCCCCCAGGGAAGTCCTCCTCTGTCTTTTTCTTCAGGAAAACACAAAGAAACTCTAGGGGTGAAATGGGAAGTCACAATATCTTTTAACAGCCTGAAAGCCTGAAAAGAAAGCTCCTGTGTGTGTGTATTTGCAGCTCCTCAGTACAGGAAAGCTAATTATCTCAGCACTGTCGCCACCACCTTGCATTCAGTAAACTCTGTTCTTCTATTTAGGATCTTATTTGTCCTATCAACAACACTGAGATCATGGAGGCTCCAGAAATGGTGTACTCCCTTTTAGATAGGAGGGAACCAAGGTCCAGGGAAGGAAAGTGCCTTCCCAGGGTCACCCAAGGATGGAGAGGCTGGAGTGACCAGAGCCAGAAGATGACTATCTGCTTCCTGAGATTCTTGCACGAGATTTCTTCTGGGAGTAAAATGTGTTCTCAGGACTTGACTGCCAGACCTTGGGACCATTGGAGACTGGGCTGATGTAATGCTCTTAGCAACGTGCTGTGGGCTCCCCACTGTTCCTTTCTCCTCGTGCTGGGCCCGGAGCTGTTGTGCAGTGATGATTGGAGCACCCAGTGGGTGGCTGTCAAAGTTGGAACAGATGGAGTGGGGAAGGAAAGATCCTCTGCCCTGTGGCATTTGGGGAGGGGAGTGAAGACTAGATTTGTCAGGGTTGACTTAGCAGGGATATGGAACCCGTGTTTATATATGGTGGCACACTGTTGATGCGAAAGAAAATGCTGGCAAATGGAATGACACATGGATGTCTTTCTGAGTAAACAGAATAAAGGGTGGGCCCAGTTAGATAATGGTCCTGCATTCACTCATATGAGAGTGTGGAGGCAGGATGGTCCCACTGGGGGTCCCCCACCCCAGAAGACCCTCTTCTGCCTTATAGAGACCTGATGGATGGTGGTGTTCAGAACCAGGGCATGACTGGTTCTTGCATAACTTATCCATGTGGACAAGGGAACAGAAAGGGACCGTGGTCAGGTTTACTTTGTTGATAGATCCTAGGATCATAACCTTAAAATTAGAAGGATACTTAAAGACCGTCTGATTCAAACCCTTCAATGTTCAGATGAGAAAACTGAACTCAGTGGCATGCCCGAATGGATACAGCTGCTAAGCCACAGAATGGAACTAGAACCTGGTTTCCTCAGCTTCCAGCCCAGGACTCCATTCAGCACCCTCGCTGATGAGGGTCAGGTCATCAGACCAGGTTCACCTGTCTCTGTAATAACAGGTGACAGAGCGACTGTCACCTATTTTTTTAAAATATTTATTTATTTGGCTGCATCGGGTCTTAGTTGCGGCACACAGTCTTCTCTCTACTTGTGGCGCACAGGCTCCAGAGCGCACGGACTTGGTTGCTCCTCGGCATGTGGGACCTCAGTTCCCGGACCAGGGATCAAACCCGCGTCTCCAATACTCAGTCTCCAATTTTGAGCTCTCTCCTTTCTTGATTGAGCTGGCCTCCAAAAGGTTGGAAATAGGTTCACTGGTGGTTTTTGTAAGGTGGCTGATCTGAGGCGTAGCTGAAGATTCCTTTGCGGTTGGCTGGGGCGATTTATGGGGAATATTTGAGGGGGTGGCTGGGGAAGAGGACACCATGCTGGCTGTCGAAGTGGACAGAGGCGAAGTCGCTCTGTAGATCAAGGGAGCATTGTATTAAAGCTGAGTTTCTGTTTTTCTACATCCTGGAGAGTATACGCCTGAGGTTGGTAAAGCTCTGGCAGTACCCTGGGAACTTGTGCTGAGTCCTTTCCAGTAGGTCTAAAATATGGCAGGTGCGAAGAGAGTCCAGAGAAAATACGCAGGAGACAAGAGGTAATAATGAGGTTAAATGGACAGTAGGATAGATCGGTGCAGGAATTGTGGACATCTATCCTTCAAAATTCCTCAAAGAGGGCTTCCCTGGTGGTGCAGTGGTTGAGAGTCCGCCTGCCGATGCAGGGGACACGGGTTCGTGCCCCGGTCCGGGAAGATCCCACATGCCGCGGAGCGGCTGGGCCCGTGAGCCATGGCCACTGAGCCTGCACGTCGGAGCCTGTGCTCCGCAACGGGAGAGGCCACAACAGTGAGAGGCCCACGTACCGCAAAAAAAAAAAAAAAAAAAATTCCTCAAAGACAGGTATTGACTTCCATCAGCCATGATACAATCACTGGGACCAGATTTATGTTCTCACTTTAAACAGCTAAAAAACAAAACAGCATGTATGAAACAATGGTTTTCAGACATTGGACAGAAGGTAACACAGGAAGGTGATCCCTGAGAGAAGGGAAACAAGAGAGGTGAACCCTAAGATGGTCCCAGCTTGCTCCTTGAGGCAGTTTCTAGGTCGCAGTGTGAGGTGAGGATGGAGAGAACCACACATAGCTGGGTGACCTTGTTCGCTTGAGAAGACAGATACCAGTTTGGGGAGGCCAAGGTACATGGAATTTGCAGTGTCGGGTAGCACAGAGCATGGAATGGAATTGCACAGAGAGAGAGAGAGAGAGAGCTCTGAAGGTTTGCAGAAGTTCCCTTGTGTCTTTGGCTGAGTACTGATGTGCACATGCATGAGAGGAAACTCACTACAGCTGGGGGAACTCACTAGAAAGCAGTAGACCGAACAGTTGCTAGAGCACAGAGAGGGGCAGAAATAATTCATGTTCACACCAGCTAGAGTGGGAAGATCTCCTAATAAATGAGGCATTGGGTAGAACCCTCAGAAGAAGTATTTTTTCAGTAGTAGAGCCAAAGCACTAGACTAATGGTTGTTGTGGACCTGCTCTAAAAAAGCTTAAAGCAAGTCTCAGAAGTATCCAACATTCCAAGTAACTTCACTATACATGAGAGCAGAATCCAACACACACACACACACACACACACACACACACAATTATAAGACATAAAAAAGCAAGGAAATAAGATGAATAATTGAGAAAATCAATCAAGAGAAATAGACCAAGACATGAGAGATATGATGAATTTAGTAGACAAGGATGTTAAAGCCATCATTATAAAAATTATACATATATTCAAGAAAGTATAGGAGAATGTGAACATGAGGAGAGAAATGGGAGATATAAAGGAAGGTCAAATGGAACTTTCAGAGATGAAAAACAGTATCTGAAATAAAAAATATACTGGATGGAATTACAGTGGTTAAGACACTGTAGAAGTAAGGATCAGTGGACTAAAAGAAATAGTATAAAAGTGATTCAAAATTAAGCACAGAGAAAAAACACTAAAAAAATAAACAGAGCATCAGTCAGTGACCTATGATACAATATTAAGTGGTCTTTTGTATGTTAGTGGTGTCACAGAAGGAAAAGAGGAAAGAGTGAGACAGGAAAAATGTTTCAAGAGGTAATAGCCAGTTTCTAAAGTACAATAAAAAATAGGAACCCATAGATCCATCAATTTCAACAAGATCAAAGTAGGAGAAATATAAAGAAAATCATACCAAGGCACATCATAATCAAATTGGTAAAAGCCAGAGATAATCAGGAAACCACAAAATCAGCCAAAGGAAAAAAGGCATATTTTGTATAAAGGGACAAAGATAGAAATGATAGCAGACTTCTTATCATAAACCAAGCAACCCAGAGGTAATGTAGCAACATTTTAAAGTTATGATAAAAAAAACCTCTCAACCTAGAAATCTAACCTACAAAAATATTTGTTAACAGTGAAGGTGAAATTAAGACGTTTTCAGACAAAAAAAAAAGGTGAGAGAATACATTACAGCAGGATGGAATTTTAAAAAAAATTAGATTCTTCAGGGAGAAGAAATATGAAAACAGATAAAGATTTAGACTATACAGGGCTTCCCTGGTGGCGCAGTGGTTGAGAGTCCACCTGCCGATGCAGGGGACATGGGTTCGTACCCCAGTCTGGGAGGATCCCACATGCTGCAGAGCGGCTGGGCCTGTGAGCCGTGGCCGCTGGGCCTGCATGTCTGGAGCCTGTGCTCCGCAATGGGAGAGGCCCCACCCGCAAAAAAAAAAAAAAAAAAAAAAAAATTTAGACTATACAGAGGAATGAAGAGTTCTGCAAGTTATAAATATATGAATAGATAGAAAATAAAATTTTCCTCATTTTAAAATGTGTTACATGACAATTGACTGTTTTAAGCAAAAAAAATGTAATTTATGGTTTATAGCATTAGTTGAAATAAATGTATGCCAATAGCAAAAGATACGGAAGGGAGAAATGGAAGTATACTATTGTAAAGTTCTTACTCTATATGTGGGAGGCATAATGTTATTGGAAAGCAGACTGGGATAAGTTAGCAAACTCCAAAGCAACCACAAAACAAAACAAAAAGCTGTAGCTAGTATTGGAGATACAATGGTGTCATAAAAATAGGATTAGTAAAAAAAGACAAAAAACAAGAAAAAGAGAACAGATGGCACAAATAGAAAACAAATAATAGGATGGTAGTTTTAAACTCAGTAATATAAATAATTACATATATAACATGTAAATAGTCTAAACATTCCAAATAAAAGGATTGTTCAGTTGGATTAATAAAAGCAAAACTCAGCTATACGCACCTATAAGAAATCCACTTTAAATATAAAGACAAAGGTAGGTTAAAAGTAAAAGGATGGAAAAAGATGTGCATCTATGATAACATTGATTGAAAGAAAGCTGGAGTGGTTTTATTATATAATATCAGACAAATCAGACTTCAGAGTAGGGAAAATTACCAGCAATGAAGAGGAAGATTACATAATGATGAAAGAGTCAACTCACCAAGAAAACATAACAATCTTCAATGCATAGGCACCTAAAAATACAGCTTCAAAATATCTGAGGCAAAGCTGATAGAAAGGATAAATAGAAAACCCTACAATTACAGTTGGAAACCCCAGTGGTCCTTTCTCAAAAATTTATAGAACAATTAGACAAAAATTCTGTAAGGATCTAGAAGTCCTGAACACTGTTAGGTCAAATTTGACCTAATTAATATTTATAAAACACTCTACCCAACAAGAGCAGACTACATATTCTTTTCAAGTGCACATGGAACATTCACCAAGACAGACTATATTCTGAAACATAAAACAAGTCTCAATAAATTTAAGAGGATTAAAATTATAACAAAGTATCTTTTCTGACCATAACAGGATTAAACTAGAAATCCACAAAAAGTATGTAAAATCCTCAAATATTTGGAAATCAGTAATGTGCTTTTAAGTAATCCATGGCAAGTAAGAAATCACAAGGAAAATTAAAAAATATTTTGAATAAGATGAAAATGAAGATGTGTGAGATACAACCAAAGGAGTGATTACAGAGAAATTTATAGCATTAAATTCTTGTATTAGAAAAGCAGATAGATTTCATGTAAAAGGTCCCAGCTTCCATCTTAAGAAACTAGAAAAAGAAGAGCAAATTAAACCCAAAGTAAGCAGAAGGAATAATGAAGATAAGTGCAAAAATCAGTGAAACAGAAAACAGAAAAACGACATAGAAAAATCCATGAAAACAAAACCTATTTTTTCACAAAGATGAATAAAATTCATAAACTACTAGCCTGACCAATCAAGGAGAAAAGAGAAAAGATACAAATTACCAATAACGGGAATGAGAAATGGGGCATTACTACAGATCTTACAAACACTGAAAGGATAATAAAGAGAAAGAAACAACTGTATACCAGTCAATTTGATAACTTAGATGAAACGGACCAACTCCTGCAAAGACACAAACTACCAAAGCTCACTTAAAAGAAAAAACCTGAGTATCCCAATATTTATTAAGGAAATTTATTCACAGTTTAAAATCTTTCACAAACAAAGCAAAAACCTGTTTCAACAAAGAAAACTCCAGGCCCAGATGGTCTCACTGATTAATTCTATCAATCATTTAAAGAAAAATAATATCAAGTCTACACAAACTCTTCCAGAAAATAGAAGAGAGCACTTCCCAACACGTTTTATGAAGCATTACCTGGATACCAAAACCAAAAGAACAGAAAACTATATTCCACATGAACGTAGACACAATTTCCTTAACAAAATCTTAGCAAATCCAAACCCTTCAACATACAAAAACTATATCATGACCACGTGAGGTTATCGCAGCAACACTAGATTGGCTTAACATTTGAAAATCAATCATCTAAAGAAGAAAAACTGTAGGATCATCACAATTAATGGAGAACGAATATGATATAATTATGGAAATTTTAACAAAATATGTGCAAGACCTTCACATTGAAAACTATGACACACTGCCAAAAGAAATTAAAGATTTAGGGCTTCCCTGGTGGTGCAGTGGTTGAGAGTCTGCCTGCCGATGCAGGGGACACGGGTTCGTGCCCCGGTCCGGGAAGATCCCACATGCCACGGAGTGGCTGGGCCTGTGAGCCATGGCTACTGGGCCTGCACATCCGGAGCCTGTGCTTCGCAATGGGAGAGGCCACAACAGTGAGAGGCCCGCGTACCGTAAAAAAAAAAAAAAAAAAAAGAAATTAAAGATTTAAATAAATGGAGATATATAACATGCTCATGGATCAGAATCCTTAAAACTTAAGAGGACAAATGCCTTGATAGAAAATAGGCAAAAGATTTAAACAGACACTTAACCAAAGAAGATAGATAAATAGCAGATGAATGCATGAAAAGATCATTAAGTTTATTAGTCATTAGGGAAATGCAAATTAATACTACAGTGAGCTACCCATATCACTAAAACTTAAGGAACTGACAACTTTAAGTTTTGATGAACATGAACCTTGCTGCTGAGAATGCAAATGGTACAGCCACGTTAGAAAGCAGTTTAGCAGTTTCTTATAAAGTTAAACATACTTTTACTCTTCCTTCCAGAAACCCCACTCCTAGGTATCTACCCAAGACAAATGAATACTATATCAACACAAAGACTTATACTCAAATCTTCATTCTTTATTCTTATTGCCCCAAGTTGGACAAAACCCAGATGTCTGTTGGCAGGTAAAAGCATAAACAAATTTTGGCAAATGAATACAATGGAATACTACTCAGCAATGAAAAGGAGTGAGCAACACCATGAAGAATCTCAAAAACATTATGCTAAGTGAAGAAAGCCAGGCACAAAAGACTACATATTTTATCATTTCATTTATATCACGTTCTGTACAAGGCAGCACTATGGAGACAGAAAGCAGATCAGTGGTTGCCAGAGAGGTAGGGGAAGGAGATTGATGACTAAGATGCACAAGGGAATTTTATGGTGACAGAAATATTCTATATTGTGATTGTGGTGGTTACAGTCTGTGTATATTTGTCAAAACTCACTGAATTATATATAAAATTTGGTGAATTTTCTCATATATAAATTACACTTCATTAAAGCTGATTAAAAAATGTAGGTGCTTACTCTGCCTGGTTTAGAAAGTTGAGGGAAGTATAGATGGACCATTCCACAGATGGTCTAACCAGCTCTCAATTTCTTGTACTATAGAATACGGGTATCTGAGGAGTGGTCCTTGTGGGTGGGAGGAGTGTGTATCTCTGCATGAGAAGGATGGTCAAAAACTCATCCTCAGGAATTCCCTGGTGGTCCAGTGGTTAAGATTCGGTGCTTTCACTGCCGTGGGCCCAGGTTCAATCCCTGGTCGGGGAACTAAGATCCCGTAAGTCACACAGCATGGCCAAAAAAACAAAAAAAATAAAAAAACTCATCCTCAGTGCAACTTCATGCTGGGAGGACAGCCAGTGAGTTTAAGGCAAGGAGCAATTCCACACCTTTCTTAAAATCGAGTAACAAAGGGATGGGGCTGGGGGTGGGAAGTGGGATGCACAAGGCAGCTCTGCCAGCTGCATGTGAGCTGTGGGAATGCCGATCGTCGCGTCTCTCCTGCTGAAACATTCACAGGTGGTTGGGGTAGGAGGCCCCTAACATAGCCCCTCAATCTGTTTCTAGACATCCGAAAAGCTGAAGGATGGCAGAAGGATTTTTAAGGTCAGATTTCAAATGCAGGGGCCCCATCATTGGAGGCTGCAGTCCCAAGACATTCTCTTGTGAAGCTCAAATCCTTTAGCTAGTATTGTGGGTTGAATTGTATGCCCCCGAATTTCATTATGTCGTTGTCCTAACCCCTAGCACCTCAGAAAGTGACCTTATTTGGAAATAGGGCAGTTGCAGATGTAATTAGTTAGGATGACCTCAGGCTGGAGTACCGTGAGCCCCTAATCCAATATGACTGGTGTCCTTAGAAAAAGAGGAACTTTGGACGCAGACATGCACACAGGGAGAATGCTGTATGATGATCGGAGTTATGCTGCTATAAGCCGAGGAGCTGCTAGGGGCTAGAGAGAGGCCTGGAATAGATCCTTCTTCCCTAGTGCCTTCAGAGGGACTAGGTGCCCTGCAACACCTTGATTTCAGAATTCTCCAGAAGTGTGAGACATATTTTTGTTGTTCTAAGTCTCCTAGCTTGTTGCAGCAGCTCTCAAAAACCAGCAGGGCTTGGTGCTGGCTCTAGCTCCCTTTCCGCCCCTCCCCTGCAGGAACTCTTTGCCTGAAACCCCGGTACCCAGGAAGTTATCTGTGGAATAACATTTTGTTTTGTTTTCGGTTTTGTTTTTTTGGAATAACATTGTGCATGGTTGTTTACTGGTCAGGCTTCTCAGATGACAAGGAAGAGACACACAGAGAATCACGAGGATATCTGGGCACCTGGGGAGGCCGGGAAGACCACCCATTCGGCAGCCCAGTCACCCAGGTCCTAGTTTGTCCCACAATAGGACGTGCAGAGGCTCCACACAGGACCCAGAGTGTGGCCCCTCAAGGAGCGAGCACCCTGAGCTTAAGTGATTTTTCTCCATGGTAGTTTGCAGAAGTAGAGTGTGATGTGCCAGTGGCTTTCACTCAGGGCACACTCATCTATGGGGCTCAGTAAATTAATTAATATTCATAAAGCACTCAGAGCCGGGCTGGCACATCAAGAGTGCTATGTAAGCGTTCCCTCCTGACCCGTCTTAAGGGACCGGCTTTCCTTGAGTTCCAGCTTTTAGACGATTGCTTTTGGGTCACACACTGAGCCCTGGTCCAGTCCTCAAGTTTGGTGTTTCCTGTTTAATAAGCGTCCTTTATGAATGCTGGCACAAGAGAACGTTGGAAAACCCTTGGATTCCTTTTCTTAATCAGAAACTGTGTATGTGGCTGGCAGTAAAGCCTTGATGGATGGATGGATGGATGGATGGATGGATGGGTGGATGGATGAGTTTGCCTTCATGTAAGAAGGGAAAGTAAAGGTGAACTGCATGAAAGTAAAGGAGTGTGTGTGTCTGGAGAGGGCAAATTTTGGAGGATGTAAGTATATGCTTGTGTGTCCTTTGGCCCTCCTCAAATAAGGACTACAAGATAGATGGAGATTTTATAGGTTTAATATTCCCTTGCAACGCCGTGTGCTTTGCATCTGGATAAAAGGAGCTGTAAATCTCCCCAGGCTTGAGCTCTGCCTTTCTATCCTTCTTACTGAGATCTTGCTTGGAAATAGAGTTGAACAGTCAATGATGAATCATAGCGTCTGTGGAACAGCCCATATAAGGAACAGTTTGCATTTTCATGTGAAAATTTGCTCCTCTTGGCGTTTTCAGTTTACCTTTAGAGCCACATTAATTGTTGCCATAAACTACCACTCTGTGCCCAAGTCAGTGGGAGAGGGAGACTCAAGTGGTGGGTCTGCTTGGCTTTGCAGGAGTGGGAAGTGCTCCCTTCCTGTAACATGGGGCATATGAGACCAGGCTGATCCATGGAGAGCGCCTCTCGTAGCAGCTCCCCCGGGAAAGGTTGTAGCTTCAAACCCAGCTTGAATTCTCCTCCTCCATGCCTGTGTGTCACTTGGTTAAAAATAAGCTAAACACCAGGAAAAATGTTCTTAGCCTTCTGAGTGTTTCTTGAAGAGACCCAGCTTCTCTCTGTCTGGACGTGTAGCTGCAGAAGTGTTGGGAGGTACTGAGACCTTAATTAGGATTGACCTTTGGATGAAGGTGACACTGTGGGAGGGCAGGAAAGAAACAATGCTCTTGATGACACTGTGGAGTCTCAGTAACACCAGTTGAACCTGTTGAAGGAAGGAGTAGATGCAGTCACTACATCTTTTTTAAAAACAAAAAATTAGGGGCTTCCCTGGTGGCGCAGTGGTTGGGAGTCCGCCTGCCGATTCAGGGGACACGGGTTCGTGCCCCAGTCCGGGAAGATCCCACATGCCGCGGAGCGGCTGGGCCCGTGAGCCATGGCCGCTGGGCCTGCGCGTCCGGAGCCTGTGCTCCGCAACGGGAGAGGCCACAACAGTGAGAGGCCCACGTACCGCAAAAAAAAAAAAAAAAAAAAAATTAAAAATTAAAATAAACTAAACATAAATCGCTCCCCTCCCCCTCCCCTCAGTGCAGAGGAGATGCTCCCTTAGGTAGCTGTTTCTCCCTCTCTGTTTCAGGAATTTGTTGCTTTGGTGGCAGCAAGCCTCATATGGCTCCTACAAATAGGGTCTTTGCTGGAGAATGATAGTCTTGGAGGAGCTCCCCTGAGGGCTGGATGAGCCCCTGAGCCCTCAGAGGAAACCATCATCTGATGCTTGCCCCAGTGGTCACAGAGCCTTCAAGAGGCACCCTGTGGCCAAGGGGGACCAGTCTGCTCTGGCAGAAGATGAAACAAGTCAAATGAAGACAGAATCAACCCCAGTCTCGCAAAGTGGGGCTCCTCCACTATACTACCCCCAGACAAGGACATTTCACAGTCTGCCGCCCTCCCCTTCCTCAGCTTCTCCTGGCCTTCACAATCCAGGAAGTTCTTAATACTCAGCAGAAACCCTTTCTTTCTGCAGTGCAAATCCATTTCCTTGCCCGGAAGCAGAGAGAGTCAATCTTACACTCTTCTGAGGTTTGCACATCCCTGCATTTCTTTTTTTTTTTTTTTTTTTTTTTTTTTGCAGTACGCGGGCCTCTCACTGTCGTGGCCTCTCCCATTGTGGAGCACAGGCTCCGGACGTGCAGGCTCCGCGGCCATGGCTCACGGGCCTAGCCGCTCCGCGGCACACGGGATCCTCCCGGACAGGGGCACGAACCCGTGTCCCCTGCATCGGCAGGCGGACTCTCAAGCACTGCGCCACCAGGGAAGCCCCCTGCATTTCTTAAACAAATTCTCAGAATGCTATCAAATAAGTTAATGAGGAGCCTTGTAAAAGTGAGAATAATTTCTGTTTCTCCTAATTTACATTTGTCCATTTCCTGAGGTTCCATCCTATTAAACTTTAATTTGCTCCCCTCTCATCCCAAACCTTTCAGGAGTCTGATACTGGAGTTTTGTTCACACAGTCAGAATCTCTTGGGCTCTAATGGATTACACTTATGGGTAGGCAAGGTATATTGTCTCCCCGAAGTGATTTCCAGATTGGAAGACTGGTCTGAAGGAGAGGGCGAGAGTTGGGTGATGGGAAAGCAGCGGTGATAGTTCTCTGACATTGTTTATTTTTGTTTTAGTACTTTTTTCGTCCCATTTTGCAGCAGTTGTGGTTTGAGTGATTTTTTTCTATTACTCTCCCAGTTTCTGTACTTGTGAACTGAGGGGCAGGCGGTTAGGGGCTGGGTGTTCAATCCCACTCTCCTACTTGTATCTTTAAAATATACGAAGAAAGCATGGAAATGGGGAATGCTTTTGGTTGCTTGGAAGGGAGTCCCAGAAAAGAAATACGTTAGATTGAACCATATAAAATCACCATTTTTAAAGGTCAAAAATGGTTGAATATTGCTGATTTCATATGGTTCAATCCAGTACAGTCAAACCTCGTTAATTCAGACTAATGCGAGGAAGGTTGGTCTGAAGTTGCTGGAGTGCCACAAAAAAGTCTGAATTACGAGATCATTTTAAAGACATGCAACTTTCCTGCACCCCAACGCTGACAGTAACAGGAAGTAGGTCAAAAAAATATACTGTCTCTACAAGTCCATGGAGACGTGTCTGGTTAATAAAGACAATTTATAATGAGCCTACAAATATGTTGGGTAAAGGGTGATTTAATCTAAGGTGTGCTTGAGAATGCTTGCGAAGTTTATTCTTTTAAATAGCTTTAAATGGTTTCCTTCTGATTTACATATATATGACTAGTTTCCTTCCTTCGAAGAGAGCAATTGGATGGCTGAAGTTTACTGTCTGAATTATTTCTTATTCCAAAATGGTGGATTCCAAATTAATGATGCTTGACTACTCTATTCCCAACCTCAGGGTTGGACATTAGGTTAATGAAAATCAATGGAGACTAGCTCTCAAGGATCAAGGAGGAGGACATATACTTGACAAAAACATATGTGACATGAAGAGTGAAGCTGGTTTTCTTGAATGCTTCATATACTGACTCTGAAGGCAGTTTCAGAGGCAAAGTTCCATCAGTGTTTAAAGTAATAACAGCAAACTTGAAAGGAGTCAGCCGCATCCTACAGAACCGCTTCGAAGAGCAACGTAATGTGAACGGACAAATTCCAACCTTTTATGGTTTTAAAAAATGCTCTCATGTGCTTGTTCTCCTAGCATAATATTTATTCCTTTAAACATATTCTTAAAGTTTCCTTATAAATAATAGCAGTCTCTAGTGACATTTAAGTTTATCTGCAAGTGAGTTTTATCCATTTTCTGCTTCCCTGAAACTCCAAGGGTATGCATGGATAGGTGGGAAGGTGACGGAAATGGAGCCAAGGATTGGTGACCAGCAGAGACGAAGATTGATAGCTTGTTTGATCAAATTGGGATTAGGTATAATCCTAATTTTCAGGAGTGCACCAGTGGTGTATGGCCAAGTCTGTCCTCACAGAGTTCCTTCTCTGGCTTGTGTGTCCTTCCGATTCAAGGGGGATATTCTCGAGGAAAATACTTCTTTCTCAGGATGAGTTGGTGTACATCCCACCTTACTTTTTCCTGTGCTGCCCTCTTTTGCTTTGAAATGTCAAATAGGGCTCCAAGGAGGGTCAGATCTGACTAGGCTACTGGAAGGAACTGACTCAGTTTTCAGTTAACACGTCTCCACTAAAAGGGGCTATGAAATAAAAACGGGGCCGCAAAAAATGTGGGTGGTTACTTAAGAAAACGAAACAGATCAGTGAGGGAGGGAATGGTTCTGTATCTTCATTGTGGTTACACAATTCTATACCTTTGTCCAAAACGCGTAAGCCTGTACACCAAAAAGAGCAGGTGGACTGGATGTAAATTAAAAGCAACTAAATAAATGTGAAACAAGACCAATCCTTCCTTGGTAGCCTGCAGAGTGGATGCCCGCGTGGTGAGGTCTTCTGGGCACCTCTTCCAGCGCTGCCACTGGCCAGCAGGCCTGCCTCCGGCGCCGTGTCCCTGCCACAGGAGAAGAGGAGGGCCACAGTCTGAGTGCCCCCTCGCTATGCGTGAACTCCGTGGTGAGGAGACTCCAACACAGCGCAGTGCCCAGCGGAGCGAGAGCCTCACCGCTGCTCCTTGAATGAGCTTGATCTCGCACACTGCTGTATGAAGTCCAGATACTCTGATCTTGTCCTTGTCAGAGTCGTTCAGTCAGGCGACACTCACTGGACGTCTACCTTGTGCCGAGGGCACAAAGTCGTGCTGGCACTCGGGCAGAAAAAGAAGGCGCAGCCCCTGGGCTTGAGCTCCTCCAGTGGGGGAGGCAGCCTGTAAATAAATGATTAGAGCACTTTGTAATTAATGCTAATAGAGGAGCCTGCACACTGCTCCCGGGGCACGAGGGAGGGGTGACTCGCTCAGCCTCCAGTCACCACCCTCCAGCTGCTCCAAGAGAGTTCCTGTGCTTTGGGGCCTGAAAAGAAAGAGGCTTTGCCCACGAAGGCACTGATGCTTGGTCAGCTCAACGCATCATCACACACACAGACACACCTCACACACATCATTCACAGTACAGCACACAGATACAAGACACCACACACAGACACACACAACACATACAGACACACCTCACACAGACACCTCACACTTCACAGACACACATCACAATCATACACAAGACACACATCACACACAAACACACATCACGTACACACACACATCACACAGACACACATCACACTTATATCACATACATCACACACATCACGTATTACACACAGAGAACATCCTCCCCACAGACACACACATCACAGATATTACACACACGTGATACACACTACACACACATCACACAGACATCACAGACACACATCGCAATCATATAGAGACACTCACAGACATACGTATCACGCACAGCCACGCACGTCACACAAATATACACATAGACACACCAGACATCACATACATCACACATATCACACACATCACGTATCACACACATAGAACACCCCCCCCAAAGACACACACCACAGATACTACACAATCACACACATTACACACACAGACACATATCACACACACACACCCCTGAAGACCTCCCCTTCTCCTATAGGATGATTAATGTCAACCCTGGCCCCTCCTCCTCGTGGACCACAAGGGAAGCAGCCCAGGCACAGCTTGAGTTGGTGACGCCCCTGGCGGGCTGGGTAGTGGTTGTGGGTGAATTCCTGCCTCTCACTACGATCCTTCCTAGTGCCTTTTCCTCACTGGCTGCAGCAGTCTAGGCTGCCCGACGGTCACCATGGCAACGGTCTCTCTTGCCATCTTCTACAGTGCAGGGTGCTTCCTTGCCGGAGTACTGGCCCCTGACCAGCGCCTAGCCAAGCCTCAGGCTCTGTGTCCGCCTCTCTGGGTTGTTTCAAGGCCTTAGTTTTTGTGCCAGGTATCAACAGTGGACTGGAGCACGTGGAGTTCTGCTTGTCCAGGCCTGGTCCCTCAGCTTCCTGTTCAGTTTCAGGAGCTGCTGGCAGTAGCTGCTCTGACACAAGGTGACTGAAGAGGTCCTGAATATTCAGACCATCAGCTGCCAAGGACAAGGTGGCCACGCCAAAGAGATGAGCTGGGAACTAGTGCTGGACAAATTAGAGCCTGTTGATTGCAGGGTGACCAGGGTGGCAAAGAGACTGATGTGAGGAGTGAACAAAGGAGCCAGCGATGCAGGGATGCACAGATTGAAGGAGAAAAGTGTCATGGGGAACAGCCCCACTGACCAGGTATTGTATAGAAAAGGGGGCAGAAGCAGTCTATGGGGCGTCGTTAGTATCTCTTGGACCAAATGATTGGTAAAGAAAAGGCCACAGAAATTGCTTCTCCTTCCTCATGCTTCTGAAAAGTCTCCTAAGCCTTTCAAAGGTGGAAGGCGCTGCCTTTGAGGAAGTGAGCTCCTCGTCAATGCAGATAATCAAGCAGAGGCTAGGTGGCCATTGGGTGGGCATTCAAGTATGGGATGCACCTTAACTGTCTCATCCGAACCTGACTGGTCTTGCCATTGTCCTGCGAGTAGCCGTGACTCCCATGGTGCCCACTTTCTTACCTGTGAAATGAGGGGTGGGACCAGAGCATGACTCAGACCTCTGTATGCTTCACAGCCCTGTGTTCAGATCCCCCTTTTTTTTTTTTTAAGAAACTTCATTTTTCTTCAACCTATTTCCGTTTTAAGAGTTTGTGGAAGAACAGTTTAAGACCACTCAGTGGTTGTTGCTACCCACTCAGTGGCCTGAGCAGTGGCAGGCTGAGCACTCCAGTCTCCAGTGGGGAACTGCAGAATAGACACAGAGGGCACCTGCACACCTTCGGACCAGCCTCAGGCTGAGGAGCAGTGAACTCAGGAGGTGGGGCGGTCCATTCACCCTGAAATTCCTCCTTGGTCACAGCCTTCTCAGCTGCCGCCTGCTCTTCCTTTTCCACCTCTTCAGGATCTCTGTAGAAGTAGAGATCAGGCATGACCTCCCATGGGTGTTCACGGGAGATGGTGCCACGCATGCGCAGAACTTCCCGGGCAAGCATCCGCCACATCAGACCCACTGAGTGAGCTCCCTGGTTGTTGCACGGGATGGCAATGTCCACATACTGCAGAGGAGACTCTGTGTTACACAGAGCAATGGTAGGCAGGTTAACGTAAGAGGCCTCTTAACGTGAGAGGCTGGTGGTCAGCCCTGGGATCAGTAACCACCAGAAGGCTTGACTCCCGGAAGGCTGCCTGGATTTGGTTAGTGAAGATTCCAGGAGAGAAGCAGCCAGCAGTAGGAGTGGCTCCAGTGGCAGCAGCACACTTCAGCACAGCTCGCTGGCCAGTATTCCTGGAGGATACGACACGGACATCACCTGGGTTTTCAATGGCAACAGTGGCATGAGCTGCCAACAGAAACTTCTCCCAGGTTCTCTTCAGATTTATGATGTAGGTGCCATCACTTTTCCTTTTGTAGATGTACTGTTCCATTTGGAAGTCAGGGTTGGTGCCACCTAAGTGGGTTCCTGCTGCAAGGAATTTGAGGACATACCCCTCCTTCATTTGCAGGACATCAAGGGCTCCAGACATTGTGAAAGTTTCCCTTTAAGTTACGACGGGAATCCAGAACAAAGCCATATGGACCCCTGTCTGGTGCGGAAAGCAGATCCCATTTTTTAAACCTGATTCTGACTCGATGGCACCTAATTTGATAGGTTTAAAGCGCCTCTTATTGTTCTGAGCACTTTCCCGTTCATGATCTTATGATCTCTTCCCCATTCCTCTCTGAAGTACATAGAGCAGGTACGATCACAGAGGCAGGGAAGGTTCTGACTTCTGAAGGCCACCAGTAAGTTAGCAGTAGAGCCAATGCAGAGGCCAGGTCTTGGGTGTGCCAGGCCACCGTCCGTTCTTGCCCATGGCATGTTCACTGGGCAGATTAGCCCGTGGAGAGGGGTTATCAGCAGTACCGTGAAAATAAAAAAAATAAAAGTCTGGCTGTCGGTTGCTTTCAACTTTGAGTTTGCTGCTAAACTCCAAGACACAAAGTTGCTAACTATATATGCGTGAATACATGGGTTATGTAAAAGTGATTTGTGCCCATGGAGCTGGGTGGGGTATAAGCTGAATAATAGAAGTGTCTAATAAACCTGAACTGGTCTCCCTTAAAACTTGTCGTGGCAGTGATGAGAAGGGAGGGGCTGGCTACTGGGTCTGCTTGGTATTGCATCCAAGCTGAAAATTCAACAGGCGTATGGAAACATCAAATAAGATCCCACTGCTCTAATTCTTTATTCAGGCCCCTGGGGAATAATGCGTCCAGTGCAACAACCCAGTATCCCTGTGTGCTATTGTAAATCCCCTTTCTCTGCCTTTTTAAAAATCACTGTCTCTTTTTTTTTTTTTTTTTTTTTTCTGTGGTACACGGGCCTCTCACTGCTGTGGCCTCTCCCGTTGCGGAGCACAGGCTCCGGACGCGCAGGCTCAGTGGCCATGGCTCACGGGCCCAGCCGCTCTGCGGCATGTGGGGTCTTCCCGGACCGGGGCACGAACCCGTGTCCCCCGCATCGGCAGGCGGACTCTCAACCACTGCGCCACCAGGGAAGCCCTGTCTCTTTCTTTTAATAAATCCAACCAGAGCAATGAACGCAAATGTGAAACTGTACAGTATATGTGTATCTGCTGGACTCGTCAGTGGCTGATGGCTTTGCCTGTGGGAAGCTCTCCGTGCTGACCTAACCTTTGTCTCCAGGTGAACTGGTGTAATGAGGAATCTTGCAGCACCCTACTCTTTCTTTCTGGGGGCTCCGATGACCTTTCCTCTTCTTCACCAGCTCTTGGTAAAGTGGGAGGAAGGGCACAGCCCTCCAGTTCCGCTTAGGATTTGTAACCTGAAGCCTGAGGCTTGTTCACCTGTGTGATGTAGGGACAGTGACTCAAGGGTCGAAGGAAGAGAAACAGGTGACAGAAGGAGGAGACTCACCAGACAGGCCAGCCATCTTGCCTTTGGGAGGGGCCAGAGGTCTTTGGGAACAGGTGGGACTATGGTTCAAGCTGGACTCGGGGGGGCAGCCTCCGTGGTGGTGGTGGAGAAGCCACACATCTGGGAGGCCACGGAGTCCCAGACACAGTGTTGAGGAGCCGTAGGTCCTGGTCCTTCCTCAGGATTTGTGTTGCGTCTACTCACCTTAGATGCTGGAAAAGTTGGGGCCGGGTGGCAGAAGGTGAGCTGCCGGGGAGACAGAGGTGCCCTGGCTTGGTGGGACTGTCCTGCTGGCCTAAGCAAAGCCCAGGAATGCTGTCTTCGCTCTGCTCACTAAAGCTCTGGCTTCTTTTCCTAGTCAGAGCCATACAGGGTAATCTGGTCTTCCCTGGAATCATCCTGACATTGATGAGGTCACTGCTGCAGCTCCCCTCCCAGATGGCCTTTCAGTGTCTGCTTGCCCACTTCCGGGATCCCAGCCCACCCAGGGGCCCTGGCCCGCGTTGGCTAGATCCAGTATTAGAAAGTCCCTTCCTTATGTGGAGCTGAACTCCACTGCCTTTCATCCTCCACCATTGGTTCTAGGTGTTAAGCTGGAGCTATGTGACATAAATCCAGTCACCCCAATGGGCCACCTCCTCAAACGTTTAAAGACAGATGTCCCATCTCTGCTGGGTCTTCTCTTCTCACGATGTGGTTGTCAGACCCCTCACCACCTGGTCCCCCTGTTCTAGGGGTGAATCAGTTAGTTAGTCTTTGCCGTGTTTGCACTGTGGAGCACGGGTGTGAACGCCAGTCTACACTGAAGGAGGCTTCTCATCCTTGGCAAGCAGGTCAGACCCCCGAGAGGACCACATCTGCTTTCCGGGATAGGCTTTGGCATAGACATTCCTGCCCAGCCAGCCTTCCGCATGAAAAGGAAGAGGAGGCAAAGCCTCTGAGGGTAGAGCCCTGGAGAGTAGCATCCATGAGGACCAGACCTCCCCTCCCCAAAGACCCAGCGTTCACATCAGCGATAGACTTCCGTCTTCCCAATTTGAGTGGCCTGGATCCTTCCCATAATCAGTGCAGCGCTCCCGGAGGGCACAGCATCCACTGATCTCCCCTCAAGCCACTCTTCCACTCAGGATGTTTAAAATGGCAGGCACGACTCTGATGACCTCACCCCGGTGGCGTGAGGCTGACTCATGCAGTGTCTTTAAGCCGACTGAGCCCATTGAGAGCTCGGCCAGACAATGCTGGCTGAAGGAGACTCAAGTCTTTTGCTGTCATTATTGCTGTAGCTTCTTGAATGGTTTATTGGAAACAGTCTTCAGTGATACCGAATAGCTGCAAATACAGTGCAAAAAACTTTTTTCTTCCTCAACTATTTCAGAGTATGTTGCTGACATCATGCCCATCACCCATGAATACCTTATAGTTTATATATTCTACAAACAAGGACATGCTCTTATGTGACCATAAACAATCATCGAAGGCAGGAAGTGACCTGATTCATGACTAACATTGAATCCTCAGACCCCAGTTAAGTTTGGCCAGCTACCCCAGTGATGATCTTTAGAGTAAAAGGATCCAGTCTGGGGTCACACACTGCATTTCGCTGTTGTGTCTCCCTAATCTCCTTCACTCTGGAACAGATTCCCAGTCCTTTCTTAACTTTCCAGACATTGACACTTTTGAAGACGCCAGGCCGACTCTTTTTTTTTTTTGCGGTAGGCGGGCCTCTCACTGCTGTGGCCTCTCCCCCTGCGGAGCACAGGCTCCGGAGCACAGGCTCAGTGGCCATGGCTCACGGGCCCAGCCGCTCCGCGGCACGCGGGATCTTCCCAGACCGGGGCACGAACCCGTGTCCCCCGCATCGGCAGGCGGACTCCCAACCACTGCGCCACCAGGGAAGCCCCAGGCCGACTCTTTTGATTAACATCCCTTACATTGGGTTTGTCTGATGTTTCCTTATGATTAGATTCAGACTATGCATCTTCGGCAGGAGTTTCGTAGAAGTGATGCTGTGCCCTTCTTATTGCAGCTTAGCAGGCATCCCATGATTCTGATTTGTCCCAGACTTGGTGAGATAGACTTTGATGGCTTTTGTTTAAGGTGGTGTCACCAGCCTTCTCCACGGCAGAGTTACTCTTTTCCTCATTGTAAGTGACCATGTGTGGAGCTGCTTTGAGATTAGGTGAAGATCCCATTCCTTATCAAACTTCAATTTATTCATTTATCTATATCAGGATGAACTTGTGTTTCATATTTTATTCAATGGATGGTACCTTATTATTATTATGTCTTTTGATGCTGAAATTGTCTCAGAGTTGCCCGGTGGGAATCCCTTCAAGCTAGCTTTAGTGTCCTTTTCACAAGTCCCCATCATTCTTTGAGTGCTTCCTTCCTTACGGTAAAGTAAGATATTCCAAATTCGTGTTGTACTCTCCCTGCCCCTGTCTGGAATCAGCCCATTTTTCAGGGAGCCCTGATTCCTTTCAGTGGAGAATGATATCTAGAAACCAAGATCTAAGGGCTAGGTGTGCTCATGGGTACTGGGGTGGCTCCCAGACCCTCTTGGTGGACAGAGTGGAGAAATATGTGCATGTATGTCTACACATACAATGGCATGTGTATTTATATGTTTATCTAACTAAATATTAAAAACCATCAGTTCACATAGATATCCCAAATTCTAATCTCACACCTCAGGATTGACTTTAGTTTTCATCCTTTTTATGCTTGTAGCTTCCTTCTCTAACAGTGGGAAATCTGGCTCCTGTTTATGTTTCTTTTTTTTTTAAACATTTTTTAAAATTTAATTTATTTATTTATATTTTTGGCTGTGTTGGGTCTTCGTTTCTGTGCGAGGGCTTTCTCTAGTTGCGGCGAGCGGGGGCCACTCTTCATCGCGGTGTGTGGGCCTCTCACTGTCATGGCCTCTCTTGTTGCGGAGCACAGGCTCCAGACACGCAGGCTCAGTAGTTGTGGCTCACGGGCCTAGTTGCTCCGTGGCATGTGGGATCTTCCCAGACCAGGGCTTGAACCTGTGTCCCCTGCATTGGCAGGCAGATTCTCAACCACTGCGCCACCAGGGAAGCCCCTATGTTTCTTATTTGATCCATCTTCCCTTATGTAATCTTCCATTGCCACCATCACCGCTTCCTGGCACAGATGCCCTCCTCATCCCTCTTGGCCTCCCAGCCTGTCCCAGGCTGTCCCCCTAACCTGGTGAGGAAGACCCTCCCAATCCTCTTAGGTACCCATACCCCTCGCCTGGCTGCCCCCTCCTGGGACTCCCTCCTTACCCTCTGGAGCTCCGGCACCCCACACCAGGCTCCCCCTGTGGCCCTCGTCCCATGCAGGAACCTCTCACAGTGCTCAGGCTCCAGACCCTGAGCTGCGCTGTCCCTTGGTTGGGTCCTCCTCTCCACACTTGGGCTCCAACACTTGGCTCTGGGCCACTGTGTCTCCCCAGTGCTGTGGCACAGGTGCCCACTTTTCTAGGACGCCCCCGTCCACCCCCCTCCACCCTGGGTGGTTTGTGGCCTGAATAGTTCAGGAAGAAAAAGAGTAGGAAGAAAGAAGAGAGGCTGCATCTGGGATTCTTTTTTTTTTTTTTTTTTTTTTTTTTTTTGCGGTATGCGGGCCTCTCGCTGTTGTGGCCTCTCCCGTTGCGGAACACAGGCTCCGGACGTGCAGGCTCAGCGGCCATGGCTCACGGGCCTAGCCGCTTTGCGGCATGTGGGATCCTCCCGGACCAGGGCACGAACCCGTGTCCCTTGCATTGGCAGGTGGACTCCCAACCACTGCGCCACCAGGGAAGCCCTGCATCTGGGATTCTTAACTGCTGTCACCAGGGGGTCCTCCCTGCTCTGTTCAAATGAAAAGCTCGGGACAGCTGCCTGGCAAATGCTGGATTTGTAAAGGCCCGTGAGCAGGGCAACCTGCACTTTGGCACATTAAGGTGAAGTGCAGTGGGGACTGAGGCGGCCTTTGGGTAATATGTAGATTATCCCATTCTGAGGCGCATTAACGAAGTGCTAATTGTGCTTTCTGAATGCAATTTGGTGCCAGTGTCAGGAATAACTCTGGCACCTGCTTGGACTTTAGACTTGCAGATTAACTCAAATGGAAAGAGTAGCAAAACAGGGAATAATTTGTTCTCTAATAAGCCACTTGGAAGCCAACTCATTTCTACAGTTGGTGTCACAAAAGTGAAGCCCAGTGATTGGAACAGGAAGCTGTGGATCTGGTGTGCGGGGTTCTGTGTTGTTTGTGCCAGCTTCCTGAACAATCCACCTCACTTCGCATCCATTCGCCTCAGTTTACCTTCCCACTCTTAGGGATGAGAAGAATTTTATTCACATAGGACACATGGGATCCAGAGGGCTGTGTTTTCTGTCCTTGTCACTTGTACGCACGTGGACAGCTCCAATAAATTGGATGAGAAGGCAGCAGGGCAGGAAACGGGTATCTGCATTTATGGGCGATTCTCTCCGGATGTGATTCGCAAAGTGGTGTCCCTGGACCAGCAGCATTGCCATCAGCTCGCAGCTGGTTGGAAATGCAAATCCACAGGCCCCCACCGCCCCTCACCCCAGACCGACTGAATCAGAAGCTGGGGATGGGGCCCAGCGGTCTGTGGTTTAAAAAACCCTGTGGCGTGATTCTGATGCACGCCAAAGTTCACCATGCGCTGATCAGCTCTAGGAGATGTGGCCCAGTTCAGTCCCGCAGGGTTTACTGAGCATTTACTACTAAGTTACTCAGCATGTGGTTCCTGAGGTCCTGCTGTGTGCCAGTCGTGGGTCTGAATTGTGAACAAGGCAGCCATGGTTCCTGCCTTCCCGGGGCATGTTGTCTCATGACTGATGCATTGAACAAGCAAACAGGTGGGATGCTAGACGTGAAACCACAGGCGCTTGGTGGGAGACTCGTGGAGGGTTCCTGGTTTAGTTACACAGGGGAGTCAGGGATGGCTACTCTGAGCAAGTGACACCTACACAGCAGCCATGCTCCCTAGGAAGCCATGGAAAGTTGGCTGGAGAGAGGAACAAGGTAGGGAAGTTTGTGAACCCTCCGGTATCCGCGAAGGCAGCCAGAAGAGTGCTGGCTTGAAGCCCAAGATGCAGGAGTGGGAGTGTGGGCTGAATCTCTCCTTCCTTTCCTTGCCTTTGCTCTGAGATGACTTTGGAGGAGGGGCTGTGTCTCCCTGGCTCGGTGGGGGGAGGGGGGATGGGGCCGGGTGGGGGGAGCTCTGTTTATTATCCAGCCGGCGGAGATAGCATCATCATCATTTTCCAGGGGCCAGATACGTGCAATATTAAAAAAGAAATCATGTGATTTGCTGACAGTACTTAATGGGCAATTCAAAGGGCCTTATTATTCCCATACATCATGTCTGGCTTGTGACAGGCAGCAGGGTTCCTGGCACAGAGGGAAAGCTCACGTGCCTTCAGTTTGGGTTTTTCCTTCCTTCCTGAGGTGACAACCGGCCTCCAAGTCCCTATTTGAATGGCTGGTCCCTGAAGCTTCGTCAGGGACCACTTGGTGCTGAGGTGGGTATTAAGGACGCAGTGGAGGGGGCGCAGTCTCTGAAGGTAAGGGGCTGGCCCACTGCTCTGTTGGTGGTTGAATAATGTTGATCAGCCCAAGGTCTCTGACGGAGAAAGCTGCCAGAGATGCTATTCCCAAACCCGCTGACTGCTGACCATGTGGGCAGAGGACAGTGTGCTTACATTTTTACCAGAGTTGGGTCAGAGGCTGTCTTTTTGTTTTGCGATGAAGGGCACATATTCATCCCCAATAATATTGCTCACAATGCGTGTATGTGGACGGGGGCTCCTCTTATCCGCTTGGGAGGCACTCTTGACCTTTGCTTCCCCAACACAGTGCGTGGCAGATGAAAAGACAACTGTGGGATGCCTGGATGAATGAATACATAGAGCAGAAGAATTGGGAATTGCCCTAAGGGTCCAGGGGCCAGGTCTTTAGAGCGGGGACAGAGTCTCCTCCCAAAGAGGACAGCACACTAGGGCAGTTTTCCTGTGCTTGGTTGCATTATTCTGCCCGTTATATATGGAGACCCAGTTAACGGGTTCCTGAGCTCTTGGGAGGGTGGTCTCAGTGGCGAAGTGACATACGCCTAGCACTGTGCCTGGTGCAGTCGGGCTTTCAGAAGCTGTTGCTGAATTAATGCAATCCATCATGTTTTTCTTTGAGGTCAGGGATGATTATTTCTAATACAGTCATCTTCCCGGGGCTCCCCCTGGCTGTGTGGATAGGGGGTGCTGGGCAAGGCAAACTGCAGAGTGGGGAACCCTTGCTCACTTCCTTCTCTGCAGGGAATGTCACAGGCAGTGTTATAGGGAAAGGTGTCCTAGCAAGGGGACAGAGGACGTGAACGCTTTCTGGGCTGCCCCAGTGCTTTTCCGTCATTCCTCACTTCCATACCTTGTGCAGTTTTTGCACCTTGGAAAACAGATATTGCCTTGTCTGTTTGTTTACACGGGCATCTCTGCCCAGGATACTGCCCAGCTAACCATCCTTGAGGCCAGGGGAGCTAGAGAAATTGTGCCTTTTTAACCCCATGATTGGGAAATTCTGACCATGTCCGCCATTCCTCTTACCTCTTGGTCATCCTGAAGGAGGCTAGGAAGGCCCATTTGTACATGGAGATAAGCTGGCGTGAGAGAAAAATATATATGCACAGCATTATTCTCTTTTTTTTACAGTGCCAGTATGTTACATGTATTATATTATTTCTTTTTTTTTAACATCTTTATTGGAGTATAATTGCTTTACAATGGTGTGTTAGTTTCTGCTTTGTAACAAAGTGAATCAGTTATACATATACATATGTTCCCATATCTCTTCCCTCTTGCATCTCCCTCCCTCCCACCCTCCCTATCCCACCCCTCTAGGTGGTCACAAAGCACCGAGCTGATCTCCCTGTGCTATGCGGCTGCTTCCCACTTGCTATCGATTTTACATTTGGTAGTGTATATATGTCCATGCCAGTCTCTCACTTTGAAAAAAAAGTGGTCATGAAGAACCTAGGGGCAGGGCTTCCCTGGTGGCGCAGAGGTTGAGAGTCCACCTGCCGATGCAGGGGACGCAGGTTCGTGCCCCGGTCTGGGAAGATCCCACATGCCGCGGAGCGGCTGGGCCCGTGAGCCATGGCTGCTGAGCCTGCGCGTCCGGAGCCTGTGTTCTGCAACTGGAGAGGCCACAACAGTGAGAGGCCCGCGTACCGCAACAAAAAAAAAAAAAAAAAAGAACCTAGGGGCAGGATGGGAGTAAAGATGCCCAGCATTATTCTTAATAGCCAGAGGTGGAAGCAACCCAAGTGTCCACTGACAGATGAATGGATGGATGAACAAAATGTAGTCTATACATAACAATGGAATATTAATCAGCCATCAAGGGAGGAATTCTGACAAGTGCTATAACATGGATGAACCTTGGAGATATCATGCTAAGTGACGTAAGCCAGACATGAAAGGACAAATACTGTGTGATTCCACTTATATAAGGTCCCTAGAGCAGTCAAATTCATGGAGACAAAAAGTCAAATGGCGGTTTCTGGGGGAGGGGAGAATGGGGAGTTAGTGTTGAATGGGTGCAGAGTTTCAGTTGGGGAAGACAGCAAAGTTGGGGGGATGGATGGTGGTGATGGTTGCACAACACTGGGAACGTACAGAACGCCACTGATCTGTACCCTTAAAAATGGTTAAAATGATCCATTTAATGTTATGTGTATTTTACCACAATTTTTAAAAAGTCTGCAGAGGGGCAGGTTGGTGCTGCAGGTCGGGCCTTCTAGATGCAGATGCTGGGGTGGAGTTTGGGCTGCAAGGTGACTTTGGGGACCCACACTTCTGAAGGAAGGGGGAGGAGGTAGGTTTGGGAAGAGGAGGACGTTGGACTGAATCTGGGGTGCGGGCCCCAAAGCCTGGGGCTCTGGACTGAGGACTACTCATCAGGCAAAAGGACCCGGCCTTTGGTACCCGTGCTTCACTCATCCCCCTGACCTGTGGGCTCGGTGCCCTCAGCTGAAGCTGACCTCGGCCACAGTAGGGGACCTGGGTGGCACTTTTCTGTGTCTACCACGGTTGGGAAATCAGAGGTCAGAGAGTCATTTGCAGGTTGCTTAAGGCATAACTACCTTCATTTAACAGATTGCTGACAGTGATACTCATTCAGGGGAGGTGAAGTAACTTGTTCTATCAGTGGGCAGGTCTAGAACCATATGCTCTCAACTCTTGGCCCACTCCATGTCCAGCTTCCTCACTGGTCCAGTACTCAGATCCTACCTCTGTCTCGTCTCTGACCTATGGGGTGATCACACCCATTTTACCTACCTTCTGGAATTTACAGGAAGACATAGGTACCCGAAGCAAATACACTTGAATCAGACACAATGAATGGGGTATTGATAACACAGCAATAATAACAACTCAGAAATGAATGGGTTGGTGCGCTGATTCCACTGGTGGTGACTCACTAGACGTCTTTGTGCGAATCATGGTTTTCATATTTGTATGCCTTGTGCATTGATTCCCACACATTTATTGAGCACCTACTAAGTGCACAACACTCTGCATGACCCAGTGAAGGACACAGCGTGGTGCCAGCCCTGGAAGATGTGCCCCCCTGGAGGGGCAGGACAAGCTAAAGGACAGGGCCAGGCAGCAGTGGAGAAGTGCCCAGTGAGTGGGGTCGACACGTGTGAAGAAGATGCGGGCCAGGGCACCGGCCTCAGCACTCTGAAAACACTGCTCCCCCACAGGATGCTCGAGGGCCATGCGATTTTCCACTGAACAAACCTTTAATGAAAAATCACAATTTAGCCAAAAAGCCAATATCCAGCTCTCTGCCCAAAATCTCAAAGATTTTGAAACCCTTCAACTCCATGCCAGCATCTGCATCCAGAGGGCCCAAGCTTGTTCCTGTGCAGACCCATTTCTATCTCATTTCGAGCTGGCACTGCCAGCACATGGGCCTTTCTGGTCCCCTTCAGCAGAGTGACAGCAGATTGTATTATTTCCTAGGGCTGCAAACTGGGTGGCTTACAACAATAGAAATGTATCGTCTCACAGTTCTGGAGGCTAAAAGTCTAAAATCAAGTGTAGTAGGGCCACACTCCCTCTGAAACCTATAGCGGAAGATCCTTCCTGGCCTCTTGTAGCTTCTGCTGGTTTGCCTGCAATCTTTGGTGCTGCTTGCTTGCACTCCAATCTCTGCCTTCATCCTTACATCGCATCCTCCCCGTGTCTCTGTGTCTCGCCATGGCCCGTCCGACTTCTTAGAAGGACACCCCAGTCCTATGGACACCGTATCCACTATGACCTCATCTTAACTAATTACATCGGCAGTGACTCTGTTTCCAAATAAGGTCACATTTTGAGATACCAGGGATTAGGACTTCAGCGTATATATATATATATATATATATATATATTTTTTTTTTTTTTTTTGGAGGAAAGACACAATTCAACTCAGAGCAGGAACCCAGAAAATACATTAGGTATCTCCTGGACACACGGTAGAAAAGGGTGTGTCTGATGTGGGTGTGTTTTCCATGAGTGTGTGTGTGGAGGGTTGTTTTGCCTCAAAGTTGGTGGGACACCAATATGTGTAAACTTTGACAGACACATTGGGGTACTATTTACATTTTTATTCTCAAAGCCAATTATTTAAGTAAAAGCATATGCTTTGATTACGGCCTTAAGCGCATTTGGGGTGCTCTTTCCTAGGATGTTAAGTGTAGCAAACACTTTACTAACTCTGATCAAGGCCAAAGGCTATAATCATACCAGTTCCATCCTGGAGAACTGAGGTCCAAGCGGGAGCAGACTTAATAGGTTTTTTGGGGGGTACACGGGCCTCTCACTGTTGTGGCCTCTCCCGTTGCCGAGCACAGGCTCCGGACACACAGGCTCAGTGGCCATGGCTCACGGGCCCAGCCGCTCCGCGGCATGTGGGATCCTCCCGGACCGGGGCACGAACCCGTGTCCCCTGCATCGGCAGGTGGACTCTCAACCACTGTGCCACCTGGGAAGCCCTGGCGGTTAGTTTTTAACAGCATAAGCACCTAGCTATCTCTGCCTGTGATTGTGTGTGTGTGTGTGTGTGATTATTCATTCTCGTCTCTCTCCACACATTGTCGCTGTGTGAGGTGTGAGGGGCACACAGAGAAGGAGGACGGCATCTTTGGTTTGAAAACAATCTCCAAACAATGGAATGTCAAAAACCAGGCAGAGGCCAGAGGGGATTCTGTATGTCAGAAAGGACACACCAGTGGCACTGGTTGTATTCCCTGGCTGCGTTCCTTGGCTGAGCAGACCTCTTACCCTTACCTGGCTGTCTCTTCTCTCCGGGAAACTCCCTCTCTTTTCCCAGGAGGTGCCCTGGGTCAAGGACACTTTCCAGAGGGGAACTTTCTACAGCTTCGTCAAGTTCTTCCCAGCCTGGTTGCTAGGCAATGATGGTGCGCGCTAGAGGGGCTGCTCCTGCCCGGGTGGCTGGCTCACCATCCCATCTGCAATTTAAATTCCCTGACAGGCAGAAGCAGCCAAGCTGTTCACTTGAGATTGCAAAAAGTTAGATTGAAATACAAGGAATATCCAGTGCCTCAAGCCCTTCATAAATTTTGCCTTGATAGTAACTGGGAGAGAGAGACGGGGAGAGACGGGGAGAGAGGGAGCCGAGAGGGGAAAATGTTCCAGTTTAGACCCGCGCAGTTGATTTACATTTGATCCACGTGTCCCAGGCCTCCCTCTGCCCCAGGTCCGCTCTCCTGGCCTCCCCGGGGTTCTTCATGTCCCTTTCCACGCATCTCCCTATCCTGCCCTTTGGGTGAGTGAGCCTCTGAGCATCTCTTCTGCCTTTCCATGGATGTCTGGACAAGAAGAAGCAGGGATGTAGCCACTGGCTAGTCAGCCACACCCACAGGTCCCACTGCCACCCCGTTCCTGGTCCCTCCCTCTCCTGGAGTAATCTGCACCCCTCAAAGCTCCGCAGTGATAGTTCCCTTGGCAAAGCCCAGAGCAACAGCTGTGTTGACAGCAGCTGGATTCTCCAGTCTGCCTGGGCCCTGACTGGCGTCCTTGCGGGGGGGCACCTGAGGCTGTCTCTGGCCTTAGCGGCAGGGGCTGAGGTGGCAGGGAGTTCGACAGCAGGATCTCTGTAATTTTCCAGCTCAGATCCGTGAGGTGAAGAATCAGGTGCAGAGAAAGAGCCGCGGAATCTGCTTCTCTGGAGATTGGATTCTGTGATTAGCTCTGCCTTCAATCTCTCTTCTCCTCTCCCTGCTTTCACTCTTGGGTCCTGCCCTTTCTATCTCAGGCTCGTCCAACTCTTTCTTATTCTCTTTTATTTCTTTTTCTCCTGGTTCATCAAAGACTGTCCTTGAGGCCTCTGGCATTCCAGTGTCTGTCAATGGGAAGGGCGGACACAGCTGGACTCTGGGACTTAAGGGAGAAAGCTGTTTCCTCTGCAGGCCACCCTGGTCACCTCCTAGTGAGACATGAAAGTGAAAATGGTGGTCTTGAGGGAACCATACACAGTTCCTGCCCTCTATGAGCTTTCCCTCTTAAACTGGATCATTTATACCTAATGGAATACAAGATTAGGACCATTATCATACAAAACTACAAGCATCTTGGGCGTTGAGGGGGTTTAAGAGTGAAATGAAACCACTTAACACCACTAGGATAGTTATGATTAAAAAAACCTTGAAAATAACAAGGTTGGTGAGGATGTGGAGAAATTGGAAGCCTCATGCATTGCTGGTGGGAATGTAAAATGGTTCAGTCACTGGGGAAAATAGTTTGACAGCACCTTAAAAAGTTAAACAGAGAACTACCATGTGACCCAGCAATTCCACTCCTAGGTATATACCCGAGAGAATTCAAAACAGATATTTGTACATCCATGTGTGTGACACCACTGTTGACAATTGCCAAGAGGTAGAAACAACCCAATGTCCATGGACAGATGGGAGGATAAAGAAAATGTGGTATATATCCATAAAATGGAATATTATTCAGTCATAAAAAGAAATAAAATTTTGACATGTGCTGCAACATGGATGGACTTTGGAAATATTATGCTAAATGAAACAAGTCTGACACAGAAGGACAAATATTGTTTAATTTCACTTATATGAGGCACCTAGAATAGACAGATTTATAGAGATAGAGAGTAGAATAGTGGTTACTTGGGATGAGGGCAGGGGGAATGGGGGGAGTTATTGTTTAATGGGAATAGAGTTTATATTGGGGACGATGAGAAACTTTTGCATATAAATAGTGACGGTACTATAAAACATTGTGAGTGTACTTAACGCCATCGAATTGTATACTTACAAATAGTTAAAATGAGAAATGTGTATGTTTTGTCATAACCAAAGGGTGAAATGAAGCAGCAAGTGTGGGGGGAAATTCCTAGTATGATAGGGGAAGTGGAGAAGGAGGTGACCAGCAGAATCTCTGCGCCGAGGGGCACAGGCCTTGCTGGCCCGTGGTGTCGGGAGAAGGGGCCTGATGAGGACAGTGAGAATTCTGGGAGTGAGCCGGGGCCTCGGAGAGCATTGACTGACAACTACTGCCATCATCCAGATGACAAAACCAAGGTCCAGAGATCTCCCCAGGGTCTGGAGGGAAAAGACACAGGGGGACGAGTGTCTGGCCATCCCATGGGGAGTAAGGTTTAGGCAAGATGACATCCCTCCCAGCGACCCCCAGTACTGGAAACAGTTACAAATGTACATCGAGGGAGGCGTGGTGGGAAAGTTGGGAGGACCTACCATGAGGAGGAAGAGGCCTGGGGATAACTAAAAGGCAGCCATAGCCTTGAGGCGACATTCATGAGGGTCTCGACAGGATTCTGTCCTGCCCATTGGTTTCCACCTCCGGCCACTTCTCAAGTCCAGTCAGGGCATCACCTCACTGCCATGCCCTCCTCGCAACTTGAGCCGTGGAGACTGTCAGCCTTGGTGTCCTCTGTCACTCTGGATGACAGAGCAGGGAGAGGAATAGCCTGAAACCAAGGACCAGGCACTCAACGCAGCTCCGAGGGGCCCAGGAAGTTTTGTGGAGGGCAGGCGGTGCTCTCAGAGCAACAGGTGGAGGGACACAGGACTTCTAGCCTCCGTAATGGCACCGGGGGTGGGATTATAACTGGATTCTCTCTCTCTTTCTCGTGGTGCCCCAGGAGGACGTACGCCTTTGTCTTCTCTCCTCACCCCCTCCTGTCTCTCCTGCTCTCCCCACAGGAAGCCCTGGGCAGCGGCATGTGACGCAGGTAGCCACGCCTCAATTCCAGTTGCGTTCAAAGCCAACGGCCCTGTTTTCTCAGGTAAGCCAGAGGAGCTTCCCTCCACCGTTTGATCTTCACGCGTCTCGTGGTTACAAATAGCTCAACCTTCTGGTGCTGACGGCAGCCCTGGGACATTACAGTAATGTGCCCATTGAAATCAAGTGCAGGCAGAGATTGCTACAGCAGCTTTTTGCCACGGAACACTTAGCCTTCAATAATAGCACTTTGGGTCCCTCTGGAACCTTCCTCCGCAGATGCACCTGGGATACCTCTCTCCCTCTCCCCGCTGCAACCCTGGGAGCTGAGGAGGGACAAAGATCATTCTTGGTTTTGTTGATGAGGAAATGGAAGTGCAAATAAGAGAACATCATGCAGGAAATAAGAGGGCTAGGACTGTTACCACAAGGATGATTGAGACAATAATAATAACAGTAATGCTTTGTGTGCGCTTGCTGGATGCCGCTTACTGGGGAAGCAGTTTGCCTGCACCGGGGTAGGTGCTGAGGTCAGTGAAGTCCAGGATCTGTCCTGGGCACAGGGACAGAGGGAACCCCACCTCACAGCGAGTTCTCACTAATGCTCCTGACCTGTCTGTCAGGTAAAGTCAACTCAGGGCTGGTCCCAGGATAATCCTAAACTCAGAGAAAGCTGTCCTTTCCCTCCATGCCCCTATCTTAGGGTCCTCATGCTGTCGCTGGGACCTTGACCCTGCTCTCTCTTGCCTTCCTGAGCAGAGTTCCCCTCCCCCAGTCCTAGATCCTCTGGACCTAGCTGGGAGCAGCCCCTGCTTTCCAGGAGGCTGACTGCTAAGGGGACTGTCTAGTTTTCGGCTACTGTGTTGCCCCACTAAAACAGCATTTTTTTTTATACAACCTTGGCAATGCCTTGCCTTAAGGTGGGAGCCCAATGACATGGTTAAGAGCTAAGATGGAACCACCAGCGACATTTCAAAGTCAAGAGTCTCTGTCCACACCTTCCCACCATAACTGCCCATTTCGTGGGAAAGAAAACGGAGCAAGGCAACATCACCACCATTTGCTAACGCTGCTATGTATCTGTTACCTAAGTGAATTTTCCAGGACACATCTCTGAGTTGTAAGGCAGCGTAGTAGAAGGCCCATTTTGCAGGAGAGGAAACTGAGGCACAGAGAGAAAAGCCTTAGTCAACGATAAGTAATACGTGGTAGACATAGAACCAGATCCCAGGTTTCCTAGTCCTGTGCTCTTCCTGCTGCTACACTCCGCTTTGGCCCAGGTTCAAAGTTGCCAAAATGGACATTTTTTTTTTTTAACTTTTAGGCTGGTGGGTGACTGAGTAAAATCTTCATGGATGCTGTGGCTCCTCGGAGCTCCATTGGCACAGCTTGGTCTTTGAATAAGTGAGAGGAGCTTCTGGAAATATCAGTACATGGAGAGGAGGGGGGAGGGGCACTGCCTTTGCCCTAAATCCCAAATAAAGGGCTCCCCTGTCCCAGAGAATTAAGGCAGCCCCCTATTTTTCTCCTCCCCTATTCCCACACCCTCCCCATCTGAGTCCTCAGAGGATAGACTCAGCTCTGACACCCAGGAAAAGGAAGGCCTTCTGGTTCCATTTCCACTGACCCTGTTGTATAAGC
This sequence comes from Hyperoodon ampullatus, assembly GCF_949752795.1. Taxonomy (NCBI): domain Eukaryota; kingdom Metazoa; phylum Chordata; class Mammalia; order Artiodactyla; family Ziphiidae; genus Hyperoodon; species Hyperoodon ampullatus. The sequence goes on from NC_136922.1 coordinate 88,156,362, forward strand.
CCTTCCTCTGGGAGGATGCAGGCCGGTTGCCTGATTTTTCAATGGACAGTCTCTGAGCACGGGCTGGGGCCGTGCAATTCACCGTGCTAACAGCAGAGGGCGCCCCTGACCTTGGAGAACGAATCATACTCGCCCCTTCCTCAGCCCTCGCATCAGCCTGGCTTCTTGGGGGCCTTGCGGAGGGCAGTGCTCTGGGGGGAGTCCCAGGCACACCTGTGTCCCCGATCTCTGCTTTCTCCCTCCGTGTGCCTCTGTCATCTCCTCTATCTCCAGGGAAGCAGAGGAACGGTAGGCTGTGGTAGACAGACGAGAGACAGCTGAGCTGGGCTTGTGGGGACACTGTTGCCATGTGGGCACGTTATCTCGAATTAGTGTCCTCATCTGAGGTCTTGCCAAGCATTGTCCTCATAGGAGTATCATCAGGACCAGCTCCAAGTGGGAGAATGGATGCGAAGGGTCTGTAAACAGAAGGGTGCTCTAGGGATGCAACCCTGGACCTACCTGAGCGAACTGGGGCAAGTCCTCGGTCCCCGTGTGCAGAGTTCCTGCATAACACGGGGGACTGAACCGGAGGGTCGTCTACCTCTCCAGCCCCTTCCAGGGCGAAAAGCTGGGACTCATGTCAGCACTTTCTCGTTTCTTTCCATGGTTATGCCGGTCGGTGCCAGCACTCTGGTGGCCACGTGGCAGAGCTGGGGGCGTGTGGGGACCAAGGCGGCACCTGTAAAGTCACACCAAAGGTCTGATGGCAGCAGGGCCATTGCCTCCGTGTCTCAGCGCCCCCTCCTTCCCGCTCACTGGGAAGAGAATCCCTTTGAAGTCCTTACCTCCCAGAGAGCAGTTGACGACTTCTGGCCCAGGAAGGAGGTTAGACTTCTCTCCCTTACTGGGGACCTTCCCTGATCACACTCACTCTATCCTGACGCTCTGACCTGGGTGGGGCTTGAGGGAGGCGGCAAAAGAGCCCATGAAATGGTTTTTCTCCTCCAAGGGCAGAGTTGTGGAAAGGCTGGGAAAATCCGAGCTCTGGTTTTGGCTCTCCCATTACTTCCTTGGGCACTTGGGAGAAATCTCTCTGCACCTCTGAGTCTCAGTTTGCTTATCCGTGAAGTGAGAGTTTGGAGATGGTTTCCCCTGCCTTTCCCATTCCGACGTCTGTGCTCTCTGGGTCCGTGTCAAACTTGTCTAATATCTGGCCCCTTGGAGAAGGGAAGTGAAGACGGAGGAGGCTGGGAGGGAGGAGATACCATTAGGAGGAGAGCAGAGAGGCAGGTGTGGAAGGAAAAAAGGAAGGCTGTGCTGGGTTGGTTTATGCCTGCTCAGAAGTGGGCAGCTGACCTTTGAAGACTTGACCCCCCTGGACTGAAGGTCCTGAGACTATGGGGGGTGGGGTGGAGGTCCTGATCGGCTAGGAAAACACATCTTGGTGGCCGTCTGAGTGCCCTCTATCCGTCCATCTAGACAGATCTCTAGACAGCCTCTCAAGACATTCAGAAACTGAAACTAGAGCACCTACAGCTCTGGGGGCCAGGGTGTGTGTGTGTGTGTGATGCACAGATGCCCATGGGACAGAAATACAAGCACAGTGACACCTGTATGGGCAGGTGTCCACGGTAAACATGTATTCACCCCCCGCACACACAGGGCCGCACTCATGAGCTCATGTACATACACAAGCCAACACACCTGCTGTTAGCAAAAGATCACATTGACCCCTAAGGCAAAGAACTGTTTACTTGAAGAAGCATCTCTTACAACATATTAATAAAATACTTAGGCAGATTTTAACTTTAAAAACCCTGGAGAAGCAGAGACGAAGGTGGAGAGAAGGCAAGGGGGCTGGGGAGTGGGTAAAGGCAGGTCTAATCACAAAGCACTTAGCCCGCATGTCTGGGCTTCGGCGTAAGCACCATATTTAATGATACATTCAACCTGATTTTCCAACTCATTGAAAACACTCGCCAGCTGCTGCTGAGTGACTCCGTTTATTGTGTACATGAGCTTGCTCTAACGGGGACCCCTGGAAGGAAGTCTCCAGGGAGAGCTGCAAATGAAAACTGAGCCAGAGAACTTAGGGCTGGGCGTTTTGACTGGGAGGTGGGGAGAATGCAGAGCTGGGCCACAGCCGGGAGTGTGGGCAAGGTTGGGGGTTCCAGAAACTTCCTCGGGCACATCCTCGAGGGGAACTCTTGTAGTGGGCAGTGTGAACTTCCTTCCTCTTGTGCCGCCCCCTCGGCAGACCCATATGTACAGACACGTGAAATGACGCATGAGGTTTTCTAGCACCTCTCAGGATGGCTCCCTGAGCTGGCTTCTCTTGCAGATGCCTGAACTGTCTGGCCCTGGCATCTGTGATAAACAGGCGTCGCCTTGCAAGGCCCCGTCCCTCCTAAACATCACCTCCCCAGGTTTGTCACGGATCCCTCTCCTCTCTTCTCCCAGCCACTGCATGCTGGGTCCGTAATGCTATAGGCTCCCCCACTGTCCTCTTCTCTGTCCTGTCTGCCTCTGACAAGCTCTTAGAAGGAAGAGGAGGCTTTCCTACTGGCACATGCAGATGCATAGCCAGGTTTGAGGGCTGCTGGCTTGTTGGAAGGTTGGATGGCACTCCTCCGAGGAACTGAGATACTGAGCAGTGAAGTTCGGGTCAGAAAGTGGGGATGTATTTACAAGAAGGTAGAGGCAGTTCTGGGTAAGGGACCTGGTCATCCACGGGTCAATTCAACTCATTCACATTGTAGCCCGTAATCAGCCCTCGGTTTGGGAGGAAAGGTTAGCAAGTCCTCCAAATCCTGCCTTGAGACAAGTGGGACCTGAGAACCCCTACTCCACTATCAGAGACCCCTCGACCTTGGCCTTTAAAGTCCAAAGCCAGGCCCACGTCTGTGAGGGCCGGGAGTGATCCCTTCCCATGGAAATGGATCTCTCCATTTCTGGCCAGGAGATCTGGCCCTGACACGGTTCTTTGGGGACCCAGTCATCAGAAGTCATCTGTATTAACCAGATTATGTGGCTGTGGATCAGCCAGATGGAGTGGAGGAGGCCTGGCTCTCCCGCGGGGCAGCTGCCGTGCCAGGGTGTGATCTGCTGTCAGCATCTCCTGCTTCCAAGCACATCACTTTGTCTCTGGCGTGTCTCCATCAGGTGGAGGCTGGGATGGCTGATCCCTCTCATGGCCCGTGCTGGGGCAGGACCTTGTCTGCACAGTGAGTCAGAGAAGGCTGAGCTTGGACCTCTGCATCCCTGCCCCATGGACCCGCCGGGTGACCTCCCAGGGTGCTCAATTCTGGTGGCTCTGCTGTGAGAGAATTATTATATTAACGCGTATGTAGCGCTTGCACATTCAGTTGAAATGTTTTGAAATCTTCTAATAAACGACTTTGGAGGACAGTGTCTGTAGAATTGTGCAGATGTGACCCTCCTAACTAGACAGGGCAGCTCACAGGCCAGTTAGATGTTGACATAAAGGCCGGCGTCCAGAAGAGAGACCAAAGCCTGGTCATCCCGCTGCGTAGCAGCAGAACCATTTCCCATAACATATTCCTTCTAGAAAGTCCCTGCTCTCTGTGGTTCAGTATTTCCCTATTTTTACTTTTACTTCACTATGTGACCTCAATGCCTATTTCTTTTGGGAAACACAATCAAATGTCCCCACGGCGCTGTGCCCATCTTTGAAGGGCGATTTGAGCATCGCTGATTGTCTAGACTCTTGGTTGGGGAGGAGGCCAGCTGGACTTAGCAAGACCCTGAACACACCTGGACCATCTGACCCTAGCGAAGCAGACCTCCTGGGAAATCAAAAGAGATGGAGAGATTTTTCTACCCACCTCAGGCCATAGGCTTCCGGAACAACCACCTGCTGTGTACTTGCTGAGAAGTTACTGTGTGCCTGGTGCTGAGCAGTTAGTTGCAGACACTTAAAGCAGCAGGACTTGAAGTTAGATCTAAAGAAGGACTGGCAGCTAGCAGTACTGATAAGAGTAAGGACTGCTCATAGTCTTCACATATGATTTTTTTTTTTTTTTTTTTTTTTTGCGGTACACGGGCCTCTCACTGCTGTGGCCTCTCCCGTTGTGGAGCACAGGCTCCAGACGCGCAGGCTCAGCGGCCATGGCCCACGGGCCCAGCCGCTCCGCGGCATGTGGGATCTTCCCAGACCGGGGCACGAACCCGTGTCCCCTGCATCGGCAGGCGGACTCTCAACCACTGCGCCACCAGGGAAGCCCACATATGATATTTTTAAAATTTCGTTTGAAAGCTTGTAGCATAGGGGAAGGGTGGGATCGTTTTGATGTACATTTTAAACAAAAGCTTGGAGTACATGAATATCCTGTTAACATTTTTTTTTTTTTTTTTTTTTTTTTTTTTTTGGCGGTACGTGGGTCTCTCACTGTTGTGGCCTCTCCCGCTGCGGAGCACAGGCTCCGGATGCGCAGGTTCAGCGGCCATGGCTCACGGGCCCAGCCGCTCCGCGGCATGTGGGATCTTCCTGGACCGGGGCACGAACCCGTGTGCCCTGCATCGGCAGGCGGACTCTCAACCACTGCGCCACCAGGGAAGCCCCCTGTTAACATTTTTTTTTTACCAGCCCTTCTTCTGCTTTCCAAGATCATACTGAAGCATGATTTTTATGTAAAGTCCCCCCATACACACCCCTGCACACACACTTGGAGCCTGGTAGGCCTGGGCGTCGGTAGCGGGAGAAGCTCGGTGACCTTGGGGACTGCCGCTGGGTGCAGGGACCGCGGTTCTGTGAATCCTCATGAAGCCCCTGGTCCCTGTCGGGGCCCCTCGCTGCCACAGCCAGGCAGGTTTCCCAGCGCAAGTAAATTCTGGAGGGGATTGACCTAGTTTGCAGAGTCTAAAGAGCGACAGAGGCCCCAGTCAGAACTCCTGTAAGTGGGCGATAAACAGTGTCTGTTGGAAAAAATAAATAAGTTCTGCAAAGGAGAGCAAGACGTCCTGAATCCCTCTCCTCTCAAGGAGACTGCTGTCTCCAGGAGGAGTTCCCTGAGCTTTACACCTCCCTGTAATGCTCACCATGCTGCTGGGCCGCTCTGACAGCTGGCTTCTCTCACACCCCATGGCAGAGGGGAGACTTCAGGACAGGCCTGGCCAAGTGGAAGGGGGCCGGGGGGCTGATGGCCGTGCTTGGCCCTCAGGGTTGAACTTTATTGACTGCCAGCCCTGGGAGGCATAATGTCACACAAGCACACGCACACACACGTGCCTATGATACCTAATTTACATAATTAGGGAAACTGAGGCTCAGAGAGGTTCAGTAGTTTGAGTTGGCCCAGCTATTAAATAGGCAGAGCCAGAATCAACACCCAGTATCCTGAGTTGTTCAAATCAAGTTCTCTTTCTCCTGCTCTGGTGCTATTCCAGCTTTTATCACATCACAATCACTTGGGGATCTTGTTAAAATGCAGGTTCTGATTCCCTAGATCTAAGGTGGGCCCAGAGATTCTGTATTTGTAGTAAGTTCTCCGGTAATGCCATTGCTGCCCTCCATGGAACAGAGTTTACATAGCGAGAGTCTACTACAAATACCCAGAAGGGGCCGACCCTGGGGAGCATTGACCATGAAATGGGAGGCTGGGATCATTCTGGGAAATGGGGAGACGTAAATACCAAGACTAGCTCAGGCCGTGGCGGAGGCAGAGAGGTCAGGAGTGGGTGGAAAGGGCAGTTGTGCCGTCTGCCCTGCTCTCTCCTTGGGACACTTCTTGGTTTGATTTTTGTGCTGGCCAGGTTTGGGATGGGTACAATTTGTGCTGGTCTCAGTGGATGCCTGGAGCCAGAAATGACCAGGAATAGAGGGGTACTACATCTGCAAGTTCCATCCCTGATCCAGAATTCTAACCTGCCAGCTTGTTCATTCATCTAGTGACTCAGACCCCTGGTAGACTGAATTTTCTAAAAATGTCTGTAACAATATCTTCCATCCTACACACTGTTCTTACAGTGGGACTTCCCATCTAGAGGTGGTGGCCTCTCTTCCTTACCCATGAACCTGAGTGGATGTGTGATTACAGCTGAAGTGCAGCTATGTGTCTCCTGAGGCTAGGCCAACACAGCGTCCACCTGGCTCCTTTGGGACACGTGCTCCTGGGACCCAGCCACCATGCTATGAGGAAGCCCAACAGCCCCATGCAGGGTTCAGGTATAGGTATTCTGGCCAACCCACCAGGTGAGCCCAGCCAAGAGCAGATCTGTGAGTGAACAGGTCTTCAGATGATTCCAGTGCCCAGTCATGAGTCACTCCAGTCTTTGACTCTTTCCACCTGAGGCCACAGACATCAGGGAGCAAAGAAAGCCATCCTTGCTGGGCTCTTTTTGAATTCCTGACCAACAGAATCCTTGAGCATAAGGAAATGTTTTTTGCTAATGTCAGTGCATTTGCGGTTGTACGTACATAGCAATAGTAACCAGTAGAGGCTCCAAAGCAAGGCTGCCTGAGGCCACGTGGGTGACAAGGCTCAGAAGGGATCTGGGACAGTGAGGATGGAAGTGGCCCAGCCCCTGGGTTCATGAAGCACTTTAAAGGTGCTTTTCCATAGTAATGTCCCATCAACAATTCCCACTTTATAGGCAGGAGAACTCCCTTTTCTGATGATCTTCAAGCCGAAGCCCATGGAGGTTACAAACTTGCTCAAGGCCACTCAAGGCAGGGCCAGGATGACCCCCTGAAGCAGACTCCAGAAGCAGAACTCTTCCAGTAACACTGTGCTGCCCCGGTCAGCCCTTGACAAATAAAATGTCCCTGCCTGGCGCAAAGCCATGGATGGCTGGAATCCTCCCCTCGACATGATTAGTTAGAATTTTGCACCTTTAGTACCCATCATGGGAGAAGAAAAATCTCTTGAACGTTGTTAATAAACAGAGTCAGAGGAAAGCACTGGAACAGGGCAGGTGTTATTTATCAAATGTGAGAAATAAACTAATCAAGAAAATCAATCCCAGGGTGACAGTTTCACGGGAGGGTGAGGGTAAGTGTGGGGAATTAGCTCACTGGTGCTCCAGGATTTGAAGGCAACTAGGCAGTGAGTAGATTTCGGGGTCTTTGAGTCTATTTGGTAGCAGCTGTTTCTCCCCATCTTCTCTGTATCTGTCATGAGGGCACCCATGGGAGGGTGCAGGGACCAATGCTATGTGAAGGGGAGTTTTATCCAGATCCCTCTCCCTGGCAGGATGGGATGAAAGTAGCCACCCTCCCCTTGAGTCACAGAGAGGGGAATTCTCCCCGTTTTTATATTCCATCTCTGGGTTTCTGGTAAGAAGAGGTGATTTTGTGTCCCCAGAGCTCTTCTGGCTTTGACAGAAGTTTGTTTTAGATGATGTGACAGTTGTATGTCTCATCTTGATGAGGCTCTAGTACCCAGTTATTTGATAAAACATTCACCAGGACTTTGCTTTGAGGGTATCTTGTAAATGTGGCTACATCCGAAATCAGTTGACTTTAACCTTATTTTATTTTTTATTTTTTATTTATTTTTTTTGCGGTACATGGGCCTCTCACTGTTGTGGCCTCTCCCGCTGCGGAGCACAGGCCCCGGACGCGCAGGCTCAGCGGCCATGGCTCACGGGCCCAGCTGCTCCGCCGCATGTGGGATCTTCCCGGACCGGGGCACGAACCCGTGTCCCCTGCATCAGCAGGCGGACTCTCAACCAGTGCGCCACCAGGGAAGCCCCAGTTGACTTTAAGTAAAGGACGTCACCCTCAGTAACATGGGTCAGCCTCGTCCAATCAGTTGAAGGCCTTAAGAGTTAAAACGGAGGTTTTCTGGAGAAGAAATTCTGCCTCAGAACCATGCGCCTTGACCTTGGACTTCCCAGATTCTAGAAATGTGAGAAAAAAATTGATGTTGTTTATAAGCTTAAAAAAAGAATTGTCCCAGCATCAAATCCTAACTGAGTTTCCAAAATTTTTCCCCCAGTACTTCCCCAAATACTTCACTAAAACCCAGAGACAGGGAAAGATACATGAATGTCTGGGACACCAAGTCTAGGAGTGCCTGTTGACAATGGTGACATATAGGGCCCATTACCAATGCTCGGACCAGCAGAGCTGTCCAGTTGCCCAGGGAGCAGATGGGGATGAAGGCCTCCATGACAAAGGCCTTGTAGATGCTGAGGAACATCAGCAGGAGGACTGCTGGCCAGAAAGTGTGGTCCTGGTCATAGCGTGTTATCATCCACACCTGGGCAGATGTGATGATGTAATGGACCAGACTGACGTTGCTCATCATCCACACTCATCTGGGTGTGTTTCATACTTACCAGCCTCACCATCACATGGGCCAATTCCTTTAAAACACACACACACACACACACACACGTACACACATACATATTTATACACACATACATGGGCATCTTCTGTTGGGTTGCTTTCTCTGGAGAACACTGCCTGATCAGATGCTATTTTGAGTACATCATGTGGTCCTGATATTTTTTATTCTCCTGGACAGCTCTTTGATCCGAGGGTTCAACAGGTGTGATGATGATGGTGGTGGAGGTGGGTGGAAGGTGAGGCTGGCGTGCAAACACACGCGCGTGTTTTATGAGCCCGCCTGCCTGCTGCAGGTGGTGAGGAGGGCGTGGTCTGATGGGAAGAGCACCAGGTTGAGAATCAAACGCTAGTGTTGAGGCCTTGGTTCTGTGACTGACCACTGCTCTTCTGTATCAAGGAGAGAAGCCCAAGAATGCTTAGGGTAATCAAATAAGGTCGTGGACAGAGAAAGACAAATCCTGTATGGTATCACTTACATGTGGAATCTGCAAAAAAGCTCATTCCATAGACACAGAGAATAGAATGGAGGTTGCCATGGGCTGGGGAAGTGGCGGGGGTGGAAATGGGAGGATTTAGGTCAAAGGGTACAGACTTTCAGTTATAAGAAGGACAAGCTCTAAGGCTCTAATGTACAGCATGGTGATTATAGTTAATCATTTGGTATTGTATTCTTGAAAGTTGCTGAGGGTAGATCTTAAGCGTTGTCACCACACACACACACACTCACAGACACACACGCAGGATAAACTAGGTGAGGTGATGGATGTATTGATTATCTTGACCTTGGTAATCATTCCATAATGCAATGTCTATCAAATCATCACATTGCACACCTTAAATATATACAACTATATTTGTAAGTTATTCCTCAATAAAGTTAAAAAATAAAAACTTTTTTAAAAGGAAAAGGGTAATGGAAGTTAAAGCATTTTGTAAAGCAATATACACATGTAATTTGGTATCCTTAATTTTTTAAACCCAGATTCAGCCCTCAAATTATCTGAGGTAAGTATCAAATACCTATTACTTAGAGAGAGTGTGACCAATGGGTAGAGATGGGCTTGGTTCTCCTTCTGAGTGTCAGTTCAGCACAGTTCAAGCAAGAAGAGAAAACACTGGGGGCCATTTGTCAAAACCAGTGAAGTCCTTTACGTGAGGTCTCTCAGGGATGCAGATGTGTGTCATAAGGCAACGATGGGAAGTAAAGCCCCCACCTGGAAGAGGCTTTGGTCAGGGCTTCGGGGTGGAGCTGAGGCAGCTCCAAGGCATTTTTGCCCCTCTTGCGTTGCTTACCTTGCTTAACTTGACTTTTCAGAATCACTGATCCTGAGGATTTGTGGGCATGACAGAGCTCAGGAGAGTGCCCTTGGATGGTGACCTTTTGTGCCCTGAGCAGGGGAGGGAGCTGTGGGCAGATGGCAGGACTGACCACTGTCCTGGAAAGAAGCAGAAGGGTCTACATCCTGAGCTGGAATGCTTATAGGACTTTTCAGTTGGCACACAGTGGTCTGCAGAGTGCCCTGTGCCTTACTCCATGGAGTAAGGACTCCAGGACCACAGGGCACAACTTCCTGGTTTTTAAAAAATTCCTTCCTTGCCTATGTCTTAGACTAGCCTGTGAGATTTATGTGGTCAGAGGCCATCAGGACCTGTATCCTGGCATATAATGTTTAATGAATAAATGAATGAAGTCCCAAGGATGCTCAATCCACTGGCCATCATTTATCATGGTCATCTCTTGTGTGCCCCCTATCAGGGGCCCTGAGGGGAAGTAGTAGAGGCAGAGTGGGAAGGGCAGGGGAGGGGAGGGGATGGGAAGAATGGGGAGAAAATTAACTAAAGAGATAAGGAAGGGCTTCCCTGGTGGCGCAGTGGTTGAGAGTCTGCCTGCCGATGCAGGGGACGCGGGTTTGTGCCCCGGTCCGGGAGGATCCCACATGCCGCGGAGCGGCTGGGCCCGTGAGCCATGGCCGCTGAGCCTGCGCGTCCGGAGCCTGTGCTCCGCAACAGGAGAGGCCACAACAGTGAGAGGCCCGCCGCGTACCACAAAAAAAAAGAAATAAGGAAAATTGTTCCTATCCTCCAGGGATTTGCAGCTTCAGTTAAGGAGGTCAGATATACTCACATAATGCCAACGGTTTGCTCCCCTAAAACATAATAAGCTTCAACCTGCAGCACCTCATTGCTGAAGAATTAGCAGCCAGCCTGCGTGCGTGCCCAAGGCAGTCTCCTGAGGAACAAACCTGGAGGCACAAGGGCATTGGGAGACAAGTCCATTTTCGATGGGGTCGAGTTGGGCTAATAAGGGCCAAGTCTGGAGGGGGTGAAATTGGAGAGGGCCTCTGAGGGGGGCGCTGGCCATCCTCTGAGCTCGGGGTACACTTGCAAACTGGGAAAAAGCCCTGCCTGCATCCAGCTAAGATTGAGGTCTCAGATCCTACCCATCTGAAGCTGTCAGGGAACCTCTTTCTTAGAGCACAGTCGGGCAGCACAATCTCGCATTAATTTGGAGCTAATTTTCAGGTAATGAATTCGATTTGGCTCACCATATTGAAATCCTGTCTGCTGCCAGCTGAACACCAGTAAATCATTTGCATCACAAATCTTCTCTTCACTGGATGCTCAGCTCACCCAGGCTGTCGCTCAGACCCTCTCCTGCATCCCCACATTCCTTCTGGAAAGTAGCTGAAAATCATCACACCTCCTTGTCAGAGATGCAAAGCTGAGACCCACCCAAGAAAACTGAGTTTGGGTGAGCATCTTTGAAAAGTCTAGAACAGTGGTTCTCAAAGTGTGGGCCCCTGAACCGGCAGCATCAGCATCCTGGTAACTCATTAGACATGCAAATTTTCAGGCCCCGCTTCCCAAACTAACCGAATGAGAAGCTCTGAGGTGTGGCCCAGCAGTCTGTGGAAGCTCTCCATGTGATTCTGATATGCAATCAGGTTTGAAAACCACTGGTCTATCTAGAACATTCACTAGGTCCTCTGGAATGTCAGTGTCAGAATTCTTCTCAATTCGCTTTAACTCTCTGCAAGGCCAGCTCCACTGTCTAGGTCTCTGGATATTTTTTTCATTTTTTTATTTTTTATTTATTTTTGGGTGCATTGGGTCTTTGTTGCTTCGCGCGGGCTTTCTCTGGTTGTGGTGCGCAGGCTTCTCATTGTGGTGGCTTCTCTTGTTGCCGAGCATGGGCTCTAGCCACGCGGGCTTCAGTAGTTGTGGCGTGCAGGCTCAGTAGTTGTGGCACAAGGGCTAGTAGTTGTGGCTTGTGGGCTCTAGAGTACAGGCTCAGTAGTTGTGGTGCACGGGCTTAGTTGCTCCGTGGCGCGTGGGATCTTCCTGGACCAGGGATCAAACCCGTGTCCCCTGCATTGGCAGGTGGATTCTTAACCAGTGCACCACCTAGGTCTCTGGATCTTATGAGGGGTGTCTGAATTTATTTCTCTTCTGTCTCTGTATTAGCTAGAATTAGATTCAGTTGGGGGGATAAAGGCCTATTATAAGTGACTTAAACAACATAGAAGTTCTAATGTAAAGAAGTTGGGGGTAGGCAGTCCAAAACTACCTGCTCTGACATGGTTAGCATGCCACCTCATGGTCCAGGACACCTGCTCAGGACCAATCATCATATCTGCGCTAGTCAGCAGAGATAGGAGGAGAAAAGGCTATGCTCAGTCCTGGAAGTTTCATGCAACACTTCTGTCTTAGATCTCATTGGCCAAAACTTAGTCACTTGGCCATACCTGCCTGCAAAGGAGGCTGGGAAATGTAGTTTTCATTCCGGATGATCATGTGCCCAGCAAAAAATCAGGAAGTCTATTTCAAAGGAAGAAGAGGAGCTCAGACATTGGCAGAGACAACTAGTCCCAAACAATGGCACACCACAGCTTCTGAGCCCGGCTAGACGTAGTGACTTGAATGAGGCGCACTTGACCTCTATAAACATCAGTTTCCTCATCTGTTAAATGGGGGCAATAACCATTTCCATGATTCTTAGGAGGATTAGACCAAAAAATTTACATAAAGTCCTTGACATCTCTGCAGGTGTGCAGTTAATTGTCTCTCCTTTCTGGACATACTTTTTTTTTTTTTTTTTGCTTTTTCTATGTTCCCATATTTTTTAAATTGAAGTATAGTAGGTTTACAAAGTTGTGTTAGTGCCTGGTGTACAGCAAAGTGATATATATGTATATGTATATGTATATATTCCTTTTCAGATTCTTTTCCATTATAGGTTATTACAAGATATTGAATATAGTTCCCTGTGCTATCCTTGTCCTTGTTATTTATCTATTTTATATGTAGTATTGTGTATCTGTTAATCCCAAGCCCCTAATTTATCCCTTCTCCCACCCTTTCCTCTTTGGTAACTATAAGTTTATTTTCTATGTCTGTGAGTCTGTTTCTGTTTCATAGATAAGTTCATTTGTGTCATATTTTAGATTCCACATATAAGTGATATCAGGTATTTGTCTTTCTTTGTCTGACTTCACTTTTGTATGATAATCTCTAGGTCTATCCATGTTGCTGCAAATAGCATTATTTTATTCTTTTTTTATAGCTGAGTAATATTCCATTATATATATATGTATGTATGTGTGTGTGTATGTGTGTGTGTGTATATATATATATATATATATATGTATATATATATAGACGCCACATCTTCTTTATCTATTCATCTGTTAGGTTGCTTCCATGTCTTGGCTATCATATTGTAAATAGTGCTGCTATGAACATTGGGAAACATGCATCTTTTTGAATTAGAGTATTCTCTGGATATATGCCCAGAAGTGGGATTGCTGGATCATACGGCAACTCCATTTTTAGTTTTTCTGAGGAACCTCCATACAGTTTTCCATAGTGGCTGTATCAGTTTACATTCCCACCAACAGTGTAGGAGGGGTCCCTTTTCTCCTCTCCAGCATTTGTTATTTGTAGACAATTTTTTTCATATTTGTAGACTTTTCATGATGCCCATTTTGACTGGTGTGAGGTGCTACCCCATTGTAGTTTTGATTTGCATTTCTCTAATAATTAGTGATGTTGAGCATCTTTCCATGTGCCTGTTGGCCATCTGTATCTGAACATACATTTTTACATTTTAATTAATACATTTTAATTGGGTCTTAGGCATTGCAATCCATAAGCAGACCGACCTCAGTTTACTTGAACAGCTGCTTAGCTGAGAACTCTCTCTCAGGACATCTTGTTCTACAAACACTGAGCACCAGTCTGAGCTAAACAAGGCTGGGTCCCTGAGCTTCAGGTCTGCCCTCTGAGTAGGGAAGAGCAAAGGACCAATAATGATCGACACTTCCATGTCCTGAGTGTGGCATGGGTTTGTATGGCCTGCATCACATAATTCTGATAATGGCTCATCATCCTGTCCAGAGCACAGTTAGGGCCGGGGTTAGGGTCAGGATTCAGATGAAGGGTGGGTTGGTTATAATCATTTCGCAAATGAGGTCATAGAGACTCCGTAATGTAAGCAACTTGCCCAAATCCAGCAGAGGAGATGAGAGCTGTCAACACTAGACCTGTGGGACGGACCTGTGGGATGGAGAAATAAGAGTTTTGATCTGGCTCAGGGAGGGAGGGAGAGATGGGGGGCTGAGCTGGACGTGAGTGGTGTGAGGGGCTCCAGAGGGCCTGTGAGAGTCTGTGACCACTTCCTGGTTTTGGTGGGGGGCCAGTCTTGGTATAAAAACTGATTGCCTTCTGTAAAGCTTGCTCTTTGAGATTAAAAAGTAATATCAGAGAGGGAGAAAAATCCTTTCTTTGAGGACAGAATGCTCAGAGACCCTTTTCTGGATATTCTTCCACAAACCTGTTACTATTCCTGGTAACCCTAAGAGATGGCGTGTCCCTTTGAAAGTTGTGAGTAAATCAAATATCTGCCAATGAGTGCATTGCCCTTGTTAATATCCCATAAGCTTCAGGGTAAAGTGAAAACTCTGAGGCGGGACAAGGGAGGCATCTGACCACCGCATCAGCTGTCCACTGCTCTATTTGCATCCCTGTCCCTGCCTGTGGACGTCCTGCCTTGCTAACTCCTGCTGAGTCCCCTCAGCTGTCACCTCCCCAGGAAGAACATTCTCTTCAAGCTCTGGGGGGTGAGCTGGGTGTTTCCCCTCAGTGCCCACCCCGCTGGAGCACTGACCATCGTGTTAGAACTGGCTGTTGGTGTCCCTCCTTTCTCCCCAGGGAGCCGGTGTTTCCGCATCTGTGAGTCCCCAGTGCCCGGAGCCCAGTAGGTGCTTGTTAAGTATTTTATAATTTCAGACATGATTTATCAGTCAATGGCAAACTGGCTTCTGGGGGTGGGATATAGAAGATGTGGGAACACTCCCCCCTCCTCTGGGAATCCAGTCTCCGTGGTGAGGGAGGACTAACCCAGAGAATAGGGACCGACAATCTGTCAGGGGTGAATTTTGCTGCCGGGACCATGGACTCCTGGAGGTTTCATAGACGAGGCAGATTCTTAGCAGCTGGAGCCGTTAGACAAGTGGCATCTCAGAGACTGTCTGGGTTAGGTTAGGAAGCGATGGGGGAGGTACAGGAGGGACGGTGGCCAATGGGAAGGGCTGGTCAGAATGAGTGAACAGTAAGGGGAATGCGAAGGCTTAAGAGCCATGGAAGGAAATAGGGAACCACGGAAGGTTGTCAAGCAGGGAGAGACAGAATGAAGTGGTGTTTTAGGCATGTGAGTGTGGAGGGAAGTGGTGAGCAGGAAGGTCTGAGACCTGGGAGGAGGGAAAGAGAGAGGCTGGAGGGGCTGGCTTTCCTTTGACCGTTTTCCACATTTGCTCCACCTCTAACCTCGTTCAGGTGCTTCGTAGCTTGCACACAACCCATAAGTGGACTGTAGGAGCATCTGTCATTTGTTCGCTCATTCTTTCCAGAATTTTTCTGTTGATTCCTACTATGTTCCAGTTCTGATGCTAGGACTGCAGACCCCTGTCCCCAAGGACGTCTGTGATGAGGATAGACACTGTGTAAATACACCTGATGACCTCTTTCATCTTCGCTCTATCATTTAAAGAAATTGTTTCGTTATGTACATAGCTCTAGTCATCTGTCCACACCTTCACCCTCTCATGTCCCCACTCCCATCGATCTGCCAGTTTTCTCGAGGGGGCTACTTATAAACGGTACACACTGTGCATGGGAGGTGAAGGTGCTACGCGACATTGCAGGAAGTGGGGTATCCTTGAAATGCAAAAAAGGTGGAAATTCTTCTCTTGGTCTCCCGTCCCTGGCCTGGGTGTCTACTCCACAGTGGGTCCCTCCACTACCCCAGGCCGGGGCTGTCTGCACACTGGGGGCCCTCAGGACAGAGACTTAGCTAAGAAGCCCCTTGAGGTCTCAGCCCCCAGAGGCTTGATGCCAACCTCTGGTGGTCCCCAGAGTCCAAGTCTCCTCACCCTCCTCGTCCTTCTCCATTTCTCCTTCAGGTCTCGTGACTGAGACTAAGGAAAAGGGTTGACAGCACAGAGAAAGAGGCTCAGGACTTGCTGGGCTCAGTCCCTGCACACCCACCCACCCAGCCAGCAGTTCTCCCCTGGGGTCGAGGCTCTCCAGGGAAGCCAGTGTGAAGCACACCCCTCTCCCTCCAGAGTATCTCCACTTTGTTCAAGTCAGAGCATCGGTCACTGGTCAGAAATCCTCTCTGATAGAACTCGGTGGTCAGGGCAGGGGCAGGCATGGGTACCAGGAATGACTGAGCATATCCTCTGTATAGGCTGTAGCACGTAACATCATCTCACTCCGTCATCACATGATCCAGATATCTGCACGACATCCAGAGGAATGTTTTAAGTGGGTTAAGGTCAGGATTAAGTTTTTTATGTTAATGACATTCATGAGGTAATGGGGCTCAGAGAGGCGAAGCTGCCTTCCCCACGTTCACGCAAACCTTGGCAGTCTGGGATCGGAACCCCTCATCTCATATTCTGAGCAGCATTGCTGCTCTGCTGAGGGTACTCACATTATTGCAGAAATGCAACCTCGTGATGCCCTGCCAGCCTGGACACGTTTCCCCAGCTCTCCCAGTGTTTACCAGCTTCACCTGTGTTCCCACTGCCTCAGCGCACCCCTGTCTGCGCATGGCCCACCTGTGTCTCGGGGGCTCGCTAACTGAAGCCTGCACTGCCGACGCACTGGTCACTCTTCTGTACACAGCAACGGAAAATATTGCAGAGCAAACACGGACCCTTGCATAGCCACGAAGGAGGCTCGTTTAAGTTGACATAAATTTTGCTAACCTCCTGCTGAAATATTTGCCAATCTGGCCAAGGTTCTGAGCTGCCTGGGGCCCAGGAACACCTCTTCTGTTTAACGCCGACCTTGAGTGAGATTCCATTTCTGGAGGTTGCAAGGACTATACTGCGTGGCTTCTGCTCCCTTGACTTTGGGATCCAAGCAAGGTGATCTTCCACGTGTTCCAGCTTTGCTCTCTTGATTGTTCCTCTATTCTGTCTTTCAAGCTTGAATTTGCCAGCTGGGTTAAGGTCTGGCTGGGCAGAAATGCTGCCCCCCAGGGTCCAGGCACTGGGGACCACTGCATCCCTCTTGGTCAGTGTCTTCACTGGACTCCCCGATGCTGTTTACAGAGTATGCTGTCTCGGCTGCTACTCCTGAGCACCGTGTGCAGACAGCCAGTCCGGGGATAATTATCTTTCGTTTATAGAGGGGACGTTGAAATTCAGTGAGGCACCCAAGGTCAACTACAGACCCTAACCCAGACCTGTGCGCATGGCCGTGCTCTCTCCCCTGTGCCTCCCACAGGGCTCTCCACAGCCCCCTTGCACAGGTGACCCCGCCTAGGCGCCATCTACTGACTCCCCGTTAAGGAAATCGTTTAGCTCCTGATTCTGAGATCTGATGGAGACAGGACGCTGGAGGGGACACAGGCTCTCTCAATCCATCTGCTCTGCCTGCTGCCATCCCCTGATCTTGTTTCGTTTCGCACAGGCCTTCTCCAGACCGCAGAGCTGCCCACGGACCGGCACACTTGCCCTCAGGGGAGCCCTGCCTGGCCACAGTGTCTGTCCCTCCGCTCAGAACTTCCCCTCCCTGCTTGCCCTTATCAAATCATACCTACCCTGTTTCTCTGAACTTTGAGAGTCTGCTGGTGACCAGATAAACGGATCTAAGAATTAGAGGTCCATTATCCTGAATCCCTCTCGAGGGTATCGATGGGAGTTTGGGGGGCAGTGAGCAGCCCTGGGCTCCCGGATGGTTATTTACCAGCGCAGTGTGTAACTATTACTACCTCACACCCCAGCAACTTAATCACATCATTCCTCCTACCCTCTCTCTCCATCTCGGTTACCTCTGGCTAAAATTGGCCACTTTTGTAACTGTCACTGCTTGAGGAACATCTTCGTGGTGCCCTAAGAGGATGCCTCGGCCTATGGTTGGAAAGCAGAGGGCCTGAGAACTGAGCCCACGTGTGCAGGCCTGTGGGCCGATGTCACTTCCGCGATGGCGTGTGACAGCTGAGCATAGACTGTGGATCTAGGATGTCTGGGCTTGAACCCGGGCTCTGCCACTCCCTAGCTCTGCAGTCTTGGGCAGTTTCCTCACCCTCTCTGCAGCTGATGGGTTAAATGGGGAAACGCTAGTACCTGCTTCCAAGGGCAGTAGAGAGGGTGTGTGAGTGAATGCGCGTAAAGCCCTTAGACCAGCACGAGGCATATGATAAATCCTCAACACCTCCTAAAAAATGTGAACTCTTATAGTTCTTATTGTGCAGCTATCTTGCTCTTGCCATTCTCGGCCATCTTAATAACAGTGCATAAGTATGCACAGTGCTTCTCAGTTTAAAAAGCATCCTACCTCCCTCCTTCAGCACAAGTGAAGGTTACAGGGTATGCCCCAAGGTCACACAGTCCGGGAAGGGGCAGCACCTGGTTTTCAAATGGGTTCCAAGTTCTTTTTTTCTCTTTTCCATATCTTTATATTAATCAATGCCACCTCCCTATAGAATGCGTGGAAAAGCCGTGGATGACCCAGTAACTCCTAATTACAGGGGGAAAGAAAGAAAAACGCCCCTGAAGCTATCTCATTTTGAGAATAGCACGTTTGAAAAAAAAAAATTAGAAACGAAATTCGAAGCCCATCCCAGAGGCAGCTGCAATTCTTTGCCAGCCACTGCAGTTCAAAGAGGGAGACTTAAGGAAGGTCTTAAGGAGAATTACTTAATTTGGAGCATTGGAAACCCAACAATTATTTGCTTAAAAATAGAATTTGCTGAAGCAACTTCCAGCTTCTTATTCTGCTCACTGCATAATAAAGTAATTAGTAATTTGTGTCACTCCGGTAATTTTGTCTCCTTCTCCTGATCACCAACAGTGACACTGCTCCCATGCTGGGGTTCCAACACACACACGCACACACAGACACACACACCTGCTCACTCACTTCTGTCTGATTCCTGGAAGAAGGTGGATGTCATAGTTTCTGTGGTTGTTTTGTTGGGATGATAAGTTCTGTGACCCCTAAAATTTATCCATTACCATATATATATATAAAAGACACTGTGGGTGTGGTTGTCATAAGAAGTAGAAAGCAGGTCAGAGAACTGTCAAAATATCCCCAAATATCATGAGAAGCTATACATGGTGAGTACTATATATACGTGCAGCTAAATGTCAGGACCTTTACCTGACAAAAGGATTTGTTTTGAAGTGTGGGTTGTATTACTGTTTAATATGATGGGTCTTACAAAGGTTTGAAAAGTAAAAAACATTTATTAATACATTTGCTAGATTGAAAAAAGTGAAACTATATAAAAAAACAAAGTGGACAGTCCAGGATAATCCAGAGTATAATTATAAGGAAAACTTACACGTGTCTTAATACCTCCTAGGGGCTAGATTTGTAATCAGCTATTATAAATCAAACAAATATTCAACTATTTGAAACAAAGCAATGGTAGTGGAAATTTTATCCCTAAGTTTATCTGACTGAATTTATAAGAGGCTTTAGGTGACTATGAGAAACTAGAGAAATGAAGTTCAAAGGATTGGTTCTTTTCCCTGTTTATCATGTGATAATCTATTGTATTCAAATCCCTGTACTGTAACAAATAGTATTATTGCTAACGTTTATTTACTGTTCACCATATACTAGCCACTGTGCTAAGAGGTTTACCTTACCTTCATTATATCCTTTAATCCTCACATCAACTTTATAAGTTAGGTATTAATATTACTTCCATTTTATAGATGAGGAATGTGGCAAAGACTGTATTGCTTACCCAATATCCATTCTTTCCTTTTTTCCCATAAGATAAAAACCCAGATTTTATTTGGGGTGGCAGTATGACATGTTAATGGCCTACATTTTCTTCCTGCCCTTGAAGTCAGGCATGGCCATGTGACTAACTTCTGGGCAATGAGATAGCAGGAGAACTGTTATATCGACCGTCCAGAAGATTTGCCCAAAGTATCTTACTCCTCTGGGAGGTGCACCCCTTCTTGTCATGTCTCTTGCCTTATTCTCCCTGCAGATGTGATAGCAGACACAGTGCTGTTTCTAGTAGCAGCTGGATTGGCAGTTCAGACCCGTTCCTCTGCTGAGGATGGCTAGAAAAGGTAGATGAAGTCTATCTTTAAAAATCTGTTTAGGGGCCTCCCTGGTGGCGCAGTGGTTGAGAGTCCGCCTGCCGATGCAGGGGACGCGGGTTCGTGCCCCGGTCTGGGAGGATCCCACATGCCACGGAGCGGCTGGGCCTGTGAGCCATGGCCGCTGAGCCTGCGCGTCCGGAGCCTGTGCTCTGCAATGGGAGAGGCCACAACAGTGAGAGGCCCGCATAACACACACACACACAAAAAAAAATCTGTTTAAAAGTATCAGGAAAATTACAAGTCAACGAAGAATTATTGGGCCAAGTTCTGTGACAAGAGGGAAACCCGGCGAGGTGAGCCTGGATTTTCTGGCTGGTTTTCTCTTAAGAGTGTCTGACAATTCCAGAAAATGTGGCCGAAGAGCTAAGATGACAAGCAGAACATTGAACAGCCCTAGGGAGCCAGGAGCCTGTCAAGGATGGGAAGCTCTGAGAAAGCACCATGATTTGGGTTAAGGCCATGAATGGTCACATCCCTGGAATAAGGTGAACCAGGAATAGTCTGGAAGAGGCTGAAGCCCAGCTTTGAGTCACCTCAGTCTCTGAGTGGGTTCTAGTGATCTGGGATTGGTAGTGCTCATGTGTCCTGCCAGCAGCTAATATAAATTCTCTCTGAAGAGACACATTATCAGTATCCTCAAGTGCTCTCAGTCAAACAAAGTGGGGGAAAGGTGGAGAAAATTTTGACTTCCAAAGTGGAAGAGTAAGAACCTCCAAAAATCTGCTTCTCTATGAAAGTGATAAGAACTCTGGCAAAAACTGTTAGGTATTTCAGTTATTGAGTGGGCCAGAGCCTGCAATAGCACCCTACAGTACCTCATAGCACCATATGGCCATCACTGATTTAAGGTCTATACTGTATCCTGAAGCACAGCACCCTTTCCTGGTAGGGTAATGTCTCCATGCTGGGCCTCAGCTGAGCATTAAGCAGACCATCTTTCTATCAGGCCCTGCAACTACTGTGAGACGTAGTTCCTTTCTTCTCTGAGCTCAACCAGCACTTCACTGAGAGGGTTGTGTTGTGCCTTGTCTCCAGATATTGGTCTGATGGCCAGAAGGGATATTGGGTGCAAATCCTGAAGGGAGCATGTGCTGTCTTAACAAGAAAGAAGTCTGTGCACCACCTTCAAACTATACTGTGTGTATCCATGGCCTTTAGGAAATGGCATTATGATGAGAAAAGCCACAGGTTTTTACACTAAAGAGGAATAGATTCTATGTGGTTTACTTAGCTCTACCTTGGAGAATGGTCTAGTGAAGACCTAACAACAACAACAGCAACAAAATGTCATGAAGAGGAAGAATATGGCTCAGGTATAAGAACGCTATATAGAATCCATATAGTCCAGATAGTGTTTTGAGTAGTGCTAACCTGTTTCTTCTGAATTTGGTTGAAGTTATTGTTCTTAACATATATAAAGTGTATATCCCTATTATATCTCTAAGTGCTGTGGCTTGGAAGAAAACTGGATACTCAGGAACCCAGGATGAGGAAAAGTCATATGCTCACTCCCCTGGCCCTCTGTTCAAGGCTTCAGATTGATCTAGGCAGTCCACTGCTCTCTCTGTCCTTTCCTCAGAGAGTTGAGGCCATCTAGAAGTGTGGAATAGGTGGGAGACAAGACAACATGGCATTATTTTCATAATAATAATGTAATTCTACCCTAATAACTTAACCCAGGATATTTGAGATGTTTGCTCTTTCACATCTATTCCTGTGCATCTGCTTTCCTTTCTAAGGTGGGCACTGAAGAGGGAATGGGAGTGGAGAGGTAGGGACTTATACTCTGGTGGAAGGGAGCCTTTCTAGCTTTATCCTTGTCTCTGGGGGTGTGCTGAGAACATTTAAAAAATATGTAGCATTAGATCATAAATAAACATCAATAAACTGGTAAAAGCAGGCACTGTATAGTCCACATTCCTTTACTATAATGAAATAATCTCAGAGATCACATAAATCCTTCAAGCACTTGAAAATTTAAAAATACTAGGTAAAAGAGAAGAGTATTCAAAAATAAAAACACTATCTTAATTTGTGGGATATAGCCAAAGCTGTAATTGAAGGCAAATGCATAGCTTTAAAATGTGTTTTTAAAAATTAAACAAGAAAAAAAATAAAAGAATTGATAATCTCAAGAAGCTAGAAAATAAGAGTAAATAAAGAAATCAGTATTTAGAAATTTATTAAAAAATGAGTTCATTTTAAAACAAAAATAGTAATTTAGACACATCCAAATGATTTTTTAATAAATCATAAAACAATTTATTGCTAATATTATCATGGCAACAGAAAATGTAGAGATAAAAATACACATGTAGGGGCTTCCCTGGTGGCGCAGTGGTTGAGAGTCCGCCTGCCGATGCAGGGGACACGGGTTCGTGCCCCGGTCCGGGAGGATCCCACGTGCTGCGGAGCGGCTGGGCCCGTGGGCCATGGCCACTGAGCCTGCATGTCCGGAGCCTGTGCTCCACAACGGGAGAGGCCACAGCAGTGAGAGGCCCGCGTATAGCAAAAAAAACCCAAAAACAACACATGTATTTTTACATTACAAAGGAAATGTATTAACAGATACAATAACTTCAAATAATAATTAAACAAAACAACTTTATACTAATATATTAAAAAATCTACCTGAAACTAATGACTAATTCAAGAAAAATTAGATAGTCTGATTTGATTAATACTTAAGAAGTAAAAGAATTGACATCTAAACATACTTCATTTTTAGATGATTTTGCTTTTAATTTTTAAAAGAGCAAGTAATTTCTATGCCATTTAAACTGTTCTAAAGTAGAGAAAAATATTAAACCTCCCTATTTCACTTTACAAAACAAGTACAATCCTGTAACGGACTTTGAGAAATATGACATAAAATAGAATACAAACAATTCTCATTATATATACATATATACATTCTCACTATATATACATACACACGCACATATATAGACACAAAATTTCTAAATAAACGTACTGACAAATCAGTTTTAGTAGTATAAAATAAAAATAATCCATGATGATTTTATTGGGTTATTCTGTGAATACAAAAATCACTTAATATTATGAAATATGATATTAGTAAGTCTAAAGAGAAAATATGCATGATCTCAGTAGATGTCTGGAAGGCACTTCAGAAAAATTCTGCACCAATTCTGAATAAATAAAATTTAGTAAACTAAAAATAGAGGATTTTTTAAATGATAAATATTTAGATTAAATAATAGCATATATCATATTTAAAGGAAAATATCAGCTATATTCTGGTTAAAATTAGGAATAAGATAAAAAAGTCTGGTCTCACTATATTAATTAATATTGTCCTGGATATCCTAACCAATGCAAAAAGGTAGGAAACAGAAATTAGGTGGGCTATTGGAAGGGAAGTCAAAAGTGCCACTACTTGAAGCTAATATGATATTCTACCCAGAAAACCTAAGCGAATCAACTGATAAACTACTAGAACTAATAAAAGATTAGAAAGATGGCTGAGTATGAATAAGTATACAAAATAAGCACTTGCCCAATTTAATATCAATAATCAGTTTAAATATAATTGGGAAAGTGATCCTACTTAAAACAATTACAAAAGTATAATATGCTAGGAATAATTCAACAATGAATGTTGTCAGTTTCCCCTGAGTATAGAGGAAAACCAAAGTAAAAGACTTCCAGACCAAAAGACAGCATATTGAAGCGAGGCCCATTCATCCCAGGTTCATTTATAGGATTAATTAATCTCCAGTGAAAACTTCAGTGGGAATTACTTTCACATCTGAAAAAAAAAACCCTGGAAAAACAATAGATGAAAATAGTCAATAGTATTTTTAAAGAAGAGCATTGATGGGACTATTTTTCTTTCAGAGAGTAAAACATTTTTAAATGAAGTGAGTCGAAATTAGTGTTTTCCTAGAAGTTATTTTGGCCATTTATATCAAGCAGCTTTACCCCAGTAATTCCGCCTTTAGTATTTTATCCTAATACACATTTTCAGAGATGCAGATAAAGTTTTATATATCAGAATGTTCATCATGGAAGTGTTTATAATGTTGTTTCTAAAATTTGCAAACATTGAAATTTGTTAAATCAATAATGACACATTTTAAAACAGATATTATACAGCCATTACAGTTATGAAGAAGATTCTTTCATAACGTATGTAGCACATTGTATTTTCCAAAGATGGCTATAAAAATAGCTTCCATCCTACATGTTCTTCTGCGGTGTGACCTTCTTGTGACCTTGAAGCTTCCCTTTGAGGGGTGGAGACCATTTCTCCATTTCCTGGAATGTGGTTGGGCCCTGATCCACAAAATCATGAGCAAAATACAATTATTGTTTTAAACCACCAGCTTTTCATATAGTTTGTTACACAGCAACAGAGAAGTGGGAAAATATGTAAAGGGGTTTTAGACACATTAAATGAAAAACATGTTACTAAACAATATATACTGTATAATTCAGTTAAAAAATAATGCATATGTATGCATAGAACAAAGATTAGAAGGATTTACAGGGAAATGCTAGCAGTAGTTACTTTGGATGGTAGGATTACTCTGCTTCTCATTTTCTTCTTTAGCTGCCTTATTTCTCAGATTTCTACAATGACTACATATTTTTATTTTTTATTTTTAAAAATATTTGCTTATTTACTTTTCAAATTTTTGGCTGCTTCGGGTCTTAGTTGCAGCACATGGGATCGTCGTTGCGGCATGGGGATCTTTCGTTGCGGTGCATGGGCTTCTCTCTAGTTGTGGCGCGCGGGCTTCTCTCTAGTTGTGGCACGTGGGCTCTCTAGTTGTGGCGCGTGGGTTCGACAGCGCATGAGCTCCAGAGCACGTGGGCTCTGTAGTTGCGGCACACAGGCTCTCTAGTTGTGGCTTGAGTGCTCAGTAGTTGTGGCACACGGGCTTAGTTGCCCCGCAGCATGTGGGATCTTAGTTTCCCAACCAGGGATCGAACCCTCATCCCCTACATTGGAAGGCGGATTCTTAACCACTGGACCACCAGGGAAGTCCCCCTGTTGTTTCAAAATAAGACCAAAAAGTATAAAATCATGTTTTTGAAGATATTTTGATGACAGATAGATGCTCACAAATCTGCATTACCTGAAAAGAACAAGATACAAACACCGTCGTTGAGGGTTTCCCTATTCCTTGGAACTCATGCTTCTAAGAGGGAACTTTGGCAAGAAAACACTCAGTTTTTCTTTCCACTTTGTTTCCTCACTTGCTTCTCAGCAAAAGCGAAGGAATGGTTTTCTTAGCTGGTGAGATGAGGGGCTCGGACTCCCACTGCTCCTCATCCCTCTTTTAGGGGAGTTTAAATGTACAGTGGCTGCTCCCCAGAAAGGACAGACCCGGATGCTGGGAGGATGTCTGCCCCCGCTCCAGGTGTGTGCACAGGAGGTGGGGCCGGGCCTGCCTCCCAAGGTCTGCTGTGCCCCTGCTCTGGGGATCAGAGAGTTCAGAGCAGCACATCATCCCACTAGCAGCTGACTGGTGAGGTGTCTGCCTTGAGAACCCCATTCTGAAGACTGAGGTGGGAATGGGATGTGAACTAGAAAGCTTGTTTGGCCACAAGCCCCAGCCATGTTCTCTGAGCTTCCTCTCAGAGGAATCCTTACCTAAAGCCTATGTTTATTCATCAGAGTGATAATTACCTTAAAAACTGTGGCAGTATCTGTAAATGAACCCAATTCACTTTCCATATTTAAAAGCATATATATATGTATATATATACAGATATGAATTATGTTATATACCACGAATTATGGAAGAAAGTACATCAAAATATTAACAGTGATAGATCTCTGGATATTGGGATTGTGTCTATTTATTTATACTCTTTGTAGTGTACTACACAAGCATGGATTACCTTCATAATCAGGAAGGAAATCATTATTAATATTTTAAAATGAAGTTTGATTTTCTGAGATTGCTCTAGCATCACGTATCTAGGCTCCTTAGAAAGCTACCACCTGTGCTGCCTTCCGGCCCAAAGCAGGCTCTGCTTCCCAAGCATCCTTTGGGAAGGCCAATTTTCCAAAATAAAATTCTGGGGTAATCAGAAGAGGCATGTAGGTCTGGGCCTTTTGTAGTTTTAGGAAACGAAAATGCTTTACCTTTTAACTATCATGTGAGCCATTTGCATCATTTGGAGAATATTTGTGTTGACTGGAACATCAGTCAGGAAAACAAACATAATTAACAGAGAGAATTTAATATAAGGATTTACTTAAACAGGTGTTAGGGAACTGCAAAAGCAAAATGTGAACATTGAGGTAGCACAGAGATAATAACTGCAGGAAACAGCTGCCATCCCTAGGGCTGGGGGAACAGGGGAAGGAGTTGGAAGCTTGGAAGAAGGGACCTGCAGAGCTGGGACCTCAGGCACAGAGATGATAGTCAAATGCCAGTAATTAGGGAGTAACGAGTTTGGGGTATTAATTACCTTTGTTGGTTTAAAAAGTTTTTAAATTGACGTATAGTTGATTTACAATATTGTGTTTTAGGCGTACAGCAAAGTGATTTGGCTACGTATATATATTCTTTTTTCCCCAATTCTTTTCCATTATAGTTTATTACAGGATATTGAATGTAGTTCCCTGTGCTATACAGTAAATCCTTGTTGTTTATTTTGTATCTAGTAGTGTGTATCTGTTTATCCCGAATTCCTGATTTATCCCTCCTCCTTTCCCCTTTGGTAACCGTAAGTTGGTTCTCTATGTCTGTGCATCTGTTTCTGTTTGTAAATAAGTTCATTTGTACTATTTTTTAGATTCCACATATAAGTGATCTCATATGATATTTGTCTTTCTCTGACTTACTTCACTTGGTCTGATAATCTCTAGGTCAGTCAAAACTTCTTTGTTTTGAAATACTTATAGACTTACAAGAAGCTGCAGAAGCAGTGCCCCTGTGCCCATCACTCAGCCTCCTCCAACAGCGGCACCTGTACATCATCCAGACTGGGCGGTAGATTAGCATGCTACATACAATTAATTTAATTACAGACCTGGATCTTACCAGTTTTTACGTTTACTTGTTTTTTATGTCTTCGTGTATAATTCTATGGCATTTAGTCACATATTTTAGATTTTTATAACCACTACTGCCACAATCTAGATACAAAAGTGTCCCGTCGCCAGAGGGAGACTCCCCCCTGCTGCCTCTTTATCGTCTTTATAGCCACACCTTCCTTCTCCTTCCCTAGTCTCTGGCGACCATTGTCTGTTCTCCTTCTCTTTAAAGTTTAAATATAGTTTGTTTATTTGTAAGTATTATAGGCTGAATTGTGTCCCCCCCACCAAATGCTATGTTGGGTCCTCACCCCTAGTATCTCAGAATGTGACCGTATTAGGAGACGGGGTCTCTACAGAGGTAATCAGGTTGAAATGAGGTCATTAGGGTGGGCCCTAAGCCAATATGACTGGGGTCTTTATAAAAAGGGGAGATTTGGAGGCAGACATGACCCCAGGGAGGATGCCATGTGAACATGAAGGCAGAGATCCGTGTGATTCTTCTACAAGCCAAGAAATGCCCAAGACTGCCAGCAAACCACCAGAAGCTAGGAGACAGGCACGGAACATAGCATCCCTCACCAGCCCTCAAAAGGAACCACTCCTGCAGACACCTTGATCCTGGATCTTGGACCTCTGGAACTGAGACAATAAGTTTCTGTTGTTTAAGGTACTCAGTTTGTGGTGCTTTGTTACCGCAGCCCTAACAAACTAATACAGTAGGTTTGTATAACTTCATTTGTAACGGTAATGGTGCTTAGCATTAGTTCACAAGCTTCCTGAAATTCTGTTAAGCAAGCTTGCTTCAACACCATGGCAAGTAAGGGGGCACAATGAAGCTAGTTCTGGGAGCATGGAAGGAACTGGAAATTGGAACCAGCTGCCACTTCCTGACTGGAGTAGCATTGCTGGGGTGACCCTGACAGGGACAGGTGGCAAGCATGAAGGATCAAGTCCCTTGGTTCTCCTTCAGCCACCCAGCCTCCCTCCAGCACCCCCAGTCACCCAGCCTGATGGGATCTAGCTGGCAAAGGTGAAAGGCTGTTCTCAGAGCCCCAGCCCTCCTATCACAAAGCACAGAAGA
The DNA here is from genome assembly GCF_949752795.1 of Hyperoodon ampullatus. Taxonomy (NCBI): domain Eukaryota; kingdom Metazoa; phylum Chordata; class Mammalia; order Artiodactyla; family Ziphiidae; genus Hyperoodon; species Hyperoodon ampullatus. The sequence goes on from NC_136922.1 coordinate 88,184,399, forward strand.
GAAGGGTAAGTTTGAGGCTGAGAGACCAAAGCTTAATATCCAAACACTCTGGATTTTTTTTAGAGGACCCTTCTAGAGACCTTCTGGTCTTTTATTCAGTTCAGCTATCATTCTGGGGTTTCCTCTGGACCACGAAGCTGCTAGCCAAGGAGACAAATATTTCTGTCTACTTGTGCTCATACTTTGTAACTTATTTTCAGAAACGTACCACTTGTGCTGTATTTTGAGAGTCTTACCGTTTTTTATTTTTATTTAACATCTTTATAGGAGTATAATTGCTTTACAATGGTGTGTTAGTTTCTGCTGTATAACAATGTGAATCAGCTGTACATATACATATATCCCCATCTCCTCCCTCTTGTGTCTCCCTCCCACCCTCCCTATCCCACCCCTCTAGGTGGTCACAAAGCACTGAGCTGATCTCCCTGTGCTATGTGGCTGCTTCCCACTAGCTATTTTACATTTGGTAGTGTATATATGTCCATGCCACTCTCTCACATTGTCCAAGCTTTCTCTTCCCCCTCCCCGTGTCCTCAAGTCCATTCTCTACGTCTGTGTCTTTATTCCTGTCCTGCCCCTAGGTTCTTCATAAGCCTTACTATTTTTAAAAAAATGCGTGTTACAGAAAGGCGCGCTGCCTTTTGCTTGTGCCGTATTTCCAAGAGTGGATTGACTGTATTCTCTCAAGAAGGCTTCTTAACATGATAATAAAAAGGACAGGAAAGTAGGATTCGGTATATGAAAATTTAACTTCCCCAAAACAACTTATCCGGAGCATATATGTCCTTTAAATACAGTAAGATTCCCTTGGGATGCCTGGAAATCCACCACTTCCCTTGAAAGAAAAGGAACTTCTTAGAGAGCCTTGAGAACCAGGAAGGACTAATTCACACCTTTGTAGGCCGCCTCCCTGTGTGGGTTAATTCTCTCCTTGCTAAGTAGCCTGAGATGGGTGGCATTGCTCTTCCTGGAGCCCCAGGACCAGCCCAATACCTTTCCTGCAGGCTCTGAGTATAGTGCCGTCCCCCGCACATTTCCACTCATGATCCAAACTGCTACTGCAGCGCCTGCTATTATATCACACTCACCAGCTAGAAGGCATCCAACCTGGGTGAGGCATTTCTGCTAGAGCCCATGTCTTTCTTGCTGCACACCAGCCATTTCATTACCTTCTTGGGCATTATATTTCCAGATTGTCTTTGAAAAACAAATGAAAATCTAACCGCCCCCCATTATAAATGCAATATATGCTTATTGCAGACATTTTCAGAAATACAGAAAATTACGGAAAATAAAATAGAATTTGAGGTTGTGTGGCTTATGTTTAATCAGGAAAGGGGATCAAATGCATATGTTTACACAAAAGATTATGTGATTTTTTTTTCATGGAAATGTATATTGGGGAAAAGTAAGCAATATTTGATTTCAATAATCCTTTTTCTCCCTGCCTTGGCCCCTGGGAGAGCCAAGCACTGCCTTCATGGCTCTCTTCTGGGATTCTCCAGAGTCCTGCTGCTGAGGTGCACCTCTCCTTTGTCCTATTTTTTCAGTGTCGTGCTCTTTGATAATTTTGAAGAGTAGTCTATTCTGAGAAGAATGATCTGGGTGGCCATCATGCCATGACAAGACCAGTTAGAAGTGGGATGCTTTGCCAGAACAGTCATGACCAAGATCTCAGTTGAGGTTGCAAGCAATAGATAAATTATTACATGGGTAGCAAATACCAGACATTTAGGGAAATACAATAATGCGGAGCTCATTGGAGGAAGAGACTATGGAGTATCCTTCCCTGTCAGACGTTCCAGTGCCAGTTTTCCACCTCCCTCACCTGGGTCCTGAACACAGCATCTGGACCATGGTCACGTGGACCACAGTGGTGGTCCCTCACTTCCCTCCTCCCTCATCTTTCTTCCCACCTCCCCCTCCCACCAGTGGCAGCATTAGCATTTCAATTGGTTATCTCCAGCCTGGGCCTACTATTCATATGCAGATCTTCTCTCCTGTCAAGGCTGGATTGAGACATCACCTTAGAGAAAACTGGCTCTGCGGGAATTTCAGTGAGAGAAGGAGATGATAATTACTATGAGTTTTTCTTAGCGGAAGTTGTTCCTGTTCTGCTCTTCAGCGAGAAGTTGAGAGGTGATGTAAGGGCAGTTAAAGCAAGGACTTTGGATTAGACTGGGTTCCAGTGTCAGCCCTGTCAGTTACTTGCTGTGTGATCTTGGCAGGTTATAACCTTCCCATGCATCAGGTTCTGCAAAATGGGGGTGAGAATACTCTTTTTGCAGTGTTTCCACTGTAAAAGAATACAAGTCGTAATACAGGTGGCACCTAATACAGTGCCCCCAGCCAGTGATCACACAGTAAACAGTAAGAAGTACCTAAAATGTGATTCTGGGAAAGGAATGGATGTCAGAATCCACCCACACCCTTGGATGGGGGTGGGGAGGTGGAGCCAGGTGGCCCGGGGTGCAAGCCCAGAAGCCTGGTTGGGTTTAGAGCTGCTGAATTGTCATGTGGGCACATTTTCCTGTCTCTGCGAGTGAGTGGTCCCTGCTTCAGCCTTAGACCAACCCGTCCACCTGAGGACTTGCTCTTCTCTCTCTACTACTCAAGAGCATTTTTACAGCAATTTCCACTGTTCTCTCCTATTCATTTTATTCTTGTACTGTGCTGACCATTCCCATGAGCATTCTTGTATGTTGCTATTTCTTCCATTAAAAAAAAAAAAAACTAAAATTCATTTTTGGCTTCACTCTCCCTTCCAGCTCCCACCCCACTTATCTTCTTTGCTTTACAACAAAACTCCTAGAAAAGTGGTCTGTGCTTACTGGTTCTGATCTTTCTCCTCCCATTCTCTCCTGAGCCTTTGCCAGACTCAGGGAACTAATCTTTACAAGACCAGCAATGATGTCCACCTGGCCATTCTAGTGGTCATTCCTTGGTTCTCCTCTAACTGGACCTACCAGCTGTATTTAATTCAATGGTTCACGCTCTCCTCCTTGAAGCATTTCTTCTCCTGGCTTCAAGAACACCCCTTTTTTCTGGCTCTCCTCCTTCCTCACTGGCCTCTCCCTCTCAAGCTCCTGTGTTGGCTTCTCCCATCTTCCTGTCCTCTAAACCTTGGGATATCCCAGGGTGTAGCGCTCAGACTTCTTCTCTTTTTAACCTTTACACATTCTTGTGGTGACCTGGTCCGAACCCATGGGCTTTAAGCACCATCTCTGGGCTGATGGCTCAACATTTTCCATCTCCAGCCCTGACTCTTCAGAACTCTTTACTTCAGCAGCCTCTTAACAGCTCTAAAGGTACCTCCAGCTTAAAAGGCTAGAACAGAGCTGGTGATCTTCACCCAGAATCTTCCTGCTTCCACAGACTCTCCCATCCCAGCTAAAGGTAAACTCTGTACTTCCAGTTCCTCAGACTCAAAACCATGGAGTTACCTTTAATTATAAGGGCACTAATTCCATTCATGAGGCCTCCACCCTATGAGCTAATTACTTCTCCAAGGCCCCAGTTCCTAATACCATCATATTGGGAGTTAGAATTTCAATACTTGAATTTTGGGGGGATGCAAACATCTAGTTCTTTGCATATACATCAATGATCCCCTCGGTGAGATCTATGGCTCATACCTCTCTACCGGGTTCTTGACCTAGGTGTACTCTGCCACTGCTTTTCTGAATCCTACTGTATCTCCACTTGCATTTTCTCAGAGGCACCTCAAACTCAACAGTCTAAGACCAAGCTCATGATCCCCCTCCCTCTGGGAGCCCCTGCCTGATTCAGGTCTAATTTTCTGAGTTTGTATTTTAGTTTTTCCTATTTCAGTGAGTGGTACCACAATCCATTCACTTTCTTAAGTCAGAAATCTAGAAGGTTTCCTAGAAATTTCCTTCTCCTTCAATGTCTAGATTTAATCCATCACAAATCCCTATTGATTTGATTTCTAAATATCTTCCCAGTCTGTCCACTTCTCCCTACCTCTATGGCCACCCCCCCAATCCACTCCCATCCTTTCTCCCCAGACTACCATGAAAGCCTACCGATTGGTCTCCCAGCTCTTCTGTGGCTTTGCCAAACTATTTTCCACACCGTCGTTAGAATGATCTTCTACAATACTGGATATGATCACATGATTCCCAACCTCAAACCCACCTTCTACTTACAACTCTTGAACAGCTTCCTTTTCCTCCTGGGATTAAACCAGGTTCTCTCACATGGTCTACAAGGCCTGGCATGGGGGTCCCCTGATAGCTCCCAGTCACATCATGCTCCACTCCCCACTTCATTCTCTGTGCAGCTGCCACCCTGAGTTTGCTAGCATTTTGCTTCATCTTGCTGAGGATCTTTGCAGATGTTCTTCCTTCTGCCTGGACAGCTACCCTCTTCCCTTTGCCCGGTTAACCCCTAACTAATCCTTCAGATGCCGGCTGGAGCATCACTTCTCTGGGGAAGTCTACCCACACCCCAGTCCAGTGCTAGCTTCTTGGTTATATTCCGAAATAGAAGTTTCTTTATAGTACTCATGTCACTTTATATTATACACCCATGGTTGTGGTTTTAAAAGAAATTAATGTGTTTTCTCCATTACACTAAAAGCTCTGTGAGACTATAGACTCTATCAGATTTTGTTCACAGTTGTATCCCCCGGGCCTAGCATAGTGTCTGACATTAAGAAGGTGTAAAGAACTTTTTTTTTTTTTTTTTTTTTTTTGCGGTACGTGGGCCTCTCACTGTTGGGGCCTCTCCCGTTGCGGAGCACAGGCTCCGGACGCGCAGGCTCAGCGGCCACGGCTCACGGGCCCAGCCACTCCGCGGCATGTGGGATCTTCCCGGACCGGGGCACGAACCCGTGTCCCTTGCATCGGCAGGCGGACTCTCAACCACTGCGCCACCAGGGAAGCCCCAAGAACTATTTTTAAATGATCAACTGGACACAAATTGTAATACATGCTCTGAAAGAAATGAACAGAATGCAAAGATAGAAAATATAGCTAATTAGGGTGGTTCTCCTGCTGGTGTAGCACCAGCTGCTGGGGCATGGCCACCAACCCCAACTGCAGATGAGCCTCCTGATGTTGACCTTGGTCAGGGCATTTGCAGGTGAGCCAGACCAGGAAGGTCCAACCTGTACACCGTCTGCTTTGACGAGGGCATTGATCTTACCCTCTGTCACTGTCATGTCATCGTCATGCAGGGTGAGGGATGAGTGGATGCAGGAGAGTGGGAGACCAGGGCCATGGTGTGGCTGTGGTGAGTGCTGGGCAGTGGCTGCTGGGACCAGTGCTTTCCAACTCAGCCTCCTCTGAAGGACAGAGCATCTTAGTGGCAGCTGAGGAACGAATGGGGATAGGTTGGTCTTGATGAGATACCCTAGACGAAGACATTTGAAGAGATTTTGGATTATGTTATAGGAACCAAGAAAGCAGTGACAACGAAGTCAAGTGTTGGGAGGCTGCCTCTGGTGTGATGAAACTTGAGGTTTCCTGGAAGGTCTATTATAAAACCCCTTTGGGTTAAAAAGAGGGAGATTTGTGAAGTAGAACAAAATCAAGTCAGATGTCTTAAATGGGGCTAAGTTAGACTGTGACTCTTCAGTATTTCTGTAATTTGTTAGACTTTAAGCAGTTTTGTTATACACAGATTTTTCTTACAAGAGTAAAGCAGCAATTCATACGGCCAATAAGCACATGAAAAGGTGCTCGACATCGCTAATCATTATGGAAATGCAAATCAAAACCATAATGAGACACCATTTCACGCCCATTAGGATGGCTGCTATAAAAAACTGAGAAAATAGTGTTGACGAGGATGTGGAGAAATCGGAGCCCTTGTGCATGACTGGTGGGAATGTAAAGTGGTGTGGCCACTGTGGGAAACAGTATGGCAGTTGCTCAAAGAAAGTTAAACATAACATTATAAATATGATCAAGCAGTTCTGTTTCTGGCTATATATCCCAAAGAATTGAAAGCAGAGACTTGAACAGATATTTGTACATCAGTGTTTATAGGACCATCAGTCACAATAGCCAAAAGGTGGAAACAACCCAAATGTCTATCAGTGGATGAATAGATAAAGGAAATGTGCTATATACATGGCATGGAATATTATTCAGCCTTAAAAGGAAGAAATTCTGATACATGCTACAACATGGATGAACCTTGAAAACATTATGCTAAGTGAAATAAACCTGACACAAAAGGACAAGTATTGTATGATTCCACAGATATGAAGTACCTACAGTAGTCAAACTGACAGAGAAAGTAGTATGGTAGTTGCCAGGAACTGGGGGGAGGTGGGAAAATGGGAGTTATTTAATGGGTACAGAGTTTTAGTTTGGGAGGATGAAAGAGTCTGCAGATGGATAGTGATGATGGTTATACAGCAGTTTGTACTTAATGCCACTGTACTGTACACTTCAAGTTGTTAAAATGGTAAATCTTATGTTATATATGTTTTACCACTTAGAGACACACACACACACACACACACTTGCGCACGCACGTTCGCGCGTAGCAAACTGCATGACCCTGCTGGCTGAGAGAGTGCATTGTGTTGATAGCTCAAAACGGAGAGGATGAACTGGCTAGGAGTTAAGGCCACCGCCCCAGGTACACCTGACTAGGAAACCCTACAGCAAGTCTGTCAAGTACACAAGACGCAGCGGGACAGACGGGGGCACCAGGCATTTTGGTCTCGAGTTCAGAGAGGTCACAGGCTGCCTTGTCATGCCCTTCTTGCCTCAGTCAGCAATCCTGACGCCAAGGAAAGGACACTGGCCTGTGGCTGCTGTCTCCTCAGGGGCCCCTCATATGACACTGCATATCTGCATGGCTGGCCCATGTCTGATGACCGTGACTTCACTCCCTGAACTCAGAGCACTGAACAAGCAGGGAATTTCCTTGCCAGCTGCTCTGTAATGGGCCGCGTTGACCGGAAATGAACCTGTGATGCTGGTGCCCGGAGACGATAAGGGTCTCGCCAACGCGGAGGGGATCCTGGGAGAAATGGGGTGCAGAGGACAGAGATGTGGAGAGGTGACTTGTGGTTCAGAAAGAAGACTGTAAGTGAGCATGAACTTATTCATTGATTCAACAGGTATTTATAGAAGGCCTGCTCCTTACGCACCCCTGTTTTAGGCACCAACAAGATGCCTGCTGTTAAGGAGCCTGCATTCTCATGGAGATAGACAGGCTACAAGTAGGTAAAAAAACATAAATACATAACATGTCAGGTGGTAATAAGTGCTCTTCAGATGAATAAAGTACAATAAAGAGATAGGTATTATTTTTTGCATTAAATTAATATTGCACACAATAAATATACATTTTATTAAGATTGTGCAAAATAAATAGTATGCATTAAATAAATGCATAAGTGGTTTAAGGTTATATGGTGAAAAGTACTGTCTTAGCCTGTTTGGACTACTATAACAAGATATCATCAATTGGGTGGCTTACAAACAACAGAGACTTATTTCTCTTGGTTCTGGAGGCTAGAAGTCCAAAATCATGGCACCAGCATGGTCAGGTTCTGGTGGAGGCCCTCTTCTGGGCTGTAGACTGCTGACTTCTTGCTGTGCCCTCACATGGTGGGAAGGGCAAGGGAACTCTCTGGGGTCTCTCTTATAAGGGCACTAATCCCATTCATGAGGGCTCCATCCTCATGACCTAAGCACCTCCCAGAGGCCCCACCTCCTAATACCATCACATTGGGCATGAGGATTTCAACATATGACTTTGGGGGACACACAAACATTCAGATCGTAACGAGTACTATGAAGAAATTAAAGCGGGGAAGGGGGTTGATAGTGCCATTGGGGAGGGACGTCTATTAGAAATAATGTGGACAAGAAGGACAAAATGATGACATTTGAGCAGAAATGTAAGTGATATGCAGATCTGTGCAGGCAGCAGGAATATCAAGGAAAAGGCCATGAGGGAGGGTGGGTAATACTGTGTCTGGGAAAACCAAGATAGCCATGGAGGCTGGGTGGAAGTTGGGAGGGTGGAGAGGAGGATGGGAGATGGGATGGGCAGGGGCCATGGAGAGCAGGCTGGCTTTATTCTAATGCGATGGGAGTTTCTTGTGGAAGATAAACATGATTTGACCCATGTTTGGAAAGGTGCTTTCTCTCTGCTCTCTGCAAGTTCACCAGAGGGAGGCAGGAATGAGCATAAGGAGGCTCTTAGAGTAACCTGGCAAGAGATGATGGGGACTTATTCTGAGATATTAATGGTGAAAGTGATGAGAATTGGTTGGAACTAGGCTTGGAGCAACAGCAAGAAAAAAAGTATAAAAATAAGGTTAGTTAACATTTATTGAGCCCTGCCACATGCCAGTTGCCATCCCGAACCCTTTCCCTGCATGACCTCCTTTAATTCTCCCAATGAGTCTGTAGTGACGGTATTCTTATCCCCAGTTGGAGTTTGGGGAAGTGGAAGCATATGAAGGTAAGTCCTCTGGCCAAGGGTGCACAGTTTGTGATTAGTGCTGTTGTCACGGATCCCCAGGTTGTCTTGACTCTAGAACCTGTGACCTTGGCTTCTGCCTTGCACTGTAGTATCCCTGACTGGTCAGTGTGGATGGAGGTGGTCGGGAGCCACATTAGGCAGAGCAGAAGAGGGGTAGGGGCCAGAGAAGAAGGAGATGGGGATGCAGGAAGACAGCTTGAGTTGGTCTCTCCAGACCCCCAGACTGGGGTCTGTACACTGTGGAAAATGGAGGTGTAGACAGGAGTTCTCCCGAAGGACTCTGTGGGGTTGGGGGACTCACAGTCCTACTTGGGTCCCCCGGGTATCCAGAATGGAGCAGAGGGACATTCTGCCCACTTTCACTTCAGTCAAATCCCCATGTGGGCTCTGGGGCATGGGGTCCCACGTGGATGATTCTTGTGTGTCCGGATTTCTAGAAACATTTGCCCGGAGGCATTTGATAGGTTTCTGAGCTTCTGAATAAGCCCTAGCCGTTGAAATTTGAGTCATTACTGTTACTATGACCTCACAAGCCAGAGTACAAAATTCTCAGTTCACATGAGTGTTGGATTTGTAATGATAGTTTAAGACATCTAAAACCATAAGGTCAAATTCACACACAAGTGTGCCTGGAAGAAGTTCCAAAATCTTTGTCAGATCCAACTCAATCCTGCAGCATCAGAACAGCAATTAAGGGAGGTAGATAACATTCAAGTTTCCTTCACCCATCAATAGTCAAAATTGTGGACGAGGCTAGGACTGTCCAGGGAAAACAGGATGCCACTCATGGCTGAATATAAATGCTGATGGAACATTTGAAACGATGGAAAATTAATCAGAGATAGACAGCTCACTAATTAAAGCAATTGGAAAGACCAAATTTAAAATTGGAAGGTGTGTTTCCTGAAATCTGGAGATGGGGCTCTGACTTGTACCTGTAACACCCCACTCCACACACCCCCCATGGCTTGGGATGCAGGTCAGGACAGTCAGCCAAGGGGCTTCCCAGTGGCAAGGCGTCAGGTAGCATGAGCGCTTTCACCTCTTTCCTCCCTCTGTACCCCTTCTGCCCATCTCTTCATCCTAATGTCCCCTCTAATGGTATGTATTTGGTGTCCTCATGCCGTCATCAGGAGCAACCTCTGTGTCAGGACAACTAGTCTCATGTTTCCCGGTAGTGCCTCAGTTTACAAATGATCCCTCTAAGATCTCCACTTCATCCCCCTCCATGGAAATATCCTATTGGTAAGGGAGAGTTGATCGTATCTGGCTGTTACAATTATCCAAGGATGCTAATTCATACTTCTGTGTGAATGACTGTGCAAAAGGTGTTGGACTTCACAGGGACATTCTGCTTTCGAAAAGTGTAGCTTGGTAACCCACAGGGGTAAATATTATGGAAAAAACTTAAAACAGGATTTTCCCCCCATCTGTCAGGTTTTATGTATTCACTCAGCAAACATTTAAAAATTCCTTCCCTGCGTTAGAAGCTGCAGTAGGTGCTAGGTTTGTAAATACTGTCTCTTTAAAGAAAATCACTGTCGGAGTAGGGCATAGATAAGTAGTCAATGGTGATGCATTTTGATTAAAGCTATAATAAGGGCATGTCCGTGATGACTAAGAACGTGATAATGGCATAACTGAGCATTTATCTGGACTTTCACCATCACAGGTATTAAATGTCCTGGTCTTTTGATTTAGTTGAACTCTGGATTTTCAGTTACTCCACAAACTTCCCCCACGAGCATGTAACCTGCAAGAGAGCAGAACCCAGCGAACTTCTTCCCTGCTTTGTATCCCCAGTACCTAGATCCAAACCAGGCATGTAGAGGGCATTCAGTGAAAGTTGATTGAATGAATAAATAAATGAATAAGTAATGGGGCAAAGTGAGAGAGTGGCATGGACATATGCACACTACCAAATGTAAAATAGATAGCTAGTGGGAAGCAACTGCATAGCACAGGGAGATCAGCTCCGTGCTTTGTGACCACCTAGAGGGGTGGGATAGGCAGGGTGGGAGGGAGCACAAGAGGGAGAGGATATGGGGATATATGTATACGTATAGCTGATTCACTTTGTTATACAGTAGAAACCAACACACCATTGTAAAGCAATTATACTTCAATAAAGATGTTAAGATAAATAAGTAAGTAAGTAAGTAAGTAGTTGAACAGAGTGGCACAGCCCCTACCATGGTGAGTATGGATGGGCGCTAGAGTTCCGTGGGGAGAGAAGACATTCCATGGTCTGATCCAGTCTCCCCTGCTCTAGCGAAAATGCCCCCATCTCTCCCAGAGCATCGGTGTTTTGCTCTCACTTAGATTATTCTCATCAACATATCCTTCCTCTTTTGCCAATGTCCCATTTCGCTCCTTTGTAGAAACCTCTTCAAAAGAATGAAATAATGCCATTTGCAGCAACATGGATAGACCTAGAGATTATCATTCTAAATGAAGTAAGTCAGAGAAAGGCAAATATCATATGATATGACTTATATGTGGAATCTTAAAAAATGATACAAATGAACTTATTTACAAACAGAAATAGACTCACAGACATAGAAAAAAAAACTTACGGGTACCAAAAAGGAAAGGGGGCAGAAGAGGAGGGATAAATTTGGAATTTGGGATTAACAGATACACACTATTATATATAAAAAAGATAAACAACACGGACCAACTGTATAGGACAGGAAACTATGTTCAATATCTTGTAATAACCTATAATGGAAAAGAATCTGAAAAAAGAATATATATGTGTAACTGAATCACTTTGCTGTACACCTGAAACTAACACAACACTGTAAATCAGCTGTACTTCAAAAAAAAAAGAAAAAGAATTGAACCACCCCTTTTAAAAAATATTTATTTATTATTTATTTAGGCTGCGCCAGGTCTCAGTTGCAGCACACAGGCTCTTTAGTTGCCGCATGTGGGTTTCTTAGTTACGGCATACATGCGGGCTCTAGTTCCCCGACCAGGGATCGAACTCAGGCCCTCAGCATTGGGAGTGCGGAATCTTACCCACTGGACCACCAGGGAAGTCCCTGAGCCACCTCTTGACAGCTACACTCAGTGCTACCACCCCAGTCTGAGCCACTATCCTTTGATAAGGATAAACAACGGCAGTAGCCTGCTAAGACATGTCTGTTCTCCATAGAGACGCTAAAGCCATTCTCTTAAGACAAGTCAGACTACGTGGCTCTTCTAATCAGAATCCTGCAGTGGCTCCCTACTGCCCAAGTTAAAACCAAATGGCCTAACAGACCTTCCACGATCTGTACTCCGCCCCCAGCCTGTTCCCCCTGTGTCATCCTCCCTGTTCATTAATCCCCCCACTCCTCCACCCCACACTCCAGCATTGCTGTCTCCTTCCTATTCCTGCTCCTGCCCTGGGCTCTTTGCTCTAACTCAGAAGTTGGTACACTTTTTCTGCCAGGGGCTGTATGGTAAATATTTGAGGCTTTGAGGGTCTCTGTCACAGCTGTTTAACTCTGCGTCGCAGCCTGCAGACAGCCACAGGCAATACATAAATGAACGAGAGTCGCCGTGTTCCAATGCAACTTTATTTATGGGCACCGAAATTTGAATTTCATGTCATTTTCATGTGTCGTGAGATATTACTCTTCTTTTGATTTTTTCCAACCATTTAAAAATGTAAGAAAGCTTCTTAGCTAGTGGGCCATCTAAAAACAAGTGGCAGGTTGGATTTGACCTACGGGCCACAGTTGGCAGGGAATGTTCTTCCTGCAGAAATCTGCTGGACCATGCCTTTCTCTCTCTAGTCTTTGGTTGAGTGTCACCTTCTGCACGAGACTTGTGAAGACCTCCCCACTTAACCCTGCCCCACCCACACTCTTGTTGCCTCAATAGTCTCCATCTTTTTTTACCCTTCTCTGATTTTTCCTTTTTGCACATGCTTATCAACCGCTAACATATTATATAATTTACTTACTACTGTGTTCACTGTGTACTGATGTCCTGACCAACTCCCCCCTACCCCCGCCCCCCCACCGCCTCCCTGCCACATCCCTGCTAGGGCGGGGCTATTTGTCTGCTATGTTCATTGGCTGTATTCCAAGTGCAGAGATTAGTGCCTGGTATGCAGTGGGCCCTCAATACATAGCTGTTGATTGAGTTTTTATGACAAGTGTCTATTTATTAGTGAATGTTTTCAGATTGGTGATTTTTGCTTCTCTATACCTCAGATAATGAATACTAGGAAAACAAGGATACCCTGAATGGACCAGAGGCAGCAGGGCAGGCTTCACAGAGGAGGTGACGTCTGAGCTGGATCTAAAGGAGTGGAGGAGGAATTCATGGGATGGAGGAGGGCTGAAGGGAGGGCAGTCCAGGCAGAAGAAACTGTGTGTTTCTTGGACGCAGGAACAAGTATGAAGCATGAGGACTGGCATTAGTTGAGTGCAGGTGGGAGGCAGTGATGGGAGAGAGGCTGGATATATCACTAGCGGTTAGGGATGGCATGCTCTGAAAGAATAGAGGTGCCGTTTACAGCCTTCTGCAGATTCAGGAGACAGACTTCTGCAAGAGTGAACCCAGACTTGCTTCTGTCATATGGTGCCAAGGGCTGTTCAGAAAAGTACTGCAGGATCATTCCTCAGGCCTTTCTCAAAACTGCCCCATCATAAAATAAGGGAGTCCTGGGGGATCTGACCAAGCTGCTCTGGACAGCAGTGCCTCCTAGAGGCCCCTCAGGATGACAGACCCCACCACGTGCTCATCATTCCTAACACCCCGTGCAGATAACAACAACATGGTGAGATTCAGATCTGCGAAACCCCACCCCAAGCAACGCCAGTGCCCTCCTGAGCCCTGGAGGCCTCCAAGACCCTCCTTCCCTGCACTGCCTGGGTGGACAGCTGAGACCGGGGCACAGAGGGGCATTTACATTTCTCATTGCCTGTTGTACTCACAGCCTTGTGGGGCCTGAGTAATAATGTGTGTAAGACGTTTCAGGGCCAGGAGGAGAAGGCACAGGCCGATAGAGGTCCTGCACAAAGCAGCCTGTGATAAGACCTTTGAAGAGGGGAGGGAGTCAGGAGGCAAGACTGACCATTTCTGGGTGGAGAAATCAGGGAAGACTTCATGGAGGTGGTGGCATTTTGTGTTATTCTCAGTGAAAGATGGGAGGAGAAGGGGAAGGAAACTCCACAGCAGGAGTGTGTGTACTTTTGTGTACAGACAGCCTCTAGATTAACACCAAGGCAAGCAGTCTACTAATTGCATAAATAACAATGGCTTCTCAGGCAGCCAGAAAAACCCAACCCTAGCAGATGTTGTCAAATGTATCTGCTTTGTCTTATAATCTTTAAATAATCTTTTCATAAAGTACCCTCTGAAGTAAAGACCTAATCCATGCTCCCCCCGCTAGGAGGGGAATTATCTTTCTGATGGTGTAAAATAATCCTTTTAGGGGACATGAAACCAACTCTCAGCCTAAATCCCTTCTTTTTCCTCCCCGACAGGTGCCATCATTACTGTTAAGAACTGCATTTAAGAAATAAGCAGAAAGATTGGAGGGGTTATTTTGAGCCTCAAATAGTATTAAGTTGGAATAATACTGAATATTCTAAAATGACAGCAGGCTTCTGACTGGCTGTGCTGGGAATCTTGCTGCTCCCCATCGGAAGGGAGCCTCCCCGTCTTGGCTGAGGAGCCGGTGGTCGTGGCCCACTCCCCAGAGGCTCGGCTCTTGGGACTGTGAGAGGTTAGGTGGGAAGAGCGACTCCAGACAGCCTGGGGAAGAGAGTATTGGAATGAAAGCATTTCCAGGTGGTGGGAATTTTTTTTTTTTTTTTTGCTGTAAGCGGGCCTCTCACCGCTGTGGCCTCTCCCGTTGCGGAGCACAGGCTCCGCACGCGCGGACTCAGTGGCCATGGCTCACGGGCCCAGCCACTCCGCAGCATGTGGGATCTTCCCGGACCGGGGCACGAACCCGTGTCCCCTGCATCGGCAGGCGGACTCCCAACTACTGCGCCACCAGGGAAGCCCCGGGTGGTGGGAATTTGAGATCATCTACTTACTAAGGCTCTTATTTGAGGGCAAGACAGCCCAGCTGGGTGAGGAGGGCACAGAGTTTACAGAGACTCTGAGCTCAAGCTCTGACTCTGCTGTTTGCTAGTTGTGTGGTTTGGGGACATCACTTAATTCTTCTTTTAGAATCTGTAAAATGGGAGCAGCATTAGTAAAGCGCTTTCTTGTAATATACACGAGAGGAAACTATGTAAGAAGTAAATGAGAAAGCCTGGGACAGAGAATTTAGGAGCCACAGCTAAAGTCAACCTAACAGTGAGGTCTGGAGCAAAAATGAGTGCACAGGGCTCCTTAAATTCCGGGGTCCTCTTCCTGTTGTGCCAGGTGAGACTCCATCATGTCAGGTAACTTTATTAGGGCAGAGCTGAGACTGAGAGTTGATTCCACTCTCATTTGCATTGTCTTTGCTGGTTCTAGCATGCAAACAAGGGTTCCAGCTTGTAACATATTTAGTCCATCTATTATTCTCTCTCTTTGTAATTAATGCCATCTGTTCACTGGAACAAGATTAATTGAGCATATACTATGTGTCCATCAGGCACTGTGTGAAGTGCTGGGGACTCAAGCAAGAAAGGTTGCTTGTTGGGCTTTTAAGGAATACACAGACAAACCTGTACCCAGAAAGCGTACGATGCCACGCGATGTCTTATAATAGAGGTTTGCACCAAGTGTTAAAGGATGCAAGAGGATGGAGCTCATAATTAGAGCTATTTTCATTTTTACAGGAGGAGGGGAGGGGGGAGCTGGGAGAGGCTACACAGAGGGAGTCATAACTGAGGGAACTGGGAGAGCAGCAGAGAAAGCTCTCAGTAGGTGGATGCTGACAGTAGTTGTGTGTGTGTGTGGAGGGGGAAGGTTTGATGGGGGAGGGACATTCCAGGGGGGAGAGAGAGCGCAGGAGTGCAGACCCCTGGTGCGTCCCTCATGTCTGGATGGGATGAGGGTCTGACAGGCAGTAGTAGGAGAGAGACTGGGCACTTGGCAGGTGCCAGAACCCCAAGGTATCTCATGGCCTCTAAGGAGTGAAGCTTTGTCTTGCAGCTCCTTTGCAATCCTTCTAAACAGGGAGGGACATGATCAGATTTTAGAAAGATAATTCTGGTGGCAGTGTGCAGCACAGATGGGAGGGGAGAAAATTGGAAACAGGGGACCCTGTTCTGCAAAGATTGTGATAATCCAGGCAACGATGATGAGGGCCTGAGTGAGGGCAGATGCATGGGAATGAGGATGAAGTGGATTAGAGAGACTCAGCCTGATAACTGATTGGGAGTGGGGCCCGTGAGCGAGAGGGCGAGTGGAAAACACACTGAGGTTTCTGGTTTGGGTGACAGGGTGAATGCTGGCGTCATTCATCAGAGGGTGATGAGGAGGTTGAAGAGGGGAAGAAAGAGAGGACAAAATTATGAACTCTGTTGAGTTTGAGGATTTCCAGGAAGAGGTGTCCAGTTGGTGGCTGAAAAAGGGTTTAAAGCTGAGGAGAGACGTTCATTTATTCATGACACAAATACTTCCTCGGTGTCTACTGTGTGTCAGGTGACATTCCGGTGTCTGGAGATACAGCAGTAACTTGATGGACAAGGTCTCTGCTTTCATGGAGTGTTCATTCCAAGGAGGGAAAGTAAATAATATACTAGTGATCAGATGCAAAGCAAGACAGGATAATGTGACAGACAGTAACTGGGGGCTACATTAGACAGGGGTTCATTCGTTGAGAAAGTAACATTCAAACCGAGCTATGAATAATGAAGAAGAGACAGCCATGTGAAAACTTCAGGGAACAGCAATCCAGACAGAGGGAACAGTATATGCAAGGTCTTTGAGGTCAGAATAAGCTTGGCATGTTCAAGGAAGAGAAAGAAGCCCAGAATATTTGGAGTGTAGTGGGAGAGGAGGTGGAAGGTAGGACATGAGATTGGAGAAATGGTCAGAGGTTATCAGATCACACTGTAGAATGTATCAGTCAGATTAGCATAAACTGCATGGTGACAAATGGCCCTCAAAATCTCAGTAGTATACAATAAAGAAGTTTTCCACTCATACTCCATACCCATTGTGGGTTGGCTGCACATCCTCTTCACTCCAGGACTCAGGTAGATGGGACAGCTCCTATCTGGGACATTCCTGGTCTCCTAGCAGAGGGAAGAGAGAAGGTAGAGGACCATATGATGGCCTTAAAACATCTGCATGGAAGTGGATGTGCCACTTCCATTGGCCAAAGCACATTATGTGGCTAAATGTGATGCTGCTGGGGCTGGGGATGTTCAGTCCTTCCACAGAGACGAGCAGCAGATGTTGGGATCAACATTACAACCTACCACATAGGTAGGGTGCCACATAGGAAGCCACTTGGGTTTTTTTTTTAAACAGAGGGTATTAATATTGGTTGCCAAGGTAGGTTAAAAAGTAGATCAAGAATGAAAACAGGAGATATAAGAAGCAGGGTAATCTAGAAAAGTATGTCCCAGATGCTGAGCACATGGTAAAGTTCCATTAGGGTAGAGTCCTGAAAATACTGTCAGGGCAGGGATCTCTACAGGAGCCATGTGGGGAAATGATTTGGCATAGCCTGGCCTCCTAGTCTCTCCACTTACAGAGCTATCAGAAACTCTTTGATGGTTTTTGGACAGGGACCCTGGAATACTGGGGTTCTTCCCAAGATCACAGCATTCCTCCCTATGAATCTCCTAAAAAAGATGTATGTGATGAAAACTGTAAGTGGAAAATAGAATAGCACCTCATTGCTAATGAGGGTGGACCCCAACCCCTGGAGAAGGGAGAAGACTTTTGTAAGTGAGGCTGGAGGAAAAAGAAACAACTGTGGCTTGTGTTTTTTCCCCCTCCCACACAAGCTTTCATAAGAAAAAAATTCTATCCCTGGTCATGAATCGTTTTTCTTTCCTACATGGAAGGGAGAAAGAGAAGAGGGTAAGATGGTTGGGCTTGCTCGAGAAGGGTGGGTCCCTGGTGCAGTATCCCACTTCTGCCACCAAGCTGAAGAGAAAAGAGAAAGAAGCGAGATGTCCAGGAGCTCCCAGTGCAGTGTAGATCAGATTGCAGACCCTCAGCCCACCTTTAGGGCAGGGTGGCTCTACTCACAGGTAGTCCAGTCCAAACCATCAAAGTGATGAGTTTGGACCCATCTTCCTCCTCTGTGGTGAGGAGGGGGTGAAATGGGAGCTTCCTTTCTCTTAAGTGCCTTCTACTGCTCCCTCATCCCTCCATCCCAGGAGAGAGGATGGAGAAAGCCATACAAAGGGCACTTGACTTTTTAACTTCTCCTGCCAAAGGTCCACCTGGTGGTGGTTCCATTGTGGTTCCTCACTGCATGTTTGAAATATGCCAGAGGGACCCAGAAGTGAGGAGGGGACACAGGACCAACATACTAGCCAGGACAATTGACTTTGCCCACCTGGATATTTTCTTTGAACAACAAATCTTGGCTTTAATTTAATTTAATTTATTTTATTTTATTTTTAAAAATTTCTATTGGAGTATAGTTGATTTACAATGTTGTGTTAATTTCAGGCCTTTATTTTTATGAGTATGTCACATTTCTTCAACTAAAATGATAAATGTCACAATTTTTACTTCTTTGGGAACTCCCCTGTCCCATACCACACCCCCCGACACACACACACAAGTCCAGCACAGGCCAGTCAAAAACAAGTAAAATACCGGTATGAATCAACGAGTGAGTGAACAAATGATTTCCTGGGAGGCTTAGAAATGACACTTGTGATCCATCTCTCCCACTGGCCGCAGTCTCCGTGATGAACTTTGTGTACATATGAGAATGCAGAAAGAGAGAAGGGAATTTAAGATGCTGTCAGAGAGGGAGAGTTTTCTGCTTCTCTTCCTGCCGGCTGGGCCCTGTGGCTTAAAGAATTACAGTGCGTCTCTGTTTCCTCCAGGGACCAAGATGGCTCAAGCCATTGGCCAGGGAGAGCCTACCTGTCAAACTGACTGGAACGCAGAGAGATAAACTCGTGGTGAGCCTTGCTGTGGCACCCTGGGGCTTTGGTGACAGAGTTAATTAATTAAGACACCAGCATCAAAATTAAAGTGAGGAAGAAAAGTCAATTAGTGATTGAATAGCTATGAGGAGACATCTTTTACTAAGGTTCCCTCTAATTTGAGCTGTTCCTTGCCCCTCCTCATTGGGCGTTGTCACTATCTTTTTCTAAGTACTGTAGGGGTTTGAAAATCAGGAACTTACACCTCTCTCTAATTTATACTC
This sequence comes from Hyperoodon ampullatus, assembly GCF_949752795.1. Classification (NCBI taxonomy): domain Eukaryota; kingdom Metazoa; phylum Chordata; class Mammalia; order Artiodactyla; family Ziphiidae; genus Hyperoodon; species Hyperoodon ampullatus. The sequence continues at coordinate 88,203,168 of NC_136922.1, forward strand.
AGGGGCGGATGGGGAGAGTCCTCTGCTGTCCACGATACGCCAGGGCCCCATAAAGCTATTTATCACCACTCTGAATTCTTTTCAGCAGGATGTTCATTTCAGTTTGCAGTCACCTCTTTAGCTCCCCTTCAGCAGGCTTGGCCAGGCTCCTGAGAGGAGATCTGAGCCTAGAGGGGGAGACACAAGACAGGTGAGGGAGGCTGGAATTGGGCTCTCCAGGGATGCATCTGCCACCGTTCCAGCCTCACAGCCTCCTTTAACTCTATTTGTTTCTACAGGGAGACGGGGAGATTATGATGTTTCGTAGGTGTTCCAAACCCTTGTCATGCTTAATAAAGGTCTGGCAGGAACGGGAGCTGGGATGGCTTAGCAGGCTCTGGTGCTGGAGATTTTGGGGAGGGAAGGTAGGTGTAGCTGTTGCTGCAGCTGCCTGTGTGACAGCAAGGAATCTGAGGACCAAGAGAGACCAGACTGAGGGTCTCTGCTTCCTGCATTTACTCAGCAGGTTTCCTGATCCCATGGGTGGGGTGAGGACAGTGGGACTGGTAGGAGGAAGGCTAATGGCCAGAATAGGAAGCCCCAGAGCATCAGGTTATTAAGACAAGAGGGTAGCACAGGAAGAGGAAGTTCAAGGTCAAGTGACCAGAAGTGGGTCATGAATAGCAAGATGACATGCATGATGGGAAAGCTTTGGCCTAGGGAATTCTGCAATTCCCTGACACTGACTTGGATCAGGATTGGGCCCAGGGCTTGAAATTGGGATTTAAATTTACCATGTCTTTTTATCACAAAATAATACATATTCACTGTAGGAAAAGAAGATAAGGAAAAAGAAGTTTAACCATATCTCACTACCCAGAGACTAACCACTGCTAATATTTTCAAATATTTTCAAATCAATATATTTAATGTTTTACATTAATAACATAATAGTTAGCTGTATATCATGATTCTGTGTGATTAGGCATGAGTATTTGGGTCATTGGAAAGGCCTGTACCTTAATATTCACAAATTAAAGTTCAGTTAAAAAATTTATTTTCTAGAAATCAGAAACTATCGGGTAAAACTGAGGTCCTTTTATAATGAAGATGTAACCATGGATTTCTTGTGCAATAAAAAACCAATTTAAACTAAGAAAATGGTAGCAGGACATAAATGATACATGAGTAACTGGAGGAAAATATCTTGTTCTTGGATAAAACGAGCAATATTGCAAAAATATCAAGAAAAAAGAAAAACCACGTAAATTGAAAATATTTTTCAAGGAAAGAAAAATATAAAAAAACAGATAACCAAGATGAAAGAAAAAAAACTCCCACAAGCCCAACACAACAATTTATCATTATGGTTTATTTCCTTCTAGTGTTTTCCCATATGTATATTTTTATAAGAATGTGAAGGGTTGTAGCAGAAATATGTCTTCAGCTTGTTATGTAGTCATAATAAATATAATTGTTAGTGACTTAAATATATTCTATAAAGTATATTTACTGCACTTTGTTTAATTTTTACCCAATGTTGAAATTTGAAGTGCTTCGGATTACACTATTACACAAATACTATGGTCAACATTTTTGTGCTTTTTACATTTTGTTTTGAATTATTTCTTAAGAGTAGATTTGCATAAATGAATCATTGAATTAAAACGGTTGGACTTTTTAGAATTCTTGACTATTATTGCCACAGTGGTTTCTAAAATCATTGTCCAGTTTATAGGAGTATCAGTCAAGGGTGTTATTATTAAAAATTTTCAGTGGGTATAAGGTATATGAAATGAAATGGCCATATTTTAGAGTTCGGTTGGATGAGGTTTAACAATTACATACACCTTTAAAACCACCACCCAAAATAAGATAATAGAATATTGTTGTCACCCAAGAAATTTTTTTTGCCTGTTCAAATAGATATAAATAATAGTGCTCTTTTTTGTCTGGCTTTTGTTGTTGTTCAACACAACATTTTTGAGATCCATCCGTGTTTTTGTACATATCAGTGGTTCTTCATTCCTTCCTATTGCTGAATAGTTTTCTGTTGAATGACTATGGCAGTTTGTTTGTCCGTTCTTTCATTGATGAACATTGGAGTTGTTTAAAATTTTGGGCTATCATACGCAGGACCAGTTTGGCTTCACACGTGACTTCTACCAAACACTTAAAGAACAATACCAATCCTTCTTAAATTCCTCCCCCCAAATAAAGAGGGAATATTTCCAAACTCATTTTATGAGGCTGCCATTGTCCTGATACCAAAACCAGACAAAGACATCACAAAGAAGAAAACTATAGGCCAAGATCCCTGATGAACATAGTTGCAAAATCCTCAATAAAATATTAGCAAACTGAATTCAACAGCACATTAAAAAGCTAATACACCATGACCAAGTGGGATTTATCCCTGTGATGCAAGGATGGCTCAATATATGCAAATCAATCAGTGTTACACGTCACATTAAAAGAATGAAGGATAAAAAATCACATGGTAATCTCTATAGATGCAGGAAAAAAAATTGACAAAATTCACACACATTTTCGTGATAAAAACTCTTGACAAATTAGATACAGAAGGAATTTACTCAACACATAAAGATCATTAAAAAAAAAACCCACAGCAAACAGTATATTCAATGGTGAGAAACTGAAAGCTTTTCCTTTAATATCTGGAATAAAGTAAAGATGACCACTCTTGCCACCTCTGTCGAACATAGTCCTGGAAGTCCTAGCCAGAGCAATTAGGCAAGGAAAAGAAATAAAAGGCATTCAAATTGGAAAGGAAGAAGTAAAATAATTTCTGTTCGCAGATGACATGATCTTATATGTAGAGAATCCTAACAGTGCCACAAAAAAACCTGTTAGATCTAATAAATGAATTCAGTAAAGTTGCAGGTTACAAAATCAGCATACAAAAATCACGTGTGTTTCTCTACACTAACAATGAAATATCCAAAAAGAAAATCAAGAAAACAATCTCATATTAGCATCAAAAAGAATAAAATATTTAAGAGTAAACTTAATCTAAGAACTGAAATACTTGTATACTGAAAACTACGAAACATTGATGAAAAAAAATTTTAAAGACACAAATGAGTGGAAAGACATTCTATGTCCACAGATTGGAAGGATTAATATACACAGCTTTTTGTATGTCAGTCATTTTATTTTTCAGTTATTCACCCAGAGTATTCACTGAGAATATAGAGACTGATTTTTATATATTGAGCTTGTATCCTGCAACCTTAATAAATTTACTAATTATTTTTTGTAGTATCTCTGTAGATTTTTAAAGGTTTTCTACATACAAATCATGTCATCTGTGAAAGATAGTTTTACTTTTTCCTTTCCAATTTGTGTGAAATTTCTTTGTTTTTCTTATTGCATTGGTTAGGACCCAAGTACAATATTCCATAGTAGTGAAACTGGACATTGTTTTGTTCCTAATCTTATTTCACCATTAAGTAGGATGTTAATTGTAGCTTTTATAAATGCTTTTTAAAATTAGATTGAGGAAGACTTGTTATATTCCCAGCTTTAAGAAAAATCCTAGAGATTATATGTTTTCAAAAATTATGCCAGAGTATTGAATTTTAGCAAATGCTTTTTCTGCATCTATTGAAAGAATCATATAGTTTTTCTCTTATATTCTGTTAATTTGGTGAATTATATTGATTATTTTTTGAGTGGTAAACAAACCTTGCATTCCTGGGACAAATCTCACTTGGTCATGGTATCTTATTCTTTTTATACGTCGCTGTTGGATCTGATTTGCTAATATTTTGTTAAGGATTTTTTTTTCTTCTTTTGTAAAATATTTTTCAGGATTCAGTATCAGGGTTCTGCTTACCTTATGAAATAAATAAGGGAGTGTTTCCTCCTCCTCAACATTTCTAAAAGTGTGTAAGGTTGGCATTATGATTCATTAAATGCTTGACATAATTTACCAGTGAAGCCATTTGGCAGTGGAGTTTTCTTTGGTGTGTTTTTTTAAAATCACTAATTCAATTTTTAAAATAGATTTAGAACTATTTAGATTTTTTACGTTTTCTTGTGTCAGTTTTGAACAATAGTATTTTTTCAAGGGATTATCCCTTTCATATCAGTTGTCAAATTATTGACATTAAAGTGCTCATAATATTCCTATTTTCCTTTTAATTTTTGAAAAGATCCATAATGATAACACTTCTTTCATTCCTGATAATTTGTGTCGTCTTTTTTTCCCTTCATCAGATTTGCTAGAGATTCATCAATTTTATTAATCTTGTCGAAGTGTCTAATTATGACTGTTAATTTTCTCTATTGTTTATTCATTTTCTTATTCTTTGATTTTCACTCTTATTTTCATTATTTACTTTTTTCTGCTTTGTATTTATTTTGCTCTTCATCAAGCTTCTCAATATGGAAGCTTAAATTATTGGCTTTATATCTTCTTTTCAAATATAGATATTGAAAGCTATAAATTTCTATCTAAGCATTGCTTTAACTGCATCCCACAAATTTTGATGTTTTGTGTTTTTATTACCATTCAGTTCAAAATATATCTAATTTCCCTTTAATCTCTTCTCTGTGCATGAGTTAAAACACTTGTGTGTTTAGACTTGTGTTGTTTAACTACAAAATATTTGGAGATCTTCTAAATATCCTAGTGTTATTGATTTTAAACCTGTTATTGTGGTCAAATAATATACTTTGTACGATTTCAATCCATAGAAGTATCTTGAGAGTTATTTGTGGTCTATTTATGTGTTTATTTCATGTTCATTTGAAAAGAAGCTTTCAAGAAGGTGCAGTGTTCTATAAATATCAAATTGTTTATCAAATTTTGTGCATTATTATTAATATTTTGTGTACTCATTCTATAAATTACTGAGATGTTAAAATCCTAAACTATGACTTTGGATTTCTCTATTTCTCCCTTTAGTTCTGTCATTCTGCTTCATGTATATTAATGCTTCATTATTAGGTGTATAGACATTCATGATTGTTATGTTATTTTGTTGAATTTACCTTTTATCATTATGAAGTGGCTCTCTTTATCTTCAATAGTAATCTTTGTCTTGAAGACTTTCTCTGTTATTGATATAGCCACATGGTATATATTTGCATGGTATATGTTTTCCATCCTTTTATTTTTAACCAGTCTGTGTCTTTTTGTTTAAAGTGTCTTTTATAAATGGCTGTAGTTAAGTCTTGATTTCTTATACAGTCTGACAATCTCTGCTTTTAAATTAGAGCAGTTAGTTGACTTACATTTAATACAGTTATGGAGTTTAGGTCTAGAATCTTGGTATTTGTTTTCTGTTTGACCCATCTGTCTGCTTTTCCTCTGTTCCCCCTTTTCTGTATTCTTTTAGGTGAATTAAATATTTTAATGTATCATTTTAATATCTCCTCTGTTGACTTTTTAAATATACCTCTATTTGTAATTTTTAGTGATTTATATAGAGATTACCCTATGAATCATTTATTTATGAACATATATGAACTTTCAAATAACAACATACTATTTCATGAACAAAGTTAAGAACTCTACAACAATATCATTGCATTTATCTCACCCCCATCCCTCTATACTCCTGTTATCATATACTTTACTGATATGTATGCTGTAAACTCTATAATTCAATTGTTATAATTTTTGTTTTAAACAATATTAATAGTCTTTTAAAGAGTTAATAACTTGCCCATTTGGTTCTTTTTTATAGTTTCCGCCTCTCTGCTAATATTCTCCATTTATTCTGTTTATTTTACAGTCACTATCTGGATATTCTGACATCTGGGCCATCTCTGGGTCTTCTTCTATTTACTCTTCCTCTCTTAACCCTATCACATTTTCTTGCTATCAGTTCTTTCCTTATGTTGGATATTGTGTGTAAAAGATCAGTAGAGACTGAAGTCAATAATACTTACCCACAGAAAAGTTTATGGTCCCTCTAATGTGAGGGTCTGAGACAATTAAGCTGTATTTGAGCAAGTTATGGGCTTTGCTGCAGCTTCAGTTTGACCCAGTTCACCACCGGCTTCAAATATTTTGAGAAGGTATCAGGATTTCTCCCTTCATCAGGGCTGGGTCTCTGAGCACCAGTGAGACTAAAGAGGTCTGAAAGCCCTACTGTCAGCTTTCTGAACCATGGAAGGTCTCTCTCTGCTTTGTGGCCAGCTGCCAGCTTTGGGTTTTAGGTCCTGTCCACAGGTTTCTGCAACTTGGGAGACCAGCCCTGCTGCACGTGGTGGAGGCATGGTGTCCTTGAAGGGATTTCTCTCAGCTCTCTGTCCTGTTCCCAGTCTCCAGCAGGTCTTGCACTTGGGGAAGATCCTGCATGCTTCAAGGGTGTTCTCTCAGCTCTCCTGCTTTGTCCTTAGCCTTTGGTCTATAACTTCTGCATACTTCATGGAGAACTATATGAAAGCTTTGGCAGGTGGGTGGGTATAGACTCGCTCTGTGGCTGCGGCTTTTTGGGATTCTAATCTGTCACGTTAGCTCACAAACGGCCATTAAATGTTGTTACAAGTTTGGCTGATAGCTCTTCACCCAAGTTTATGGCAGATTCCACCCCTTGCTGCCACTTTTTCATGGATCGAAGCAGCCATGGATCTCTTCGATCCTAGGAAGAGCTGGTCGCTTCTGGAATTTAGTTTATTTAGGTTTCTTTACATACTGAGCTCTCTGATGGTTTTAAAAATCATGATACAAAAGAAAAACAAACAAGAAATCATGGTTTAGCTCATTCTCATTGCTAGGGCAGGTTCCACAGTCACTTGTGACTTTCTACATCCTAACCAGAAACAGAAGCCCCAGAGGTATTATTTTTAAATTTTATGCTAATTTAACAAAGGAACTGGTAACTTGATGTTTTAATTTATAATCTCTGGGAACTGAACATCTCAAATCGTTGTTTTCTAGTTATATAGCATCTTTTGTAAGTATCTTTTTTTAAAAATTTTTTTGCAGTACGCGGGCCTCTCACTGTTGTGGCCTCTCCCGTTGTGGAGCACAGGCTCTGGCCGCGCAGGTTCAGTGGCCATGGCTCATGGGCCCAGCCGCTCCGCGACATGTGGGATCTTCCCGGACCGGGGCACGAACCCGTGTCCCCTGCATCGGCAGGCGGACTCTCAACCACTGCGCCGCCAGGGAAGCCTCTGTAAGTATCTTTTGCCCTTCTATCTCTGAGTCTTAATTTTTTTCTGACCAATACGAGGTCTTAAACACCATATATAAGGCCTTTTTGCTACATTTGCTGCAATATTTTTTGGTTGATGTTTGCTTTTATACTTTATAATTTTTGTAGTCCAACTTATAGATCTTACTCTTTTATATTCCTTGTATTGCTTCTAAGCCTATAAAGTTATCTTTCCTCTAGAGGTTGGCAAAATATTCAGTTCTATTTTTCTGAGATTTTGATGTTAAACAAAAACACATTTAACTCTTCCACTCAATTGGAATTTATTTTAGCACATGAAATAAAGTGAGGTTCTGAAATTACTGTTTCTCGAAATTGCTGGATAATTGTCCCAACAGCATTTATTGGGTAATCCTTTCATCCCCTCATGGAGCTGTAATGAATCTTACATCTTTGTACATAATTGGGTCCATTTCAGTGCCATCTGTTCAATTACAGTGATCTCTCAGTCTGGTCCTGGGCAGATACCGATGAATGTTTGAAACTGCAAAGCTGCGATGTCAGCTGTGGACTTGATATGTCCTCGTCAGGGACCAAGAGCCACTTTCTGTCAGAAAGCACCGGAGACAGTTATATAACTTTCATTTGTTTACTTATTTGCTTGTTTAATTCTTAAATCCCCTCCAACTTAAAGCTCTTTGAGGACTGTGATTGTCCTAGACAATGTTTAACTTTATCTGAGACTTGTTCTCCTGGAAAACAGCATTGGAAATGGTGTACAGCAAAGAATCCCCCTCACAAATATGACTTAGATGAGATTCGGGTATGACCCCCTTGTTCTCCTATGACAAGGGCAGACACAGGCCCTCCAAATCCCAGTTCTTTGTGTCATAAATGATTAGCTGAACTGTTTGTTCCCACTGATGTACCTGGACAAAATGCCTGTTAAGTTGCTCACTTGTCTTGGCCAATTTATTTAGCACTCCCAACCCCCTGAACTTTGACCCATGTGCAGCCTGAACCAGCACTGGAGGCATTGGGAACTCCTGAAAATAGGCTGACTCCAGAGAAAAGCCATCCCTCAACCACTGGCTGATGCAGCCCCCTGCTATCCTACTCCAGCACGCCCAGTTCTTTACTCCTCCTATAAAAGTAAAGCCCTTTTCTGCTTGACATAGAATCTCAAAGATGTTCAGGTCAGAACATTCTTTCTATTATCGTGGTCTCCCTTCACTTATTGCAACATTCCCTTTCACTTCATGTTATTATTTTCTACTTGAGAAGAGAGAATCTAGTTTGACTATCTCTTGACTTGAGATATCAACTCCCCACTGTAGCCCCGGTGTCTAAACAATTCCCGTAGCAGAGGACGTGATTAATCAGGTTCAAGTAATGGTTCAAGCTAGTTTTTTTAAATTATAAGAGTAATACATAGGGCTTCCCTGGTGGCACAGTGGTTGAGAGTCCGCCTGCCGATGCAGGGGACACGGGTTTGTGCCCCGGTCCGGGAAGATCCCACATGCCGCGGAGCGGCTGGGCCCGTGAGCCATGGCCGCTGAGCCTGCGCGTCCAGAGCCTGTACTCCACAACGGGAGAGGCCACAACAGTGAGAGGCCTGTGTACTGAAAAAAAAAAAAAGAAAAAGAAAAAAGAATGATACATAATCATCAAAAGAAAAAAATTGAACTGTCAGAATGCTATGAAATAAAATATAAAATCTCCCTTCTCTTCAGGTTCTGTCTTTTAGAAGTTTCCGCTGTTTATATCTTTCAGGACATTTTCTATGCTTATGTGAAAAAATATATGTATATATAATAAATGACAGTACTTATATCTAATATTCTTCAACTTTCTGGATTCACTTAGCATTCAGTATATCAGTATATCTTGGGTGTTTTTTCCGTATCAGTGTATATGGAGTTACATCCTTTTGTCTAACAACAGCATAGTATTCCATTAGAGATGTATCATAATTTATCTATTTTGTTCCAGGTATTTGCTATTACAAACAACACTGTTGTAAATACCCTTATATACACATAAGGAAAAATTTAAAGAATTTAATATTTAAGAATTCAAAATTTTGGTAGATTACCAAATTGTCCTTCAAATTTACATTTCCACCAAAGATGAATGAGAACATTTCTTTTTTCTAAATGGAGTTATTATTGGACTTTGCCTAGATTATAGATGAAAAGTTGACTTTTGCTACTAATACAGTTTACATTTCTTTAACTGTGTGAGATTGAATATCTTTTCACATGGTTGTTGGCCTTTCTAAAATTGAGTTTTTCTTTTCTTATTGATTTTAAAGAATTCTTTTTATATCGAGTAATTTAGTTTGCCTGTCATATATCTTGCAAATAATTCACCCATTTGTCTTTTGACATCGTAAATGCTTTTTTTTTGCCATAGAAAATGTTCATATTTTTATATAGTCTAATCTATTATTATTTTCTTGTTATAGCTTCTGCATCACTTTCAGTTCAATGTATACGCATATCATAGTTTACGTAAAACCAATATCTATGAACATTTGTTTTCCATTTTTAAATTATTTTAAACAATATTTGCAGATACGTATTTATATTCATTGTTAACTATTTCCTTTGAGTAAATTCCTAAAAGTGTTATTTTGGAGTCAAAAGGTGTGAACATTTTAGACACTTAATAGGTGTTGCCTAATCGAGGCCACTGATTTTCACCCTCTTTTGGGTTCACTGATCTACCACATCAGTAGAAATGCCTTTTTTCACCCAGAAGAGTCAGATGCTGGAAATGAAAAGGCATGAGGAGCAGGAACACAAGGGTCCAGGATAAAACAACCTTTCAAGAAGACATTATAAGGAACTTCAGCACATGTGCAAATTCAAGTTAGCATTTTTATCACTTAGCTTTTACTCCTTCTGTCACAGTTTACTGGAGGGGTTTATTGGTTTCTCCTGAGCTTTGGGGGGTGGGGATGGGGACTCATTAGAACTCTGCCTAATAGTTAGGTTTGCATGCAATGATGGTGACATATATCAGCAAGCGAGAAGGGACTCCTTTCTCTCCATTTTCCTGCTGCATATGAGCTCATGGTCCGTACAGTTTACATATCTCCTCATGCTGCGGAGCAACTATGCCCGTGCGCCACAGCTACTGAGCCTGCACTCTAGAGCCCATGTGCCACAACTACTGAAGCCCGTGCACCTAGAGCCCGTGCTCTGCAACAAGAGAAGCCACCGCAATGAGAAGCCCACGTGCTGCAACGAAGAGTAGCCGCCGCTTGCTGCAACTACAGAAAGCCTGCGCGCAGCAACGAAGACCCAACGCAGCCAAAAAAGAAAACAACAACAAAAAACTAGATTGGAGCAAGGGACACATTTTATGTACTCGTGAATAATGAATTTGGACTAAATTGGATTTCTCTCTTTTAAATGTAAATGAAAGGAGAATTTACAGATTCTGACTGTTGCTGTTAATTCTACCAAAGGTAAATTGCACACTGCCTTGCATACTTACAGACAAGTATGAAGCTTGAATTTTTCTGTTTTCAAAACTAAAACTGGTTTTGGCACTTTAGTTAAAATGACAAGGTGGCTGATTTGCTTGATGGCTCCTTTCTATGAATTCCAAAGAATTATATAATCTTACACCCAGGAACTTGGTTTAACGGATCAGTCTTCTGTATTAATTTCACACTTCTGTTTATGCCTCTGCCATGTTTGCCACAAGACTGTGAGCTCCCTGAGAGCAGGCGTACCTTGTGATGGAGAATGTGCCCTGCTCGGGCAGGTGCTGGGGAGACCTTTGTCAAATCCCTAAGTGTAGCCACACGTGACTTCCTCTGGAAGTCTGGCAGCTGCTGGTTGTTCAAAGCAGGGAGTTCTGATATGATCTGACATTGCAGAACCTTCTCCCTAAATAAGAGCATTCATTTTACAGGAACTTTCTGCAGGGTGATGTAGCAGAGGCCATGAACTTTGTGTGGACAAAATCATTTGCTGTTCATACAGTGAAACCTTGAGGTGGTGGCTCCTCTACTTAGTTCCTGTGTGCTTTGGGGCAAGTTCCTTAACTTTTCAGTGCCCTGAAAAACTCACCATGGATTTTTGTCCTTGGTTTCCCTCAAGTGCCTGGCAGGTTCTCAGTCCCATGTGGGAGCAGTAGGTGCCCCCCTACCCTAGCCCTCCTTTAGGGTTTTGCAAACTTTCTCAACGGAGGCATGCCAGTCTTGCTTTTGGAGCCTGTGTGAGGTATGAATGGACTCTTGTCAAGAGAACAGAACAGGAGGCTGATGGGGGTACGGGAGGGGGATCAGGGAAAAGAAGGCCTTAAGGATGGGTCAGCTGGGAAGAGGAAGCATTCCCAGTTAGGCATAAACCATTAGGACACTGCAGGTGGGGGAGGACACGATCTTACCAAAACTATGGCTTGCTGAGAGCCAGGGTTCGTGCTCATCCCCGCCTTCCTTACCATTCTCTGTGCCCTCTTTGCTGATGGTCAGAACTTCTAGCTGAAGAGCTGGTCTTTAAGATCCCCGACCTTCCTCAGCATCGAGGCATGGTCTGGGGCTCAGAGGGGAGTGGACTGGGGTTCAGGAATCTCACTTCTGGTTTTCCTTCTCAGAGCTGCTCCAGAGCTCCCAAGTGATATGGCCGACTCCCTTGGCAGGACGGGCTTCAGTTTCCCTGAGATGAGCAGGTCGGAAGGTGAAGGTCCAAGGTGAGTCACCATCTGCAGAAGGTCAGAGGTAGCAGATTAAAAACGTGCATTGGGAGGGAGAGGAAGCCAGAAAGCACAAAATTGGAGTTGGCGCATGAGAGAAAGAGATTAAAGAGAAAAAAGTAAAATTGCCAGCAGCTTTGGATTTACCCAGCCGGAGTTTCTCCACTGGGCAAGGAAAGCTTAAGTAATCCAAATTAATTTCTAGTTAAAGGCAGAGCTCAGAGAGCAATCAAACAGGTGACCACAGCTGGCACCAAATTTCACCTGGAGATAAACTACTAACGCTAAACATAACCCGTGTGTGCTGGGAAAAGGGGCTGTTTGGAATCAGCCGACGCCAGGCACAATACAGAAGTTGGAATGTTTCAATTATTCAGCACACCTACAGTAAATGTCTGCTCTGTGCTAGGCACTGAGCTTCCAGCGTGTGTCTGAGATACGGTCCCTGCCTTCGAGTCCCTCATAGCCTATAGTGGGAGATGCACAAAGAGAGTGTTGCAGGATCACGGGATAAGTAATGTGATGACAGTATCCAAAGTCACCCTGTAAAGAAGGAAGCGGGAAAAGGTGGATGGGGTCGGGAGTTAGGAAAGACTTTCTGCAGATTCAGACACCTTAACTGAGTATGGAATGACAAATAGGCATTATCACGCAGACAAGGAGGGGAGGGAAAGGACTTTGGAGGCAGCTGGAATAGCAGGTGTGGTGATGTGGAGGCGAGCGAGAGCTTGGGTGTGCTCTGAGGAAATGCCAGCAGTCCTGTAAGGCTGCATCGTCGGGGGCACCGGGGGATGTGCCTGAAGTGAGACCCCTGGGGCAGGATGGGGCCAGGCTATGCTAAGCAGTCTGGATTATATTTTGGAAGATGATGGGGAGTGACTGGAGGGTTTTGAGCAGAGTGTTGTGATCAGATTTCGGTTTTGAGAAGACTGTTCAGACAGCATCGTGGGGGATTATTTGGGGGGAAGACTGGAGGAAGTGATATCGTCCGCACGATGATAGCAGTCGTCTAGGTGAATGTACTGTGGCCAGAACTATGGCTCTGGGTGGGAGGATGGAGAAAAGGAGATGGATTTGGGAGATCCTGAAGGATAGAATCTGTGGACTTGGTGATTGAGTGACTGTTTCAGTGTGGCTTGTCAAAAGAGTCAGGTTTGAGCTCATACAACTCAAAAGTAAAAAACCAAACAACCCAATCAAAAAAATGGGCAGAAGACATAAACAGACATTTCTCCAAAGAAGACATACTGATGGCCAGCAGGCACATGAAAAGATGCTCAGCATCACTAATTATTAGAGAATGCAAATCAGAACTACAATGAGGTATTACCTCACACCAGTCAGAATGGCCATCATCAAAAAAATCTACAAATAAATGCTGGAGAGGGTGTGGAGAAAAGGGAACCCTCCTACACTGTTGGTGGGAATGTAAACTGGTACAGCCACTATGGAGAACAGTATGGAGGTTACTTAAAAAACTAAAACTAGAGTTACCATATGATTCGGCAATCCCACTCCTGGGCATGTATCCAAAAAAGATGAAAGCTCTAATTTGAAAAGATACATGCACCCCCCAGTGTTCATAGGTACATTATTTACAATAGCCAAGACATGGAAGCAACCTAAGTGTCCATCAACAGATGAAAGGATAAAGAAGATGTGATATATATCTACCAGGGAATATTACTCAGCCACGAAAAAGAATGAAATAATGCCATTTGCAGCAACATGGATGGACCTAGAGATTATCATACTAAGTGAAGTGAGTCAGAGAAAGACAAATATTATATGATATCACTTCTATGTGGAATCTAAAAAATAGTACAAATGAACTTACTTACAAAAAAAACAGAAACAGACTCATAGACATAGAAAACAAATTTAAGATTACCTACGTAAAAGAGGGGGAAGGGATAAGTTAGGAGTTTGGGGTTAACAGGTACACACTACTATATATAAAATAAACAACGAGGATTTACTGTGTAGCACCCGGAACTATATTCAATATCTTGTAATAAACTGTAATGGAAAAAAGGAGTCCGATTTGGCAACGGGGTGCCATCCTGGGAGATGGGGAGGAGAGGAGGACCAGGGAGGGGCCTTAGAATGCACAGAGGAGGCACATCGAGAGGTGCCTGAAGGACATACAAATGTCAGGCAGTTTGGAGCCTCACCCCTTTTTCTTTCGCTGTTAACTCCCACTTTCTGAAGTGAGCACCCCTGGGTTCCCGCCCTCCCCCGTTGTAAGCAGTAGCACCCTGACAGCTGCGTTTAGAGGATGGCCGGGTGGTGGTATTTGCGGATATCAATTTCATGGTGCAAGGGGGCTCCCTTCTACCAACCTAACCTTTGAGACCTGAGTTGAGCGTCATTTGTGGGGGAGGATCAGGGAGAGGAAGGGAGGGGCAAGTGGGGAGAATCCATGGGAGGACAAAATGAAGGAGCTGAATGCCGTGCTCACCAGTAGCCGGAGCCGGTCTGGTTCACGGGAAGTCACTGGAGGAGGGAGGAGGAGTTAATTCTGAGGCTGAGTCGGGCTGGGGCGGGGAGAACAGAACTGCTCTAACACACAGGTGGCGTGCTGGAGTCTGCCTGCAAAACCCAGAGCACAGATATGTTTTGTTTGGCTCTGGAATTGTTTTTCTAAATTAGTTGCCAGCATTTAAACATCAAGACACTTCACATAAAATTTTGATTTCAGACTTGACTTCTCTTGGAAACATAAAATAAGACCCACGTACAGGTGTTCCCACCGGGCAAAAAATTAGCTGGAGCTGCCTTTCAGGTGGCCGTCCTTTTCTGTGTGCACCAGCCCCACCCTCCTCTTGTCTCCCCTGAGCCGGCTTTTCTCATCGATGGGACCGACCACCTTCCCTAAGCCAAGCAGACCAGGGGCCAGGGGCTCACTCCCTTCTTAACCTTCAAAACTGTTGGCAGCACAAAGTGACTGTTTTCTCTCTCCCTCTCTTTGAAAAAGACTTTGGCCTAAACCGAGTGCCTACTCTGGGAACTGTCTCCCTTCTACCATCTGCCTGTTACCAGGCGTATGAATATAAAATATATACCCGGCCACTCTGGGTCAGGAGCTGCCCACTGGCCTCTGGACAGTAGACTGTAAAATTGCAACTGGGATGCATGTCATGGGAGAGAAGTATGTTAGAGTTCATGGCATAGTCCAGAAGGAGAGGGCACGTGTCTGTGAGATCTACTGGATGAGAAAGTATTAATGATGAGCATGTGGGAAGAAAGGATGTTGAGGGCGGAGGGAGCAGCAAGGTGGAGAGATGCTATGGAGCAAAGACATGGACGGATGAGCCAGGAGGCAACTGTACGAGCCCAGGAGAAAGATGCTAGCTTGGATTAGAGAAATGGCAGGGGATATGTTTGAGGGAATTTTAGGAAGGAAATAGATAGCACTGAGGGATGGATTGGTGCTAAGGAGAGGGCTGTGAAATGATGTGTCCTTAGTTTCTGGTTTGTATAACTAGACACAGAGTGGTGGCATTCACTGAGCTGTGGAGCTGCCGGAAAGGATGAGCAAGGAAAGATCACAAGTTCATCCCTTCGGAGATTGAGGCGACTTGGAGACATTGCAGAGGAGTTGACAAATAGACAGTTGGATACACAGGTCTAGAACTCAGAGAAGCTTGGACTCTAAAAAGAGCTATCCACTACGAACCTACTGGGCTTATGGTTGGCTGCATACTGGCCACTTTGCTTTCTCAGATCTGGACAATTTCATTGTTCATTCATTCATTCATCCAATACATGTTTCTTAGATCCCTAATGTGTATCCACTCTGATAGGTGCCGGCTACATAGTGGTAAACAAACAGATGCTATTCCTCCCCTCAAGGAACCAAGCTGTGAGCTTTGCAGGAAGTGTGGCCATGATTGGATTCCCTCATCTCTAGTTTTGTTTCCACCTCCTCACACCATTGGGGTTATTAAAGGTGGGCTGGGAGTTCTCTATGTTTCCCTTTCTCTTGGATTGTGATTCACCATTTTGAAATGATTTACTCCTGTTTTCATGCTTCACAACTACGTTTAGACAAGAGTTTCAAAACTGCCTGCCGTCATTACTCTGATAATGGTCTACGTAGTATATTTGTCTCTAGACGTTGGGTCTGAAGCTCTGAGGTGGGTCACCAGACCTTGACCACCTTCCTGCTGATTAGAGCTGATCTCCCAGGCCCCGAAGGAAATATTTCAGATACCATGAAACTTAGCCTTTCTCAATACTCAGAGCCAGAAGAGACGAGCATTGGTTTGTTCATCAGTCTCCTTCTCTAGACTTTCAGCACCTTGAGGTAGGGACCATATTATTCAACCTTGTATCTTTGGTTTCCGGTCCAGTCCATGGTACACCAGAGGCAATGCATGAATATACATGCTGAATGAGTTAATGAACATGGGGCATCTTCGGGTGGTTGTCTTGTTCCTTTAGTAACTTGTTATTTGACTTAAACTTGTATGTTTTTGCCTCATCTCCTTAACTTAAGTTTGAGTTGCTATCAGTAAGAACTTGGTTGCTCTGTGATGTTGAACCCCAGCAGATGCTCACGACAGATGTGTTGATCGATTGCTTAGAATTAGGAAGCACTTGGTTCTAATCACTCTCCTTCACCTGTGATGATCTCATCAGTGGGTTTTCTCAATTTTGCCTGGCTTACAAGAGCAAGTCCAAGTTATTTCTTGAATACTTACCACCTCTCAAATTTGGGATGGAAGGACTCTTAAGTAGGGCAACTTTGAAGAGCTCTTTGGCTGCCACAAACTAAATTACGTTCTCTCCGTCTCTTCCCCGTGTCTTAGGAGATGCTATTATTATTATTTCACAATGGGAAGAGGACTGAAGCTCAAGGAAGTTAGTCAACCTGCCCAGAGTTGGGATTTGAATCCAAATGGTTCTGATCCAAAAACCCACGCTCTAAGTCAAAGATTGTACAATTTCTGTAAACATCAGCATCACCGGGAGCCTGGAAATATTCCTGGCCTCCGTCACAGGCTGTGTTGTGATTTAGAGTCTGTGTTTTCACAAGCAAGAACCTAGTGGGATTCTCATAGGGTGGCACTTGGGCACTGTGCCATCATCCCCATGGGACACAGTTACCCAGGGGCTTAGACTGTGTCTCTGACAATACCCATCACTGCCCCTTGAGGGCCAAGGGCTGTGACATTTTTCTACTCTGTGTTTCCAGAAACCTGTAAGCCAGGAACAAAGCTATGCTGGTGTGCGTCCAATAGGGGCTCTGACCTGAGTCGCTCCTATAAACCAGGAGGCGGTTAAGCCACTGATAAGCAAGGGCTCCAATCACCCTGCATCAGCCCAATAAAGGAGATGATCTCTTCCTCTCCCTATCACCAGCTTGGAAATAAAACAAATGAGACGCAAAGAGGGCCAGGTAAAGAGAGTACACATCCTCCCCTGGCGGGGTGGTGTCGAGGCAAGAATTCATGAGGGACCACTCGGCGTGCTGGTAGTGGAGCAGCCCCCTCCCTAGAGCTCAGGGGAGAGGGAAGGAAGAGAGCCAACTAAGACCTAGTAGAGACCCAGGGTCCCATCCCAGAGGGAGAACACCCAGGGCCTCCTGGAGGGGAAGAGCTCAGATACTAGTGCTAAGCAGAGCTGGGCTCCTCCACTTACTGGCTGAATCACTCAGGCCAGCTACTTACCTGTTCTAGCCTCAGTTTCCTTATCTGTAAAATGAGAACACTAATCCCTACACCGCAGTGTGGTGCACAGATGAGAGATAACCAAGGACACCTTGCCTGGCACAGCGCCAACCCTCAACAGAAGGTACCCATTAACAGGGGTCTGAGGTTTTCAAGGGCATGTCTGGGATAGAATCTGACATTCAGCTTTACCCTCATCCTGCACTAAAATTCGTCCATGGGAAACTCGGGGTGGGGGTGGGGGGGTCCTGGCACCAACATGGACTCATCATGTGGCATAAATACTTACAGGGAGTCAGGCAACCTCACCAAATGTCTTCCCTGTGCTTTGGCCCTGCACCCTACTTTTAATAGTTGCCATCTAGAGCATTCTGCAGAGAGGGGCTCAGCATTTAGAAAGATGAGATAGAGGGATCCAGGAGCTGGGAACTTGGAAGAACTTTTTAGCTGATGTGAAAGGTGCAAGACTGAACATGCTTTAGAGCCTGAAATTGAGTGACTATTGTGATTTGCTTCAGAGCCTTTGATTTGCTGTTGGCATATTTATAGGAGACCCTGGACTATTAAAGGATGTGCAGGCTGGGCCACCTGCCAAGGAAACCCTGGCTTGGCTCCTTCTGGAGCTTGCCAAGCTTTTGCTGCCCTACGTTGTAGCCTTGAAGCCAGGGGACATTCAAAGGCCCTGGGATATCCCTGGGAAAATAATGCCAAAAGCAGTAGCAACTCATATTTAGAAAGGCACTGTGATAAATGCACTGCTTATAGCAATCCTGTGATTTGAATATCCCATAATGATTAAACACAATAACTCTGAGAAGAAGAGCGCCGATGACTGAGTCCTGACTCTCACTCACTGTGTGAAATCACCAAGTTCTTAACCTCTCTAAGCCTCAGTTGGCTCACCTGGAAAATGGGAATAAACATATCTATCTCATAAGGTTATTTTGAGATATCCCAGATAAAGCCAATAGCCAATATCTAGCATATAGTGGAACTGTCGACAAATATTAGGTGTTGCTGTGTCCATGCTGTAGATGCAGACACCGAGGCCTCAATACGTGCGTGCTGCGTGTCACATAGGCAGGGAACAGAGGGGCCAGAACTCGGGCTCAAGGATGTTTGACTCGATGCTTTTGTTCTTAATCCCTGGGTATCCTGCCTGAGCTGAAAAATTCCCTCAGGAAGTCTTGCTCAACTCAAATGATAGGGAGGGCTGGGGTTCTGGTCACCCTGTACTCTTTAGAGGTGAGGCCCTCCAGACAGGCAGGTAGAGTCTAGAGGGCCTTGGGGCAGCCAGGCCGGGCCAGGAGAGCGCTGCTGCTTAGGACGGCTGCGTCCTGACGGTGTTGCATCCCCTTGCCTTGGGCTTCCTGGGTCAGCTCCCCAGAGAGGCCGTGTCTGTGGTGTACTGCCTGCCTTCTGACTTGCTCCACAGCCATCATCTCAGGAAAGAGAGCCAGAAAGGACGGGATGTATCCCATCAGTTTATTGGAACGCAGACTTTCATGTTTCAGGTGGCGCCAACTGCCCTGGAAGGGCGCACTTTGTCTCCGTCCTCCAACCTACCCCTCTCCTTCCGCTGTCTTCTGTCTCCCTCTCTCAGAGTCTCACTCTTGCTCACTTTCAGAATCCTATGAAAAATCAAATAATTAGCCGCCGGGAGTTTTCGATGCCATATCGTATTTCGATGCAGCCGCGGATGCAACTGGATCCGTGTTCCTCAAACTATCTGTCATGAAGGAACAGGGTTTTTCTTGGACAATTTCTTGCAGAATGATTTTTTTAATACAATATATATTTTTCTAAAAAAATGTATTCTTTAGAATACATTTCTGGGAAAATGAAACAAAGATAAAAATACAAGTCCCTTTTAAATTATTAGAATAAACACATTGAATTACTCTGCCAGATTGCTATAAAGGTTTCAAAGGCTCTCGATTTCTGTACTTAGCTCACTATGGACCAGTGACAAAAAACGTGCAGCTTAGTCCTGATACGCACTTCGAGTAGCCCTGGTCTAGATGACCTGCAGTGGGTGTGTGGACCCCCATCCACAGATTACAGATCTGTCTCGTAGCTGGCATTTTCAGCAATGGACACGCCCTGAACTTTCAGTGGCTGTCATTGTCAGGGGATGGTGACCAGGATGACGCACAGGTATGTGTAAGAGCTACCTCCTGTCCCCTGCAGAGTGCAGTCCACGCTGCTGTGGCGGCTTCCATGGCAGCACCACGTGGAAAGGAGACCCCAGGCTTGAGGCTGGTTGGTAGACTCTGCAGAGCTCCCGTAAATAACTGTCTCGAGGTTCAGGCTCTGGGAGGAGGACTGAGAGCCAGCTTCTTATCTTCGTCTCTGACTGGCACATCGGAGGGTTATGTGGGGAGGGGGCCGAGGGAGGCCGTGGACCCGCTGCACACAAGCCTGCCTCTCACGGACCTGAGAAGCATGATAGCATATCAGATCTCCTCTCCCCTTAACCTTGTCAGCCTGCCTTCCAGCTCAGACAGTTCCAGCAGTTGACAAGAGGAAGGGAGGATGATGGGAAATTCCTCTGAGGGCAACAGGGAATCTGTTAGGGGGTCCCTGAGGGAGAGAGGAGCTTGCTCTAGAATCATATCTGCCAAGACCTTGACTCAGACATGCCCAAGAATAGGTCCCCGTTCATCTATGAATCCTGCACTCACCTTGGCGCGCGCGAGAGAGGGAGAGGGAGGGAGAGAGAGAGACAGACAGAGAGACAGACAGAGAGAGACAGACAGAGAGACAGACAGAGAGAGAGAGAGACAGAGAGAGAGACTTGTGGTGATGGGTAGGTGTGTCTGCCTCCTCGGAGGTCACGCAGGCATCTGCTGGTTCGCCTACCTCCTCTTTTTACCTGTTCCATCTCCAAGCCCCAGATGCACTTTGCATAGCCCATTATTTTCCTAGCTGAGAAGAGTTTCTAGCACTCAGTGTATTTATAACATAACTGATGACTGACAGGTCCTAACTCCATTAGGCAAACACAGCTTACGACTCACTCCTAAAGTGTCCCAGGGAGGGCTATTCAGAGTTCTGTCATTGCCTGTTGGGCATTCCAAAATGCCTTAAGCTCTCAGGAACAAAAGACGCAGCTCCCACCGAGGGGAAGACATCTTTTGTTCGTCAAGGGTAAGGGTGGGATGCAGTAACGCCCTCTTTGCGTTCCAGCCAATGCTGGGAAGGGGGGTGGGCAGCAGGGGAAGAATGGTAGGACTTTTCACACCAAGGGAATGGCTGCCACCAGCCCCATGGAGCCCTACTCGGAATGCCTTCCCTTTTTCCATCTTTATCCCCAAATAGCACTCCTTGCGACTTTTCCCCGGAAATCAAGAAATGTCAAGGATCAGGCAGGTGGGAGTCAAAGCTCTTGTCTACAGATGGTACGAAAGAAAACTTCGGCCTTTCAAGTTTTCAAAACTGAAAAGGTCCGGGCCATGAGTATAATGCAGTCATTCCAATTGGGGTCTCCTGGGACGTGGCAGCCAGCTCAATCTGCAAGCTGCAGTTATTCCCAAGATGGTAGACTGTAGCAGTTAAGAACAGGGCTTTGCCCTCTGACAGAATTGGGCCTCTCTGTGTTAAAATGCCTCTTTTCCTGGGGGCCCTCAAGTCTTTCTCTGACAGTCCCGTTCATTCATCACCAGTAGGCCTGTGGTTTTGGCAAGTCAGCAAATATCACTGTCATTTTAATTTTAAGACACAGGAGAGAAGCTTTTTCTTACCCTAGGAGCATCACCCCAAATCACAGTTGTTTAGGTACACCCAGACAAAGGCTAACCCTCCAGAAAACCTCCTCAGAAAGCCATCCCAAAGTGTGCCAAGCCCCAGGAGAGCCGGAGAGTCATTGCAGGTAGCTGGGAAGCCACTGCAGTTCCACAGACACCTTTGACATGGGATGGGCAGGTGCTCTGTGGACGTGGCCATGCAGCACAGGTGCTAAATGATAATGATAAGGCCTCCGGGACTGAGCGGGACTCCTCATCTGCTGCGGCTTCCAGCCTAAAAACCGAAACCTGAAGGCTACTTCTGTATGCATTCGCATTGGGGGTGTGGGGTGCTCCGCATCTCTGTGCTCTCGGAACACGTTGTTTACTTGGGGGTTAGATTTGCAGAAACGAGTGGAGGCCAGTTGAATTGATTTCTGAGTCGCTCCAAACCCACCTTCTCTTTCCTTGGTCCAACAGAAAGGTTATACCTGTGTTCCTCGGCTTGCTTTTTTGTTTTCCTTTTATCCCCTCCAGCCCTGCTCTGGCCTGACCTGGAAGGGGCCCAGCCAGGAAATGGCCACACCTACCCTGGACCTTCCCTTATGGTACTGGGGCCAAGTTGGCTCTGCCCTGGGAGATCCTGTGGTCAAGAAAAACGTGAAAACGTTATACAGTGGGGAAACGGGGACCCTGTGCAAGTTGGGTCAAAGGGGACAGCAAGGTCCGGTCCAGGGGAAGGGGGCGCATGTAAAGTGAGGGAGGAGATTGCCCCTGCCTCCCTGGCCCGGTCCCTCCCCTCCTCGTCCCCTGGTTTCCCAGTCCCCGCCCTTCCCCCGCTCTCTCTTCTTTACCTGCCTTCATGCTGTGAGTGGACTGGGGATAGGTGGTCAGCGGCGCCCACAGCCTCAGGTGAGGCCCCTCAGGATGGGCTCACAGGCTGGGGGACCTGCTGACCTCTGGGTTAGGGAGTTTCTTAAGCTGTTTCTGCCCAGGAAGGGCACGGGGCAGGGACACCTTGCTGGGAATTTTGCAGGATGCCACATTCTCTACCTCCATTTTCTAGAGTGTCTTTACAGATAAAAACAATTCTTGTTCCATCTTTATCATCAAAAAATGAATAGCAAGCACAGTCACGTTCCCAATGACACCCTCCTTCTGCCTCCTTTTTGAGGAAAAATTGGCAAATGCAGAAAAGCCCAAATAAGGAAACAAAGTCTCCTGCCATCCCATTACTCAGAAATAACTACGGTTAGCATTTTGATGTAAATTATTTTACTCTTTTTCCCTCTGAAAAAATAGAACTTTTAAAAATTGAAGTATAGTTGATTTACAATGTTGTGTTACTTTCAGGTGTACAGCAAAGTGATTTAGTTATCCATATATATATATATATATATATTCTTTTTCAGATTCTTTTCCATTATAGGTTATTACAAGATATTGAATATAGTTCCCTGTGCTATACAGTGGGTCCTTGTTGTTTATCTATTTTATATACAGTAGTGTGTATCTGTTAATCCCGAACTCCTAATTTATCCCTACCCCCTTCTTTGGTAGCCATAAGTTTGTCTTCTATGTCTGTGGGTCTACTTCTGTTGAAAAAATATATTTTTAGCAAAAGCAAATATCCTACAGGAATATGACTTGCTCCTTGCACTTACAATGCCCATAAACATTTCCCAGTGTATTAGAAAGTTTTCTACAGCACTTTTTTATGTTTGCAATGAATTTCATCATATGGTTATAGCATAATTTATTTAATAATAGCAACTATTTATAAAATGCTTCCTATGGGCTAAGTTTGCACGCATCATCTAATTTATTCTGCGCCACAAATCTGTGAGGTAAATACTGTTACTGTCTGCCTTTTATAGAGAAGAAAACAGGTTTGGAGGCAATATTTTGCCCAAGGTCACACAGGGAGCTTGTAGAAGAGCTGGGGTGTGAAGCCCACTGCAGTCTCTCCAGCTCCCGAGTGGACTGGCTTCCGTGATGTGTTGCTACCTCAGCCAAGCAGCCGTTGCTGGCACTTAGATTGTTTCCGGCTTTTAAACGTTACAAACAGAGCTCTGAAGAGCATCTTTATAGCCGTATGTTTTGCACATGCCATTGTTATTTGCAAGGATAAGTTTCTAGAGATGAAGCAGTGAGGTCAAAGCGAATCCACATTTTTTATGGGGTGAGAAGATTTGCTTTGGGGCAGGAGCAGGCAGCCCACAGAGGCATTGTTGGGGAGGAGACACGTGCTCTACACGTCCCCCCGCCCCCCACACCCTTTCCCCCTGCCCACTGGAAGGATTACAACAATCTGGATTCCCAGCACCACTTTTATTTTTTGCGTCTTTATTGGAGTATAATTGCTTTACAATGTTGTGTTAGTTTCCAGATCCCGTATAAGCACCAAGAATTCTCATTTTAAATACACTTGCTGCATTGTTAGGTGGAAAAAATGGTATTATTTTTATTTACAGATTTTAAATTGCTAATAAGTCCAAATAAATATTTTAAATTTGTTATTAGGTCATCTCTATTTCTTTTCTGTTGACTTTCCTACTTATGTCCTCCATGGTAGGACATGGTTGTGACATCCAGGAACTCATAGCATTTCTGTGTTCTTACTGCCATTCCCTGCCTGGAATGGATGGATGGATGGATGGATGGATGGATGGATGGATGGATGGATGGATGGATGGTTGTCTGGATGAGCAGCATTTCCTGGCGTGTCTCCTGACAGGTCTAATTTTATTTTATTTTTAAAATTTTATTTAATTTTTAAATTTTATCGACATATAGTTGATTTACAATGCTTTTAAAAATTTTATTTATTTTTTGGCTGCGTTGGGTCTTCATTGCTGCGTGTGGGCTTTCTCTAGTTGTGGCGAGTGGGGGCTACTTTTCATTGCGGTGTGCAGGCTTTTCATTGCGGTGGCTTCTGTTGTTGCAGAGCATGGCCTCTAGACGTGAAGGCTTCAGTAGTTGCAGCACACGGGTTCAGTAGTTGCGGCGCACGGGCCTAGTTACTCCTCGGCTTGTGGGATCTTCCCGGGCCAGGGATTGAACCCCTGTCCCCTGCATTGGCAGACGGATTCTTAACCACTGCGCCACCAAGGAAGTCCCTTGATTTACAATATTGCATTAATTTCTGCTGTACAGTAAAGTGACTCAGTTATCCATATGTATTCTTTTTCATAGCCTTTTCCATTATGGTTTATCACAGGACATTGAATAGAGTTCCCTGTGCTATACAATAGGACCTTATTGTTTATCTATCCTATAGATAATAGTTTGCATCTGCTAATCCCCAAACTCTCAATCCTTCTCTGCACCTCCGCCCTGCCCTTGGCAACCACAAGTCTGTTCTCTGTGTCTGTGAGTCTGTTTCTGTTTTGTGGGTAAGTTCATTTGTGTCATATTTTAGATTCCACATGTAAGTGATACCATATAGTATGTGTCTTTCTCTTTCTGACTTACTTCGCTTAGTATAATAATCTCTGGGTCCATCCATGTTGTTGCAAATGGCATTATTTCGTTCTTTTTTATGACTGAGTAATATTCCATTGTATATATGTACCACATCCTCTTTATTGATTCCTGACGGGTCTATAACAAGGAAACTGATAGTGACTTTCCCCTCTGCCTATTGACCTGGCAAGATTTCGTTAACCGAATCCCTGTTTTTATTTACTCTGGAATGTAATCCTTGCTAGGGTTGGTCTGTACTACAGCTCTGGCTTAGAAATCATTCTTAGAAATGGTAGTCACAGGAGCTATCTCCATGCTAGTTCCCAGGAATAATAATACTAGCTGTCATTTATCAAGCACCTGCCAAATGCATGTTGTTTTTGTCCTCACCATGGTCCTGCATGGTATATAGCCTTATCCTCACTTTATAGATGAGTAAAGGGCTTAGAGAGGTTAAGTGACTTGTATCGGATCACACAGCTAACAAATGGCAAGAGAAGAATGCCCTCTGTGTTTTGCTGTCCATCAAAATATAAATTAGTAAGGGGTTTAGGAGTTCTATTTTTTACTCTTCCTCATTAACAATCTGTATTCATTTCATGACTATCAAAAAATCAAACAGTTGAAACTTAGGAAATTGTTATGGCAGCTTTTATATCGAGAAAGTATTGGAATAATAATTTCTAAAATGTCTTTCAGTTGCTTGCATCTGTGATTCAAATGTACATTTTTTTTTTTTTTTTTGGCTGCGTTGGGTATTTGTTGCAGTGTGCGGGTTTCTCATTGTGGTGGCTTCTCTTGTTAGGGAGCACCGGCTCTAGGCACGTGGGCTCAGTAGTTGCAGCATGCAGGCTCTAGAGCGCAGGCTCAGTAGTTGTGGTGCACGGGCTTAGTTCCTCCGCGGCATGTGGGATCTTCCCGGACCAGGGCTCGAACACGTGTCCCCTGCATTGGCAGGCGGATTCTTAACCCAAATGTACATATTTTGAGAACCCCAAGAAGCCCATATTGGACTCAGAATCCATCTCTGGCTGGCTGTCCATTGCTGAGCTGGCCAGCCAGATTTGTACACACCTCTTCTTTCCCTGGTGCAGGCGTCTGGGATTGTGTCACGCTGCTCCCGCCTCCTCTTTCTCGCCTACTTATTGACTGAAGGGTGGAGTCTAGAGCCTCGATGTGGCTGGAGCAGAAGCTTCCTGAGGGGCAGGCAGTGGTGGGAACGGGAGAGCTGCAGAATGGGTGCCGCCCACCTACATGTCTGCTGGGATGACTGTACTGGCCTGCCTACCCGTGAAACGAGCCTCAGACAGAGGGACAACCATCACTCCCCTCAGTGAAGCCTTCTGAGCCCCCCTCCCATAGACTCTAGTTCATACCTCTGCTGGGACACTGGGCACCCTCTCCTGAAATGTTCCTGGGTTTCTCCCCACCTGACTGGGAAGCACTTGAGCTTGGGAACTGGTTTATTTATTTGAATGTCTGAGTGACAGGAGTAAAATGCATTAAGACCAAGATATGCTTCTGACGTACATGTGATGGTTTGGTTGGGGAAGACAGAATGATTTCACAAGGCTCCTGGTAAACTCTCACATCCCGAATGGAACTAGCTGCTTTGACTTTCCCTCCCAAATGGAAGGCGATGAAGTCTGTCCTCTGGACGGAGCTTTGTCCATCCACCCCTGCCACCACCACCATCCCCCAAACAGACACACACACTCCAGCCCAGAGCCTCCACGTCCCCTCCCCCTGCTGCAGTGGTTTAGAAAGTAAGGACACATGACAAGGACCCAGGAGGCTGCGGGCTGCTCCCCCAACACCCACAAGAGGTCAGGCTTGAAGAAGACTGGGCAGGGTCTCCCTGGGTATCTGCTGGCACTGTGCCTCGCAGCCCAGGTGTGTGCCCAAGGTGGGGAGGGAGCTTGGAGCTGTTGGATGCTCCTCTCTTACTGGAAAGGCCATGGCTAAGTGACGAGGGGCAGAATGCAGCAGAAGATTGGTTTCTTCAATCTCACGAAGTCACCTTCTTTCCTCTCTGACTGCTGAGGTCCACCGTATTCCCAGAGACCTCTGGTGGGACTGGTTGGTGTCAGGTCAGGTGTGACACTCCAGAGAAGTGCCAGCAGGAGTGGGGGAAAAGAGATGGGTCTTTAGAGTGGTTTACAGCGAGAGAAAATAGGGATCCTGAAAGGATTGCTTAGGGCAGGAACAAAAGGAAATTAGAAGGGGTCAGAATAATTCAACAACTCTTTAGCAAGGATTGGGGGTGGGGCGCGGAAGTGGAGATTTCAGAGCAGCGTAGTCAAAATAGTTCTAAAGCGAGTCTGAAGGAAGAACTTAGTAACTCTCAGTTTCAGGACAGTCCCTATAGGTCCCTGGGCATCTGTGGGTCCCTGTGGTGTCAAAGTGATGCAATGGCATCTTCGAAGTCGTTTGTAAATATGTGGGGACAGCTTTTGATTTCCAGATGACTTAAAGAGTGCATCTGGCTTCCTATAAGGGCACCAGGCTTGTTAGCCCTCCTGTAATATGTAGGACAATCTCGAACAGTAAAGATTTCCCCGGCTCAGATGCCAAGGGAATCCCATTGAGAATACTGGATGATATCTCAAGATGCTTCCAGTTCTAATAATCTAATACCCTCTGATTTATCCTGGCTACAACAGTTGTTTTCTTCAATGATGAAGTGGGGAAAAAATTGATCATCTTAATATATGCAGAGAAAAGGATTTAATAAAACTCAACACCCATTCATGATTTTAAAAAGATCTCAGCAAATTAGGAGTAGCCTCCTAACCTAATAATGGCATCTACTATTTACAGCAAATATTATAATTAATTATAAAAGATCATAAATTTAAGGAAAAAGGCAAGAATGTCCATTATGAATCACCATTAGTGGCAACATTGTGCTTAAGGTTCTAACAAATGAAATTAAACAGAAAAATAAAATGAGAGGATAAGAATTGGAAATTTAAACATGTAATTGTTGTGTACACACTATTTGATTTTTTCTGCAAAAAAAACCCAGATGTCCTATGAAAAAGTTATCAATATATATATATTTTTTTTGCGGTACGCGGGCCTCTCACTGTTGTGGCCTCTCCCGTTGCGGAGCACAGGCTCCGGCCGCGCAGGCTCAGCGGCCACGGCTCACGGGCCCAGCCGCTCCGCGGCATGTGGGATCCTCCCGGACCGGGGCACGAACCCGCGTCCCCTGCATCGGCAGGCGGACTCTCAACCACTGTGCCACCAGGGAAGCCCACACACATAGTTTTTTAAAACTAATTATTTTAAAAATTATTATCATTGGATACTGAGAACTATGTTTCCTTGTTATTATGCATTACCTGCTAGGAAATACAGCTAAATTGCAGGCTCAGCAGTGATAATTAACTCATCTCAAGCGCTTGATAACCCCTATTTACGTGATTTTTGAATGTCTTTTTTTTTATTATCTTATTTCATATAGTATTTCATTTCATAAACTGTCTCAAATGAACTTGGGAAATATTCAGGGTACAAACATTTAACTTAAAAATGTAGAGCAACTTTACTCCCTAATTTTACTATTTCTGCACTACAGTAGTATAATAGGAGGGTGTCACTGGTAAATCTTAAAAGTTGGGTCCTGGATGCAGTTTTTTGTAAGTGC
Organism: Hyperoodon ampullatus; assembly: GCF_949752795.1. Classification (NCBI taxonomy): domain Eukaryota; kingdom Metazoa; phylum Chordata; class Mammalia; order Artiodactyla; family Ziphiidae; genus Hyperoodon; species Hyperoodon ampullatus. The sequence goes on from NC_136922.1 coordinate 88,231,507, forward strand.
TCTTAAATGATCTTTGTTCTGTACCTTGGAGCTTGCTTAGGTACTGGGAGTGTGTGGAGTTGGGGGTGGGGAAGCAGTGGGAGGTGGGTGGGGTCTTTCCCTTCACCGTTAGGCCCTATTATGCACTATGGCTTAACAAACAAAGCTCAGAACTACCCATCAGGGGGAATTAGCAGAAACTGCTCCTGGGCCTCATTGCACTGTGGATTTGCTATATGACATTGGTTAACAAATATGATAATGTCCACGGAAAGAGGATGAGCTTTGAGTTCATATATACTTGGCTTGGAATCTGGGTACTGCTGTTACTACCTACGTGACGGTGGGAAAGTTATCGTCTCTGGGTCCTAGTTTGTTGATTTACAACGAAGATGACATTTCTCACAAGAAAATGGTGAGGATTAAATGAGTCCATTTGTCCTACACACTGTACCTGGCATTATTGGAGACCAGGTAAACGGTTCCTATTTTGCCCCTCATTTTTATTACATCTACCAGATAGCATAGTTGTAAGGATGAGATATAACAAGGACATGCAAAAATTGTTTGAAGGGAAGGAAGAAAACGATTTTAAAAGGTGAAATATTGTATATGATGAAAAGTTTTTATTCCCAAGGCAAACTTGTCAGCAATTTAAGTTCATCTGTCTTATAGATGCTGCCACCTTCCTTGACCTAAGGATGGAGCAGAAATATGACCCAACTATGGCGGGTCTGTCTGTCAACCTTTTGCAGAAATGTTGAACTTACCCACCCATAGTGAGCCCAAGCTCTGGCAAATCTATACTCCCTTCCAACACATCTGGCCTGGCCCTACCACCATTACTGGGCCATGGTACTTGGTCATAGCTAGCTGCATTTTCCTTAGTTGAGATTTCGCCTGTTGAGCCATGCATTCTTTCTGTCTGTACTCTGAAGACCATTTTACTACTGGTATGACCACCTAGCAAAAGATTTGCCAAACTGGGTATATTTTTTGCCCAGCAACTAGGAGGAGAACCAGAATAGGATCCATGCACATGTTCCAGGATCCCAGCAATATTCTAAGGGCATTTCCATTGGAGGATGTTGAAATTAGGTGCATGAGAAACCTCAGTGCCCCTCCTTGTCTCGTTACTGCAAATTGAGGGGAACTAACACGTTTTTATCCCTGTAGGATTATCACCAAAAGAAAGCCATATAGTCACCCCCCAGGAAAGGTGATTCTCTCTACACAGACAATTCTCAGGTCTACCTGGCAGCATTATATTCTGGGGAGTGATTTATAGTCAGTGCTGTACTATTATCACTCCATCTCCCCAATAACAAACAAATACTCTCTTCCCTATACATTACCACCACCACCAAGCTCCTACTGGACTTAAAATCTGACTGGTCACCTGAGCAATAGGCTTATGACTCTGTTCCCCTGGGACTATCTGTAGGTGATATTTACATAGAGCAGGAAGGAATTGTATTAAGGGGAAAAATGGGAAGGATGTGGCGATGGGAAGGAGTTTACAGTGTCTGTTCTCTGGCCTTGCTCCTAGTTTTTGGCTGAGCCCTAGAAGGCATGGACCAGTAAGCAAAGCTAAAGGAACTCTGTCTTAGGTTGGACGAATTTGTGTTGAGGGCAGAATCTCAGTGGCTTATTATAAAGGTTTATTTCTCACCAAGTCAGTGTCGGCTGTCTGTCCCCAAGGCTGCTCCTCTCTATAAGTGACTTGGGAATCCAAGGCACTTGTATCTACCATGCCTTTGGAACATGTAGCACCCACATCCCTGGAGAGGGAACAAAGGGCATGGGGAAATCACAGCCCCTTTTCAGTGATTTGGCCCAGAAGTTGCACATACATCATTGCCCCTTATAAACCAGAACTAGTCACGTGGCCCCAACTTAATTGCAAGAGAAGCTTGGAATGCAGTCCCGGGAAGAGAAAGGGACTTGGTGAAAACCGAATATGGTCTCTGTAATGAAGTATTTCCATGAAGGATACAGTGTTACATCAGAGCTCAGGTGACATGGGCAGCAGGGTTGAACAGAGGGCCATTCTTGCTTTTCTGTGAACGATGCCTCTGTGAAGGCTGGAGGAGATGTAACACTTGCATGGTTTTGAAGCTGCAGCACTGTGGGGAGAATAGCCCCTGGTCAGAAAAGTTTGGTCCTCCAGCGTAAACCAGCTGTGACAAGGGACCACTATCAAGTGGTTTGGGGTATAGGGAGGAACAACACTAACAAAGAGAGAACCTCATAGAAGAACATGAGACCCATGTGTAGACAACAGAGTCTCCCAAATACCTGGTCAGGAATTTGTTGGCTGGGGACTATGAGACGGTAAAATGGGTTATCAGTGCTAATACTATCCCAGCAGAACCCGTAGGCTGGTAGAGCCTCGGGGCATTTGGTTTATCCCCCAACTGCTTCTCAGATAAGAACATGAATCATCTACATGGCTGCATTTTTAGCATCGAGAAACCATTTCCCATTTAGATTAAAGCCCAAACAGTTCAGATTCACTCTATTATGAGCTTTTAAATACATGAACTCAGAGGTCCTCAAAGTGTGATCCTAGGACCAGCATCATCAGCATCACCTGGGGATGGGATAGAAATGCAAATTCTTAGTTCCATCCCAAGCCTAATAAGTCAAAAGTACTGGGAGTAGGACCCAGCAACTGTGTTTTAATAAGCGTCCCTTTGCTGTCCCCCGCCCCACCATCTGATTCTGTACAAGGTCAAGTTGGAGAACCGTTCATTAGCTCATTCAATCTTGGTAACAGTCCTTTCCTATTCCAGAATAGGAAACTGAGGCCAAAGAAATTGCAAAGCACCATACTTTGAGTTAAAATATAATCTCAGGTCTCCTAACTCTAAATCCTGTGCTCAAATCTGGGGTTAGAATCCTTTCCCAAGCAGATATTTGAACCCCAGTATTTTAGGTCATAAGTCTGGGCTGGAAGGGATGCAGAGAAAAATCTCTTAAATTTCTCATTTTAAAGATGAAGAAAACGAAGCCCAGGGAGGTTAGAACAGATAGCCCAGAGAGGTTAGAACAGATACTTAATGGCAGAGCCAGTTACTGGAACAGTTTCCTGAAGCCTGGGGCAATGAACTTTCCATTAGGGCATGAAGAAACCATAATTTAATTGTGTTGGAGGCCCATGTTTCTGCTTAACTGATCTGATTAAGTGTCTGAACTGGGACAGGCCGCCTGCGTTTTCTGCCTCTCTCCCCCACCCCCTTCCCCTTCTCTGGCTCGGGAGAAGTCTGTAAAAACACCACGACTCAGCTGCTGCTCTAGCTGGAGGGGTTGTTATGGTCTGATGACAGAGGACCCCCAAAAAGTGAATTTCCAGTGTTGCACCAAGCCTAAGCAGTGGGTCCCTGGGAGCACTTGGACTCTTCCCTGACTTGCAAGGTCTCCTTGGTGTTTGGATTTCAGTTTCTAAGCCCGGAGAGGATCTAAATCGAGCTCTCCTCTCCTTGGGTTTTGGGGGCATATAACTTTGCTCTCTATATTGTAAATATTTAGTGAAAACTTGAGCCTAGGATTTGAGTCCAGAAGACTCAGACCATGTGATTCTACTGTATCACATAATCACTCAGTGCTTCTGTACCCTTCACTGCAGAAGTGAAGAAAGCATCCCTACCTTCACACTGTTAGGAGATTTAAATGGCACAAAACCACGGGAGCCCTCAGAACAGTGCTGAGAAGTGGCAATTACCACCTTCCTCTTGTTTTGGATTATTTTTTAAAAATTCCTCCTTTTTGTTGTATTTGCCAATGTAATCAGTACGCTGCCGAAAAACTATCTTTTTTTTTGCCTCCCTTCTTGTTCAGAATTTTTTTATTGAAGTATAACACATCCAAATGCGTTTATAAATCATAAATGCATAACTCAGTGGATTTTCACAAATTGAGGACATCCAAGTAACCCGCACTTCAGTTAAGAAACAGAACATCACCAGCATCCCAGAAGCCCCTGGGTGCCTCCTTCCAGGCACTACCATCTCCCCGCCCCAAAGGATAACCATTACCTTGACTTCATAAATTAGTTTGTTTTGACATGCTTATATAAATGGATTAATATAAAACTTTTGTGTCTGGCTTTTTTCACTCAACATTATGTTTATAAGGCCCATATACTCCTCTCTTTATATTTTAATACTTAATTATATCCATCTTAATAGTTTGTAGCATCTTGTATGACTCACCTCTTGTGCCCATAAAGTATCTTTACTTTAGGCAGCTGATGGGCTTTGGTGACCTTGACGGACTGTAGTGCTTTCCCCATCTACCTATGCCTTTAATGAAGTCAGAACTGTGGGTCTTCAGCTAGAGGGGTGGGATAGGGAGGGTGGGAGGGAGACGCAAGAGGGAGGAGATATGGGGATATATGTATATGTATAGGTGATTCACTTTGTTATAAAGCAGAAACTAACACACCATTGTAAAGCAATTATACTCCAATAAAGATGTTTAAAAAAAAAAACCAAACAAACCTGTGGGTCTTCAGAAGATGACAGCCAGGGTACTTAGGTAACTGGACACCTGCTGAGCTCATGTCCTCAGCAGTGAGATCTCCTACACAGGGATGCTAGCCCCGGAGAGAAGACACGTCTGCTCTCCTGTTCTGGGCTACCGCTTACTTCCAAAGGAAATGGTCCAAAGAGGGCTGCTTCAAAGATCTGCTTCTCTTCTTTGCATGACTGAGACATCTCCTCTCCAAAAGCCATGGGATAAATAATAGATAAAATCGCTGCGTTTGAATAGGACAGCTCCTGGGACCTCAGGATATTTTACTGAGGCATTAAAGGAAGTTTTCTTCCCCACCCCCGCGTGGAGATGAAGAGGGGACGGAACAGACTTTTGCTCAGTGCTGTGGTGTCTGTAGAATCAGGACGAAAATGAGATCCCAGGATTCTGGAGCCATTTTTTTCTTGTTGTTTGGGGGGATGGCCCTTTGTACCCCAGGGCATCCTGAGACATGCCTAAAAGTGCAAACAAAAAAGAGGGCTCTGGGCTTCCCTGGTGGCGCAGTGGTTGAGAGTCTGCCTGCCGATGCAGGGGACGTGGGTTCGTGCCCCGGTCCAGGAAGATCCCACATGCCGCGGAGTGACTGGGCCCGTGAGCCATGGCCGCTGAGCCTGCGCGTCCGGAGCCTGTGCTCCGCAACGGGAGAGGCCACAGCAGTGAGAGGCCCGTGTACCACAAAAAAAAAAAAAAAAAAAAGAGGGCTCTGTGGGGACGTAATACATTTCTATTTGCTCTATATCCTGCAACCCAATCCCAGCCCTGCACACACCACCTCATAGACAAAGAAAAAATGAACCACAGCTTCTGAGGTTTTGGAAAACAATGGCTCAGCTGGACTGCCTTAAGGATCCCTCAATGCTGATTCCTCAGTGACTGAGTCTTGATGTCAGTAAAGTTAGGCTGTTGGGTTTTTTTTTAGGTTAATACGATTGTAGATGCCAGGATTTTAGAGTTTGAATGTCCTTCAGATAGCCCAGCTACTTATTTGTTGCAAATGTCCCTTTCATTGCATCCTGGAAAAATTAGTTACCTATTTTTTAACTTTTTCGGTGAAGAGGAGCTGACTTCTGTGGCCCCACCCTCCTTTGAGATGGCCTGTTCTCTTTAAGAACAAGGGACGGTCCCTTGTTGAACCGAAAGTTTCCTCTAGTAGTTTCCACCCCTTAGCCCTAGTTTTTTCCTCTAGAGCCATCCAGATTTATTCCAATCCATGTAACAGATCTTTAACTATTTGAAAACTAGCTCTGATGTAACCCCCTTCAGTTACTTATTGAATTCCTACTCCTGACAGGAATTGAATCCTCTTTTCTCAACGTTAAACGTTCTTAGTTTTTAAAATATTTTTTATATGAAGTGGTTTTCTAACTCCACTTTGGAGTGCTTTCTGGTTTATCAATGTCATTCTTGAAATGTAACGCCTCATGTCAAAATGTATTATTCAAAGCATCAAAATAGAGGATCATAATACTGACATATTAGTAGTTCAACAGATCAGTGGATTTCAGTGAAACAGTCCCAAATATATGTACCAGATTTTAGTGCGTGATAAGGTTTCTTTCTGCATAATTTATCATAATAAATCCAGATGGATTAAAGATTTCAATGTAAAGTGAGCGTCCCAAGAGAAAATATTGACATGGTTATATAATCTAAGGGTGTAGAATGACTTTCTAAGTATAATTCTAAAGGCAGAAACCCTGAAGAAAATGGCTCATAAATTTGATGACATAAATGTATTGCATATGTGGAAATATCAACAACAAATAAAGAGGCAAGTGATAAAGTGAAAAACATTTTTGTAACATCCATATCAAATAAAGGATGAATATACTTACTATAAAAAGATCTCTTAAAATTAAGTTTTCAATAAAAGATGAATCATCTTAATAGAAAAAGCAAAGGAAATAAATAGGCAATTTAAAAAGAGATTTAATACAGCAAATATATGAAAAATGTTCAACTCTACAAGTAAAGAAAGATATTCTCATTAAAGCAAAATATTATTATTCATCAATAAAACTTTTTTAAAGACAGAGGAAAAAAACTCCATTAACTATAGTCAGTGTTGCGGGCTGTGAGATAAAGTGTACTCTCATATTCTGCTGCTTTGAAGGTGAATTTGTATAATCTTTTTGAAGGACTGTTGGCAGTATTGACAAAATGAGTCAAAAACTTTAGAAAAACGTGCACGCTATTTGATTCAGCAATTCCACTTCTCGGTAATTATCTTATGTAGATAAGCAGTATTATATTTATATATGTATTTCTGTGTATATGAATATACTATGTATTGATGTGTGTGTGTGTGTGTGTGTATGTGCATTCATTAAGGAATTAGTCGTAACTGTGGAGAAAGAATTTTCCTTCCAAGTAGCTCCCCTACCTCACTTCTCTTGCGATTCCTTTAATGCAAGACAAAGCAGGTCTTCCACTACTCAACAATTATGTCCTGAAATGCAGACAGCCAGGAGAGTCGTGTGCTACCTGAGGATGAGTCGGTGAGGGCTGGATGTCACAGCGGGTATCAAAACCTTCCTTGTTCTGAGGGGGAGGCCAGGAAAAGAGCAGGAGAGTTGGGCTAGAGACTTGGGAGGCAAGTGTCTCTCCATTTGGCCGGGGTTGGGCCTGTCGGACTCAGGGCACTGCACCCAAAGGTCTGCCGCGTCCTGGGGACAGCTGCCCACTCCACCTCCTTATTCTGTAACTGTGCTCCTCATTCAGCAGCTGGGGGTCCAACTTCTGGGCTTGACTCTAAGAAGTCAATGAGGGGAGAGCTGTGGGTGGCTCAGGGCCCAGGTGGGTGGGAGAAAATGAGCTGGGCAGCACAACACACGTAGTACTTAAACTAGACAGTGGGACTTAGCCAGGGTTATTGCATCTTGCACTGCATTTCCATGATGATTCCTCTGGGCTCTGTGCTCAGGAGAAGGTGAAAGCAGATGCAGAGACATCAGCTGTTGTATGAAAAAGAGGAACTTGAGTCCTTTTCCCCCTACAAAAGGAGACGTGAACTTGCTATGGAGAACACGAGCCTTCCTGACACTAGGAAATTAAGATCTGGTAAAAACCAAAGTGGCAAGTGATGGATTTCCGCACTGCTGGAGGGAGACCAGGGACAGCCTGACAAGGGGGGCTCCTGGTCGGGAGGAGAACAGAGGAGGCAACTGCCCTTCCGCTGACCTGCTGTGCTCTCTTCTCTGTGGTCTCTGTGGGGGGCTCAGAGTAGGGATGCCCTATCCAGGGCCTGGACCCAGGGATGGCGGGAGTGACTGAGCCTCGTGCGCGACCTTCACCAGCCCCCTGCTCTGTGCTGGGAGTCTGTCTCTTGTTTTCAGCCAGTAGAGGCTTCTGAGGGTCAGTTGGCATCATCTGAGAGGCAGGAGGCTGTGCTATCTCCCAGCTGAGAAAATTAGGGTGAGAACTCAGTCCCAGGGTTCACAGAAGCTTTTTCTTGATACTTAGAAAATAATTGTGTGCTACACGAGGAAAACTCAGGGACCAGGTTTTCAAGAGACCAAGTGATAAGAAGTAGAAAAAAATTGTTTTGTTTTGGAGAGATTCAGCAAATCTAATTCTGAATCTTTCCTACCCATCAAGGTGTCTTTTCATCCCATCATACTTTCAGGCAGATCAGTAGATGAAGATATTGTCTCCCTGCCTAGTCTCATCCTTCACTAGAATCAAACTGCCCACAGTGTACGGAGGACTTCCTGCCCCTTTCCAATGCCCCTTCTAAGAGGCACTGTCAAGGGATGAGAGCAGAACAGAGAACAGAAGGAGAGACTTTCTCCCATTGACGATTCCGTCTCTGGATTGACTGCCTGGGTCCCATGAATAATTCCAGGTCCCATTCATAGTTTCCCCTCATGGGATATCTTCACAGCCTGACCAGCCAGAGGCCCAGCCAAGGACAGGGCAGCCAGTCCACTCAACCCTCTGGCCGAGGGGACAAGGACCTCAATTAATGTAGTGTCCAGCCTGGGCTCAGCCAATGAGATGCCCACCCTGGGGAATTTGTACTAAGAGAAGCGGAAGAACTTTCTAGTTGGCGGGTATTTGTGTTGAAATATCATGAAAACCTAGGGGTTGAGGGAAGCATACTGAGCCACGGGCATATCAGCAGGAGCATAAACCTAAGAGTTTTCCCAAAACTCTTCTGGAGGTCTGTCAGGCTCTGTGGAATCCAGCCCCACTGCCTCTGGTTTCATTTCCTTCCTGTCACCCCAGCTGCCCTCATGTCCTGGCTCTTCCTCAAACACCCCAGACATATTCTCACTCAGGACCTTGGCACTTTGAATCTTTTCTCTGGCCTTCTTATCATGAAGTTGTCTGGTAAGAGTAACCACCCAGCAACAGGACATACATGCACACCACCTGCCACTCCCATACCCAGCCTGACGTCAGACAGGCATGGGCGGAAATCTCACGCTGCCAGTGACCATTTGTGTCACTTTGGACAAGCTGATTAACTTCCCCAAGTCTCAGTTTCCTCATCTGTATAAAGGGTAAAATCAATACTGTAGGATGCTTGTGATGGTCCAATCAAATACCAGACATAAAGATCAACCCTAGATTCTGCCATATGGTAGGTTCCAGAAACATTAGTCCACCGATGTTCCTCTTTTTATTAATCGGTGTTGCCTTTGTCTATGGTTTAAAATAGCTTCCTAAAATTATAAAAAAAAAATGCGTATCATAAAAACGTGAAAAGTAGGGAAGAGTATGGAGAAAATCACCCATCACCCGTAGGCAACCACTGTTATCACCCTGGTATACTTCCTTCCGTGCTATTTTTAAAGCCCCCAAGCACTCCATTCCCTGTATGTTGATCTGGGTTTAAGTTCAGCCACTGGGCCTCCTGAAGCTCAGAAATAATTTAAATGTGAGTGTGAGGGACTTTATTCTCTAGGGAGGGTGAAGACGGGTGTTTTTGGTTTTCTGTTGTTTGGGGCTCTGCAATTTGGGAAAAGCAAAAGCTTCCTACAAGAAGAGCGTTTTACTTTTAAAAGGAAATAGACAGATATCACTGTCAGAGACAGGCGACTGTGTCCCTCTGCCTCCCTTTCCATGCTCCCCCACTGGCTGCCTTCCTTTATTTCTTATCGCTGGAAAGTTCCCTGGTTGAAATTACCAACCCTGTTGCTTAGCAGTTCATCTGCTCCTGCCTGTTCCCCTCCTGTCCCCGGGAACTCGGGGCCATGTGTAGCCTCGGCCCATTTTCTGACAACATCTTCCCGTCCAACCTGTTATTAGCTCGGGCACCCGCCAGGGCCACCTGGCTCAGTGTCTGCCCCTCCCTGACTTCCAGAGGCAAGAATTGGGTCTGGGAGGAAAGTGGAGATAGGTAGGGAAAAAATGATTTCTCAGACAAAGGGACTCCAGGGCCTCCGATAGACCTCTTTTCCCCAGTCCTTCCTGTGGTCATCACCCCTGCTTTTAATTGATCCCTGCTTGCAGGGTGCTTCAGGGAACTAAAACAGCCAAAAATGGAGCTAGGAAGAGAAGGATGCTGCCACAGGGAGAATCTAAACTACCAATTTCTACATAGCTCGTTAGCCTCCACTGAGCAGGTGGGTGAGGCTGATAACTGGGCCGGGGTGAGCTCCCAGGGTAGAACCTCAGCACCATCTGGCTTCTTCCTGGGCTATAGGTCTTGCATTCTGCAATCCCACCCTTATCTGTGGGACACCATACAAATCCTTATGCTGGCTAGCCACTTTACAGTTCTCTATTATTTTAATAACTTTATATATATATATATATATATATATATATATATATATATATATAAGAAATGCTGTCCTGTATCTAGCATAGAGTTATCTGAGTTATCTTCTAATTGGGCAATTGTATGGAGGGTAGGAAGCCATCTTTCTGCAGTCAAGGTATAAAAACACCTCCTGTGACCCAAGCAAGGATGCCTCTACTGGAACTGGAAAAGCTGGTCACTGCAGAAATTGACTTAGTTTCCCAAAGGAGCACAGAGGGCCTTCTGCATAGGGAAGACAGACACCCCAGTCCCTGCTTCCTGAAATTCAAAGCCAGGGAAACCTGTTAAAGATAGAATAGAGAGCATCCCATCAAGGCCTGGTAGAAGCGGGGAACAATGAGGGTCCAGAAAAAAAAAAAAAAACTTGAAGAAAGAAAGAACGTGGGCTAATAAGGAAGAGCCCAGGATGGCAGAGGCGTGCAGGTTTGTGCGTAGCTGGTGGCTGCTGTCAGAATCCCTGCTGAACTCGGCAACCTGGCACAGCACTTGTGCCTCCAGGGAGTATGCAGGGGTGTAACTAAGGTGAAAGTGGGACTGAAGAGGGACTCTAGGCATGGGGCACCCTTGGATCATCCTCCATGAGGGCTACCACAGGAACATGAGCCAAGGAGGCATGGTGACAAAGGACCAATGGACAGTTGCCAGTCTGGGGAGGCCCCGTGCTCAAGAGCATCCTTCAGTGGCAGGGAGAAGTGGGGCCATTTTGATCGGCTCAGAAGGCAGCAACTTCCTGGTGTAGATGTCAGATGGACATTCCTTTGAGACAGTGTAAACCCACAAATGTTCTGAGGATGAAGGAACTCAAGAGAGTGTCTCAGATTTTCTACTTATTTGGCATTTGGGGTTTTACTAGCTTTTAACTTAAATTCTTATTTGTCACACTTACTCTATAAGAAATAAATGTTAACACTAGGACATACAAATCAAAAGAAGAAAATAAAAACGGCCCATACTCTCATTGTACAGGGATCAAATAATGCTAACATTTTGGTACATTTTCTTCCAGTCTGTTTTCTATACGATGGGACGGTGCATACTATTTTCTAACCTGTATTTTGCACTTAAAAATGATGTTGATGGTGTTTTCCCAAATCACTTAAAATTTTTTTCCGTATCTTTTAAGATGGCTCTGTCACACTCTATTACATTGTTGTACCATGGTCCAGTTAACAAAGTCCCTATTGTTAGACCCTGAGGTTCTTACAAACCCCTTTTGAGCTCTGACTTTGAGTATGATTCTAAGCCTGGCTCATATAGGATAGGCACACACAGAAGGGTGAGACAGGTTTCTGCTCTTAGTTAGTTACAATTTAACTGAGGACTTCCAGCCAGTATGATGGACTGAGGAGATATGGAAAGGTGCTCCTTCCAACCACGCATATATTAATCTGCATACAATATAACAGAATAAATTAAATTACACACAGGACTCGAGAGAAAGAGAGAACTTTTCCAGTGTCAGTGATGAGGGAGGAGCTCAAAGCCAGAGTGCTGGGTGAAACCTGAAGCCATGTTAGTCCAAGGGGGCTGAAGGCCCAGACATGCGCCTTAAGGTTTGAATTTTTAAAAAAATTTTATTGAAATATAGTTGATTTGCAATGTTGTGTTAGTTTCATGTGTACAGCAAAGTGATTCAGTTATACATACATATATAAATATATATATTCTTTGTTTTACATTCTCTTCCATTATAGGTCATTACAAGATATTGAGTATAGTTCTCTGTGCTATACAGTAGATCCTTTTTGGTTATCTATTTTATATATAGTAGTGTGTATATTTTAACATCCATCCAAGGATAGGAGTTAAGGCCTCAAATCTAGGTGAGTTGAGAGGCAGGGATTGAGAACTTCTGGCTTAAATGTAGAACTTCTGAGGGGAGTAGGAAAACTCAGCAGATCTGTTTGGGGAAAGTTTCAACAAAGTTTGCCATCCACCAAGGCCTTGGGTAGAAGAGAGTCAGGTACCAGTAATTGGAAACCTAAGCCCCTAATACTTGTACAAATGTATACCACATAACTAATGCTTAGAAACTAACATAAATGGTGGTCCAGAACTAGTAAAGCCAGTGGGGTGCTAACAGAGGCAAACATACAGTATTATATAGAGAGGTACCACCACCATTGGTATACAGAAGACATGAGATTCTGTAAGGAAACTAATGCCATTGATGAATGAACTCACAATAAAAATGAGAATCTATGGAAAGCCACAAGCTATCATGAGGGACACTTGGAAGGAGAAGTAAACAGGATAATTAGCATTCCAAGATCTAGGGGAAATAGAACAATCTTAAATAGACTCTAATTTAAGTATATTTAAGCTTTTTAAAAACATAAAAATTATAAGACATATAAGACATATAAACATAAAAATTAAAAGTAGACAAAGGGTGTTTCTAGAAATAAAAACTACGTCATTACAATAAAAATTTTATTAGATGTGTGAAGTCGTATATTAGACATGGCCAAAGAGAGAATTAGTGACCTGGAAGATACACTGAAACTTTGAAATGAATTTGAAATAAAAAATATGAAAGAGAGTTAACAGGTGTGTAGTCAAAATACATCTAGTCAAGTACCAGAAAGAGAGAACAGAGAATATGTGAGGGAGGTAACAGTTAAAAAGATATTGGCTGAGAATTTTTCAGAATTTAAATAAACTTAAATTCTTAAATTGAAGAATATCAGGTCCCACGAATAATAAAGAAAAACAAATGCACCTCTAGACACTTTGTAGATAATTACAGAAAATAAAAAATAAGGAGAAAATCTTTAAAGGGTTTTAGAGATGGAAGATTACACAAAGGAATTACAATTCAACTAAAAGCAGACTTATCACCAGTAAAAATAGATAACATTAGGAAGTATATCTTCAAATCGCTGTAGGGCAATAACTAGCACCCTAAAATTCAAATCCTAACTAAACCATCATTCAAAAATGAAGGGAAAGGAGTTTTTAATACAAACAAAGCCCAAGAGAATTTATGACTCACAGATCCTAGTTGAAAAAACAACTAAAGGGTACAACTCAGTGAGATGGAGCTGAACCCAATGGAAGGAGTAGGAAGCCAGAAGCAATGGTGAGAAAAATAACGACAATAGAAAGATAAACATTTTGGTCAATCTAAATAAGCACTGACTATAGTAACACCAGTAACAAAGAAGTAGATTAGAAACAATGTTTTTAATTGTTTTTGGATGTTGGATAAAATGTTGGATAACAGTAAATAGCACAGAAGATGGGGGTGGGGTGGGGAGTGGGGAAGTGTACTTACTGTCCTGGATGGTGATAGAGATGTTGATTACCTTTAAACATTGTTAAACTTGAGGGGTTTTAAAAAAAGTGGTTATTTAGGGGAACCACTAAAAGAAAAATACAATGTACAATTTTCAAAGCAGTAGAGGCTAAAAAGGACATAAAGCAGAATCACTCCAATAGGAGGCATGATAGGAGAAAATAACCGTGGTAATTATTATCAGGTCTGTGAAGTGTCTGGGATTTGATAAATCCTACTTACAAGCTGATAATTTAGCCTGTTACTGTTTCATGGACGCTGTTGGGAGACATGAGACTCGGGGGTCAGAGACAAAGGACTTTAATACTCTCATTCGGCAACCACCATGCAGGTCACGTGTGCTTCAGTTCCTCTTGGTCCCTAAGTCCCATGCAAGGTGACACAGAGGGACCTTGATAGATGTTGCAGGTTGGTGCATCTGTGTTGCAGCTGAGGAACACTGTGCTTGGGGAATCCATCTCTTAGCAGGCAGTGAACTTGCTCTGTGTCTTAAAGGGAGACATTAACCTCATGCTATAAGATTTTTTTGATGCAAACACTCCCCTGAGAAATGACCCAGGTAATGAGCAGTCTGAGCCTTTCTTTCTTGGCATACCCAGCAAGACATGGAGAAACAGGAACAAGACAGAGAGTGGTTTCTCTACAGCTACCAAACTCAAAACAAGATGAAAGAAATGAATTAAAACACACCAGCAATCACAATAAATAGAAATTGATTAAATTTGCCTTTTTAAAGACAGAATTTCTAAGTTTGGGTCTAAAGAAATATGCAATTCATAAGAAAGACCTAAAACGTAGCTTGCTTTTTTTGCCTTGGTCTTTGGCCATACTCTATTTTAGCAGATATCTGGCTGCCTGTATAATATGAGTGTGTATTTGTGTATGTGTGTGAGTGTGTGTGTGTGTGTGTGTTGGTGGTGATGCTGATATACTAGTGAGGGGGGGTTGTGGTTAATTTCTCTTCTTTTTCCCTCTTTCCTCATCTTTTGTCAAATCCATTCACACCTCTAGAAGGCAGATACAGAACAGTTGAGAGCAGTAGCAAGCAAGAAAGGCATACTGTGAAAATACCAACCAAAACAAAACTGATGCATTAAAATAAATAGCAAATAAAATATATTTAAGGTTAAAAAAAAACCCTCCACATTAATTCAGAATGAAGCACCTCATTACCTTTCAACAAAAAGAACAATATAGGTGAGAGGAAATATAAAAAGTCAAATCCAGTATAAGGCAGCATGAGATGAGTGTCAGGTGAGAAGTTCAAACAGCAAGTTTGGGGAATTCAGACGAGAAAGCAATGGATCTGATGCAAAGTGATCCAGAAATGGGTTCTCGATAAAGAACACACTGCTTTAGATAGATCCCACAGGAGGGTGGCCCATGAAGCATGAGACAAGTAAAATATTGTTTGAGACACTCAAATATGTATCTTGGACTTTATAAACAAAGGGAGAAAATCAGTACAGCATGGACCCCAGTGACTGGGCAGGTTAAGAGCTTGGTGTTGGGTGGCTAAGGTCAAAAATCTCATCTCTGTAAAAGCCTGTGTTTTCCTCTTCTCCCCAAATCTGTAACAAATTCCAACTCTATAGTGACTTCTATGAATAAATGAGCCTGTGTGGCCCTGGGTATTGTTATACGTGGTCTGGAACAATCATTGGGCTCTTCTAGAAAAGCATGTTGGGGAGAAGGACAGTGCAGTCCAGAGAAAGGACAGGTGCCTGGTCTAAGGTCAGCTAGTTCTTGACAGAGCTGGGACCCGAGTCCAGATCTTCTTACTCTTTACAGACACTATACACCATACTGGGAACGCTTTGTCCAGCTTCCCCTCTTGGTCTTAGTGTGTTGGCCACACTGTGCCCTCTCACGTTCTCCCAGATTTTCCCTCCCAGTCTGTTCTACCCCAGCATTAACTAATGCACCTTATCCTACTCTATTTGCATCATTTCTCTTTCTAGAAAATAGGGCTGGGGGTGAAGGAGGGACTTTCACAGAGAGAGGGATGACAGCTCACAGGAAAGAACAGGAGGTGGCTTCTCTCAAGGACTCTTTTTTCCCAGCAAAGACAAGCCATGATGCCAGCATTTGCAGCTTGATTTTGGGGTCCTGTCCACCCAGGAAGCAGGGCGAGCTGGGGACCAGCAATGTTGGTATGGCAAATAATTCATCTTGATAATGACATTTTTTTTTTTTTTTTGCGGTACGCGGGCCTCTCACTGTTGTGGCCTCTCCCGTCGTGGAGCACAGTCTCCGGACATGCAGGCTCAGCGGCCATGGCTCACAGGCCTAGCCGCTCCATGGCATGTGGGATCTTCCCGGACCGGGGCACGAACCCGTGTCCCCTGCATTGGCAGGTGGACTCTCAACTAATGCGCCACCAGGGAAGCCCGATAATGACATTTTTGAGCTAGGTTCCTGGAAATGGCAATGAACCTTTATGCAGTCGTTGTCAAATCATAAAGTGCTTTGTTACCATTTCTTACCGAAGGTGAGGAAATCGCAAAGTTCACAAAGTTCATCCAGATGGGAGTGGCGAGTGGGCCCCGGGGAGAGGTTGCAGCATGGGGTTCAGCACCCTCTCCGAAGCCCAGGTTGGAGGGGAAAGCCTTTCCCTCTGTACACCCAGCACCTGCTTGACATGTCAGAAGGCGTTCAAGGCTACTGGGCTTCTGGAACCAAATCCTCAGGACATCTTCCCAGCACCAGAGCTGCAGGGCTCCACCTGCCTGGGGCTGGGGGACAGAAGGCAGGCCGACTGCCCCCGGAACCACAGCTGGCTCAGCTGGGAGGAAGATAAGGAAGTGGTGCCTCATTCTCATTCATCCTGCTGGGCCTGCGTGACGAGACGCAAGCCATCCCACGTTTGTCGATGTGAAGGCAGTTCTGTGAAAACCAAACACAAGTGAATAGTCAGGTAACTTCCATCTCTTTCTCTGGGGTAAACTGAACATACCCAGAAGGAAGTGGTCAGCTTGCCTTTGGTGAGGCTCCAGAAAGCTCAGTTCGGGGTCAGGAGCAGGCTTGGCAAAGTCATCAGGTTTCAGTGTTTGCTCCTAAGCATCCTTGTGGAGAGGAGCCTGTACCTCCTCTGCGTCCTCCCCCATCCCCTCTGCCAGCTCCTTTATCTCCTGGCACTTTGCCTTCTTCAGTTCTCCATACAGAACTGGGGAAGGAGAGATGAGTAAGTGCTTCTGTTACATGGATGCTCCTGACTCATCCATCAGAAATGGCTTCCCTGGGGAAGGCTTTCCTGCTGGGTGTCCTTTCTGTCTCCTTCCATCTTTTCACCCTCAATGTTTGCCCTCCCCTCCCTGGTCCCTTGCGTCAAAATGAAGTATTGTAGGGGCTTCCCTGGTTGGTGGCGCAGTGGTTAAGAATCCGCCTGCCAATGCAGGGGACACGGGTTCGAGCCCTGGTCCGGGAAGATGCCACAGAGCAACTAAGCTCATGTGCCACAACTACTGAGCCTGCGCTCTAGAGCCCGTGAGCCACAACTACTGAGCCCACGAGCCACAACTACTGAAGCCCGCACGCCTAGAGCCTGTGCTCCACCACAAGAGAAGCCACCGCAATGAGAAGCCTGTGCACCGCAACGAAGAGTAGCCCCCGCTTGCCGCGGCTAGAGAAAGCCCACGTGCAGCAACAAATACCCAATGCAGCCAAAAATAAATGATAATAAATAAAATAAATATTTTTTTAAATGAAGTATTATATAGATATCTCCTCTGCTTCTGTTGGAACATCAGTTCCATAAAGTCAGGGTGAGGATTCACGCTCTGGAGCCTGGAGGTGAGGATTCGAGTCCTGGCTCTGGTACCCACCTGGCGTGGCTTTGAATGGTCACTTCACTTCCCTAAGTCTCTGCTTCCTTGGTCATAAATTGGGGAAATAATAGAAGCTGCCTCTCGGTGATTGTGGGGATCAGCTGAAATAATGTGAGTTGTCATTGTCAGCAACATGTGGCACATGCGGTGAGCTGGGCACAATGCTGCTCAGACTTGGATTTGCTCCAGGGTGGAACAGGCAGGCCCGGTGACAAATGGAGGGAAGAGGAATAAGCCAGCCTTGTGTGCCATCGAAGGAACAGCCAGCCCCTATGTCCCTTCCCCCTGCCCCCCACTTAAGCAAATGGATAATACCATGTAGCATCAGCCAGGGGACAGATGTCTTGGTACAGAAGAGCCGGATCTCTCAGTAGCCAGGGACCAGGCCACACTGGGAGACACAATTGAATTTTCCCCTTCCATCTGACAGTTCAGGACTGGATGTTACTTTCCAAATGAAAGCAGTTCTGGAAGGTCATTGGGAACAGTGAATTGTGTTTATGCTGGTGTATGTTTAATTCCATGTCATTACAGCTGCTGTTAAGGCTGCATTATGATAATTGCTTTAGTTCTGCTATGGTATTTTTGGGCTTCTTTAATGTAGCTGTAATCTTTGTCTATATTAAAGCAAGCACATCCAAGGAGCAGGGGCAGCGTTATTAGACCAGCTAAACGGATGCTGGTGGAGGGCGTGGAGCAGACAGGCAGGCAGGGAGTGGAGCCATGTCTGGGGGGCCTGGCAGCAGCAGCAGGAGGGGGTTCTGGCCTGAGGCCCAACATAGACTCACACTGTGACTCTGAGCAAGCTGAAGCTACCTGTCTCAGTGCCCCCATCCATTATGTGAGTTGCAAAGTCTATCTCGGAGGTGCTTACAGGTTGTTAGGAGAAAAGCATTGCTGGCAGAGAGCCTGGTGGGAGGATGCCTGTGTGGGTCCGTGGAGGAGCCTGTCTGCTGGAGGAAACCTCCCTTGCAGCCCCCAGCAGAGGGCCATGTGACCTCTAGGGTCAAAGAGATGGTATGCAGACAGTGCCCCAGTCCCCAGGGAACATTTTGCTCTGGTCTTCCTTTCTTCACTCCCTGATCTGGTTTTTTTTTCCTTCAGAATTTAGTTTGTTTGTGCCATCTCCACTCTCAGCACAGTCCTTTACATATGATGTCTTAGCCGCTTGAGGAGGCTTTCCTGGAATCCCAGATCACTGTGGCCTCTGTCATCCCCTCAAAGGACAGTGGTACCGTTTTGGAGGGCACAGTACCAAGTGCCCTCCTGGACCAGGACACTCAGGTAGCGCTTCCTGTATCCCGTATTCTGTTCTCAGCATCCACCTGCCGTATGAATTCACGATCCTTAAAACAATCCTATGAACTAAGTATGATGTCATCCCCTTTTAAGAGCAGAAGGGGGCTCTGGCCGAGAAATTTGCCCACATAACCAGGGAGTGGCAGAGCCAGAATTCGAATCCAGCCTAGGGTTGGGTTCACCTTTTTGCCCTCTGCATCTGGCTGCTTCCCCCTACCTCTGCCCTTTTCCCCCTCCTCAAGCTGGGGGGGTCCTCCAGGCTGCCAAGTGAAAAGTCGTCAGTAGTTGCTCTCAGGCCGGAGGCCACCTTCCCAGGCAGCCGTGTGGCCCAGGTATGGGTTAAGACGACTATTAAAGTGGTTGGGAGTCTGAGCACCAACTGAACTAAATACACCTTTTAGTTCCTCACTTCTCCCCCAAGTATGTCTTTGCCTGGGAACTGTGGGCATTGCAGAGGAGGTGAGAGGAGGGAAGAACTCTTGAAGTCGTGTCCCTGCCCGCCTGCAACCCCACCTTGTGCCTGAGCCATGCCACACCTGGCTATTTCCAGAAGGATTCCTGTTTATCCTCCCATTTGTAAAGACTTTCATATGAAGAAGGTTTCAAAGGCTTTCCCAGGGCCTTGCCCTGTTACTTCCTTATGCAAAATAGTCTTATTGTATGCAGCTGAAATATACAGCCTATTGCAGCTCAAAATCTACAGACTCATGGAAGCTCAATGCTTAAGGGACCCCAGAGTCAATGCCCCACTGCAGGAATCCCTTCCAAACATCTCTGCCTGAGGCCATATATAGCCTCACCTCAAACACGCAGGAACATGGGTGCCACCTCCATCACACGGCAGCCCGTTTCATTTCTTGAGCAGTTCTAATCATTAAAAAGCTCTTCCCTGGATCAAAGTCCCCCTCCTGATAACTTCTACTAATCAGTCCGAGTCTGATCTCAAAAATATCAAAAGATCTCAGTTTGTCTCTAGCACAAAGTATACTCATATAAATGCTTCCTGTTCTTCCTCTGCCACATTCCAGTCCAAATTTTGGGCAACACCACATATTGCGCTGAGACTTGGAAACTATAAAGAAAATAAGATGTGGTCTTTGCCCTTGGTTGTGTAATCGCAGCATTAACAACTGCGAAGTACCAACTTTGGACAAACTGCCTCCTTGTTATGGATTTGTTTATTGTTGTGGTAAGTGCACTCATACTTGTGTACAAGCCGTGTCCTCTTTTTTTTTTTTTCATAAGAGCAAGCCAAATTTAATGTTATTAATCTTATCATTAGCATTTTCTTCTACAATTTATTTATCTCCAATTTATTTATCTTGTGTTATGTCCTTTTCTCGTCTACCCTAGGAACAGTGGCACATTCTCTAGATGAGCAAAGTGGGAGATCACTGTCTTAGCCAGTTTCATGGCTGGAGATAAGATACAGACTAGGAGCCCGTGGTATTCCTGCTTGGACACGTTAATGGCATGTCCTAAACTGAGTAAAAGTCCAGGTCCCACGTGTCAGGGGTTATCCTCACCTCACTTGACTCCTGCTCTTTCTGCTCACTCTGGGCTTCTGTGCTCTCACTGATACAGTTGTCAGCTTTCCACTGGTCCGTATCCCATTCCGCTTTGGCGTGTCCTCTTTTGACTATAAGAAGAACTGTGAAACTGGCTTCCCACGAGGCCGACTCACTCGTGTGCCTCCCTCTCTTCCACGTCATCTTCCGGGTCACCCTGCGTTCACTGCAGTTTTAATCTCTGTTCTTGGTTTTCCTTAATCAGCCCATCCAAGAACCCTCTCCAATCCTCCCAGCCCTCTTTCCCACAGCAACGTGACACTTTCCCCTAAAAACTGTCCTTAATTAGTTAACAGAATTTCCTTCCACGACACAGGCTGCTCTCCCCGAGAAAAACCAGTGACAGATATGAACACCATTTGTTCTAATTAGTTCTGATATTTCACACACCATATTTGTGAGGTTTTGGGGAGGTAGGCAGGGAAAATGCTTCTAGTAAAAGAACAGCAGGGAGGCTTAGCTGAGGGGAGAGGTGGAGTTTGGAGTCTTCTTTTGTCATTGCCTATAAAACCTTTGTTAAATCGGTGCTACCTGGCCTGAGGACCCTTCCTAGCACCTCTGTTTGCCTGCGTTGGGCCTCCCCAGGGATGAGACCCTTGTCTTTCCTTATTCCAGTGACTTATAAAGTTCCTGACTGAGTGATCTTTTCTCCTCTGTGACAGAAATCCATGCAAGGTGAGGGGACCTGGCATTGAGACCTGGGAAGTCGAGACATGGTGCTCTCTCTCTGTCCTGCCCTTGGCTTATTCTGTGATCTTGGAAAGACCATTGAATTCTCCAAGGCCCTTTTGTAGTTTAACGGCTGTGTTTTAGGGAAGGGAAGGGGGAAGAGGGAGATAAGATCGTATCTTGAGCTGCTGGAATAGATGTCTCTCAAGATACGGAATATTGGCAATTATAGACTGTATAAATTAGGAGTAGCTCTTGGCATAGAAAATCAATCCTCTATTCCTCTGTCACATTTTCTGTCATCTGTTTATACCCTGCAAGGTTTAAGAGGTATGTTTATCAGTCTGAAGGGCTGAACGTACACTTGGGGTATCCCAAAACTCGGCCACGGTCTCGTGAGTTGTGCTAGAAATCTGCAGCTGAGATTGGAAATCAACGCTGGGCTTTTCACACATTCGGGTGTCACAGTGCCTAACCCAAAGTGGATGTTCCCTAAAAGTTGGTAGGACCAGATATGGGGCAGAGTTCCAAGCCTCACCGTGGTATTATGGGAAGAGCACTGGAAGGGGAGTCAGAGCTCCTGGGTTCCCTCACTACGTGGCTTTGTCACCTCAGGCAATGCATTCACATCTCCAGGCCCATTCACTCATCTCTAAAACTGGAGAGTTGAATAGTTCTCTAAGACCTCATAGTAGTTCAAAGTCCATGATTTTATGACCAAGCCTGGAAAAAAGAAATGAGGGCATTTTAGCAACCTTGTTGGTGTAGGGAATGGGTAAAGCCAACAGGGTGAGCCTGAGCTTCAAGCTTGAGGGATCCCTGAGGGATTTCTCTCCCAAAGGGCTGCCTCTGTGTGATTCTCTTGGGAATAACAGGGCAGACCTGTCTTGCTCCTCAGACTATCTTGAACCTTGTGCCCCGTTATTTGGGGGAGCTGGACACATGTACTGGTCCTTATTTATCCTGCCCTTGTCCCTTTGCACCTTCTCTGCTCATCTGAGCATTGCCTGCCTTATTGTGACCTCCACCTACCCCAGCTGTCTACCCAGCCATTCCAGGGAGGCAGATGTACAGCCCTCCCACAAGGCAGGAGGGCGGAGAGCTATAGCGGGTGGTACTTAAGAGCGTGGCCTGTGGAGTCAGCCCAGGTGTGAACGCCAGCTCTGCTGTCACCAGCCCTCTTCCTGCTCTCTCTCAGTCTCGGTTTCCTCATCTGGAAAGTGGCGGTGAGAATCAAATGAAAACAAAACCGAAAACTGTGTAAAGTGCTTAGCACCATGCCTGGCCTCTGGTAAGCGCTCGATAAATAAATGTTAATTGTAGTTGTGTTGATTTGTTATTTGTGATAAATCCTCCTGACCTTTTTCCTCCAATCAGAAGCTTTCCTTGCCAACCTTCATTAATGATGTTTATTTTTTTCCTTTTGAGCAATCAGAAAAGTGGCATTTAATCACATCCTTCCCTCTGTGAGTTCTGAATCTTCCAGAAATAGACCAAAAGTCAGATAAAGATGAAACAAATCAGCTTCACTGCTGGTAAAGCTGGATTAGGGAAAGAAAACTGGACCCAAGAACCGCTCTTCCAAATATTTCTCCCCAACTCTAGACCCGGATTTGCTCAGGGGGAGGGTTGCATGGGTAAGGGCAAAGATCCTGCAGGGGGCTCAGAGAGGCCCGAGGTGTGGGCCACCCTTAACACGTGAACTCTGCTGGGCAGAGAGAAGCAGCTACTGGAGGTTTGAAGCCTGCCTATCCAGTCATACATCACTCTTCTTTCAGAGCAGGCGGGGCTTACTCAAGGGACAGGATGGAATGGGGTGAAAAGTGTCTTCCCGACAGCTCAGCAAGGGTGCAAGTTCCTAATTCCTGGGGTGAGGCAGAAAGACAGGGAGGCGGAGAGTACAGTTCCCCTTACAACCTATTGCTAAGAATTTCCTTGTTTCCGGACACAATGGCTTCAACTGTGCGAAGATACCAGAAACGCATATAAACTGACTCTTAGAGAAGCTTTCCAGAAGTTATTGTAAAAAATCTTATATGTCTTCCCATAACACATTCTTTAATATATCTTTTTATTATAAAAGTAAGGTAGGATTATTTTAAAAATTAAAGTATGGAAGAAGTATATAACAGGTGAAGGTCCCCTGAACTCTGTGATCAGGTCCCTCACTTCTTTCCCAACCAAAAGTCCATTAACAGGTGTTACGTCCACAGGACATTTTGAAACAATTTATATAAGCAAGGTTTGGGGATCTAGGGATAAGCTGATTAGTCACATGCTCCTGCTCGGTCGATGTGGTATAGGAAAGCCCTTTCCAGGTGCCCTGGGCCGTGTGAGTTGGGAAGAGCATCCCTGCTTAGTTTGTGTCCTCCTATCAGGTCCCAGTGTTTGTGCCTCTCTACCTGTTTCCTTCCTTCAGTGTCAGGAATGTTTGGCTTGGGCTGGATTTCTGCATCTCCAGGGTGACCTACTCATTTCTAAAATGCAGCTGCTTCCAGGGCATCCCTGGAGACGGGCTTTAGGCTATGACAATGGCTCCACCTTACCCAAGTCAGAATTAGAGCTTCTTGTACTAAAAAGGAGAGGTCGTGTGGTTGATTGTTGCAGGCTTCTTGGTGTCAGAATCCTTTGTTCTTACAGCTGTCCATGTAGGTCAGGTCACGAGCCAAATGTTATTCTCTGTTCGGCAACTTTTTATCTCTATATATATGGAAAAGTGTTAACACCCTTAAAGCTTAGAGCCTTGAGAATGGGCTATCCTGTATATAAAATCAGGCCATAGGTAACGTTCTTAGCTCACAGCAATAGAAAACAAAGATTAAAGAAACAGATCTATAATGGAGTCAGATTTGTTCTTCCCTATTACAATATCAGCCCATGATGAAAATTTGGTAGAAGCTCCAAGACTCAAGGGTTCAGTCACTGCGTCTATCCCCTGTTCATTCCGCCCTTGCCCCACCACCCAGCAAGGTTTGCAGCCATCCTACTGACCGCCCCCTGCCGGTGTCCCTTGGGCTGGATGTGGTCTCCCTGAGAATGGCAGCTTCCTCACCCAAGCCCCCCAGTTTGGCCTTCTGTTTGGGTGTCCTGCACCTAGACTCTCTCCCCACCCCTACTTCTCCCTCTCCTCTCTGCATGTCGGGGGCAGGCTCTACCCTTCTTGACCCCAACATTCTATGCCCCTTGGTTGGTTCCTTGCCCAGGGCTAGCTGCAGTTTCTGGGATTAGTCCTTCCTCCCCACTCAGGTCAATTTCTGACTCATTGACCCCGGGCTGGGGAGGCCTTGATATGTCCCCATGGCCCCAAGCCCTGGACTTTGCCTTTTGCCCCTGCCTGGACACAGGGCACTGGGCTGCAGGCTGACCCTGCAGTGGACAGTCCACCCTTGCAGCCTGGATCTCTCCTGCCCTGGCTGTCATCACCCCGGGTTGCCCCACTCCCGGCAGGAGCCCGTCACGTTCTGTGCCATCGAGGCCATGTCATGGGTGATATGTGAAGCTGTCACTGCTATTTCCCGTGAGACATCAACTGTCACTCAAATACTGAGTGGTCTCGCTAGTTTGCAGTTCTATTTGGCAATTTATTTATTGTTACTAATACTCCGTCAGAAAAATATTGATGTCCCTTTAATACATGATTTTAACACGCTTTCTCTAGGGAGTTTCTTGTATTTGGGGGCAGATTTTCTCCCTAAAGGACACAGCCCTAATTTTATCTTGAAATTGAATAAGAAAATAAGATGCATGTCAGGGGAACCTGTTTCATAGGCAACATTCTTAGGCTGCAGAGCACACCTGCACACAAGGGACAGGAATTGGGGGAAACTCAGGCAACCTGTCAGGCACTGGGTGTGTGTTTGGGGTGTCCCCATCACTTACTTCCAGCCTTGCCTACAGAGAAATTCTTGGTTGAGAAATATTTCTGCCTTTTGTTTCAAAACTTGGTTTTCTTGGTTCATATTAGACTCATTTATTTCATTTAACACTTCTATAGCACTCACCACGTGCCAGGCACTATTCTGAACACTTGCAAGTAATAATCTATTAAATTCTTAGACAGCCTAGCAAGGCTGTCTTACACTATTATTCTCCCCATTTTACGGATGGAAAAACTGAGGCAGAGAGAGGTTCATGAAATTGCTCAAAGTTACACATCTAGTTAAGCCTAGCAGAACAAGCATTAAAAGTCAGGCCGCCCGGTGCCAGAGTTTGCGTGTCTGCCTGCTGTCCCAGGCTGCCTCCTAGCTACGGGGTTCTTTCCCTCTGCTGTGGACATCTACTCTGGGACTCAGGTCCTTGGGAGATTCTCGCCTTGTTCTCACTCCACGGGAAACTGCATGTGTCAGGAGTGGACACACATCTTTGCTCCCCGACATGTGGGATTTTTTTCCTTCTGGCATCCATTTCCTTTACCTGGAAGGATGAATCGAAGAGCTGAGTCAATGCTGTGTAAATGCAAGCATCTGATTTGTCCTCAGATGAACTCGTAACAAAAATCGGCATCATGCCAGTCCGCTTGGCTGCTGTACACTGTTTCCAGTTATGGTCAAGGACCTTCACTGACTATTCCATTCACCTTGTCCTTGATCCATCTCGTGGCTGTTTGTGGTTCCAGGATCAGGGAGCCCATCTATTCCCTTGGCATCTGTGACATTCCTGCACTTCTCCTTCAGGCACTGGGAATTGCTTGTAGTCTACCAGTCCCCACAGTTTGTGTTCTTAATGTGATACGAAAAGGGAAAGTGAGGTGGCGGGGCAGGAGGCTGGGATGAGAGCGCTGTGCACTCTAGCAAATGTCCTCACTGCTTTTGACTAAGCCGTGGGGGGTTATACCTTGGGTGGTCAGAGAAGATGGCTATTAGTGATTCTGGGTTCCCTGTGCTTGCAAAACTCGGATGTAGAGCAGGGCAGGGAGGGCTGGGCTGGGAATTAGGAGAACTGTTCTGGTACCAGCCCCAGTTTCCTTACCTGGATAACAAAGGGCTCAGGTCAGATGTTCTCTTGGCTTTTCTGGCTCTGAAGTCCAAGGGTCATACATGGCAGGGGGGTCAGTGATATAACAAGGAGGCCAGGAAGGCACCCCATTCCTAGAATTACACTGCATGGGGCTGATCCGTTTGTTAGAGCCAGACACTGTGCTCAGAGGAAAGGGGAGAAGTACGGGAGGGCTATGGAAGTGAGAATTGGCATTTCAGGTGCCGGCTCTGGCATTCATTAACAGGCACCTGATTAACAGCATCCGCTCAAATGACCTTCCCAGACTCCCTCTTGCCACATTCCACTCCATTCAATACCTGGATACCTGCTCCCCAACTTTCTAGGAGCTTCTTAGTCACATTTTTCTCTAACCATGAGTGTGATTTAGTCAAGGCTCAAAGGATGGAGGGGAAGGTCCTGATGGGGACAACAGAACTGTGATCACCTCTGGATCCCCAGCCTAGCACATAGGCATTTAATTAAAAGTCACCCATTGAATCGGGGGTGGTGGATTAGTGCATCCCCAAAACCAGCCAAGAAGCACTGCGAATATGTCTATGTATAACTGATTCACTTTGTTACACAGCAGAAACTAACACACCATTGTAAAGCAATTATACTCCAATAAAGATGTTAAAAAAATTTTTTAAAATAAAATTACCATGTTAGAAAAAAAAAAAAAGAAGAAGAAGAAGAAGCACTGGGGTAGAGCGAATCTTTGAGCCTTCTGTGTAGAAAGACAAGTACCCACAGGGCTGCTGGGGGATTCACCAGGCCCTTCGCTGTGACCCTGAGTGACCTGGGGACAGTGCATGGACAAGGGTCCCCTACAATACCAACATCTACCCCTTCCCATTCCTCCTCCTCTCCGCCTAGTCCCCCTCCCCAACTCCCCTCCCTGACCAGGCCACCGTCAGGCTCCCTGCCCATGATGGATTTTTCAGGCTTCATTTAGTGACATAACCGTCCCAGTAAAACATACAAATGGCCCAACCGTGGATCCTAACGTGCAGTAAACGGTTTTTCCCCTCATGTCATTTCTTATGGGAAGAAATTGGCTTTGTGCTTCTCCTGCACTCCTCCCCGCCCCCCGCATAGGTAGACTCTGCTGGGGGAGGGCTGCTAACACTTCTTCCTTCACCTGCCAGGCTGTCAGCTCAGCTCTGGGCACCGCTCGCTCATAGGGGTGGCGGGATGTGCAGTTCGGCTTTGATTAACTGTCCGTTGCCACGTTAATTTCCAACAAGAGGCTCACTCAGTTGTCTGGCGGGCAAAGAAAGGTGGGGAGGTGGTGGAGGGAGACTGCGAGGCTCTGATGGGTTTCCGTTCTTTATTTATTTGCCTGTTCTGAAGGCCCCACCTTCTGCAGTAATCCTTTCTTCCTTCAGCCTTCCTCCCTGGCTGGATGAGCTCTGCCCTTTACTTGGTCTTCCTGGGTTCTCTTACACGTGAAATAGGAGACTCGATGCTCCTGTCTCTCTGCCATGTGGTAAGGCTGGAGGGGGTCTCTCAGATCTCTGATTAAGGATATGAAGTAACCTCCAAACTGACTAGATGGAGTAATCTCCAACCCCCAGGAGAGAGGGCTCAGTGATGTTAGACTCAGTACCTTCTGACCCAAGCTCAATTCCTGGACCCCAGAAAGGTCAGTTCACCCATGTCTCCGGACTGACTATGCCTGGCTAATCCTTAAAATTGTCCTCATGGTCTCCGTCTGCCCCTTGGCCCAGTCCTGCCCAAGCCAATCCTTGAATGGCTTCATTTCTTCCCCTCCACTCTGAACTGGGGCATCTCCTAAGACTCCAGCCCAGGCCATCTACTTTTGTCTATAAACATTCACAGTGGACACTTCTGGAAGTACGTGCAAATGATCTGAAGGAGGGTGGGCTATTTGCTGAAAAAGAGTTTGGTGATGACACAATGTCCTGTCCTTGGCAGTGGAATTGCCCTGTCCTCTCAGGCAGCAAATTCCTACCTGCCCTGCCTGTCCTCCTGCCTGCCTTCCTACCAGCTGCCTTCTGCACGCCTAGGAAAGCAGGAGACTCAGCAGGGCTGTGAGGCTACAGCAACTTGCTTCCTCCTTTTGCTGCTACTGCTGGCTTTGCCTCCATAACCAAAGAGGAAGCTGATCCTCAACGCTGCACCGCGAATAGAGACACAAGAATGTGTCTCTGCTTATGCGTCTTCTCATCACTGCATGAAGCTGCCCCCGTAGTGTCTTGGATTGCTGAATGCCTCTTTGGTGGCAGCTGACTTCTCACCTCTCCACCTGACCAGCACTGGGACAAGGATCGCTGCATGCCCAGCACTGAAGGATGCAGGTGCATATGTATCCAAGCCTGCAGCTTGCATGCAGAGATTCATTTTGGAGCAATACCTGTGCATGTGGCTCAAAGGCATAGAATAAGTATACATAGTACCTAAGAGGTACTCTGATAGGGAGATGCTGTTTTGAAGACATAATTGTACCTAAACAAAAGGGAAGTCCTTCACAATGTTAAGAAGTTGTATAGAAATGTCAGGGCTGATAATAGTAATGGTCACTCTCCTGAGACTCTGTTACTCACAGTGTTGTCAGACCACACCCCCATGGGGAGCCTGCGAATGAAGGAGAAAGGGCGAGAAAGCTCAGCTGGTGCTTCCTGCCACCTTGGACACAGAGATGGGTCCATTCTGGAGCCCATGTTTCTGGGTGAGTAAAGACAAACCAGCAAGTGCTGGGGTACTGTGGCCAGGGTGGAAGGTGCCTGGGTGCTACAAGCACTGCTGGGGAGCCCTGAGCTTTGGCCTGAGGGGAGATGGTGGCAGTTGACAAAGCTCTTGAAGGATTTTCACATGGAAAAGTAATCAGCCGGCTCCAAGTTGCTCCAGAGGGCGAAACTAGGATGGAGGAAGAACAGGATCAGACGACTGATTTCCTCTCCCAATTTGACCCTCCCCACAATCGTACAAGTGGCTTCATTCACTCCAGCTATCGAGAGGGAGAAGGCAGTGCCTGAGACCAGCTGTCAGCTCAGTTGAAGGATTCTTGCATTTGGAGGAAACTCAGCGAGCGACTGTGTGAGGATCTTTCCTTTCAAGAGCCTTGAGTTCTAACCAGTTATCCTCCAAAGAGGAAACCTGAACCAGGAGCCACAGGCATAAGGAGATCAAATAACCGCTAGAAGTTGAGATTCCACCCCCAAAATCTACATTGCCTTTAGTCTTCATGACTTCGTGGACCCCGGAAAACCTCACAGCTTTTCATGACAACAATCCAATTGGAGATTTGGGTTCCAAAGGCAGAAATACGGGGATGAAGAAGACAATAGCTCTTTGAAGAGCTTTCTAGGGTTCAGAAGAGTTTGGATGACTTCCTCCTGTCACTTAGCCCCATGCAATATTCTGTCTTTTCTTGCCTCTGCAACCAGACCTGTCAGTGGCCCTGGGAGACGGGACCAAGAAGTGGGTGAGGTACACAGGGCATGGGGGGCGGTGACTAAACCCCTAATTTAGGAGACAGAAAGCACGACAGTGAAAACAAATGTATTTAGAAGCCTCCAGCAGATTTTAGACACCTTGATTAATCATAACTTGCCACACGTTATTTCCCTATAAACAAACTACAATGTTACTCATATAAACAGCTTTATCTTGACAGCTGCAAAATGTCAGGATTTAATGTAGAATGAGCAGAGATACACCATATGTTACCACTCCAGGCCTGGAACACACAAATTCATAGCATATTGCCTCATCCTGAAGAGGTGATTACAAAAGAGGGGCTGGGTTTTCGCCTTGCCATGACTGCGTGCCATGTCCAAGTCCCTTGCCCCTTCTCCTTGGCTGAGCTGTAACGACTGAGAAGTGATACAGACGTAGGCTCTGAGGTTGCCAGCAGTGAGCTAGATGGCAACCCAGGAAGTGCAGATGTGGTTGTGTTGCTGTATTTTAAAAAATTGACTCAAATAAATACAGGTGTACCACACTGGGAAACCCATGGTTCCAGTACCATAATAAGGGGGAAGAAAAGGCAATGCATTGCTGGTATCCTGCTGAGGGGGATTGCTGCTGCCTTTGCCAGAATAAAAAGCCTACAAAAGATACGAAACAAATAGAACCCCCTGCAGAAACAAACAATTCAGAAACAAGTTAAATACAAGAGGAAACACAACTTAATGCTCATGAAAATAAAGTTTGCAAAGGGACTCTTTACCTAGGGGTCGTTTTATCCCCCAAAGAAGAAATTTTCCCAATAGACTGCTCTTAGCTAGAAAGCGGCCTAGGAGATATTTTCATAGAGGGGACGGTTTCTTTCTTTGCTTCCTTTCTTTCCCCTTCTATAGCTCTTTTTCACTTTAATTTAGCGTAAATCAGGGATCGGTACGGTCAAGAGCACCCACTGCCTCTTTTTATAAATACAGCTTTACAGGAGCATGGGCACACCCATTCGCGTATGTATTGTCTGTCTGCTTTTATGCTACACATCAGAGTTGAGTCCATGCAACAGAGACCATATGGCCCCACAAGTATGAAAATGTTTACTCTCTGGCCCTTTACAGAAAGGGCTCCAAACTGTAGACGTGTTTATGTCACTCCCCAGCGTAAACACTTTAGGCCTGCTATCAATTAATTTTTGGCCACCCGGGAGTCAGTCCTCTTCTTTGGCTCTAGAACCCTGATTCCCCTTTAAGGAAGAGCCACCCACCTTGCCTGGTCTTGGTGGGACTGTCAATTAAGGATCAGGCATGTGGCCCCAGCTTGGTGTCAGATTCTCGCTGGACTCTGGCTCGCCAGTGGAATGGGGTACAGTTGATTTGTCCTGTTGGTAGCTCCCTGAAGCTCTGGAGTCCCAGAGCAGCTCTGGTTTTCCAGTCCTTTTCCTAAACTACTGGTTGTGCTCCAGGTAGGTGAGCAACCTTCATACTTCCATTACATGTGTTTTCTTACTTGCATTAAGTGAGAACTGGTTTCTGTTGCTTATGACCAAAGATCCCGTAGTGATGTCAGCAGCCTCTCAATGGCCTCTCATCATCTGTGGGTTGGGTCCAGAGTGAGACCTGGTATACAGACATCCCTTGACTTGGTCCTGGCTCACTTTGAGAGCCCACCCACCCCTTCGTCTCTCTTAAGTTCCAATGCTCCATACCCTGAGGGTATGCTGCACACTCCAGCTACTCTTTTAAAATTACTAGTTTACAGGGTTATATTCCTCCACCTTGCTATGAGCTCCTTGGAGATCAGAAAATGGTCTTGTTTATCTATATCCCCAGAGTGTGGAAAGGTTGTTGAATGTTAGAAGAATGAACCCCTATGTTCACCACTGGTGCTGTGTTTGCCTGTTAAGTTATAATCTTGGTCTACACCAATAATTCCCCAACCCAGCTCAACATCAGGTCACCTGATTTTATTCCCTGGCCCCAGTTGCTGGCCCCTAGTCGGGTCTGTTCAAGCCCTGAATTTGTACTCACTCCCGGGCTGGGGTTCTGGGTTTCTTCCCAGGCCTGTTCCTCTGCCCTCAGTCCCTGGGTTCTGTCTTCCTCGTCTCAGTACAGCAGTGGCTGACAGTTCTGTACCAGGGCCTTGTAGTTCATGGCTGCCTGACACCACACGGTACAACTCCCATCCCCTGATACCCTCAAGGGAGGCATGAACCTTCCAGATGCTTCTCACCCTCTTGGGTTGCCTTTCCTGCCCTTCTGTGCTCTACACCTGGATCCTGGCAATATGTTGCTGACCTCTTGCCAGGCACCCTCTGGCAGGACGGTGCTTTTGGCTCAGTGGTACAAGCAGCCAGGGCAGAAGTGTGTGCTGAGCACCTCCATGAGCCTTTTGCTGGAAGGAGAGCCTTTAGTTCTTTCCTCTTTCCTTTGGAACTCTTAGTGCTCCAGGTCCACCTACAAGAGATAAGCATAGTGATGTTTGCAGGTTCCTTGGGGAGGGAGACAAATCCCTCTCTCGGACCCATTTCTCTCTTGCTGTCTACTTCATGGTGGGCCAGAGCTATCTGAGTGTAAGATCCTGTCTGGATGTCAGAATCTTAAACATTAATACCAGTAATTCTCTCTCTCTAGTGTGCTTATGCCATATGGGCTCTTGGAATGTGCAAAGCATCCTGAGTCCCAATCCTGCTGCCCAGGGGTCAGGAAGGGTACTTGGTTCCTCGCCAGTTGGTGGAGTCATCCAAAGAAGCAGACTGTCCCACACCCAGCCCTATAAGTCTAAACACAGGAGCCTAATTTTGCCCAAAGGAGGCCTCATTCTCAAGACCAAGTCTCCTTCTGGGCTTCTGAGCTCACTTCTAAAGGGAACTGGTAGATGCTGTCTCTGTTGCCGGGAACTCCTCCGGGAACCGTGAGGTCAAATACAGATGGGGTGAGTGGGGAGTGAATTCGGTGTAGAGGGTGAGCAAACATCCTGAAGCACCCGGGGCAGGCCAGCATTGTCAAACAGGCCACTCAAGTGTTTTTACAAACCTTCAGAATATCCCTCAACTTCTGGAATCTGTGGCTCACAAACTGTATCTCCAAGACTGTCTTTCACACTTAGCATGCACAAAATCTTTGCCTGACCACAAGCCATGTACTTGACTTGGAGCCTGGTCCTGGCGTCTTTTGGAACCCCAAAGGGCAGTTGGACCTCAGCCTCCTGCCCTCTCCTCCTCTGGCCCCAGTGGGCCCAGGACTAGGGCCAGCTCACCGGCCTTGGCCTTGGGAGGCTCCCGTGATGGGGTTAGAAAACGGAGCCGTTGAGTTAGATGCTGTCTCCACTCCAGCGCCTGGTTCCCAGCTCCGAGCGACTGGCAGAACCTGGTCATAGCTTGCCTCTTCCATCACTGGCCTTTCTCTTCTGTTTTAAGGACTTGACTCTGGAGCTCAAAAGACATCAGACACCTAAAATAGAAATGTCTACAGGAGCAAAGAGTAGCATCCAGTCATTACCAAGTGAAGTGGTTTCCCCTTCCTGTGGGCCCAGGGCTGCTATAACACAGCCTTGGATTTCAAGAGAGTAATCCCATCATTAACATCACTCAGCAATGAGGTTAGCCTGGGTTTCTCCACATTTGCAGCATGCGGGAGTGTGTGTGTGTGTGTGTGTGTGTGCGTGTGTGTGTGTGCATGTGTGTATGTGGATGGAGAGAGAGAGAGAGAGAGAACAAAATCAGTTTCAAACTAAAATATCCCTGGACTCTTGATTAGCTGTTAGCGAGTGATAACTCTAACATCCCCCGCTCTGAGCACACGCATAATTGATTGCAGTCTAAATCAGTCCCATGGGGGAAAAGCTAGGCTTTGGGTGATGGCTGGGACGTTTGCTTTAAAGGATTTTGTGGATTCCACAGTCCGTCGGCACCATGGTTAGTGGTGCCGATGGAGGTGAGCAATAGCACGAGTAAT
Organism: Hyperoodon ampullatus; assembly: GCF_949752795.1. Lineage (NCBI taxonomy): Eukaryota > Metazoa > Chordata > Mammalia > Artiodactyla > Ziphiidae > Hyperoodon > Hyperoodon ampullatus. The sequence continues at coordinate 88,264,806 of NC_136922.1, forward strand.
CTGAAGCCAGTGGATAATCCCTAAATGATTACCATGTGTTCTTGAAATGTACCATTTGATCGTTCTTGGGAGCTGATTTGCCTTCCTAATCAGGCTCTCTCCTTGGACTAATGTTAAAACTGCCATTTCTTTCCAATGAACAATAAAATCAGCTATTAAACATTGTTGAATCCACTGCATATGATGCAAAAGACCTTTAAAAAAAAACAGGAGGGAAAAAAAGACAAAAAGGTAAAAAAGGTGGTATGGGAGGAGCCTCAGCTTTGCTTCGGTTTGATTTTTCTTGCCACGACTAGCGGAGGAATGAAAAGTGGATTCAGACCTCAGGACCTAAGCCTATTGCACATTTTCTGCTCAGAGGGGAAAGCTCCTTTTCTATGTATAACTTTCGAGTCTCGGACTCCAGCTTGATGCAGCCTAGTTCATGGGGATGATGGTGATGTTGATGACCCTTACCTGTTTGCCCTGGAGCCCAGGGACTACTTTTACTCCTGGTTCTTGGTCCTATTCAGTATTTCCTGCCACCTTTTATTATTTTAATACTGAATTTGTTCAAATGGGTCATGGCTGTATGGAATTCAGAAAGATACAATACAGTGATCATTCAGTCTCCCTTCCTCCGTGTTCCCCCATTTCTCTCCATATCGCCACTGCAGTGCTTTCTGCAGAACATTCAGGAGATGGTCCCTTCTTGCTGCTCCGTAAGTCAGCTGCTCAGTTTTGGTTTCAAACAGCTCTTCTCACAGTCACAGCACCTGATATTGCTGCTTGTTCCCTTGGCATCTGAACAACAGCTTGAAGCAAATCTACTCTCTTGGGTCTTCAATGCCAGAGAAAAGTCACGTATTTCTTGTGCTTCCAGCATCCCCAGGCCCTGCTCGCCACTCCCCAGCCATCCGCTTCCCCATTCTTTCTCTCCTCTACCTTCTGCAGTTTGTGTTGAAGGACCCCAAAGGCCCTTTCCTGTTCACCTCTGGTCTCAGTGTAGCATCTGACAATTTTGTCCCCATCTTCCTCCTGAAGCCCTCTTACCCCTGACCCTGACCCTTACCCCTGACCCTGACACTTACTCCTGACCCTGACCCTTACCCCTGACACTTACTCCTGACCCTGACACTTACTCCTGACCCTGACTCTTCTGCTGCCTCCCTGAGTGCCTCTTGCTGTCTCTGCAGAGATGTCTTCCTACCTCCACGCATGGTCCAGTCATTTCTTCTTCCCTTTCTGTCTCTCCCTCTCCATCCTTCACTCTCATCTCTATTATGAAGGTAACTCTCAAATCCGTAACTCTAGACCTGACCCTCTCACTGAACTTCAGACGTTATTTCCAACCCTCTGCTGGACCATTCCACCACGACGTCCGCTGGTCAGCTGAAATCCATGCTTGTGTTCTTCCTCTGAAACTATCCCCTCCTTTAACCTTTAGGATTTCTCAAAATAGTTCTGTCCTTCTCCCAGTCACTTTTAATTTTCCAGACGCCTTCCTCATCCCCAAGACCGGTCAATTCTCCCTTCACATTTTCTGCCATAATCATCCTTTGATTTCAGTTCATACAGCTGCCATTTCATGTCCAAATTTTTCTGGCCCAGCACCTGAAGGATGTCAGTCAACGTCTAACTAATTCTCCTTTAGCTCTAAGTCTTCTGCCCAATCTACTCCACATATCACCTTCAGGATAATATCCCCAAATATGATTTTATCCTGTCATTCTTCTAAACAGAGGTTTTGTTTTGTTTTGTTTTTCTTATATAAGCTGTTATGAAGCAGACAAAATTCTGTAGATCCATACCTGTCCTTTTTTCCTGGTTTCAATGACCAAAGGAAATATTAGTATATGCTAATCTTGAAAACTCTGTTGCTGAAAGAAAGCAATTTTTTAGCCTGACATCCAAGTCCATCTCAAATGGTCCCCAAATTACCTTTTCTAATTTATCTGCTATCTTCTTTTGGTTTTCTTTTAGAGGCATTCTGCCTAGTTTGTATTCCAGATCCTCCAAATACCTATTACGTCACTTCGGGGAAGTTTTTAAAAACACTTCCAAGTTTTAATTTTCACACCTTTTATTAAAAATGGTAGTTATGGTTATGAATGAATTTTTTGTAGTGTGTCTGGGTACATGTTCAAGAGACTAGGAAAAGTGTTTCTGAAAAAAACTTGACAAATATTTTTAATGAAAAGTAAATTTAAAGACTGCTATAATTGCGCTATCGAAACAATGCAAGTATTAAACAAAATATACAATCAAAAAAATGGTAGTTATGCACCTATATTATAAATTGTTCTGTGGATCATTTAATCCATGTAATCCATGTAAAATGTTTAGTGATTGCCTGACACCTAATGGTGCCAAATAAATGTTCATTTTTGTTGTTGTTATTTTCCCAAATATGGGCCCTTTGCTTAAGACAAACTGATCAAACCACTGCCTGTTTTTTTTCTGAAGCAAGTATTTTTTTATTTTAATATTATTGAAGTATAGTTGATTTACAGTGTTGTGTTATTTTCAGGTGAACAGCAAAGTGATTCAGATATATATGTATACTATATTATTATTATATATATACACATATATATTCTATATGCTCTTTTTCAGATTCTTTTCCATTATAGATTATTACAAAATACTGAATATAGTTTCCTGTGCTATACAGTAGATACTTACTATTTATCTATCTATTTTATACATAGTAGTGTGTATCTGTTAATCTCAAACTCATTTATCCCTTCTGCCCTTTCCCCTGTGGTAACCATGTTTGTTCTCTATGTCTGTGCGTTTGTTTCTGTTTTGTAAGTAAGTTCATTTGTCTCATTTTTTTAGATTCCACTTATAAGTGATGTCATATGATATTTGTCTTTCTCAGTCTGACTTACTTCACTTAGTATGATAACCTCTAGGTCCATCCATGTTGCTACAAATGGCAATATTTCATTATTTTTTATGGCTGAGCAATATTCCATTGTATGTATATACCACATCTAATCACTAGCTCTTGACTAATGCCTTGTGCATTCCTTTTTGGCTTTGTTCAGGGTTCTTGGTCCATCTGAAAATCTTATCTATTTTTAAAAGTCCAACATTCCATTCCTTCTGTGAAACCTTTCCCTGATTCTTGCTCCGTTGAAACTGTTCTGTACTATACTGTCATGGTGGGTACATGTAATTATACATGTGTCAAAGTCCATAGAATTGTACAACACAAAGAGTGAACCATGATGTAAACCATTGACTCTAGTTAATAATAATGTATCAATATCGACTCATCAACTGTAACAAATGTACCACACTAATTTTAGACGTTAATAATAAGGTGGGCAGGAGGGGGTATGGAAACTCACTATACTTTTCACTCACTTTTCCTGTAATCCTAAAAAATGCTCTAAAGAATAAGGTCTATTAATTTAAAACAAATCTGACCTGTTTACGTGTGTGAGCTCCTTCAAGGTGCATTTCTTTATCTTCAGCCTAACCTTTGGCTTGAAGACACAAAGGAGACCCTTCAACACGTCGTGTTGTGAATTCTTCTACTTTATGTTAATAATGATAAAAAAAATATTCCAGAGTCAAGAGACATTGTTGCTTAAGGAAAAACAAGCATGAGATCAGAAAGGTTTGGGTTTACATCCTGGCTCCTCTTTTAACCCAATTATGTCACCTCGGACAAATTATTTAACTTCTTTGAGCCTCCATAGCCTCATCTGTAAAATGGGAATAATAATATTTATCTGTTAGGTTGTCGTGAGGATTACAGTGAGAGATGTACTAAACCACCAGCTGCCATCTCATTATTATGTGAGATAAAAGCTTTATTTCTTTATTGCCAAGTGAACTGCGAGAGGGACATGTTCTTAATGAGGTTTTATAAAAACAAACAAAGGTGATTGCTTTTTTGACCAAAAAGTGTGATCAGAATTGGAGAGATTAGATGAGTTAGTGGTGAGGATAGACACAAAGAGCTTTTCACCCTCAGATGTATGATTACCCAGAACATGAAAAAAGGTCTATGGATACTAGCTGAATCTGAGCTGCCATAGCACAATTACATTAATCAGTAATTAGTGTTTAGTGCAACAAAGATTTTCACTTAGGTCTTCATCTTGCAGATACAACACCTGGCACACCTGGCCTCTGAGGTCACTGTGGCGGAGGTTCAGGCCTAGAAGTGGGTTACATCACCTCTGCTCACATCTCATTGTCCAGAGCTCATTCATGTGGCCCTGGCCTTATTGCAAGGGGCCCTGGGAGACAGAGCCTCCCTGGTGTTTAGAAAGAGGAAACAGCAGTGAGCACAGAGCAAAGTTTCTGCAGGATCATCTTAACCAAAGTTTGTGGGTTCAAAAACTAAATTTTTTCAGTGCCATCCAATGCTGGGCTGGTGAAAGTGAAACTAAGTACTTTTGTTCTAAAATAAAATATCGATTATTTCAATTGATGGTTGAATGAGAAGACTAAGAAGAGAGAGGGTGATCGCTCAGTATTGGAAAGAGAGAAGACCAGTTTCTTCTGCAATAAATTAAAGCAGCACTTCAACATTTTAATGATGATAAAAGAAAACCATCTCGGTCATGCAGCCAATCCCAATAGAAAATGTTCTCTTAAACTATGGATAAAAATGTCAAAAATGAAGTGCATCTCGGTCTGCAAGTAAAAGCAGAGAATGGTGTAATTTTGCTGAAGAACCAAGGCCTGACATCACTTTGAAGTCTGGAACCAAAGAGTCGCTTCTCTCGTTTACAGACCTGCACATCACATCACACACGTAGATTCGCTTCGTTCCTAGGGAGAATTTCATTAAAACAACAGGATTGACAGAGGACGGGATCAGTTTTCATCTCCAGCCCACATGGTCCAAAGTGAATACATAAATCAACAAGAACGTCTTGAAGAACCAAGCGGGCTGGAATCCTTTGGTTTATTATCATTTCATTTCAATTACTCTTATTATTTGTTTGATTTAGCAAAGGTGGCCTAATTTAATTTGTAATAGTTATGAAAATACTGTTTGGGTGCTAGATAACCATCTTGTAGCTCATTAAGTAATTTCCATAATAAATATCCATCATCAAACATGCTTAATTTCAGCCCGGCTCCTGGAGGGACAGAGGTGACTGGAGCCGAGCGTCACTGTCCCCCACCCTCTGCTCACATGCGGAGTCCAGGCACAAGGCTGGATGCATCAAGCAGCCCGGATGCGGTACTTGCCTCCCTCCTTGGGCGCCATTTCTTCATTGCCTTCCTCTTGCTAATGGTCAGAAGCGCAGCCACAGCTCCCCTGCTTACAGGCTGTGTCCAGAGAGCTGTGGGAGATCCTTATGACCTCTGCGTGTGGTGTCTGGCTTGTTGTAAATTCTCCGTAAATATTAGTAGTATTCTTTGCTCCCTCTTTCCTCTCTCATTATGTCTTGGGTTGGTAAAGGGGCTCTTGAGAGCAGCGCCAAGCCTTCCAGTGGCCATTAAAGGAAGGAGAAAGGAAATGAAGCACCTTCCATGGGCCAGGGCTCATCTGCACATCTGTTTCTGTATTTCCCTTTATCCTCACCAGGAGCCTGAGAGGGGAGGCATTATCTTCCTTTTACAGGTGAAGTTAAAAAGGCTGAAGGAGTTTTGCTTCCTTGCCCAAGGTCACAGCAGCTGGTAGGGAGTACAGCTGGGATTAGAACCCCTGACAACCTGGAGTTTCAAGTGCAGTGCTCTCTCTACTTCATTTTACTGCATCCTCTGAGAGCTGGAGGGGAAATGGACAGGAAGGGTGAAAAGGCAGCTGCCACATCCGCCCCCGTAGGTCCTGAGATCACAGAGGGGAGAGGCGTGCTGATAACCAGCCGGCAGGAACCCACTCCTCTCTTGCATGCTTCGTGAGCCCCTTGGGGGCCTTGCCCTCAGCTGGGAGGCCCATCAGCTCCCTTGCCTGGGCCCCTAAGGTGGAGCTCGTGTTGCCTGCAGTGAGGGGCTGGAGCTGTGCTGACCAGCATGGAGGTCTGTAGCTGCATCCAGAGGAGGCATGCTAAGGACCCCGTCCCCCCGGCTGCACGTGTGGGCTGGGCCCTGGGGAAGGACATAGGGTTCTGTCTTGTGGAACAGGAGGAGGGACTAAGGGGCCCTGCAGGTGAGGGTTCCAGCACAAGGATCCCTTCTTGCTCTCAATTTCCCCCCAGTCCTGGGCGCAGGGTTCGAAACTCCTGCTGGTGCAAGAGGCTTTTCTAAAGGACCTCGCTTCGGCCTGCTCTTCCTTCTCTCTCAGTCTGCCTCTGTGCTCAGTGTGTTTTCCTCTCTGTTCATTCCCCGTTTGTGTGGAAGGGTGGGGAGCGGGACAGCGAGCTGGAGGAGTCCAGGCAGAGGCACTGGGGAGAAAAGAGAGATCTGGGCCTTTCCAGTCCTCTGTGTTTTCTTCTGAAGTCTGGCTCGGATTCTGTGGGGTTGGTAGGTGGCCACTTGGCTTTAACCCAGGCAAACCTCCACAGACTCCATCCCTGAGGCCTGTTATCTTCAGTTCAGTCGTGTGGGTGTCTTATCCCAGGGACCTTTCCTTACACAGCAGGATGGAGTGGGGAGGGGCTGCTGATGTAGGGGCAGGAGCCTGGGACTAGGGCATTCGTCACTCAATATCCGCCTCCCGTTTCCTGCCAACAGTCCCTTCCTCTGAAGGCACAGGGTTTGATTAGATGATTCCTGAGGTTCCTCCATCCCCAGCATTTCTGGATGTTTGAACTTCTTCAAGATCTGCATCACATCTGCATCTATTTGATTTAAGCCTCATGACTCTCCAGGGCCATTGCCACGTTTTGGGAATCCAACCAACAGCACTTCTGACCTACACATGGGCAAATAGGTATCCTATAAATTCCCATCAGCACTTTAAATTGTATTTCCTTTGAACTGACATTGTCGCTCAAGTGAGGCCACTCCGCCCACTATTGATTCAACCTTCTAATCTGTTTCTCTGTCCTTGTCACCTGGCAGAGGGCTGTCTCTCCACCTCCAGGAACTGCTGCCATCATTGGTGTATCCAAGTCTCAGCAAAGCCAGCTACTGTTTACCAGCTAATCCAGTGCAGCTTGATTCAATATACATCAAGCTCCTGAGTGTGGAATTCTCTGGATTGGGCCCTGGAGTTATCACAGTGTGTGGTCCCCACCTTGAGGAGCTGACAGTCCAGTGGGGCTTGGATAGTGGCAGTGACGGTGTGTGGGAGAGAAGGAGGCAAATGCACAGATAACTTCAGCTCTAGGGAGTCAGGGACTCTCTTTTCTACCGTTCTCATGAGTCACACTATGCTGGCTCTGGAAACAGATTTTCTGGGGACCCAGAGGATGTGCAGATGTGACCACCAGGACCCCCTCCCTGTCCAGAGGAGAACAGAGAAGCCTATTCACTGTCCTAGGGTTGGAGACATGACTCATCGGCCGTTTCCACTTGTCACCCTGAGGGAGGCTCTGCCGCAAGTGTTTTACTGGGGGCAAAACCGTGCACTGTGACATGTCTGTGGGCTGTGGGGAAAGCAACACCAAGTGTGGCATCCAGAGGCTAGTCTGGATCCAGCCCTTGTATGTGTAACCTCCATCAAGTCCTAACCCCTTGGGTTCAGGGTCCTCGTCTGGGTGTGGATTGGTTGGAAGAGCATGTTTCTGAGGTTTCCCCTAGATCTGCTGCTGCTGTGGTTCCCCGAACTGCACAGCCAGGACCTCCTGTCTTCACAGGCCAGGGGGAAAGCCCTCAGCGACCTCCTGGGAAATCCTTCACGGGAGGCTTCTCCTGGTCCTAGGGCAGCTTCCTTCCCACCTCGCAGCACACGTGTGCACTCACTTGCCTCCCCCCAAACCGCATCCCAAGGGCCACTGTGCACTCAGGGAACTGAAACCCCTTTTCATATTAAGTAAAACATTCTCTGCCAAATCCTGTCCCACCTTTAAAATTCAATTAGTGTGATGTGGGGCTCTTTAGGACTGGATCCCCTGTCTGCTTGGTTAGGATCACTGCCGGCGGACCTGCGTGGGCACCGAGTCCCCAGTGCAGAGCTCTGTCAGGACCCTTTAGGAGCATCCTCCATAGACAGGTGGCCTTGACAAGGACAAGCACATAGACACGTTCACTCAGACGTGGTCGCACACTGAGAAATTACAGATAAGTTCTTTGATAGCTTTTTATTGGGCAATTGTCTTGTGAACTGTCTCAGGTAGTGAAGTGTGACTGGGGATAACAGTACCTGCTAGGACAGTAGAAACTGGTGCGCACGTGTGTGTGTGTGTGTGGTTAGAAAGGTGCTGGTTGGTTAGGGGTTCAAATGCCTGGAAGAGGGGGAAGTTTTACCTTAGTCTCCAGGCTTCTAGAAAGGCCCAAGAGAAAACATCAGCTCCCCGAGCAAACCTTCTTTGGAGCTGGCCCCTCAGCATCCCCAGATGGGGGCCCCTTGTTTTCAGCCCTGGAGGCTCTGCCCTCCTGTGAGTGGCTCTCCGAAGACACAGTCTCCCTGGAGACTTAATTGGCAATGCTTCACTGAGCACAGAAACCTGGGATATGACAGTTCTTGCTCTTTAAATTGTCAAGGAAGGCAAGGTGGTTTGAACTGCAGCTGCTGGGAGGGCAGGGAGACCCCACTCAGAGTCACCTCTGCCTCCATGACTGTTCTGGGAACATGAAATAGGGACAGAGAGACAAACAGGTAGATGGGGCAGGGTGACCAACATGAGCTCGACAGGCCGTTTGATGGTCAGGCCATGAGGGCCCCGGGAAGGGAAGCTTGGCCGCATCATCTGGGGCCAGCACTCACTGAGCCCGATGCAGCAGCCCCTCTGGGGGCACCGGAGGGACCAAGCCCTGCTTAAGCCATTTCCCATGACTGTCCCTTGAGGCACGTGGCTGTACCGCTTGGCAATCCAAGCATTGATGACTCTGGGCTCTTGCTGGGATGGGACTCCACCTGGATAGCTGGGCAGCTGGGCTGGAGCTGGGATGGTAGGAAGTCAGGAGGTACCCCTGGTTTCTTATGTGGGATAAAAAGAACTGCCTGGGAGGTACAACGTGGGCACTTTTCCAGGCTGTCCCTGGGTGCGGTGAAGAGGTGGCCCAGGAGGAAGGAGAGTCCTGGACCACCCAGGGGAAGGGAAGGAGTGTGATCGGGGACAGGTGGAACCAGCATAGAGGCAGCGTGAGACTGGGACTTGGGTGAGGAAAGGTGCAAACAGGCTGGGTAAGGGTGGGTCAATTCTCAAGAAAGTTTTTCTGGAGGGTTTTAAATTTTGATATATATCACAGGATGCTAGGATCAGTTCTGGGCTTTGGCATTTGCTGTTGGAACTTGGAGTAGTCCCTTAGTCCCCAACTCAGATGCCCCATCTGAAAAACCTTTGGTTCATCCAGTTTGTTTCTTAGCCTGACCCTTCATAGTAAATCCCTTGAGGATGGTAGCCATGTGTGTTTTATTATACATCCAGAGCACAGGAGGCAGGGTAATCTCATGTCTGCTCTCTCCTTCCTTTGCCTTGCTTTTAAAATATTCAGGTCCCTTCTCTTTCCCGCTCTTGTGTCGGGGCGGGAGGAAGAAATGAAGCAGGCGAGGAAGTAGAAACGGGGTAAAGCTGTTGTCCCTGAGTTAGATCACGAGCATGAAGGACAAAGTCCTTTCTGGCACAGCGTATAGGGTCATTGTATATTTGCTGAATGAGGCTTCCAAGGAGGACCTCGGCTCAAAATTGGGATTTACAGGCAGGAAGACATAGAAAAAAAAATCTTTCTTGCTTTCCCACTGGCCCTTAGCTTCTAGGTAAAGCTGTGGGTGCTTCTTCAGCTGCCACCTGCTGTGGATTTGTTTCACTCCCTGGCTGGGTGCGCAGGACTCTGAGCCTCCCCACCCCCTCCTGAGAAGCTGGGGATTTCACAGTCTGGTGCATGCTTCCCGGACGCATGGTCCTCGAGCTTTAATGTATACCAGCCCATGACACTCCTCAATCCATCCTTGATCATCAGTCGGTCTCTAATTACGTCTTATTTGGTCCAAACCAGAAACTCTGAACCCGTGGACTCTCTCCTTCAGCAGTCTCCATGCCTGCGGCCCCATTAAGGCAGGATGTGGGTCTTACTGTTTATGAACATTAGACTAATTCGGAATTAGCCACTCCTCTCCTTCCTCCTCCGCCTCCTCCCTCGTTGGCCATGTGGCTGCACGTTGACTCTTCTCAAGGTTAGCTCTGCACAATTCTGCTGTGAATATCCAGTCTCACCCCCCTTTGAGATACAGGCAGAGGAGGTTCAAAAGAATCCTTACTGTACAGCCTCATTTTACATCATCATCATCATCATCATTACCACCACCACCACTGTCATCATCATCTATTTCCCATTTGTGCCACCCTCGCGTTCAGTACTGGACACACAGCAGCACCGTGCTGGCGCCCAAGGGGGTAGTGACTCATGGAAAACCTCCATGTGCCTGGAAGCCATGTGACTGAGGCTGATCGCCCTCTGCATCCGAGGCAGAGCGTCCTGCCCTGACGCACCTGTGAGGGCTTGACACCGCCGTCTGGATGCCTCTTCCCCGCTCTTTAATGCTGTCATCGAGGCTGGCTGATTAGTTCCTTCCGCTCGGTTGCATCCTACCATCTCTCTCTGCAAAATGAAACAAAACAAAAATGCTCAGAGGACAGATTGTGCTGATGAGCGCATTTCAGAATTTGGTCTGTTTACTTCCCTCTGCTTCCTATTTTGTGCTGGCGGGTGGTCTTATACCACAGGCAATGCAGACAGCTCCTTCTTTTGGCTGCTTCCTCCCATAGAGAGCATGAGGAAAACAAGACATTTCTCCCTTGTGACAAATTCTGCAGAGCCCTCACAGCTTAGCTCTGATTCCAGGACCGAGAACCCAAGATCGGATGCCTGCAACCCCTTGTGCCAAAGAGATGAAGCAAATCAGACCCAGGCTGGGTTTATAAGAGCCCAGGTGGATTGTACACCCTGATTCCCAACCTTGGGCACCACTGCAGTCCAAGCAGTCCCGTGAAGCTCCGGAAGATCCAGGTACTAAAGAAGTCTCATGAAACGTTTCCCACCGATTAGTGAAGGGCTGCGGAAATCCACAAGGCTCGTTCAACCGGTAGAGATCCTGTGTTTTCATGGGCCTCTCCTGTTCTGGACAGTTCTACTAAACCACTTCATTCTACACGCAGTGACCATCCGGCATGAGGACTGATGACCCATAGAACCCTGGTCTTTTAAAGAAATGAGCGGGGCTTCCCTGGTGGCGCAGTGGTTGAGAGTCTGCCTGCCGATGCAGGGGACACGGGTTTATGCCCCGGTCCGGGAGGATCCCGCATGCCGCGGAGCGGCTGAGCCCGTGAGCCATGGCCGCTGAGCCTGCATGTCCGGAGCCTGTGCTCTGCAACGGGAGAAGCCACAACAGTGAGAGGCCCGTGTACAGCAAAAAAAAAAAAAAAAAAAAAGAAATGAGCAAAGTCCCCATTTTCTAGATCCATGCAAGGAAAAATGCCCAATTTTCCCCTACACTGAAGAGAGCTAGAGGTTAGTTTATTTTGCAATTAAAGTGGAAGGGAGTATACAGTATGTTTTCATTTATATGAAGCCCTGGAACAGACTAAGCTAATCTATGGCAGAAAAAAATTGGGACAGTTGTTGCCTTGAGGGGTAGAAGTGAGGGAATTGATGAGGAATGGGCATTAGAGAATTTTCTGGGGTGAAGGCAAAGTTCTATACCTTGATATGGATTAGGGTTACAAAAGGTGTATTCATTTGTCAGAACTTAGCAAATGTACACTTAAGATTTGTGCATTTCCTTGCATGTAAATTTTACCTCAAAGTAAAAGAAATCTGTAACAGATCTTGAAATCTAGTTAATGACATCTATGCTGAAGTATTTAGGGAGAATTGTATTGAAGTCTGCAATTTACTCTGAAATGCATCAAAAATAAGAGAAATTAGAGAAGTTATTCTATAGTTGCACATGCAAAATAAGATTTATGTTATCAGGCCTTGTGTTTAAGTCTTTAATCCATTTTGAGTGAATTTTTGTGGGTGGTGTAAGCTAGAGGCCCAATTTCATTTTTCTGCATATGGTTATCCAGGTTTTCCGTCACCATTTGTTGAAGAAACTATCCTTTCCCCACTGAGTCGTTCTTCATTCTCTTATGCACTGCTGGTGGGAATGCAGTTTGTTTCAGCCACTATGGAAAACAGTATGGAGTTTCTTCAAAAAATTAAACATAGAACTACCATGTGATCCAGCAGTTCTACTTCTGTGTATATGCCCCAAAGAAATAAAAACAGGATATCAAATTAGATATCTGTATTCCCATGTTCATTGCAGCATTATTTACACTATGCAAGATGCAGAAACAACCAAGGTATCTGTCAATGGATGAATGGATAATGAAGATATATTGATAGTATACACACACACACACACACACAGACACACACAATGGAACATTATTTAGCCATGAGAAAAGGAAATCCTGCCATTTTGCAATAACACGGATAGAACTTGAAGGCACAATGCAAAGTGAGGTAAGTCAGACAGAGAAAGACAGATAACTGTATGTATCACTTATATGTGGAATCTAAAAATAACTGATCTCATATAAACATTGAGTAGAATGGAGGTGGGAGCTGGGGGAATTGGGGAGATGTTATTTAAGGGTACAGACTTGCAACTAGTAGGTAAATAAGTTCTGGAGATGTAATGCATAGCATAGTGATTATTGGCAACGATATTGTATTACAAACTTCGACGTTGCTAAGAGACTAGATCTTAATATTGCAGCCACTAAAAAGAAATGATAATTACATGATGTGATGGAGATGTTAGCTAATGCTGTGGTGGTAATCGTATTGCAATATATAAAATACTAAATCAATATATTGTACACCTTAAACTTACACAAGGTTATATGTCAAATTTTATCTCAATAAAAAATAGAAAAGTAGTAAAATAAAAAATAAAGTGTGCTGATGGATGAATACAGGGAGGATAGATGGACAGAAACATGATAATGCAAGTCAGGTAAAATGTTAATGGAAGAAATTAGTTAGTGGGGTATATGTATGTTCACTGTAAAATTCTGTCACCTTTGCATTATGTATGACTTTTTCATTTAAAAGATGTGGGGATAAAATAGGGCAGGGCAACTTGAGGTAAAAGAGAAGTCCTTTTATAGTTGGCTTTTTTTTTTCCATTTTTGTGTATCATGGCTGAAACTGTTGGGGTTTTTTTGTTTGTTTTTTTTTTTTTGCCGTACGCGGGCCTCTCACTGCTGCGGCCTCTCCCGTTGCGGAGCACAGGCTCCGGACGCACAGGCCCAGCGGCCATGGCTCACGGGCCCAGCCGCTCCGCGGCATGTGGGATCCTCCCAGACCGGGGCACTAACCTGTGTCCCCTGCATCAGCAGGCAGATTCTCAACCACTGCGCCACCAAGGAAGCCCTGAAACTGTTTTTAATTCATGATTATCCCAGCTTCACTGGATCCAAAAGGGTCAGATGCCACAATTTTATTTTAAAGCGTCAAGTACGAACAATAGACTGAAGACAAAACTGTGTCTTCATCTCTTTAAAGGATAAAGGTATCCATAACCAAAATAAATCCGAAGACCCCCTGTGGCTATTCGGTACAACCTCAAAGTCAGAAAAATCAAGGAGATGACGATGAAGCCAGCATTGCAATTTGCAGGAGAACAGAGGGTATGGCACAGGATGTACCAGGTGGCACTATGTGAGAACACTGAACTAAAATACTTAAAGAAAAAAAAGAAGAAAAAGAAAAAAATCCACTATGAAGCTGAGAAATTCTTCTTTATTCCAACTTCAGTAAATTGACTTTCTTAAGAAACTGGAATCGTATTTGAGCAGTAAGAGGATGTCAATGCCTGATCAGTTCAGATTCATTCCGGGCAACTGCTCTGCCCATCGGGTTGATACCTGCCCCACCTGCCCCTCCCCCCTTTCAGGGTGACTCTGGTAGCTGAGTAGGCAGGGAGAAGCTGTGCTCTGTGCTCTTTTTTCAAGTCTAGGATAGTTATTTGATGTGTAGTTGAATTTTTCATTTTTGATTCAAAATGAGTCTTGATATACAACCTGAGTAAATCTTGTGGACCCTCATATAGCACTGTCTTTGTCTAGAACTGCATTTAAAGAGGTACAGGTAGAAACCAGTCAAATGGCAAGGACCTACTGTGTAGCACAGGGAACTATATTCAATATCTTGTAATAATCTATAATGGAAAAGAACCTGAAAAAGATGTATATAATCGGATATATGTCACTTTGCTGTACGCCTGAAACTAACACACCAGTGTAAATCAACTATAGTTCAATTTAAAAAGAAAGAAAGAAAAAAAGAAACCAGCCAAATGGCAACTGAAAAGGAATTCCAGACTTCACCTGCATCTCTTGAAGAACGTTAAAGAAAATACAAATCCCAAACCCACTGCAACCCTTGAGAGCTCTTCCTCCTCTGTCTCATTATTCTTGTCTATCTCGTGCCTCTTTGGAACCTACCCACCAGTCTCCCAAACTCTCTCTCAAGCCATGTTCCTTCAGGCTTTTCTCACTCTCTCTGGCTTTCTCCTTCTTTTCTAGTTTTTTAAATTGTGTATGTGATCTTAATCTTTTGGGCTATACTCTCCTGCTTTCCCCCTGTATCTAATGTCTTTGATTCTAACCACTCCTTCTCCTGATTACCTCAAAAGACCTGAGAATCTTGATGCAGATTTCTCCTTCAGAGTGTATGTGTGTTCACAGGAGGTGGAGGTGGGGGTAATCAGAGGCAAGTCTGGTTGATCAGAAGGCTGAGGAATGAGAGAGGTGGTAAATTAATATATTAATACATTCTGTCCTTGCTCTATGTGTACGTTGCCTTCCAATACCTTGCACGTGGTGAACACTCAGTTGCTGCTCCTTCTCCGAGCTCCTTTCTTTGCTTCCACTTGTTTGAAGGTGAATCCCTCTCCTAGAGTATAGTAACCTCCAGTTTCTAGAGATCTTTTTGTTCTGTGGCTTCCCTGGGACCTCACCATCCATCATACCTCCTGAAGCCAGACCAGAAAGACCACAAGCAGTCAGGGTCTTCTCCTTTTCCTAAGAAACCCCAATCAAGAGCATGGAAATGGCTTTAGGAGAAAAATATCTCTCTCCACCAGCTGTGAACTGATCAGAGTCAGAGTAAAAGTTGTTGCAAAAAGGGAAGCATTGATTTGGCTGTCACGTAGGGAGCAAGACAAAAAAGCTGCTGATTTGAGAGCTCACCATGCTTTTGTTCGGGACTGAAATCTCCTCCATGGACCTTGGTTCCCAGACTCAACATTCAGCATCTTCTAGCTGATGAAATAGGAAAGAGGTAGGTGGTAGGCGATGGGCAAAGTCTCCCCTTGTTTGTTCTATGAGTTGAATTGTGGGCCTTAGTCTGAGTGACAGTTTTCAATCTTTAGGGGAGCAAATGAAAGCCCCTGGCAGCTTGGAAAAGATAAGACATTGAGTGGGAATCATCAGAGCCCTGTGTTCATTATATTGTATTTCTTGCTCATTTGCCTCTTGGTGTCAGCCTCCAATCACCCATCTGCGACTCAGAGCCATTTTCCTTTCCTTAGAGCAGAGAAGGTTCTAGCAACTCCTAGTTGCTGCAGTGAGATGGCATAGTGCTGGAGAAGCCAAGGTGGTAGAGGGCAAAAATCCTTCTGCCCACTGATCATTCCTACATCTAGGTAACCTGAGTCTGTATAGAACAAAGCATCCAAACCGCTTCGGTGTGTGTCAAGAAGACCATCCACACTGAGGAGATAGACTTCGGTAGGTCGGCAGTGAATGCTAAAGCAGACTGCAGATGTACTTTACAACATACAGAGGCATCGAGAATGACAGGTCAGGCTAACTCACATCAAGTCTGTGGCACAAACCAGAGGCATCACCGTTTTGGATCGGACGGGTGAGAAAAGCAAAACTGGGGGTGGGCCCGACTTGGAGTCCAGACAGAAAGGATTTCTTTTCCTCTAGAAATAGAAGAATTTTGAGAGAGAGGTTCACGGGAGCAGAGGGAAGTAGAAAAGGGAAATTAGGAAGGGGAAACTGTAAATGGCAGTAAAATCTAATTTATATGGTAATCCACGCCAAGCTAATGTGGGCACAAGCTAGGGCTGGGACCACTGATTTATTGGTGTACAGTGCGTGTCCTGACAGCTCCACACCTGCTCTCAAAGGATGTGCTGGGGCTTCCCTGGTGGCACAATGGTTGAGAGTCTGCCTGCCGATGAAGGGGGACACGGGTTCGTGCCCTGGTCTGGGAAGATCCCACATGCCATGGAGTGGCTGGGCCCGTGAGCCATGGCCGCTGAGCCTGCGTGTCCGGAGCCTGTGCTCTGCAACGGGAGAGGCCACAACAGTGAGAGGCCCGCGTACCGCAAAAAAAAAAAAAAAAGGATGTGCTACCGTCCAGACGGCCACAGCTGGGCTCGGGAACACTTCTGGAGAGGGCCTGGGGAGGGCATTGAGTTTTTTGAGCAGAAAAATTTGCACGAGTGGAATAATTAGAAAGTTATGTTAAACTGCTGAGATGCATGTGAGGGGCTGCCGGGGTCTAGTTGCCATGGGTCTACCCATCCTCATCCCATCCTTATGCATGGGGAGGGCGTGGCTCCTGACGGCCCCATCCTGCTCTGGCTTCTCTGTTTGGGTATATGAGTCAAGGACCCCTGGGTGTCAAGCAGCTCAGCACCCCATTCCCAGGTATTGAGGTGTCCTCCCTCAGAGCTTTAGAATAGCAGAGTTCATCGGCACCCCCTGAGTCCTGAGCTCAGGATCTCACTTGTGAGTCAGTGGGCGTGGTGAGTGTGAGCAAGTTGTGTTTTGTTCTTTACATCAGGGCCCTTTTATTTTTAGTGACTTGTTTCCCCGCATGTCTTCCAGAGAACCCCAGTTCCCTTTCAAGGTCCCTGTCCCTGGCCTCCATCTCCCTGAGGTCAGGCTCCTCTGTGCCCCTGTGGGGACTGCAGCTTTTTTGGCCACTCCCCCTCTGGGCTCCCAGCTCCCCCAGTAGGACCAGGCACCGCTGTGACCCAGCTCATTCAGGCAGCCCCTGCCTGCCTCCGTGACTTCCCTGGAGCATGGTCTTTCCCTCTACCTCCCGGGATGTGTTGCCCTAGGAGACAGAGGAGGGGAGGGAACAGCCACCAGACAACGGGACTCGCTGAGCTTGGTGGAGCTTGGCTCTTCAATATTTATAAGCATCAGCTCTAATGCAGGGAGAGGAGGAGACATTAGCATCAATTTTCTTCTGTGTCTTGGGATTTTTTTTTTCCCTGAAAATGCGGGGGAACAAGAACAAAAAAGGAACAGCAAAAGCCGTTTATACCACTTAGCTATGGGCAAGTGAGAAGAAGGTGAGGTGCCATCAGATGGCCAAGAGGAACTGGGCGGGAGGACCTCAGATGTTCACACCAGGGCTTTGCTGCACCCCACTCCTGCCACACACACCCCCAGGGCGGTGGCCTGCCTGCCACTGCCTCTCAGGCTCCTGCAGGGGTAGGTGATTGAGCAGAAAGGGCAAGCAGGAGCATTGTGGGGGCCACACAGGGAACCGGAAGCTCTGCTACCTGGCCTGCTCCGACTCTTGACCTTGGGCAAGGTCTCGGCTTCTCCCAGATGTTAGAGCTTGACTGTATATGGGTGGGCAGGGAACCAGTTCTCTGAGCTCTGGGGTGCCTGCTCATTTTCTCTGATGTGGCTCAGTCGCCTTCCTCTGTGCTGTTTGCCACTCATCCACCCTCCAAGGTGCAACTCACGTCTCAGCTCCCCTTTGCTATCCGCTCCATCCACGGAGCTATGGCAAGTATACTTTTCCCGCTCATTTACCAATTAGTCATGAACTGTCTTGTAGCATTTCTTTCTGCCATCATCAAAGTGTGGTTAAGTCATCTGTTTTACTCTTTTTTTTTTTTTTTTTTTTTTTGCGGTACGCGGGCCTCTCACTGTTGTCACCTCTCCCGTTGCGGAGCACAGGCTCCGGACGCGCAGGCTCAGTGGCCATGGCTCACGGGCCCAGCCACTCTGCGGCATGTGGGATCTTCCCAGACCGGGGCACGAACCCGTGTCCCCTGCATCGGCAGGCGGACTCTCAACTACTGCGCCACCAGGGAAGCCCTGTTTTACTCTCTTTTATGGTCTATTTAGTTATACTGTAAGCTCTGAAGGGCAAAGACCAGGCCTTCTATGGTCTTGGATTCTGCTCTATGACCAGAGCAGTGAACTCCATCTATTTTCTGTGAAGGCACAGCAAATGCTGACTCTGCCTGTGGCGTGGTCTACTTATAGGGACTCTCATTCCAGGCAGGAGGGGAGGTGGGTGCGGGCAAGCTTCCTCCACCAGCTGAACTGACGACCACCAGAAGTAGAGCTGGGAGCAAGATGGCCTTTCGTGGCTGTCTCTGAGGTCACAGCCTTTGGTAGGAGCATGTCCAGGGCTGGCGCACATGCAGGACTGGCCTGAATGAGCCCATATACGTGCTCCTCTTAGATCTGGTCCTGCATTCGCACACTTCCCAGTGACAAAACCCAGGGGTGCTGCCTCTCCCCAAATGTTCCCCTGCTTTCACATATCCGTGATTGGAAAGGTGGCTTCATGTTGTATCTCCCTTCTATCTCCGCCCTGCTCCGTGCAGGCTCTCATCTTGGTCCCAGAAGGCAGGGCTAGCCTCTCATGAAACTGTGAGGAAGGAGATTCCAGACTATACAATAATGATATTTAAAAAATAAAGAAGAAGGAATTTTCAGGCAAATCCAAGGTTTCCAGGAGCACAGTGTGAACAAGTAAGGAAGAGCCACTGAAGCAGCAGAGGAGGTCCCGGCCTGAGCTGTGGACGGATGGCTTCCACGCATCACCAGCCAAGTCCAGGCTGATCCCTGGGTACCAGCAGAGGGCTCAGAATCTGGAACCCGGCTGGAGCGCGCTGGGCAGATGGATTGCTTTATTACAGAGCAGGCTCTCTCCTCCTTTCATTCCCTCTCTCTTGCCTTATTTATCTCTCTTTTCCCATGGCCCTGTCATTCTTTCCTTTGGAAAAATACCTACCCTCCGCGCCCCCCTAAAAAAAAACCCCACAAAACCCCTGCTTCTGGAGCTTTGACAGGTAGCTAGAGAGGCTTTAGATACTCATGCTGTTGTTTACTGAGTTTAAGCCTGTGTTCCGTGGAAACATCAAACCGAATAATTGCATCACAGAGTTCGCCTGGGCTGTCTCTGGGAAAGGAAGACATGGACAGAGATGGCAGCTACCCCTGGGGGAGGGAACTAATGGCTGGGGAGCATGGGAAGGATGGAGGCTCTTTTGTGCCTCTTGAATTGTACAAGTCTTGTACAAATGTACAAGTCTTGCCTGTTAACAACAACAATAATTAGTAACCAGTTACATCACCCCCAAAGTGTGGCATAGATCAGGGCTAAGAGGGAGATGTCGTCCCATCTTAGCAGGAAGGTTGGGCATGGGGGTCTCCTCTTGGGTCATCCCTGGCTCCATCCTGGCCCCAGGTCATCTTATTCCAGTGGGCCCACCAGACTTATATGAGGCAGTCATTTCTGCCTTAGTTGTATATTCAGAGGTTCTGTTTTCCCTTTACTGAGAGAGTCTCTGAGTGCAAGCAAGCCACATTCCATTTGAGAAAACATGAAAACCAACAGCAGTAATACAACAACCCCAAATTATCTGAGAACGTTTATGTAAGAAAACAAATAATATCTTCATGACTTCAGGGATGTACAAAATTTTCTTAGTACACAGAAATACTAATCATGCAAGAGGAGAGTAATACATTGGACAACATTAAAATAAGAACTTTTTCCATCAAAGTCATCATGTAGAGAGTGAACAGGTAACCCATGGATGAGAAGAAGATATTCACAATACAGGCGAACCTCGTTTTATTGTGCCTTGCTTTACTGTACTTTGCAGATACTGTGATTTTTACAAATTGAAGGTCTGTGGCAACCCTGCCTCAGGCAAGTCTGTCAGCACCATTTTTTCTAACAGCGTTTGCTCACTTTGTGTCTCTGTGTCGCATTTGGGTAATTTTTGCCGTATTTCAGAATTTTTCATTATTATTATATGTGTTATGAAGATCTGTGATCAGCAATGTTTGGTGTTACCATCGTAAAAAGATTACAACTTGCTGAAGGCTCAGGTTATGGTTAGCATTTTTTAGCAATAAAGTTGTTTTTTTTTTTTTTTTTTTTGCAGTACGCAGGCCTCTCACTGTCATGGCCTCTCCCGTTGCGAAGCACAGGCTCCGGATGCGCAGGCTCAGCGGCCATGGCTCATGGGCCCAGATGCTCAGCGGCATGTGGGATCTTCCCGGACCAGGGCATGAACCCGTGTCCCCTGCATTGGCAGGCATACTCTCAACCACTGCACCGCCAGGGAAGCCCAGCAATAAAGTATTTTAAATTAAGGTATGTACATTGTTTTTTTTAGACCTAATCTATTGCACACTTAATAAATGACAGCATAATGTAAACATAACTTTCATATGCCCTGGGAAACCAAAAATTCGTGAGACTCACTTTATTGTAGTGGTCTGGAACCAAACACACAATATCTCTGACATATGCCTATACATCTGATAAAAAATCTGATTTTTTTAAAGAGGGTGAAAGAGTTAACACATACTTTACAAAAGAGGATATCCTGATGGTCAGTGATCATATGAAAAGGTCCTCAACATCATTATTCATGAGATGGAGGCAAATTCGAACCACAATGAGACACCATCATGCACCCACTGGGTAACATGAAAAGGGTGGCAAAACCAAGTCTTGCAGAGGTGTGGAGCAACCTGAATTCTTAGACATTTCTGACAGAAGTATGAATTTGTTCAGTTGCTTTGGAAAACTTTTTGTCTACTTAAAAACCTAAAACACATGCCTGCTTTAGGATCCAACAATTACCCTATTAAATATTTATGTGAATGCAATGAAATATATATGCACAGAAAAGCTGTACAAGAATGTTCACAGCAGCAATGGAACACAATGTAGCAAAACGAAAGAACCCAGTGATACTAGGCTGCAGCGTGGATGAATCTCACAGATATTATATTGAGTGAAAGAAGTAAAAGACTAGAATATACACTGTTTGAACTCATTTATAGGAAGTTCTTGTAAAACTAATCTGTGGTGATAAAAAGTAGAATAGTAGTTACCTCAGGGGCGGTGCAGGAAAGTTAGTATTTACTAGGAAAGGACATGAGGGAACTTCTGGGGGAGATGCATGTGTTCTATATCTTGATCTGGTTGGTACACATATGTAAACATTCACAGCTGTACTCTTGATATATGCATAATTTACTGTACAAAACATACCTCAATTTTTTAAAGGGGAAGGAGGCTCAGAGGTCAGGTAGAAAAAATGATGAATGTCCATCCAGGCCATGCAAACTGTACTCTCTATTCCAGGAGCAAGCATGGGGACAGTGGTGGGGTTATTTGGTGAATCGCAGGGCAGTCAGATCTCTGAGTGACCCCAGGATTGTGCCATCAGATCCCACGCTAGAATCCAGGGCGATGGAAAACCTCTCATGGCTGGATGAGTAAGCCTCAGTCCCTGGCTTTGGGAGAGCATTTCCTGGCATGGCAAGTCCTCTGCAGCTGCTTCCCTCACACACATTTGCTCAAGTTCAAGTGCAGACATTTCTGTGGGTTGTCAGTGTTCCCAGTGAGGCCCCACCTTCCACCCTGAGGCACCCTTCGGTACAGGCCCAAGCTGGACAGGGCCAGCAGGGTTGGTCGGAGATGTGTCTGGAAGGGGCGAAACCCTGAGTGGCGTTCTGGGCCAGAGCTATTCAAAGCATAGCCCATGACTGAAGCCTGTCCACAAACTGATACTCACCCACGATGATACAGGATGGAAATTGAGAGTAAGTGTTGAGAAACTTTTATAGCTGTTAGGAAGAGTCCTCTTACGACTATTGAATTTACGATTATAAAATTGGGTCTTGTCAGTTGTACTTTTTTTTGTTCTTTTCATTTTTCTCATTTGTTTTCATCGTGTTTTATAAAAACATGGGACTGCAATGAAATGAAAATTTTTACAAAGAGAAAGTGGTCTTTGATCTCAGGTAGCTGGAGGAGCATTTTCTTAAATGCTCAGAGGGTGTGTCCTAAAAGAACATATGGAAGAGCCTGAGCAGGGTCTCTGATAAGTCAGGGGCTGTTGCTGCCTGCACTTGGCAATTTTTAGAGACACTGAGCAAAACAGCCTAATTGTAGTTTCCATAGTTACCAGCTACCACCGAAGAGAACATGAGCAGATTTTAAAGGGAAAAGCCAGGCACAGGCAGAAGTCAGAAAGGTGGGGAGGCTGCTGGGCCCCAGAGGAATCTGGGCCAGAGGGGGCGGCCACCACTATACATAGGTGAGGCCTTCAAGTTGTTTTGATCCCAGAGGCAGATGCCCTGGGAACCTAGTGATGGCACATCGCCCTTGCAGCTGCCCATGAAGGACATGAGGCAGGCTGACAAGAGGCCTTCATCACAGCAGCAGGGTGGATTACCCTTCAGGGGTCCCACTCTCTGACCCTGTCCCAGTGGCAGCTCCAGAAGAGTCACCCTCTTTTGCCACCATGCAGCCCGCTGTCTATGGACCTCCACCCAAAGCAAAGTTAGCAGTAAGGGAAAAGCGGCAGGAAGCGTCCTGTACCAGCCCCACCGGCCTTCGTGCTCAAGCTTGGGTCTAGGATTTGAGGCCAGCCTCTCTTCCACTGTCATCGATTGGGGACAGTGCTGTAGGCCATCCAGCTGCCTCACGTGTTCAATCATTTGCTCATTCCTTCTTTCATGCTTCACTCAACAGACGTTTCTAGAGCACTTGCGTGGGGCCAGGCACTGTCCCAAGATGCTGGAGATGCAGCAGAGCCCAAGCAGAGAAGGTCCCTGCCTTCACGGAGCTCATGTTCTAATGGGAGACCGATGATGGAAGCATAAACCACAAGGTGAGGTGATGGTACATTCCACTGGCCTCCGGGTGGCGCATTGGGCCAGGAGGGGCTGTGGCGATGGAGGAAACATTTACACACAGTCTTTAGTATTTGAAGGGATGTGAAGGGCCAAAACACAGGCGCAGAAAGAAGACTGGGCTTGGCAGTGTGATTCATGGGGTCTGTAGGGAGCGCCACATGAGCCGGGGCTCAGTAAATGCTTGTCCACTGAATCTGTGGAGCCTCAGAAATCAGTGCTTTGTAAGTCCCTCTTGGCCCACATCTGCATGACCCTGAACCCTAGAGAGGCCCTTCATACCCACTGGGTTTCAGGCAGGACTCAGGTTTCCAACAAGCTCTGGAAATTCCACCCAAGAGCCCACCTGGGCCACGAGCCACCAGAGGGCGCTGGTGCTGCTCCTTGGCAAAGAGAAGGCCTGATGTTGTTTTAGGAAAATATTTGAATTATGTGAAATACGAAGCAGTCCCGCCTCAGAATTATAGGCTTGTAAATCATGCTGGGGAGAAAAAGGGCCAGGGGGACGGGGAGATGTGGGATGTGAGTTTATGATCTCTCCAGAAGCCCTTGATGGAATGACAGCCTCGTAACTCACTGGGGCCCACTCCTTCCTCCACCTGGGTTCAGCTCCTCCTCTGGGCCCCCCGGGGAAGATTGATCAGGGTGCCAACGATGAGAGCCTTGCTTGGTAGAGGCCTTAGGCAGGCCCCTCTAGGCTCTCTGGGGAGCGTGAGGGGAGGTGGCCATCATGACTGTTTATGCATCGGGTACTGGCAGCTGGCCTCAGTTTTAGCGACTCCGTGGGGCTGTATCCATGTGAGTTCCAAAGGACCGAGACTGAAGAGGCCAGCATGAGCTGCAGGACCCAAACACCAGATGGAAAGGGCTCTGTGGGGTTCCTTGAGGAGGCAGCCACCTTCTGCAAGGTCCCATGGACCCACACAGCAAGGACGCTGCATCTCTCTTTGGATGAGGTAGCGTGTCATGAGGATGCCCTGTCGCTTCTCCCTCGTCTGGGCCATGTCTCCAGTTGGCCCTTTAACAAAATGGCCACCAGCAGCCTTTTATCAGGGAACGAATACACAGCAAGGCCGCAGAAGAGCTCACAGACTGAGAGCGGACCGTGTGCTGAGGCAACTGGCACTGACCTTCCTCCAGCTGGGGAGATATGCCCATGGGAGGAGGAGGGAGTGGCTGACAATATGCCTACCATCCCCTGCCTCTAGCTGTGGCCTCTGTCATGTCCAGGGTTTTAAAAAAGGGCCATGGGAAGTGCGTTTCCAATGGCAAGTCAGTGACACACTGTTAAAAATAGCTTTCAAAAACCCTAAAGACTCCACCAAAAAACTATTAGAAATAATGAATGAGGGCTTCCCTGGTGGCACAGTGGTTAAGAACCCGCCTGCCAATGCAGGGGACACAGGTTCGATCCCTGGTCTGGGAAGATCCCACATGCCGTGGAGCAGCTAAGCCCATGTGCCACAACTACTGTGCCTGCGCTCTAGAGCCCACGAGCCACAACTACTGAGGCCTGCGTGCCTAGAGCCCATGCTCTGCAACAAGAGAAGCCATGGCAATGAGAAGAGAAGCCCGTGTATCGCAACAAAGAGTAGCCCCTGCTCACTGCAACTAGAGAAAGCCCTCACACAGCAGTGAAGACCCAAAAATAAATAAATTTTAAAAAAAGAAATAATGAATACAGCTAAGTTGCAGGACACCAATCAATATACAAAAATCTGTTGCATTTCTATATGCTAACAATGAGCTAACAGAGAAACTGAGAAGACAATCCCATTTACAATCACAATAAAAAGAATAAAATACCTAGGAATAAATATAACCAAGGAGGTGAAAGACCTGTACACTGAAAACTATAAGACATTGTTGAAAGAAATTGAAGAAGACACAAATAAATGGAAAGATATTCCATGCTCATGGATTGGAAGAATTAGCGTTGTCAGAATGTCCATATTACCTAAAGCAATGTACAGATCCAGTGTGATCCCTATCAAAATCTCAAGGACATTTTTCACAGAAATAGAATAAAACATTCTAAAATTTATATGGAACCATGTAAGGCCTCAAATAGCAAAAGCAGTCCTGAGGAAAAAAGAATAAAGCTGGAGGCATCACATTGCCTGACTTCAGGCTATTTAATAAAGCCATAGTAATCAAAACAGCATGGTATTGGCAGAAAAATAGATGCACAGATCAATGGAACAGAATTGAGAGCCCATAAATAAACCCATGCATATATGGACAATTAATTTATGACAAAGGAGCAAAGGACATACAACAGAAAAACAGTCTCTTCAATAAACGGTGCTGGGAAAACTGGACAGCTGCATACAAAAAAATGAAACTAGACCACTATCTCATACCATACAGAAAAATTAACATAAAATGGATCAAAGACTAGAATGTAAGACCTGGAACCGTAAAACTCCTAGAAAAAAACATAGGCAGTATGCTCTTTGACATTGTTCTTAGCAATATCTTTCTAGATATGTCTCCTCAGGCAATGGAAACCAAACAAATACTGTATGTTATCACTTATATGTGGAATCTAAGAAATAACACCAATGAATGTATATGTAAAACAGAAACAGACTCACAGGTATAGAAAACAAACTAGTGGTTATCAAAGGGAAGAGGGAATGGGAGAGGCAAATTAAGGATATGGGACTAAGAGAGATAAACTACTACGTATAAAATAGATAAGCTACGAGGATATATTGTGTAGCACAGGGGATGTTAGCCGTTATCTTGTAATAACTGTTAATGGAGTGTAAGCTGTAAAAATACCGAATCACTACGCTGTACACCTGAAACTAAGTAGTAATGTAAATCAACTACAATTCAAAAACCCAGTAAAAAAATAAAAACCAAGTAAATGAACACACCAAACCAAACAGTAAGAAACACGTAGCTACAGAAGACAGAGTAGTGGCTACCAGAGGGGAGGGGGCGGGAGGGAGGATAACAGATGGAAACTGAATTTTGGTGGTGAGCACATTGCAGGGTGTACAGAAGTAGAAACATAATGCTGCACACGTGAAACGTACAGAAGGTTTTAAATCAATGTTACCTCAATTTTAAAAAATAGCTACCTTTCTTGAGGTACTACATGTCAGACATCATGTACATAATCACATTTTCTCACAGATTCTCACAATTATCTCACAAATTATTTCCATTTCACCGATGAGGGGAGTGAGGCATAGAGATGTAAATCAGTTTGTCTAAGCCACACACAGACAGCTAAGTACGGTGTTGAAGATTAGAACCCAGATCCCTCTGTCACTCTTGGGCATCCCGCCAGGGAGCCTTCCAGCATCTCATCCCTGTGAATGTCAGTCCCTAAACCTTTGGGCTGAATTCCCATTCAATTTCTATTCCTCTCTGCCTGCTTTAGTTCACAGTTGCAGTCCAGTGCCTATCCTTTCTCATTTTCTCTGCGATGTCTTTTGCATTTACAATGCTCTGGTGATAACCCACTATTGAGAGAGAGGGAGAGAGAAGCTCTTTGTTTAGAGTTTGTGGTAATATAGCACAATCAAGAGCATAAGCTTTAGAGTCAGAGAAACCTAGGTTCACATTCCAGCTCCATCACCTCTATCATTTGCCATTTGTGGGACTGGAGTTGTTATCGCTTTGAGCCTCAATGTACTCATCCATAAAATGGGTGTAGTACTGCATAAGGTTGGATCCTGAGAACTGAATGAGGTAATGTATGTAAGTGATACATCAACTCACTTTATAAAATCATCTCTCTGAGAAAGTTCTTTGTGGCCTGGGAGCTGATGACCCTCTGTCACAGGGCATTAAATCAGGGTTATAGTCTTACCCTCCACTTGTATTCTCTTCTTCATCTCCTCCCAGTATCTTATCAACCCTAAGGGACCTAATTTTTTTTAATTGATGGGATACAAAAGACTAAGGTCATTTAGAAAACCTTGTCTTCAGGATCAGTTTGGTTTCATTACATGATATCCTCTTTGGGTCCCTGATCTTGCGGCCCAGTGCTTTAGAGAAAACAGCAGGCATTTATCTTATTACTATGTATCCAGCATTGAGTTCAGAAGAAAAGAAATGTTAAGACCCGGTCTATTACTGAGTTGAGGAGATGGGACATAAGAAAGAGGTGAAATTATTAGGGAATAAAATTAGCATGTACATATCAGCAGTGGTTCTGTTAAAATAAAGTGCTGAGTGGTGTTATTAACAGGCAATTCGAGGCTATAGCCGTCCAGGATAAGATGCTAATTGTGTGGTACAGGAGAGAAGGGCATAGGTGCCTGGGGAGGTTGAGTAGTAACCAGTCCCGCTGAGAAGTCACCTGTGAATGTGCTGAGTCACAGAGCCAGTGGGCGCATCCAGCCCTCACCAGCATCCAGCTTTTGGTGTCACTTGATGTCCTTGTCTCACATATGTCAGTCACAACTTTCAAGGTGGAATAAAAACTTGGTTTGATGGTGAATAATGGGAAGGAGGTTGGCGATGGCAGTAATGGAAAGGTGAAGAGGTGGAGGAAGACTGAGGGCTCCTCCCAAGAAAAGACTCGGTGAAATGACTTTGATCTCACTTGTGCAGAATTATTAAGGGTTTTAAAGGATTACATATTACACTGTAGACCTCCCTCGTGCCCGACCTCATACCCTCTTGACCCACATTTCAGCCCCAGCTGTTGCCATAGCAACCAGGTGGCATGCACGTAGCCTGACAGCATCTGTTTTCGGGACAGACCCTACATACCCCTTGCCTCTGCCCCAGGGCACCACCACTGTGCCTGCCACTGGGGTCCCTGGGGGGAGCCACGTAGCCATTGCTATACACTCGCAAATCTAAACGTCTGAAGGATGAAGCAGCCACTGGGCAGCCTTCACGCTCTGGGGGATGGGAGCCAGTGGACGCGGTCTGAGGTGCTGTTTCTGGAGGGCCCTTTCTAGTGGGTTACCTGCTGCCCACAGTGGAGACCCGCTTGATAATCCACCCTTGAGTTGTCTTGTCTTCTCTCCCTTACCCCACTCCTGTTTCTCAGGACCACCTCCCCTAATAAACCCCCTACTCGTAAGCCCTTGTCTCAGGTTCTGCTTTGGGGGAAAACTCAGGCATTTATCATTTTCAGTTATCCACTTGTGTACTTTATTGGGAAGCTATATTCTACACTTGCATTTCAGGATTTGGGCAGAGATTCTTGCACTAACTTTATTCATTCATGTAACTGACACTTTTAGCCTGACTGCTACACGCTGGGTCCTGTCCCATGAGCTAGGTCCAGAGAGAGAACAGGTGGGGTTTTTCCTTCAGGCGCCTGTCACTCCACACTAAAGCCACCATCCACTAAAGCTTGTAAGATGTCAGGACCCGCTCTAAGTCCTTTGAAAGCCTTACCTCACTTGATCCTCTCAACAGCTCTGTGAGGAAAGCGTTATTATTCCCAACTTTACAGATGAGAAGACCAAGATTTAGAGACAGGAATTTGCTCCAGGTGGCAGTACTGGACAGTGATGGGCAGGGTCTTCGCCATTACTCTACCCAGAAAACATGTTCAGGCAACAAAAGGAAGACTGAGGTCACAGTTGTCTGGACAGGTGGGGTGCTCACACAGTTCCGAGTAGGAGCCATATGCCCCCTGTGTTGCCCATGGGAATTCATACAGCTGGAGGTAAACCACAGATGAAGAAGGAATGAGAAGAGTACTGAGGGGTCAGGGGCAGTGCAGGCAGGCCCATGGGGAGGGGGCGCCACGAGCCAGTCCTCACAGTGGACGCACTCCTGGTGGATGGGGCCGAGAGCGCAACCCTAGTGACCTGCCAGCCTCCCTTCCCTTACCGCTCTGCTTCCTGTACCCCCCAGGCCCTGCCTTTGCATCACTGGAGTTGGACAGGCTTAACCAGGGGTGGTTGGGGAACTTGGCAGGTGGGAAAGCAGCAGCCCAGGTCTGTACTCCAAAGTGGAACAGGGATAAGAAGGGCCCCCCTTCTGTTGGGGGCATGAGTGTCTCCCCTGCCTGTATTTTAGAGGGATCATCAGGCCTCTGTTAGAATCAGGCAGCAGTAGGTGCTGCTGAGAGCAGCCAGCCTGTGTGTGTGTGGACAGGCCTTTGTAGGCATCACAAGGAGCTGTCATTTACGGTCCCCTCGAGGTGGCTGCCGTCTGGAGTGAGGACCTGGGTAGAGAACATGGTCTGTGCCCCAGTAAGGATGAGTTCTTTGCCTTCCTGAGAAGTTGATCATTATTGAAATTTCTAGAAGACTATAGGCTGTGTTTTAAAACGACCTTGGTTGGATTCATCCCGGGATGGTCCATATAGCCTCTCCCGAGGCGAGTGCCGCGACCTGCACCTGGGGCTGAACGCTCTCCACCAGGGCAGGCGGGCTGCGAGAAGACCAGGCAGAAAACCTCCTGCACAGAGTTGGTGACAGGTGCTGTCCTCCCCAAGCCTCTTCCTTCTGATTCCTCTCTCCCGATCCTTCCCGCCCGCACGCCGCCCCAAGGTCCTTCCTTCCTCTTCTCTACGGAGCTGTGCCGCCTTTTTCTGTCTTCCACTTCTTTCCTAATCTCTCCAAAATCCAGCTCAGGAAAATTAGGAACTTTCACAGAATGATTCACATTGAGTGTACATGGCCAGTAATACCTTTTAAAAAATAGGAGTTCGGTCAAAAGAATAATTCTCTGTAGGTGAAAGGTGAGACTCCACACATCCAGCTGTCAACTAAGGGGCTGTCGGTCAGGTTGAATTTCTTGTACCTTGTAATGCACAGGATAGTCTAGGTTATGCTGCAGTAACAAACAGCCCTCACCCCTCAGGGACTAAAAACAGCAAAGGTTTATTTTTTACCTGTACTACTACATAACCATCAGGGTCATCTGGTGGCTCTGCTCTGTGACGTCGTTGTTCTCACTCTGTGGTCCAGGCTGAGGGAGCCTTGCAGGGGACCTACATCACAGGCGTTCAGATTTCATTGGCCCAAAGCAAGGGGCTTGGCCAGCTCACCTTTATTAGGTGGGAAACTGTAATGCTCATTCAGGGAGGGGAAGTGGGAATTGTTGAACAGTGTCACAGTCTACCAGATGTCCCTACGTGTGGGTCCAACCTCATACACCTGCCTTCAGCTTTAGCAGATACTCCCAGCAGCACCGCAGGCTTGGGGTCAGCATTCATGGTGGGAGTTTTGTTAAAAGCAGGGCAGGTTTAGAGAAGGTGATGGTGTGGCAGTGACCTGCTCCTATCTCCATTCACCCTGCTCAGCCAGGAGCCGCTCTGACAATCAGGGAGAGGTTTTGACCACAACACCTGCTCTTTTCACCTGCCAGAGACAGCCACCAGCTACAGCTCAAGGAATTAGTTTCTTAAAGATAAAACATTCATGGCAGGGGGTGTGTGGCCAAATATGAAAAATAATGGAGAGCATGTCAGTCAAAGTTGTGAAGCTAATCAAGGGACCAACTTTGTGGCTGGTCGCTTTCCCCTAGTCCTCCTGCCTTTGTCCCCTCTTTCATCTGTTCTTGATTTACTGTGATTTACTCTGTGCTGGGTACTTGTTAAACTTGGGTAACATTCGTTTAGCTGAGATATGGACTCTGCCTTCAATAATCTCACAGTCTGATGATCAAAAATATACATATTTCATAAGGTGTTAGATATTTAGTCTTTTGCAGTGATAAATAAGGAATCTGTTATGGACTGAGTTATGTCCCTCCAAAATTCATATGTTGAAGCTCTAACCCTCAGTGTGACTGAAGTTGGGAGATGGGACCTTTAAGGAGGTAATTAAGGTTAAATGAGCTCATAAGAGTGGGACTCTATAATCTGATAGGACTTGTGTCCTTATAAGAAGAGACAGCAGAGATCTTTTTCCAAACACACACACAGAAGAAAGACCATGTGAGGACACAGAAGGTGGCTGTTTGCAAGCCAGGAAAAGTGGTCTCACCAGAAACCAACCCTGGCACCTTGAATTTGCACTTCCATCCTTCAGAACCATGAGAAAATAAATGTCTGTCGTTTAAGCCACACAATCTGATCTGTTATGGCAGCCCAAGCTGACTCTAAATTTGTTACTGAGGCCCAGGCCCAATCCACTCTTCTGTTTGTATGATATCATTTTTATGACTAGTAATAGTACTCCATGCATGTGTGACCCTTCATAATACCCCAGGTTTTTTGCACTTTAGTTACAGGAATCTGTCCTCCCCACAGTCTCCTGGATTTCATAGTACAGTTAGACGTGTCTGCAGTTTATGGATAAGGAAACAAAATCACAGAGAAATGATCTGCTCAAGGTCACAGTGGCTGATTGTGATAAAATATGAGATCATATAGGTAAAGGAGTCTGAGGACAGGGCAGGAACTGGGTCATGTGTGGAATCCCAATCTGAACTTTCCACCACAGCCTGCTTCACTCTTTAGGAGAAGGAAACACATCTCCTTCCTACTATTCATGAAGTATACTTTCTGTGTGAGTCTTAACCACCAAGACAAACAAGCAAACAAAAAACAACCCACAGAACCTCTGGCTGATGTCAGTCCTTTTGGTTTGTGCTAGACCTTGAGGTCACTAATTCCCAGGAGCCTCGGGTTTGGTGGCTGCGGGGGCAGCAGGAGATCAGTCTGTCTTACGTCTCCCCACACTTCTCTTTCCTTTCTTCCTTTTTTTTTTTTTTTGCGGTACGCGGGCCTCTCACTGTTGTGGCCTCTCCCGTTGCGGAGCACAGGCTCCGGACGCGCAGGCTCAGCGGCCATGGCTCACGGGCCCAGCCGCTCTGCGGCATGTGGGATCTTCCCGGACCGGGGCACGAACCCGTGTCCCCTGCATCGGCAGGCGGACTCTCAACCACTGCGCCACCAGGGAAGCCCTTCCTTTCTTAATTATCCTTTCTCTGTGTGTTTCTGTCTCTCCTT